>NC_092335.1:483119166-484362083 GCF_046630445.1 Rutidosis leptorrhynchoides
TTGGCTAACCAATCCATACCAATGATTACATCGAAGCTCCCTAGTTCTATAGGTATCAAGTCAATTTCAAACTCTTTACCCATTAAGTTTAACGTACACCCCCGGTAAAATTTGTCTGCACTCAATAGTTTCCCGTTGGCCACTTCAATGGTGTAAGTAGTATCTAGTGGGAGTGGTGGAGTGCTAAAAGAATGAGTCAAGGTCTTGGATACAAAACTCTTATCGGTACCCGAATTGAATAAGCAAGAGACATAAGAATTGTTGAGAAGAAACGTACCCGTGACTAGTTCATTGTCACCTCGGGCATCCTTAGTGTTGATGTTGAAAGTTCGGTCGCGAGCATTGGGGTTAGCTTTCTTCTTCGAGCATGCATTCCTAAAATGACCCGGTTGACAACAATCGAAACAAACACCCATTTTTGGCGCGTTGGCCCCTTTTGAGCGACGGGGGTGGCGCTTCTACAATCATTGGCCACATGGTCACTTCTTTGACACCGGTGGCAAAACAGCTTGCCACATTCTCCATAGTAATGCTTGTGGCATTTGTTGCAAAAAGGTTGGGTCCCGGCATAACTTTTCTTACCGTCGGAGGTGAAAGGCTTTTTGGTGAAGTTGTTGTTGTTGTAGTTGCTTGATTGAGTGGGTTCCCATTTTCTTTTGTTCCCACCCGACTTATCCTCGGCTTTAGGTGCCGGCACTTCAATTTCGTCCACCGTTTCTATCAATTAGCGGGCCATCTTTAAAGCTTCTTGTAGGTTAGCGGGTTTGGATGACATTACCCCGTGTTTGATGCTGTTAGGGAGGCCATCCATGTAAAGTTCAACCCTTTGAGAGTCGGGATTTACAAGGTTTGGACACATTAGAGCTAGCTCAGAAAATCGTTGATTATAAGCCTTGAGATCATCTTCGACCGCTTTCAAACTTCTTAGCTCGCTTTCGAGCCTTCGAGTCTCTTCGCGGGGAAAGTATTCGGTGATCATCTTTTCTTTTAAATCGGACCAAGAGAGAGCGTGAGCTTCATCGGTACCCACCGATTGTACATATGTATTCCACCATGTGAGAGCGATACCGGCGAAAGTGTGGGTGGAATATTTGACCTTGACTTGGTCCCGGCAACCGCTTATGCTAAAAACGGCTTCCGTTTGCTCAAACCATTGAGTAAGAGCAACCGGTCCTCCGGTCCCATCGAAAGTGTGAGGTTTGCACCCCATGAAAGCTTTGTAGGAGCATCCCTCGTTTGAATTACTAGCTCCGTTGTTGTTGTTGTTGTTGTTGTTGTTGTTGTGGTTGTTGTTATTGTTATTGTTGTTGGATGAGTGACTGGCCATGGCCGCATCTACGACGGTGGCTATCATTCGTTAAAGAGCTTGTTCGGGAGTTTCATTGCGTGAAACCCGGCGAGGAGGCATTGTTCCTTTAAGACACAAGAATATCGTTGATTAGTATTCTCAATAATACTAATCGTGATATGGAATAAAGATAGAGAATTTTCCATGACTCGCCCTAAATTCTTTATGTTATAATGTCAGAACGTCCATATGAGTCACCGCAATATAATCCAGGCAATTATATTACCCTAATTCATATGTGCATTCGACATTATCTCATAAAGTCAAGATGGCGTGTTAATCAAATTAAACAACATGAGATTAAGATGAAATAAGAGTTAGATACGAATAGAAGAGTTTAAGTATAAATGCACAAGTAGTCAAGCAAGTCCTACTTCAAGTCTATATGCCGGTTGTAGTCTAGACTCACCAATGTACCCTATGACTAGGTGTTGACACCAATGAACTCTAAATCCCTACAACCAACGCTCTGATACCATCTGTAGCGACCCGACAAAATCGTCATTGACGGCGCCGTCTACTTAGGTCCCGTTACGTGGTCATGAGTCTTTAAATAACATTTGACCAAAAATATGTCGCATTTATTTCATAAGTAAAGATGTTTCAAGTTTACAAGGTAGTTCAACGACTAAATCTGTTACATCGTTTAACGTACAAATGAAACCTATGCGACACGGTTTAGTAAAATAAAAGACGCTTCACGTATGCATGTATACTTGACATCCAAGCAAGTATCAAAATAGTGTGCAGAAGCATGTATCACTTAGCGTTCAAGGACCTGAGAAAACATATAGAAAACTATCAACGAAAAACGTTGG
Organism: Rutidosis leptorrhynchoides; assembly: GCF_046630445.1. NCBI lineage: Eukaryota > Viridiplantae > Streptophyta > Magnoliopsida > Asterales > Asteraceae > Rutidosis > Rutidosis leptorrhynchoides. Next base: position 483,121,333 of record NC_092335.1, read on the forward strand.
TGAAATCATAGGTCTAATAGTAAACGTTTTTTTGAACCATAAGATTTTGTATTGCCATAACGTTGATTATCTAAATCGTTTTCATTCCAAAGTTGTTATACGTTTGTGGAGCACCCAATTATCAAGAATTAACTATTCACAAACCCCGTTATCATAGTTTTAGAACTTACACTATATACTCGAAAATATATTTCATCCGCTAACGGTAGCGAACCATCCGAATGAGGGCTTGTCAAGCCCATGTGATCACACAACATAAGTTCACGTTTACACCCTGGAAGTGTAACTAATGATAATTGAATTGAGGCCTTTTTGTTCTAACCCCACATGGAATGTTTGTTTTTGTACTTGTGTTCAAAGCATAAAAGTATTATACGTATATGTTTTTCATCTCATAATTTAAAAGAGTAAAAATTGTTAAAAAGGTGGGACTATGATCTCACCTTGAGTGCACGAATGTAAATGTATTTCACAAAGTAAACGTGTGCAAGAAAGAATGCTAGTCTCGACCTAAACAATAGGTTGTATCTATATCGGTAAGCACGGTCGGTCAAAGTTGTTCAATTAGTCCTATGGCTCGTTACGACTCAATTATATATAGCATGTGAATCACGTTGTCAAGTTTCATGCAAGATACAAGTATAAAAGCATGTTAGAACGATTGCATAAGTATTCGGTTAAGTTTGAATAAAAGTCAACTTTGGTCAAGTCAAAGTCAACTAAAAAGTCAACACGTTCGGGTCGGGTCTCGGACTATTTTTTTGAGTTTTATAATCATATATGAGCATGTTAGAACAAGTTACATGTTAATCGAAGGTGCGTAGCATAGTTGGAATTAAACGAAAAAGGCAATTTTGGACAGCCAGTTGCTGATGCGTTGCATCCCTTAGTGATGCGCCGCATCAATCCACTAATGCGCCGCATCAATACTGATGCGCCGCATCACTACCTGACTCTAGTGGAAATGTTGAAATTTGACAAGTCTCGAACCAAACTTCATTTAAGCATAACTAATGAACCGTAAACAATTAAATCACATACCATACATCATTGGAAAGGTAATTTAACGAGGAATACAACTAGATACATATCATCAATCAAATCTAACATTTACAATAACCGAATTCTCTTCAAGTGATCATTAAAGGTTCATTATCAAGGTTTTAAGTTCACAAAATGCATAAGATGATTCGGGAACTTAATACACACATATAATGTAGTGACCCGAACTTTTCCATGTTTATATATATTAATTGAGATTGATATTTACATGATTAAATGTTTCCAACATGTTAAGCAATCAAACTTGTTAAGACTTGATTAATTGAAATATGTTTCATATAGACAATTGACCACCCAAGTTGACCGGCGATTCACGAACGTTAAAACTTGTAAAAATGACATGACGATATATATATGGATATACATATGGTTAACATGAGATTATGATAAGTAAGTATCTCCATAAGTATATTAACAATGAGTTATATACATATAAACAAGACTACTAACTTAAGGATTTCGAAACGAGACATATATGTAACGATTATCGTTGTAACAACATTTAAATGTATATATATATCATATTAAGATATATTAATATATCAAAATATCATGATAATATAATAATTTAACATCTCATTAGATATAATAAACAATGGGTTAACAACATTAATTGAGATCGTTAACTTAAAGGTTTCAAAACAACACTTACATGTAACGACTAACGATGACTTAACGACTCAGTTAAAATGTATATACATGTAGTGTATTTAGATGTATTAAAATACTTTTGGAAAACTTCAAGACATATATCAAAACACTCATACTTAACGAAAATGGTTACAGTTACTTTTCCATTCTTTTCTTTCATCAAGAATTCTAGTCGTATTCTTACCCGTATTATACACAGCTTCAAAACGTACTTACTATGAGTATATACCAATAGGAACTAGCATGGGATTCCACTCTTAATTATGTCATGTATGACTAATCAATTTTAACTTCTACCATGAGCTAGTCAACTAACTAGAACTCCTTTTAACCCCACTCACCACTCACCAATTACCACTCATCATTCACTCCATTTCACTTCCAATTCTCTTTCTAATTCTCTCTCAACACACACACACTATTATGAACGTATTTTTCCAGTAGTTAATCATCATATTCATCAAAAATCACTTCAAGAATCAAGCTATAATCATCATAGGAAGAACACTTCAAGAACACTTCAAAAATCCCTTCAAGTTTACTAATTTACTTCCAAGCTTTCTAATCCATTCCAAGTAATCATCTAAGATCAAGAAACCTTTGTTATATACAGTAGGTTATCTTTCTTATTCAAGGTAATATTCATATTCAAACTTTGATTCAATTTCTATAATTATAAACTATCTTAATTCGAGTAAAAATCTTACTTGAACTTGTTTTTGTGTCATGATCCTACTTCAAGAACTTTCAAGCCATCCAAGATCCTTTGAAGCTAGATCATTTATTGTCACTTCCAGTAGGTTTACCTACTAAACTTTAGGTAGTAATGATGTTCATAACATCATTCGATTCATATATATAAAACTATCTTATTCGAAGGTTTAAACTCGTAATCATTAGAACATAGTTTAGTTAATTCTAAACTTGTTCGCAAACAAAAGTTAATCCTTCTAACTTTACTTTTAAAATTAACTACACACATGTTCTATATCTATATGATATTCTAACTTAATGATTTAAAACCTAGAAACACAAAAAATACCGTAAAACCGGATTTACGCCGTCGTAGTAACACCGCGGGCTGTTTTGGGTTAGTCAATTAAAAACGATGATAAACTTTGATTTAAAAGTTGTTATTCTGAGAAAATGTTTTTTATTATGAACATGAAACTATATCCAAAAATTATGGTTAAACTCAAAGTGGAAGTATGTTTTCTAAAATGGTCATCTAGACGTCGTTCTTTCGACTGAAATGACTACCTTTACAAAAACGACTTGTAACTTATTTTTTTGACTATAAACCTATACTTTTTCTGTTTAGATTCATAAAATATAGTTCAATATGAAACCATAGCAATTTGATTCACTCAAAGCGGATTTAAAATGAAGAAGTTATGGGTAAAACAAGATTGGATAATTTTTCTCATTTTAGCTACGTGAAAATTGGTAACAAATCTATTCCAACCATAACCTAATCAACTTGTATTGTATATTATGTAATCTTGAGATACCATAGACACGTATACAATGTTTTGACCTATCATGTCGACATATCTATATATATTTCGGAACAACCATAGACACTCTATATGTGAATGTTGGAGTTAGCTATACAGGGTTGAGGTTGATTCCAAAATATATATAGTTTGAGTTGTGATCAATACTGAGATACGTATACACTGGGTCGTGGATTGATTCAAGATAATATTTATCGATTTATTTCTGTACATCTAACTGTGGACAACAAGTTGTAGGTTACTAACGAGGACAGCTGACTTAATAAACTTAAAACATCAAAATATATTAAAAGTGTTGTAAATATATGTTGAACATACTTTGATATATATGTATATATTTTTATAGGTTCGTGAATCAACCAGTGGTCAAGTCTTACTTCCCGACGAAGTAAAAATCTGTGAATATGAGTTATAGTCCCACTTTTAAAATCTAATATTTTTGGGATGAGAATACATGCAGGTTTTATAAATAATTTACAAAATAGACACAAGTACGTGAAACTACATTCTATGGTTGAATTATCGAAATCGAATATGCCCCTTTTTATTAAGTCTGGTAATCTAAGAATTAGGGAACAGACACCCTAATTGACGCGAATCCTAAAGATAGATCTATTGGGCCTAACAAACCCCATCCAAAGTACCGGATGCTTTAGTACTTCGAAATTTATATCATATCCGAAGGGTGTCCCGGAATGATGGGGATATTCTTATATATGCATCTTGTTAATGTCGGTTACCAGGTGTTCATCATATGAATGATTTTTATCTCTATGTATGGGATGTGTATTAAAATATGAAATCTTGTGGTCTATTGTTACGATTTGATATATATAGGTTAAACCTATAACTCACCAACATTTTTGTTGACGTTTAAAGCATGTTTATTCTCAGGTGAATACTAAGAGCTTCCGCTGTTGCATACTAAAATAAGGATAAGATTTGGAGTCCATGTTTGTATGATATTGTGTAAAAACTGCATTCAAGAAACTGATTTCGATGGAACATATTTGTATTGTAAACCATTATGTAATGGTCGTGTGTAAACAGGATATTTTAGATTATCATTATTTGATAATCTACGTAAAGCTTTTTAAACCTTTATTTATGAAATAAAGGTTATGGTTTGTTTTAAAAATGAATGCAGTCTTTGAAAAACGTCTCATATAGAGGTCAAAACCTCGCAACGAAATCAATTAATATGGAACGTTTTTAATCAATAAGAACGGGACATTTCAGTTGGTATCCGAGCGTTGGTCTTAGAGAACCAGAAAATTTGCATTAGTGTGTCTTATCGAGTTTGTTAGGATACATTAGTGAGTCTGGACTTCGACCGTGTTTTCTTTAAAAATGATTGCTTAACATTTTTGTTGGAAACTATATATTTTTACATATGAATATTATGTGATATATTAATCTCTTAACGTGTTTGATATTATGTGATAGATGTCTACCTCTAGAACAAGTCCCATTGACTCACCTAATAATAATGAAGAGTCAAATGTAAATTGGAATGATTCGTGGACTGATTCACAAGTTCCCGAAGAGGAACCGGAAGAAGAGTCGGAACCGGAAGAAGAAATAGAACCGGTGGGGGAAATAATAAAACGGTTAAGTAAAAGAGAATTCTCAACCAACCGACCAAGGTTAATTATGGTCAATGGTGTTTCCGCCAAGGAAGCAAAATATTGGGAGGATTACCAATTCTCCGATGAATCGGATTCCGACGAGAATTCCGATGATGTTATAGAAATTACCCCAACTGAATTTAAAAAGGCAAAAGAAAATAATAAGGGAAAGGGCATAAAAATAGAGAAATCTAATTCCAACCCCGATGAACTTTATATGTATCGTCAACCCCCGAAGTCCTTAAGTTGTAACAATGACCCGGGAACCTCTAAACCACCAGGTTTTTCTAAACCAATGTGGACAACGACGGCTCGTATTAGGGGAACATCATATATCCCTAGAAACTTGGCAAAATGAACCAAAACCGAACAAGAAGAAACGAGCGAGTCGGAATAAGATAGTTGTATTCGTGTGGTGTAATATATGTAATATAGTGTGCTTATGCTTTATGATATATGTAAAAATTGCTTGTATTAATAAGTATTTTTTTTATGAATCTAACTCTTGTCTATTTTACAGTATAAAAACACAAAATGGATAGACAACCCAATATTTTAAGAGACCTACCCGGAGACATGATTGATGAAATCTTGTCTAGAGTCGGTCAGAATTCCTCGGCACAACTATTTAAGGCGAGATCAGTTTGTAAGACATTCGAAGAACGTTCCAAGAATGCCTTGGTTTATAAAAGGCTTTCGTTCGAAAGATGGGGGATATCACATTGGGAAATCCATAAGTTACGATGTGTTTACTTTGACGCATATATTGCGGAGAACCCAAATGCTATTTTACGCAACGGGTTAAGAAATTATTTTGACTCAGTATAGCCGAATATAGGACTTCGTGATTTAGAAAAAGTGGCTAACATGCAACATAAAGAAGTATGTTATGCTTACGGGTTAGTAATGTTCGCTTCTCACCAAAGTGAGAACAAGAACATCGGGCTACAACTATTAAACAAAATGTTCCCACAAGTGACGGAGTCGGTAATTGGGGTAAGAAATGAGGTTTTTAGGTTATTACGAGACTGTTGGTCATTACGTAACCCTCGTCCCTTTGACGACATTACAACACGCTGTCTTATCAACGGCCATAACGGTTATGTTCCACAAGACCAAGGATGGGAAGTAGTTCTAGTAAAACCAGAATGCATGACTTGTTTCTGGACATATGAATTACGTGTCTTTATTGCCTTTGCTGAACGACTTGTGTACTAGCTAGAATTATCTTCACAACTATCTTGTATCAAAGTTATTGTGTGCTATATTTCATGCTTTATGTAAAATAAGCGGTATTGTAAGTGATAATGCTAAAAACGAACATATATTTCATAGCATTATTCCTCAAGAAAGACAAGCTTTTAGTTGCAATTGTTCTATTTACAAGTGATATTCGTTTAAATAATAAAAGGTGAAGACAAAAGACAGATTCGACGAATTGAAGACGCAAACGACCAAAAAGCTCAAAAGTACAAAAGACAATCAAAAAGGTTCCAATTATTGATAAGAAACGTCTCGAAATTACAAGAGTACAAGATTCAAAACGCAAAGTACAAAATATAAAATTGTACGCAAGGACGTTCGAAAATCCGGAACCGGGACCAGAGTCAACTCTTAACGCTCGACGCAACGGACTAAAAATTACAAGTTAACTATGTATATAAATATAATATAATATATAATTAATTATATTAATTATATATATATTATATATATATATATTAAAAACCGTCGGCAGAGAAAACTCCAAGGACTGAGCTGTAAAATTAACCTCCGCGACTCGCGGAGTTTGAAGGGGATTTTGCCGCGAGTCGCGGAACCCCAAATTTCAACTCTGGCTATAAAGCAAACCGAATTCTGATCATTTTTCATATTCAATATCTATCTCTCTCTCAATATATACGTAATATATATATATAATTTATATTTTAATTTTAATTTTAATTATAATTCTAATAATAAGGGTATGTTAGCGAATGTTGTAAGGGTGTAAGTCGAAATTCTGTCCGTGTAACGCTACGCTATTTTTAATCATTGTAAGTTATGTTCAACCTTTTTATATTAATGTCTCGTAGCTAAGTTATTATTATGCTTATTTAAAACGAAGTATCATGATGTTGGGCTAATTACTAAAATTGGGTAATTGGGCTTTGTACCATAATTGGGGTTTGGACAAAAGAACGACACTTGTGGAAATTAGACTATGGGCTATTAATGGGCTTTATATTTGTTTAACTAAATGAAAGTTTGTTAATGTTAATATAAAGATTTACAATTGGGCGTCCCTATAAATTACCATATACACTCAATCGGACACGATGGGCGGGGTATTTATATGTACGAATAATCGTTCATTTAACCGGACACGGGAATGGATTAATAGCCACTAGAATAATTAAAAAAGGGGTGAAATTACATTCAACGGTAATTGGTGTAATTGTTAACAAAGTAGTAAAACCTTGGTTTACACGCAGTCGATAACCTGGTGTATTCATTAAACAAAGTATTAAAACCTTGTTACAATTCGAATCCCCAATTAGTTGGAATATTTAACTTCGGGTATAATAATAATTTGACAAGGACACTTGCAATTTATATTTATGACTGATGGACTGTTATGGACAAAAACCAGACGGACATATTAAATAATCCAGGACAAAGGACAATTAACCCATGGGCATAAAACTAAAATCAACACGTCAAACATCATGATTACGGAAGTTTAAATAAGCATAATTCTTTTATTTCATATTTAATTTCCTTTATTTTATATTTAATTGCACTTCTAATTATCGCACTTTTATTTATTGTTATTTAATCGCACTTTTAATTATCGTACCTTTTAATTATCGCAAGTTTATTTTATCGCAATTTTATTATTCGCAATTTCATTATCGTTATTTACTTTACGCTTTAATTTAAGTCTTGTATTTATTTTATATTTTACATTAGGTTTTAACTGCGACTAAAATCTTAAAATCGACAAACCGGTCATTAAACGGTAAAAACCCCCTTTATAATAATAATATTACTTATATATATATGTTTGTATTTTTATAAAAGTAAAGTAATATAGCGTTACGCTTTGTTTAAAGATTTCCCTGTGGAACGAACCGGACTTACTAAAAACTACACTACTGTACGATTAGGTACACTGCCTATAAGTGTTGTAGCAAGGTTTAAGTATATCCATTCTATAAATAAATAAATATCTTGTGTAAAATTGTATCGTATTTAATAGTTTTTCCTGCTAAAATTAATAACTATTTTATATACACCTCGTACGACATCAAGTATTTTTGGCGCCGCTGCCGGGGATCTATCTTAAAAGCCGGAAGCGCAACGCTAATATAAAAAAAAAAAAAGATTTTTTGTTTACTTTTATTAAAAGTCGTTTTTGTAAAAATACGTTTTAATTATTCAAAAATATAAAAAGAAAAAAGACAAAAATATAAGTATTTTTAAGATTTTGTTAAATATTTAAGTTTTATAAGTTTCTTTATTTTTATTTTAATTTATAAAAATATAAGTTTTATTTTAAAATCTTTTATTTATTTAAAAACAGAAAACAGAAAATAATAAAAAAAAAAAATAGAAAAACGCGTAAAAATTCTAAGCTGTCAACTGAATTTATGAACCCCGCGAGTCGCGGGGTTTGAAGCCTTGAATACCGCAAGTCGCGGAGGCTATCTGACACGCGAACAGAAACCATAATCCTGCATTAATTACAATTATTAATTAATTATAATTATTATTTAACCCTAATTATTATTATTATTATTATTAGTTTTATTTTTACTTTTACTTTTTATTTATGTATTTAGTATTAATTAGTTTAATTAAATTGTAAAATTAATAGTTTAATAAAATAAATAATATAAAAATAATATTTTTATAAAAATTGTAATTTTTACAACTTTTTGTATATTTTTATATTTTGTACCTTTTTAATCGTTGTAGCGTAATATTTGTATTTTTTTTAGCTCATATTTAATTTTAAACTTAGTTTTAGCTATAGTTATTTTTACTCCTAGATTTTTAGGCTTTGCCGTAGATTCCTTAAGTGCTTTTTCTTTAGACTAAGATTTAGGTGCTTTAGAATTTTGCGACGCCTTTTTAAGTTTTAGTTTCTTTTTAAGTTATTTCCATTTGGGATTTAGTTTTTCCTGTAAGCTTTAATATTTTTAGACCTTTTACTATGTATCAATTATCATTCCAATTAGTAATTTCAATTTGCGATTATAATTTTAAGTTAGTTGTAGTAATAAGGTTAGGTTAGTCAAGTATTTTTAAGTTTTTATAAGTTTCTTTTATTTTTCCGTCACTTTTTATTTTTCAACCATTTTTTTTTCTTTTTCGACCTTTTGCGACGAACTCTTTTTCTTTCTTATTTCTCGCTATTCTAGTTTTAGGACTTAGAATTTTTTCTACTTCTTATCTAAATTTCTTAAAATTACGAAAATTTATTTTAAGTGGTTAAATTAATAGACATCAAAATTTTCTGGTTCGTAGTAATAGTTGGATTTGTACGTGGACCGGGTTATTGGAGCCAAACAGTCCTCAATTATATTGAGACCAAACGAATCCTGCCCCTCTGCTGCATCTTTTGGCTATTCGAAACGTGGGCAAAATCAGAAAAGTCTATTGATTGGATAACTTATTATAATTTTTCTTTCCTTTTAAAAACTAATAGGATATTCAGTGAATGCACCGAGCAAGACGTTCATCACCTTTTGTACGTTCACCACCTGTAACTCGATCAAGACATCGTTTAACGAATATCGCCGCCGTTGATTTTTCTTTAGAATCGTCATCAAGTCGACCAAATCCTCAAACTCAAATTTCCGATAATCCAGTTTTTGAAACAAACCTCACAATTGAGAATCCGGAGAATATTCAGGAACGGTTCATAGATCCTGAACCACTAAACTTTCCTCCGGAACCACCAATCATTCAAACAGAGATTGTTGAGGAACGAACCATTAAATCAGAATCATCTAGTAATACCGATTCAACAAATTCAATTATGGAGAATCTGGAACCTTTAAGTATGGAAGACCGAATGAGAGCTAAACGCACTGGCCAAGGTCACGCAATTACTCATCCAGACATTAATGCGCCAGATTATGAAATCAAAGGACAAATTCTACACATGGTGACTAATCAATGCCAATTTAGTGGTGCGCCGAAAGAAGATCCAAATGAACATCTACGTACCTTTAATAGAATCTGCACACTATTTAAAATACGAGAAGTGGAGGATGAACAGATATATCTCATGTTATTTCCCTGGACTTTAAAGGGAGAAGCCAAAGATTGGTTGGAATCGTTACCTGAAGGGGCGATCGATACATGGGACGTTTTAATTGACAAATTTCTTAAACAATTCTTTCCTGCATCTAAAGCCGTAAGACTTCAAGCAGAAATTGTTACGTTCACACAGAAGCCAAATGAAACTCTATATGAGGCGTGGACAAGATATGGAAAGTTGTTAAGAGGATGTCCGCAACATGGTTTAGACACCTGTCAAATAGTACAAATATTCTACCGAGGATGCGACATCATTACAAGAAAAGACATAGATATAGCAGCTGGTGGTTCTATTATGAAGAAAACCGAAACTGATGCTTACAAAATTATTGATAATACTGCTTCCCACTCACATGAGTGGCATCAAGAAAAAGACATCGTTAGAACATCTAAAGCAGCTAGAGCCGATTCTAGCCATGACTTAGATTCCATTTCCGCAAAGATAGATGCTGTGGAGAGACGAATGGAAAAGATGACTAAGGATATTCACTCAATACGAATTAGTTGTGAGCAGTGTGGAGGACCACATTTGACAAAAGATTGTCTCAGTATTGAATTAACAATGGAACAAAGAGAGAATATTTCATACATAAACCAAAGGCCTGGAAATAATTATCAGAATAATTATCAACCGCCAAGACCGATTTACAATCAAAACCAGAATTATAACCGAAATATTCCATACAACAACCAACAAGGTCCTAGCAATCAACAAGTATCCAATAATACTTACAACCAGCAAAGACCGAATTTTCAAAACAAACCGCCACAACAAACCGATGATAAAAAGCCAAATTTAGAAGATATGATGACGAAGCTAGTTGAAACTCAAACGCAGTTTTTCACATCTCAGAAACAAACCAATGAACAAAATGCTCAAGCATTTAGAAATCAACAAGCTTCTATTCAAAATCTGGAACAAGAAGTAAGTAACCTAGCAAGGTTAATAGGTGAAAGAAAATCGGGAAGTCTACCTAGTGATACAAATGCTAACCCCCAGAATGAAACAGCTAAAGCTATTACCACAAGAAGTGGTACAACACTTAAATCACCTGAAATACCTGTAACTTCTGATGAAACTATTCCTACTCCACAAGAACCACAACCTGATCAAGATAAGGAAAAAGAACCGGTAGTTGAAAAGGATAATGAAGATAACACAGTTAAGGATAAACCTTATGTTAAACCATATCAACCACCACTTCCTTATCCGAGTAAAATGAAGAAAGAAAAACTTGAAGCCGAGCAATCCAAATTCTTGGATATGTTTAAACAGATAAATGTAAATCTTCCTTTCATTGATGTGATTTCAGGAATGCCAAGATATGCTAAATTCTTGAAAGATCTAATCTCAAATAGAAAGAAAATGGAAGAACTCTCGGCTGTTACTATGAATGCTAATTGTTCAGCAGTGCTGTTGAATAAGATACCAGAAAAACTATCTGATCCAGGAAGTTTCACAATTCCATGTTTTCTGGGTAGTCTTAGTTCAATAGAAGCATTGGCAGACTTAGGTGCTAGTATAAATCTAATGCTGTATTCACTATACGCTAAACTAGACCTTGGAGAATTAAAACCAACCAGAATAAGCATACAACTAGCCGATAGATCAATAAAATATCCTAGAGGGATAATGGAGAATATGCTAGTTAAAGTTGGTACTTTAGTATTTCCAGTAGATTTTGTTGTTTTGGACATGGAAGAAGATTCTCAAGTTCCTCTCATATTAGGAAGACCATTCTTAAACACGGCTAAAGCAATGATAGACGTGTTCGGTAAGAAATTGACCCTAAGTATAGAGGATGAGAGTGTTACCTTTTCAGTTGATAGAGCAATGCAACAACCACAATCTGCAGATGATACATGTTATTATATTCAAACTATAGATGCACATGCAGAATTATTAGAAGAATTTCCAGAATTACAAGGAACAGGAGAATGTTCTTTAGGAGAAGGTAATGAACCAATTGATGAAGCTGAAATGTTAGCTACACTTATAGCTAATGGATATGAACCAACAACAGAAGAAATTCAAATGCTAAAAGAAGAAGACAGATATCGATATAAATCATCGATAGAAGAACCTCCGAAATTAGAGTTAAAGCCACTTCCAAACCATTTGGAATACGCTTATTTACATGGTGAATCTGAATTACCTGTAATAATATCGTCTTCTCTTACTGAAAATGAGAAATCACAACTCATTTCTGTGTTGAAAGCTCATAAACCAGCCATTGCATGGAAGATTCATGATATTAAAGGAATAAGTCCTTCGTATTGCACACATAAAATCCTTATGGAAGAAGGTCATAAAACGTATGTGCAACGCCAACGAAGACTAAATCCTAATATGCAAGATGTAGTTAAGAAAGAGATTATTAAACTGCTAGATGCAGGTTTAATTTATCCAATCTCTGATAGTCCATGGGTAAGCCCAGTTCAATGCGTGCCTAAGAAGGGTGGCATGACTGTCATTACAAATGAGAAAAATGAGCTTATTCCTACTAGGACTGTAACAGGATGGCGTGTATGTATTGATTATAGAAAATTAAATGACGCCACCAGAAAAGATCACTTTCCCTTACCTTTCATTGATCAAATGTTGGAAAGATTAGCCGGAAATAGTTACTATTGTTTTCTAGATGGATTTTCCGGATATTTTCTAATTCCAATAGCACCCGAAGACCAAGAGAAAACCACATTCACGTGCCCTTATGGTACTTTTGCTTACAAACGCATGCCATTTGGACTTTGTAACGCACCTGCAACCTTTCAAAGGTGTATGATGGCGATTTTTCATGACATGATAGAAGAATGCATGGAAGTATTCATGGATGACTTTTCAGTCTTCGGTGATACATTTAAATCATGTCTAGTTAATCTGGAACGAATGCTAATTAGATGCGAAAAATCAAATCTAGTACTTAATTGGGAGAAATGCCATTTCATGGTTAAAGAAGGCATCGTTCTTGGACATAAAATTTCAAAAGAAGGAATTGAAGTGGATAGAGCTAAAGTAGATGTAATTGCTAAACTTCCACATCCCACAAATGTTAGAGGAGTTAGGAGTTTCCTAGGGCATGCCGGTTTTTACCGACGTTTCATAAAAGATTTTTCTAAAATTGCCACTCCTATGAATAAACTCCTAGAAAAGGATGCGCCATTCATCTTTTCAGATGAGTGTATCAAATCTTTTAATATTCTTAAAGAAAAACTCACTAATGCGCCGATCATGATAACACCAAATTGGAATCTACCATTTGAACTAATGTGCGATGCAAGTGATTTTGCAATGGGAGCCGTTTTAGGACAAAGGATTGAAAAACGATTTCAACCTATATATTATGCTAGTAAGACATTACAAGGAGCACAAACAAACTATACAACTACTGAAAAAGAACTCCTTGCTATTGTCTTTGCTTTTGACAAATTTCGATCATATCTCGTTCTAGCAAAAACGGTGGTTTATACCGACCATTCTGCTCTTAGATACCTATTTTCAAAACAAGATGCTAAACCAAGATTAATCCGTTGGATCTTACTCTTACAAGAGTTTGATATTGAAATCCGAGATAAAAGAGGAGCAGAAAATCTCGCCGCTGATCATCTTTCTCGTCTTGAAAATCCCGAATTAGAAGTTCTAAATGAATCAGCCATACAAGACAACTTTCCTGATGAATATCTATTGAAGATAGATTATAAAGAAATCCCATGGTTTGCAGACTATGCAAACTACTTAGTTTGTGGATTCCTTGAAAAAGGATTATCGTACCAAAGACGAAAGAAATTCTTCAGTGATATAAAACACTATTTCTGGGAAGATCCACATCTGTTTAAAAGTTGTCCCGATGGAATAATACGCCGATGTGTATTTGGAGATGAAGCTAGTAAAATTTTAAACCATTGTCACACAGGACCAACAGGAGGGCATTATGGGCCTCAACTAACAGCAAGAAAAGTTTATGAAGCTGGATTCTATTGGCCTACAATTTACAAAGACGCACACCTTCTTTGCAAATCCTATGATGCATGTCAAAGGGCCGGAAAAATAAGTCAACGTGATGAAATGCCACAAAATGTCATCCAAGTATGTGAAGTATTTGACATTTGGGGTATTGACTTTATGGGTCCATTTCCAAAATCTCATAATAATCTATATATACTCGTAGCCATTGATTATGTATCTAAATGGGCGGAAGCACAAGCTCTCCCAACTAACGATGCACGAGTTGTAGTCAACTTTTTAAAACGTCTTTTTGCAAGGTTTGGAACACCGAAAGCTTTAATAAGTGATCGGGGTACTCATTTCTGTAATAATCAACTTGAGAAAGTTCTTAAAAGATATGGAGTACCTCATAAAATCTCCACCGCATATCATCCACAAACAAGTGGACAAGTTGAAAATACCAACCGAGCTTTAAAACGTATTCTAGAGAAAACCGTAGGATCAAATCCGAAGGAATGGTCCATTAAATTGGAGGATGCACTCTGGGCTTTTAGAACAGCCTACAAAACTCCAATTGGAACCACACCTTTTAGACTTGTTTATGGAAAAGCATGTCATCTTCCAGTAGAAATTGAACACAAAGCATTTTGGGCTTTGAAGACATGTAATCTTGATTTACATGAAGCCGGACGTCTACGATTAAGTCAACTAAACGAATTAGAAGAATTAAGACATGAAGCATACGAAAATTCGTTAATCTATAAAGAAAGAACGAAGAAATGGCATGATAAAAGAATCAGAAGTTCAAAAGAATTTAAAGAAGGAGACAGAGTTCTTCTTTTCAATTCACGATTCAAGCTATTTCCTGGAAAATTGAAATCAAGATGGTCTGGACCATTCATAGTCAAAAGAGTTTTCCCATACGGAACGATAGAATTGATAAATTCAAATGGGATGGAATTTAAAGTTAATGGTCACAGAGTTAAACATTACATACATGGTCCGATGGAAGTCGACAACGAAGTTAATCACAATTTCGACACCACAGCTAACTAAGTGTGGGGAGAATCAAGTCTTTAAAGGATAATATATATTTCTGTTAGAGTTAGATTGTCTGTTTTCGTGTAGTTCTCGAAAATGGAACACGTATGGTCTTTCCCTAGCAGACCCTAAAGAACTAGTCTTCTCCCCCCATTCTGAATTTTTATTTTTTTTAGGTTTTTACAAAATGAAGACTGCCTGTGAACTAAACCATGGTCTAATGCTACACGCTTTGATCACTAAACGTAATAATAACATACTACCGAGCGAATTAGTATCAGTAATCAGAGAAAGAATGGACGGAGTTAGAAAAGAATCCAGATGCGAAGATAATAAGTTACAATTTGGTAAAGGAAAATCAAAATCCGCAGCGAAAAGAAGAGCACGACACCTAGAACGATGTCACAAATGCGGAAAATGGTCACATGGAGGTAAATGTTCAAATAATCAAACCTATTCAAATACCGAATTTGTTACTTTATGCAGAGACGGACCGTTCATATGTTTAGAAGAAAAGACACTGAATGCTCGAGGTTACGCCTATGCAGCCATGGAAAACCAATTAAACCGACTATCTTATGAATGGAATAGATCATATAACTAAGAAATCTATTTCACAGGTATGTCTGTACAGTTTTTATTTTTTTATTTTTAACCTTTTGATAATAAACGCTAATTTGTTCGCTAAAAAGTATTAAATTGGTATTGAATAAAATTAGGTTTGGCGACCGAAATTATTGATATCATTCAAAAATTTATTACATCACTGCGAAATTTAACGTTTATTCTTAAGGTATAAATATCTTTAATCAATCAACCCAAAATATTTCAAAAATTCGTCATGAGTTAAATTAGGTCTTGGAACCGAAATTACTTTACCGAAAAGAGGGGCGCATATTTTTGATAATATTTGATTTTTTAAAGTGGGATAAAAAGACAAAAAGATTTTTAATTTTATTTTTACCATGTTTTTAATCTTAATATTTAAATCTTAAATTAATATTGTAAACTTTGTAAAAACAATATATTTAAAATATTTGAAAAATTAATATAAGTTTGGTGTGAATTTTTAAAATATAAATTTTTAATTTTATGCATTTCAAATTTTAAGTTTGGTGTGAATTTTTAATTTTTAAAATATAAAATTTTAATTTTATGCATTTTAAATTTTAAGTTTGGTGTGAATTTTTAATATTAATTTTAAATTTTATATTTAAGTTGTGTGAATTTAAAAACAAAAATTTACTCTATCTCATTAAGTTAAGAATATGATTTTTAAAATTCGTCGTAAGTTGAAGACTAGGTCTTTGAACCGAAATTGCTTTACCCGAGGGAGGGACGAGAACTTTTATTATCATTATTTTTAATCTTATTGAATTAGAGTATGCCAAAAACATTGAAAAAACCCAAAAATCTTAGCTTTTAAAACAATCGCTACAAAAAGACAAATTTTAAAATTTTGTCGAAGGACGGACTAGGACATCGATCCGAAACGACCTCGTCCTAAATAACAAGGGAAACAAAATTTTAAAATTAATTTCTTAATTGTTTTCAAAAGTTAATGATTATAAAAAAAAAAAAAAAAATATACCAAACTCCGCGAGTCGCGGAGTTTGGAAGGTATTTTGCCGCGACTCGCGGAGGGATCAAAACCCAGAAAAAAAAATAATAAACACCCGAACTGATAAGTCAAAAACACAAAAACACTGCGAAAATACAGCTCGAAACTGCACCCGAAAAACACGAAAAATACACCCCAAAATCACAATTTTTAACCGTTAATCACCAAATTTTTTGCTAAAATCATGTTGAGAAGGATGCTATCTAAGAATTACTCAAGAAAAACGGTAAATTTCTACACCTAAACACCATTTAATTCGAAATTTGGTGTTCTTGAGCTATTTTTTCCCCAATTTGATTTTGATGCTTTTTAGTGTAATTAGACTTAAATTGTTTATGTATTATGCTTGTATAACCTAGATTGATGCTGTTTAACATGATTAGAAGCCTTAAACTTCAAATTTTGAATAATCTAGGGTTTGTGTTCTTGAGCAATTTGGGGCTTTTTGATATAAACAGGTTATGGCCGATTTTTGTCATGAATTGTTGCTAAATTGAGTAGTGTAACATGTCTAGGTAGTTAAATGATCCAAACTTTGAGCCTAAACATGATTTTGAGAATTAAAGTGGACTTTTTCAAGTCTAAAATTCATGAACTTGATTTTTGAAAGATAATGCCATTTGAGACTTGTTTGATTGTTAGTAATGATTATTTTGACATGTTATTTGAGTTGAATGCTTATGAACTTGGCGAAAATTTTCGTATATGCTTATTTGAAAAAGTGTAGATTTGATAAAAATGTGAAAATAAGCTTAAGTTTGATATAAATTGATAATGTCATTGAAATTATTTTGATTGATGATTTTGCTGACACTAATGCATATTTGGATGCACAAAATTTGTGTTTGATGTGTTTTGCAGAATGAAAGGGGTGAATCTTCATCCCAAGCCCGCAATGCTCCTGCTGAGAATTTGGAACAACGGGAGGTGGATAACTACTACAAGCAGGATGTACCTCATCCAGTCATGACCTTTTCCGATATGCACTTGGAAGAGTTGCACCCGAACCTGAGATTTGACAGACTTTGGATAGATTATCCAAAATATCAACGGGGTTTGCATACTCTTCATTCTAAGGTTGTTGAGGTACCGAGGGTCATAGAATGGGGACCCTTAGAAGCTGTAGAATTGGCCGGGCCAATTAGGGAATTACTTGTACAGAGATATGGTAATTCTTCTTTTAATGACTGGATATGTTTATTCACCATACGCAGACCTGTATATAAAGTATGGTGTGAAGAGTTGTTATGTAGTATAGAGTTGAATGATCGGGTAGCTAGTTTAACCGATCGTTCTTTTATTAGATTTTTGTTAGGCGGTTCGATGCGACACATGTCTTTACTGGACATGGCTCAGGCTTTACGTATATATACGCCTGAGGAGTTAGCGTCTGCCGATTGTAGAGGATTGATACTAAACGGTAGAAAGATAGATGAGAATTTTGATACACACGGTGTGTGGAGTCAAATGACAAGCCATCACCGTTTCAAAGGGGGAAATTACTCTTATTTGGATATAGATAGAGCCGAATTAAGAGTGATACATAGGTTTTTAGCTAATTCGATTACACAAAGGGGTAAGAACAAAGAAAAAGTAAATGAACAGGATTTGTTTTACCATATGTGTATTCGAGACCCACAAAGCGCTGTAAGTATACCATATTGTGTGGGTTATTATTTATCAGCTATGGTTCGGGGGATGCGACCACATAGCATAATAGGAGGTGGTATTTTTATTACTTTGATTGGTGAATATCTCGGTGTGGATATAAGTCGGGGGGGATTATTACTAGAAGAGCCGGAACCCCGCGATACTATAGGTTTAAATGTATACCATGGTGCGAAAGTTTTGAAGAGGCGAAATAACGCCGCAGTACGATACCATGGTAGACATCCACAGGTGGAGAGAAACCAGCAGCAAGGTAATGTAGGAGGGGGGAATGAGATGCAAGAAATGCATAGGTTTATAGCTTCTCAGGAATACGAAAATGCTAGACAGAGAGCATTTGAAGATTGGCAAGTTCATCAGAACCAGATCATAGCTCATTGCCAACATATAGGTAGAAACTATATTCCTACACCGAAACCCGTCTTCCCTCCTTGGTCTATAGAGATGCAGCCACCATATCCTACGTATGACCCTGCCGAAGCATTCTATAGCACTTATGGTTATGCCTGGAACCCCTATTGGTACCAATATCATCCTTAGTTTACTTATTATTTTTTTTATTTTGTAATTTGTAATTATTGATACGTTTAATACTTTTGTTAATATTGTAATCATTTTTATAATTATCTAACTTTTATTCTTAGATTTTAATAATTTTTGAATGTGGGGTAATATACCAAACTTCAAAAATATGTATATATGTTTGCAGTTTATCTTATGTACACAACAGGGTAAAACAACGCATTTTCAAAGACTGGCATTAAGTTCAGCAAAAGCAACTAATTTTGACGACAAGATGCAAAATATATGTGAAATAACAACAAGACGGAATGAACAAATGATGTGCACCATTTATCATTCAGCAAACAAACGCCAATATATTTGGAAACTTTGGTAAAAATTTAATCATTTTCACACAAATCACCCTCAATAATTTAAATTGTTACTGATTTCTTGCAAATGAGGGCATTGCAAGATCTTAAGTGTGGGAAGGGGTTAAATTCTTTCGGATTTTAACATTTTTTACTTTATACACTTGGTTACCATTAAAAATACTAGTAAAGCAGTAGTTGTATTAGAATCTAGTGCTCTCTGATAAAAAAAGAACAGCCCTAGTCTTATATACTAACTACCCAATTCTAGTAAAATTTTTCAAAATTTTCAATTAAATGAATTCAAAATCATGTTTATACATATTTATGAACGATAAAACTAGGTTTTAACACCGAAATTATTGTTATCTCAGAAAGAACATAAATTAAGAAACAAACTAAAATGTCAAAATTCATTTAAAATGGAATAGAGGACGATAAAAAGAAAAATAAAAAGCCAAGTGTGGGAAAATTTACCAAATTATTTTAAACATATGTCACATATATCTGTAACAAATAACTGAAAATACTTTTGCTTGGACTAAACTAAACTGTTTTACCCGATGAAAGAAAAGAAGAGATGGATCTACACGATGAATCAATTCCATCATTAAAAGGAAGTAAAGTCTTCCGAAAAAGACACGCGCTTCTTGATTTAGGTCATGAAGTTGTCGTTCAGACCAGCTGTAGGTTGACGAAAAATCTAGAAAAGTCATCTCTAAAATCAGCAGGAAATCCACGGACCTCAGCATTAAACAGGGTCGCCAAGTGGTCAGATTTATCCTAACCATGAGAAGGATTTATCTCGTACAATGGGGGGGCACCATGCAAATTAGCTGGATAAGACTAATGAATCAGATCCCTAGAAAGGATAATCTCCTTAAAGATTAAAAATCAGCTTTTAAGACTGATATTACTCAATCCTAGAGATTGACCTTAAAGATCGAGAATTACAAACTCATGGAATTCGATGATATCTAAACTCGAGCTTAAACGAGAAAATATTTTGAAAAAAAAAAAAAAATTATAAACCGATTTGTTTTCTGAAAACCCTATTTTCAATGCTTTCATTACCATTGAACGTAAAATCCTAGGAATTCACCTGGAATTCATTAGGTCACCTGAACTAAATCAGGTGTCAACCGTAAGAACGGTGGTTGCATAGTGGTCAAAGACAGGACCTTGTGCCAGACCGAAAAAAATTATAAGGGTGAGCTTTACTATTGCTCCTACCAAGGATAGTAATTGCGTCCGACACGTTATAGACCATAATTAAAAGCATGTCACGGGACATTGCCTTAACAGTTGCTTGTTCAACGCTTTCCTTTCAACCGGACGGTAGTTTACCAAAAGGTAATATACGGAACAAGTAAACTGGACGTGTTGCTTTCCTAATACAAGGTTAGCAAGTGGGTGACACAAAACCGCAAGTTTTGAGCTAAAATTTTCAAATCTGAAACCCACCAAACCCACAAAAATATTTTGCAAACACCGGTAAAGGGTTATTCCGGAAAACTTATCTAGGGTAAAAACTAGATTTCAAAAGATCAAATGTTTTCATAAAGATCCAATTTCCTTAATGGATCTAAATTTTTATAGTCATGTGGGACTGTAAACCATATAGTTACTACCATTGTTTATACCGCCGTATAGAAATCATTGATGTACAAAGTGTGAAGAATAAAGAAGTGATTCTAGTATTTCATGACGATATTGCTTGAGGACAAGCAACGCTCAAGTGTGGGAATATTTGATAATGCTAAAAACGAACATATATTTCATAGCTTTATTCCTCAAGAAAGACAAGCTTTTAGTTGCAATTGTTCTATTTACAAGTGATATTCGTTTAAATAATAAAAGGTGAAGACAAAAGACAGATTCGACGAATTGAAGACGCAAACGACCAAAAAGCTCAAAAGTACAAAAGACAATCAAAAAGGTTCCAATTATTGATAAGAAACGTCTCGAAATTACAAGAGTACAAGATTCAAAACGCAAAGTACAAAATATAAAATTGTACGCAAGGACGTTCGAAAATCCGGAACCGGGACCAGAGTCAACTCTTAACGCTCGACGCAACGGACTAAAAATTACAAGTTAACTATGTATATAAATATAATATAATATATAATTAATTATATTAATTATATATATATTATATATATATATTAAAAACCGTCGGCAGAGAAAACTCCAAGGACTGAGCTGTAAAATTAACCTCCGCGACTCGCGGAGTTTGAAGGGGATTTTGCCGCGAGTCGCGGAGCCCCAAATTTCAACTCTGGCTATAAAGCAAACCGAATTCTGATCATTTTTCATATTCAATATCTATCTCTCTCTCAATATATACGTAATATATATATATAATTTATATTTTAATTTTAATTTTAATTATAATTCTAATAATAAGGGTATGTTAGCGAATGTTGTAAGGGTGTAAGTCGAAATTCTGTCCGTGTAACGCTACGCTATTTTTAATCATTGTAAGTTATGTTCAACCTTTTTATATTAATGTCTCGTAGCTAAGTTATTATTATGCTTATTTAAAACGAAGTAATCATGATGTTGGGCTAATTACTAAAATTGGGTAATTGGGCTTTGTACCATAATTGGGGTTTGGACAAAAGAACGACACTTGTGGAAATTAGACTATGGGCTATTAATGGGCTTTATATTTGTTTAACTAAATGAAAGTTTGTTAATGTTAATATAAAGATTTACAATTGGGCGTCCCTATAAATTACCATATACACTCAATCGGACACGATGGGCGGGGTATTTATATGTACGAATAATCGTTCATTTAACCGGACACGGGAATGGATTAATAGCCACTAGAATAATTAAAACAGGGGTGAAATTACATTCAAGGGTAATTGGTGTAATTGTTAACAAAGTAGTAAAACCTTGGTTTACACGCAGTCGATAACCTGGTGTATTCATTAAACAAAGTATTAAAACCTTGTTACAATTCGAATCCCCAATTAGTTGGAATATTTAACTTCGGGTATAATAATAATTTGACAAGGACACTTGCAATTTATATTTATGACTGATGGACTGTTATGGACAAAAACCAGACGGACATATTAAATAATCCAGGACAAAGGACAATTAACCCATGGGCATAAAACTAAAATCAACACGTCAAACATCATGATTACGGAAGTTTAAATAAGCATAATTCTTTTATTTCATATTTAATTTCCTTTATTTTATATTTAATTGCACTTCTAATTATCGCACTTTTATTTATTGTTATTTAATCGCACTTTTAATTATCGTACCTTTTAATTATCGCAAGTTTATTTTATCGCAATTTTATTATTCGCAATTTCATTATCGTTATTTACTTTACGCTTTAATTTAAGTCTTGTATTTATTTTATATTTTACATTAGGTTTTAACTGCGACTAAAATCTTAAAATCGACAAACCGGTCATTAAACGGTAAAAACCCCCCTTTATAATAATAATATTACTTATATATATATATGTTTGTATTTTTATAAAAGTAAACTAATATAGCGTTACGCTTTGTTTAAAGATTTCCCTGTGGAACGAACCGGACTTACTAAAAACTACACTACTGTACGATTAGGTACACTGCCTATAAGTGTTGTAGCAAGGTTTAAGTATATCCATTCTATAAATAAATAAATATCTTGTGTAAAATTGTATCGTATTTAATAGTTTTTCCTGCTAAAATTAATAACTATTTTATATACACCTCGTACGACATCAGTAAGTTTATAAAATATTGTATAAAAGTTTGAACGCGAAATATTATTACAATCAGTTTTTCATATAGAATTGTAGTAGTTGAATTGTATATTAGCTACTAAGTATGAACTTAACGGGTAGGTACTACCCGAATTTAAACTTATAAAACGCTAATATGAAGAAAAAGCTTTTATAAATGAGTTCATATTATGCTACGAAATACTATTAACTACTCTTAATATTCTGTATGATTAACTTGTTCCATTTGACTATTTTGAAGGAAATGGCACCGACTACTCGACACACCGTGAATATGAATGAAGAGGAATTCCGTACTTTTCTAGCTTCAAACATAGCCGCAGTACAGGCTGCGCTACATACCAACAATAACCTTGGATCTGGTAGTACAGGAAATCGTGTAGGATACACCTACAAAGAATTCACTGCCTACAAACCTTTGGAATTTGATGGAACCGAAGGACCGATCGGATTGAAACGGTGGACCGAGAAGGTCGAATCGGTGTTTGCCATAAGTAAGTGTACTGAAGAGGACAAAGTGAAGTACGCTACGCATACCTTCACAGGTTCTGCGTTAACATGGTGAAATACCTATCTAGAGCAAGTGGGACAAGATGATGCGTACGCACTACCGTGGTCAGCATTCAAGCACTTAATGAACGAGAAGTACCGTCCCAGAACCGAGGTCAATAAGCTCAAGACAAAACTTAGAGGGTTACGAACCCAAGGATTTGATATTACCACGTACGAAAGACGATTCACAGAATTGTGCCTATTGTGTCCGGGAGCATTCGAAGATGAGGAAGAGAAGATCGACGCGTTTGTGAAAGGATTACCGGAAAGAATCCAAGAAGATATAAGTTCACACGAGCCCGCCTCCATACAACAGGCATGTAGAATGGCTCACAAACTAGTGAACCAGATTGAAGAAAGAATTAAAGAACAGACTGCTGAAGAGGCCAATGTGAAGCAAGTCAAAAGAAAGTGGGAGGAAAACGATGATAAGAATCACCAATACAACAACAGCAATTACAACAATAATTGCAACAATTATCCCAACAATCGTAACATCAATCGCAACTACAACAAACGGCCCAACAACAACAACAACAACAACAACAGCAACTACAACAATCATCCCAACAACAATAATAACCGCAACAACAACAACAATCAGAAGCAGCTATGCCAAAGGTGTGAAAAGTATCACTCGGGGTTCTGCACCAAATTTTGCAACAAGTGTAAAAGAAATGGTCATAGCGCGGTGAAGTGTGAGGTCTACGGACCAGGGGTTAATAGAACGAAAGGAACAAATAGTGTCGGAACGAGTAATGGCGGAGCAAGTAGTGTCGGAGCAAGTTATGCCAATGTAGTTTGTTATAAATGTGGAAAACTAGGCCACATTATTAGAAATTGCCCGAACCAGGAGAACACGAATGGACAAGGCCGCGGAAGAGTTTTCAATATTAATGCGGCAGAGGCACAGGAAGACCCGGAGTTTGTTACGGGTACGTTTCTTATTGACAATAAATCTGCTTACGTTTTATTTGATTCGGGTGCGGATAGAAGCTATATGAGTAGAGATTTTTGTGCTAAATTAAGTTGTCCATTGAATCCTTTGGATAGTAAATTTTTACTCGAATTAGCAAATGGTAAATTAATTTCAGCAGATAATATATGTCGGAATCGAGAAATTAAACTGGTTAGCGAAACATTTAAGATTGATTTGATACCAGTAGAGTTAGGGAGTTTTGATGTGATAATCGGTATGCACTAGTTGAAAGAAGTGAAAGCAGAGATCGTTTGTTACAAAAATGCAATTCGCATTATACTAGAAAAAGGAAAACCCTTAATGGTGTACGGAGAAAAGGGCAACACGAAGCTACATCTTATTAGTAATTTGAAGGCACAAAAACTAATAAGAAAAGGTTGCTATGCTATTCTAGCACACGTCGAGAAAGTACAAACTGAATAAAAGAGCATCAATGATGTTCCCATTGCAAAAGAATTTCCCGATGTATTTCCGAAAGAATTACCGGGATTACCCCCACATCGATTCGTTGAATTTCAAATAGATCTTGTACCAGGAGCTGCACCAATAGCTCGTGCTCCTTACAGACTCGCACCCAGCGAGATGAAAGAACTGCAAAGCCAATTACAAGAACTTTTAGAGCGTGGTTTCATTCGACCAAGCACATCACCGTGGGGAGCTCCTGTTTTGTTTGTCAAGAAGAAAGATGGTACATTCAGGTTGTGTATCGACTACCGAGAGTTGAACAAACTTACCATCAAGAACCGCTACCCACTACCGAGAATCGACGACTTATTTGATCAACTACAAGGCTCGTCTGTTTATTCAAAGATTGACTTACGTTCCGGGTATCATCAAATGCGGGTGAAAGAAGATGATATTCCAAAGACTGCTTTCAGAACACGTTACGGTCATTACGAGTTTATGGTCATGCTGTTTGGTTTAACTAATGCACCAGCTGTGTTCATGGACCTTATGAACCGAGTGTGTGGACCATACCTTGACAAGTTTGTCATTGTTTTCATTGATGACATACTTATTTACTCAAAGAATGACCAAGAACACGGTGAACATTTGAGAAAGGTGTTAGAAGTATTGAGGAAGGAAGAATTGTACGCTAAGTTTTCAAAGTGTGCATTCTGATTGGAAGAAGTTCAATTCCTCGGTCACATAGTGAACAAAGAAGGTATTAAGGTGGATCCAGCAAAGATAGAAAAACTGTTGAAAAGTGGGAAACCCCGAAAACTCCGAAACACATACGCCAGTTTTTAGGACTAGCTGGTTACTACAGAAGGTTCATCCAATACTTTTCCAGAATAGCAAAACCCTTAATTGCATTAACGCATAAAGGGAAGAAATTTGAATGGAATGATGAACAAGAGAAAGCGTTTCAGTTATTGAAGAAAAAGCTAACTACGGCACCTATATTGTCATTGCCTGAAGGGAATGATGATTTTGTGATTTATTGTGACGCATCAAAGCAAGGTCTCGGTTGTGTATTAATGCAACGAACGAAGGTGATTGCTTATGCGTCTAGACAATTGAAGATTCACGAACAAAATTATACGACGCATGATTTGGAATTAGGCGCGGTTGTTTTTGCATTAAAGACTTGGAGGCACTACTTATATGGGGTCAAAAGTATTATATATACCGACCATAAAAGTCTTCAACACATATTTAATCAGAAACAACTGAATATGAGGCAGCGTAGGTGGATTGAATTATTGAATGATTACGACTTTGAGATCCGTTACCACCCGGGGAAGGCAAATGTGGTAGCCGATGCCTTGAGCAGGAAGGACAGAGAACCCATTCGAGTAAAATCTATGAATATAATGATTCATAATAACCTTACTACTCAAATAAAGGAGGCGCAACAAGAAGTTTTAAAAGAGGGAAATTTAAAGGATGAAATACCTAAAGGATCGGAGAAACATCTTAATATTCGGGAAGACAGAACCCGGTATAGGGCTGAAAGGATTTGGGTACCAAAATTTGGAGATATGAGAGAAATGGTACTTAGAGAATCTCATAAAACCAGATACTCAATACATCCTGGAACGGGGAAGATGTACAAGGATCTCAGGAAATATTTTTGGTGGCCGGGTATGAAAGCCGATGTTGCTAAATACGCAGGAGAATGTTTGACGTGTTCTAAGGTCAAAGCTGAGCATCAGAAACCATCTGGTCTACTTCAACAACCCGAAATCCTGGAATGGAATTGGGAAAACATTACCATGGATTTCATCACTAAATTGCCAAGGACTGCAAGTGGTTTTGATACTATTTGGGTAATAGTTGATCGTCTCACCAAATCAGCACATTTCCTGCCAATAAGAGAAGATGACAAGATGGAGAAGTTAGCACGACTGTATTTGAAGGAAGTCGTCTCCAGACATGGAATACCAATCTCTATTATCTCTGATAGGGATGGCAGATTTATTTCAAGATTCTGGCAGACATTACAGCAAGCATTAGGAACTCGTCTAGACATGAGTACTGCCTATCATCCACAAACTGATGGGCAGAGTGAAAGGACGATACAAACACTTGAAGACATGCTACGAGCATGTGTTATTGATTTCGGAAACAGTTGGGATCGACATCTACCATTAGCAGAATTTTCCTACAACAACAGCTACCATTCAAGCATTGAGATGGCGCCGTTTGAAGCACTTTATGGTAGAAAGTGCAGGTCTCCGATTTGTTGGAGTGAAGTGGGGGATAGACAGATTACGGGTCCGGAGATTATACAAGAAACTACCGAGAAGATCATCCAAATTCAACAACGGTTGAAAACCGCCCAAAGTCGACAAAAGAGCTACGCTGACATTAAAAGAAAAGATATAGAATTTGAAATTGGAGAGATGGTCATGCTTAAAGTTGCACCTTGGAAAGGCGTTGTTCGATTTGGTAAACGAGGGAAATTAAATCCAAGGTATATTGGACCATTCAAGATTATTGATCGTGTCGGACCAGTAGCTTACCGACTTGAGTTACCTCAACAACTCGCGGCTGTACATAACACTTTCCACGTCTCGAATTTGAAGAAATGTTTTGCTAAAGAAGATCTCACTATTCCGTTAGATGAAATCCAAATCAACGAAAAACTCCAATTCATCGAAGAACCCGTCGAAATAATGGATCGTGAGGTTAAAAGACCTAAGCAAAACAAGATACCAATTGTTAAGGTTCGATGGAATGCTCGTAGAGGACCCGAGTTCACCTGGGAGCGTGAAGATCAGATGAAGAAGAAATACCCGCATCTATTTCCAGAAGATTCGTCAACACCTTCAACAGCTTAAAATTTCGGGACGAAATTTATTTAACGGGTAGGTACTGTAGTGACCCGAACTTTTCCATGTTTATATATATTAATTGAGATTGATATTTACATGATTAAATGTTTCCAACATGTTAAGCAATCAAACTTTT
Source organism: Rutidosis leptorrhynchoides (assembly GCF_046630445.1). NCBI lineage: Eukaryota > Viridiplantae > Streptophyta > Magnoliopsida > Asterales > Asteraceae > Rutidosis > Rutidosis leptorrhynchoides. The sequence goes on from NC_092335.1 coordinate 483,149,358, forward strand.
TAAGACTTGATTAATTGAAATATGTTTCATATAGACAATTGACCACCATGTTGACCGGCGATTCACGAACGTTAAAACTTGTAAAAACGACATGACGATATATATATATATGGATATACATATGGTTAACATGAGATTATGATAATTAAGTATCTCCATAAGTATATTAACAATGAGTTATATACATATAAACAAGACTACTAACTTAAGGATTTCGAAACGAGACATATATGTAACGATTATCGTTGTAACGACATTTAAATGTATATATATCATATTAAGATATATTAATATATCATAATATCATGATAATATAATAATTTAACATCTCATTAGATATAATAAATAATGGGTTAACAACATTAATTGAGATCGTTAACTTAAAGGTTTCAAAACAACACTTACATGTAACGACTAACGATGACTTAACGACTCAGTTAAAATGTATATACATATAGTGTATTTAGATGTATTAAAATACTTTTGGAAAACTTCAAGACATATATCAAAACACTCATACTTAACGAAAATAGTTACAGTTACTTTTCCATTCTTTTCTTTCATCAAGAATTCTAGTCGTATTCTTACCCGTATTATACACAGCTTCAAAACGTACTTACTATGAGTATATACCAATAGGAACTAGCATGGGATTCCACTCTTGATTATGTCATGTATGACTAATCAATTTTAACTTCTACCATGAGCTAGTCAACTAACTAGAACTCCTTTTAACCCCACTCACCACTCACCAATTACCACTCATCATTCACTCCATTTCACTTCCAATTCTCTTTCTAATTCTCTCTCAACACACACACACACTATTATGAACGTATTTTTCCAGTAGTTAATCATCATCTTCATCAAAAATCACTTCAAGAATCAAGCTATAATCATCATAGGAAGAACACTTCAACAACACTTCAAAAATCCCTTCAAGTTTACTAATTTACTTCCAAGCTTTCTAATCCATTCCAAGTAATCATCTAAGATCAAGAAACCTTTGTTATATATAGTAGGTTATCTTTCTTATTCAAGGTAATATTCATATTCAAACTTTGATTCAATTTCTATAACTATAAACTATCTTAATTCGAGTAAAAATCTTACTTGAACTTGTTTTTGTGTCATGATCCTACTTCAAGAACTTTCAAGCCATCCAAGATCCTTTGAAGCTAGATCATTTCTTGTCACTTCTAGTAGGTTTACCTACTAAACTTGAGGTAGTAATGATGTTCATAACATCATTCGATTCATATATATAAAACTATCTTATTCGAAGGTTTAAACTCGTAATCATTAGAACATAGTTTAGTTAATTCTAAACTTGTTCGCAAACAAAAGTTAATCCTTCTAACTTGACTTTTAAAATTAACTACACACATGTTCTATATCTATATGATATGCTAACTTAATGATTTAAAACCTGGAAACACGAAAAACACCGTAAAACCGGATTTACGCCGTCGTAGTAACACCGCGGGCTGTTTTGGGTTAGTTAATTAAAAACTATGATAAACTTTGATTTAAAAGTTGTTATTCTGAGAAAATGATTTTTATTATGAACATGAAACTATATCCAAAAATTATGGTTAAACTCAAAGTGGAAGTATGTTTTCTAAAATGGTCATCTAGATGTCGTTCTTTCGACTGAAATGACTACCTTTACAAAAACGACTTGTAACTTATTTTTCCGACTATAAACCTATACTTTTTCTATTTAGATTCATAAAATAGAGTTCAATATGAAACCATAGCAATTTGATTCACTCAAAACGGATTTAAAATGAAGAAGTTATGGGTAAAACAAGATTGGATAATTTTTCTCATTTTAGCTACGTGAAAATTGGTAACAAATCTATTCCAACCATAACCTAATCAACTTGTATTGTATATTATGTAATCTTGAGATACCATAGACACGTATACAATGTTTTGACCTATCATGTCGACACATCTATATATATTTCGGAACAACCATAGACACTCTATATGTGAATGTTGGAGTTAGCTATACAGGGTTGAGGTTGATTCCAAAATATATATAGTTTGAGTTATGATCAATACTGAGATACGTATACACTGGGTCGTGGATTGATTCAAGATAATATTTATCGATTTATTTCTGTACATCTAACTGTGGACAACTAGTTGTAGGTTACTAACGAGGACAGCTGACTTAATAAACTTAAAACATCAAAATATATTAAAAGTGTTGTAAATATATTTTGAACATACTTTGATATATATGTATATATTGTTATAGGTTCGTGAATCAACCAGTGGTCAAGTCTTACTTCCCGACGAAGTAAAAATCTGTGAATGTGAGTTATAGTCCCACTTTTAAAATCTAATATTTTTGGGATGAGAATACATGCAGGTTTTATAAATAATTTACAAAATAGACACAAGTACGTGAAACTACATTCTATGGTTGAATTATCAAAATCGAATATGCCCCTTTTTATTAAGTCTGGTAATCTAAGAATTAGGGAACAGACACCCTAATTGACGCGAATCCTAAAGATAGATCTATTGGGCCTAACAAACCCCATCCAAAGTACTGGATGCTTTAGTACTTCGAAATTTATATCATATCCGAAGGGTGTCCCGGAATGATGGGGATATTCTTATATATGCATCTTGTTAATGTCGGTTACCAGGTGTTCATCATATGAATGATTTTTATCTCTATGTATGGGATGTGTATTAAAATATGAAATCTTGTGGTCTATTGTTACGATTTGATATATATAGGTTAAACCTATAACTCACCAACATTTTTGTTGACGTTTAAAGCATGTTTATTCTCAGGTGAATACTAAGAGCTTCCGCTGTTGCATACTAAAATAAGGACAAGATTTGGAGTCCATGTTTGTATGATATTGTGTAAAAACTGCATTCAAGAAACTGATTTCGATGTAACATATTTGTATTGTAAACCATTATGTAATGGTCGTGTGTAAACAGGATATTTTAGATTATCATTATTTGATAATCTACGTAAAGCTTTTTAAACCTTTATTTATGAAATAAAGGTTATGGTTTGTTTTAAAAATGAATGCAGTCTTTGAAAAACGTCTCATATAGAGGTCAAAACCTCGCAACGAAATCAATTAATATGGAACGTTTTTAATCAATAAGAACGGGACATTTCATATAATATGTTGTTTCGTAGGAAATTACGCATAAAATATAACTAAACACTTACAAACAACATTGCAAAGCATTCAATGCATCCAAAGTTCATTTTACTTCTATCAAACCTTAACTCAAAATCATGAATTTGACAATTATGTTCATGAAGCTTTTCCATGTTAACCTACACACCAAATTGAAGCTAGTGATGCTAGTAACACATTTAATACATGCACTTTTAACATCTAATAACATTTAAGCAACTAAATCTCAAGATTAATCAAGTCACTTTTGAAGTTTAAGCTAGTTACCTCAAAATAGCAAGAACAAGCAAATAAATCACATATTCATGTTAGACTTGAGCCATAGACACTAATTAACACTTTTATAAGTCAAAAACATCAAGAACAAGAAATCTAGTGTTTTTAGAAAGTTACCTAAATGAGATGAGATTGGTATGGATTCGAAGAGGAAGTTGCAACGATTCCAAATATGTAATTTGTTTTGAAGAACGCTTGCTAGATCGGATTTAGATGATGAATTCTTGTTTGAGGGTTTAAGAGCAAAAAGGTGTAAGTAGTGGAAAAGTGGAGGATGAATGAATGGAGGAGATGGGTGTTGACCATTTGACCTAGTCAAGATTTTGCCCACTTGATAACATTGGTCCCTCAAGTTTAAAAGCGGGTGCGTGAATTACCTAAACGAAATATTTTAAAAACGCGTATTAACGGAAGATGTTATAATTATATAACGGACTTTAAAATAATTAAACGGAAAGTAAACGGGAGCTCCAACTCTTTTTTCTTTGTTTAATTCTTCTTCTCACTCAACATTTAGATGGATAAAAAACCATCTAGGAGACGAAAGGTAAACCTTCTAGACATAGCGTGAAATAAAGTTTAAAATTTATGCAATCTCGTGTTAACCTCTGTCAAAACATTGTTATCAAAATAGCGATGTAAGATCCTACCATCTCATCTCAATCTCAAATAATAGATGTGTGAATTTAAGATCACTTTTAACCTTTGATTGATCATGGTAGAATCAATCATACAGTTGTATTGATTTTTTGTATGTAGTTATGCAATTAGCCATTTCTATTACCCTTCTTATATAGTACAAATGTATATTGTTGATACCTATTTCTGACAAGCGGCTAACAAGTTACAGTACAAATCTAGAACAAATTATCATGGTGGGATTGATAACCAATTGATGTTTATCAGCAGGACGGATCGCTGTAGACCCGGATCACGATCTAAAACCGTGATGTGGCTTTATCAATATTTGCGGAGCCAAACTAATAATTGGTCCGTTTAGCGCTTTGCGGTTAAGTATTCAGGTTCTAGAGTTAGAAAGTACTATGCGAGAGAGAATGTGTGCTCTCTGCCACAAGTTCAAGTGTCTGAAAAGTGATGGCCTGATGTGACTACAAAGTGTAACATACCAAATTTCAAGTTATGTGTTTTGTTAAAAGGACTATTCATGCAAAGTATAAAATGAGGTGGTTAGTTAGTGTTAAGGACCACCTAAACTATGTTTTGGTGGGGAGGGACCTAAGTTGCCAACTAGTGAAAGTTAAAATATGTTAAATAAATGGTGAAGCTTCTAGTCCATTTGAGAAGTGTAAAAAAAAAAAAAAAATATCTAGAGAGAGAGAGCAAGAAGGAACGGTTTTGGGAAACAATGGAGAATTAGGGTTTTCAAACTAAGTGATCTAAACTCAAGTGGGTTATGAATTGAAGCAATCAAGAGCTTTAATAGGTTAAAGAAAGTAAAAAGATCACCATTTACATCCTTTGTTCATCTATTCTAAGCTAGAGTTCTTGAAGAAATTTGAGGTATGATTGGTAAAATCGAATTTTACATATGCTTATGCTCAAGTGGTTTGCGTTTTATGAATTATTGTATGATTTATGTAAGCATGAGTTAAAATTCGGATTTAAGTCCTATGGTCTATGTCTAAATGGGTTTTGTTAATGAGATGAAGGTATAAGTGTAGATTATGATGGGTTTATGTTATGGTTATGTATAAATACTAGTTTTTATGATGTTATTGTAAGACCCTAATCTTCATTGTACAGCAGAGTATATAGAGTACATAAAGTGTGGGAATGATTGTGCAGTTAAACAGAAGTCAGAGGGCGATCTGAGCTTAGTGCGTGCCGCACACACTAAGGGGAGCGCGCCGCGCACTCCCTACTGTAGCCGGGTTTTTTTGCTGTTTTAATGAGATATTTTGATGGGTATTTTCGTAATTTCATTTGTGGACGGGATAAAGGCTACCAGATCTGTTTGGGTAGAGTCATAACTCCATCTTCAACTACTTTATCCTTATCACTTTAAATCTAGAGAGAGACTTTGATTCTTGGGTGAGAAAGCTTAAATCCAAGAGGAAGAAGTTGCTTTCGGGTCAAATCGCGTGCATTAAAGTTGTTCATCTCATCTCTAGCTTCGTTTTGGTTGTAGTGGTATGTTCTAACTTTAATTTCCTTACCTTAATTTTGTGTAAGGGTTAGGGTTTGAGTTAGTGGTGAACATAAAACCATATTTGGTGATTTTGGGTGTTCTTGAGTAAAATGGAGTCATAAAGACTCAATGGTAACTAACCTAGGGTTTCAAAAGGTTAATTGATGTTTATGAGTTCTAATTGGTTAGTTAATCACTAGCACACCTAGTTAATTAGTAAATGGGTGTTAGATGGGTTAGTAGATAACCCGAAATGGGTGTGTTGACTTTAAATTAGTCAAAGGGTTAATGATTGACCTAATTGGGAAATATGGGTATGAAATACCCTAATTATGTTATGATTAATGTTGTTGGACCTTAATCACTAGCTTTTAAGTGATTAATGATGGTCTTGACCCTTAAAGGGCGATTTTGGTGAAAATGGGGCATTTAATGCATTTAAGTCATTAAATGCACATAAGTGAAATTGTTAGTATTTAGTCCAACTAGTTATGTGGGTTGATTGAAGTACTTATTATATTAGGTACTTTGCTTTAAAGCTTGCGGAAGTATAAAACCGTCACCAAATCGTTAAAGGTGAGTGGAATGATTATATGCATATGTATGTAATGTATTTATTTGTATGCTATGGTATAAACCAAAGAGCCGGTAGTGCCATAGTATGTGCAAGCGTGCTATGATGTGAACCAAAGAGCCGGTAGCGTCATAGTACGTGTGTTATAGTGTGAACCAAAGAGCCGGTAGTGCTATAGCACGATTTATTAGGGTGTGAACCAAAGAGCCGGTAGCACCTTAGCGTTGTTAGAGTGTGAACCAAAGAGCCGGTAGCACTCTAGCGTGAGTATGACTCGAGTTGTGATGTGAACCAAAGAGCCGGTAGCATCATGACAAATGCGTATGGTGTGAACCAAAGAGCCGGTAGCACCATGACGCGAGAATGGTTAACCATGGTTGTGTATTGTTTTGTAGCATATTATATTATGCCGATTATATGTTATTTATTACGCTAGTAGCGGTTTGTTGGAGATTATTAGCTTTGTACTTGATATGGTATGCTAATTGTATTGCTAGCGTGTATGCAGTATATGTGTAAGTGATTGCAAGTAGGTATGTTATATATATATGGGTATAATTATTGCATTCACTAAGCTTTGCTTACCCTCTCGTTGTTTATCTTTTTATAGGCTCCGGCGTTGACAAGGGTAAGGGCCTTCGATTGGATTAGAGATCCCGCTTGTTTTATAGGGGACGCTTTTGGGATGTGATAGCTTTTGGAGTTTGACCGAGATATGGGTAGTTTAACCCCAAACACCATGCTCATAGTGTCGTTTGGAATTTAAAATAGTGTGGTCGAAACTCTAACTTTTGTATGAAACTCGTAAAAAGGCCTATGTGGACCCCGTTTTGTAAAACTCATTTTATGTTTGAATCGTATGAGTTTTTCATATTAGAACATGTTGTGGAAAGCGTTTCGTCTAAATATGTCGGGAAGTGGGAGATCTTTATTTGAAAAATTGAAAAATCGGACAGAACTGAAAATAGACCTGTGCACGCCGCGCACCCTGAGGTAGTGCGCGTGGCGCACTCCCCTGTAATAAAAAAAATTTATTATGCATGTTCGATTGTATATTGGGTTGGGTTGTTACAAGTGGTATCAGAGCATGGTCTAAGGGATTTAGGCGACTTGAGATAGGTACCTAGACTTAGATTTATTTGTGTATGCGCTTTAAGCGGGACTTGTAGGAGACGGGTCGGACCGGGAGTTGATTAGTGCTTAGGTTTATGTGAACTAACCTTGCGCTAATTGTTTTGTGTTGTGTTAGCAATCATCAAGCAAGATAGACGTTGTACTAGCAAGTTAATGCGACGTGCTCACGTAACAATGATTAGCTACCATTGTTACGGGTTCAAATCGTGTCAAACAAGCGATGTACGACGATTGTTGAGCAAGATGGGGTAATGTGGTGTATATGTATATACATATGTGTTAAGTTTTCTCGTTCGTTGCTTAACCTTTTCCGTTTTATAGTATGAAGACGAGAAATGGACCCGAGACCAATGAAGGGGGTTCGAGCGAGGATGTTGAGTTTACGGCCAAGGTTGAGGCCATTATGCAAAGGCGTCATGAGGCCTTCTTAGAGGATGTTAAGAAGATGTTCTTGGATTCGATTGACGAACAAGTAGTCAATCTAGTCAAGGAACAAGTTAAGATTGTTCTTAAAGAGGATAACGCGGGAAGACGAGACTTCCACTATAAAAACTTCAAAGATGCTCAACCTCCCACCTTTGAAGGTGAACGAGACCCACTCAAGAGTGCTCGATGGATCTCTGATATGGAGGGGGCTTTCCGTACTAGTGAGGGCCCTCTCGATAAAAAGACGAGGTTTGGTAGTAGCATGATGAGGGGTGATGCCAAGTTGTGGTGGGATGCGAAAATCCGACTTTATGGCGAAGAACAAAGTATGAGTTTGACGTGGGACGAGTTTAAAGAAGAATTTTTCAAGGAGTACCGAACTTCGGCCGATCTTTCAAAGCTTAAGGACGAGTTACGTACTTTAAGGCAAGGGTCAATGGATTTGAACACTCTCAAGTCCACTTTCTTATCAAAGACCCAATTTTGCCTGGAGTATGACGGGAACGATCACATGTTGAAAGAAGATTTCTACCGAACCTTGAATGATAACTATCAAGAAAGGATTAGTAGGAATTCGGCGAAGACTTTTGATGAGCTATTTGATATCGCTAAGGGTTTTGAGTCGCTTGCCCCAAGAAAGAGTGACTTCACCTTTGGCAAACGAAAATTTGAAGCTACTAGCCACTCGAACAAGAAGAACAAGAGGGTGGCTGAGAGCGTCGGTAGTGCGAAAAAGGGGGCTTCTAAGAGTTTTGGGCCCACGTGCTACAATTGTGGTCGACAGGGGCATTTGGCCCGTGATTGTACGAACTCATCTTCCAACAAAATCGTTTGTTTTAATTGTAACAAAGAGGGGCACAAGAAGCCGGAGTGTCCCGAATTGCGCAACGATAATGTTAAGCGACTAGAGAAGGCGGCGGGTACGGCTAGGGGTCGAAATTATTTGATGATCAATGAGGAGGCCAAGCAATCTAGCGAAGTTGTCTCAGGTACTTTCATGGTTAATTCCAATCCGGCAAGGATACTCTTTGATAGTGGTGCAAACTTGTCGTTTGTGTCACCAAAATTTGTGCCCAAACTTAATAAACTGTTAGCTAAGTTAAGTCGTCCAGTAGAAGTTGAAATAGCGGATGGCAAGACGGTGCTAGTGGTTGATGTCTGTAAAAATTGTAATGTTGTGTTTGGTGTCGAAAACTTTAAAATCGATCTCATCCCGATGACTTTGGGTGATTTTGATATCGTTGTTGGTATGGATTGACTCGATCATAATAGAGCCGATATTTCATGCCATGAAAAATCTATTCGAGTGAAGACCCCAAGTGGGGGAGAGTTAATTATTCATGGCGATAAACGAAGAAGACTTGTGCCGATATGCACTTTTGCACGGGCACGTCGTTTTCTGGTTGGTGGTGGCATGGCTTTTCTTGCCCATGTTATTGATACTCGTGATGAGCCACCGCCCATTCGTGAAATTCCGGTGGTGATTGAATTTGAAGACGTTTTTCCGGATGAGTTACCGGGTGTTCCGCGGAAAGACAAGTTGAATTTCGCATTGAGTTGGTTCCAGGGGCTACCCCCATTGCTAAAACTCCTTATCGTTTAGCGCCGACGGAAATGCAAGAGTTGTTAAATCAAACCCAAGAGCTACTTGAAAAGGGTTTTATCCGACCGAGTGCTTCGCCATGGGGTGCTCCGATTTTATTCGTGAAGAAGAAAGATGGTAGTATGCGGATGTGCATCGATTATCGGGAGTTGAACAAAGTGACGATCAAGAATCGTTATCCATTACCTAGGATTGACGATTTGTTCAACCAACTCCAAGGTGCAACGTATTTCTCTAAAATTGACCTACGGTCTGGCTATCACCAAATGCGGGTCCGTGAGGAAGACATCGAGAAAACGGCTTTTCGAACGCGTTATGGGCATTTTGAATTCGTAGTTATGCCTTTTGGTCTTACGAATGCACCGGCGGCATTCATGGATCTTATGAACCGAGTGTGCCAACCTATGTTGGACAAGTCGGTAATTGTGTTCATTGACGACCTACTTGTCTATTCGAAGAGTATGAAGGAACATGAACATCATTTACGGAGTGTGTTAAAGACGTTGCGGAAGGAGAAGTTGTATGCTAAATTCTCCAAATGTGAATTTTGGCTAAGGGAAGCTCAATTCCTTGGCCACATTGTGAACGAAAATGGTATTCAAGTATATTCGGGGAAGATAGAGATGGTAAAGAGTTGGGGACGACCGACTACGCCTACGGAAATTCGAAGTTTTCTCGGATTGGCCGGTTATTATCTTCGGTTTATCCAAGACTTTTCCAAGATTGCTTCTCCATTGATGAAGTTAACGAGAAAGAATGCGAGGTTTAATTGGGAGAACGAGAAAGAAATTGCTTTTCAATTGTTAAAAGAGAAGTTGTGTCAAGCTCCGGTGCTAGTTTTGCCGGAAGGGGTGGAAGACATGACGGTCTATTGTGATGCTTCTTTAAATGGGCTCGGTTGTGTTCTAATGCAAAGGGGTAAAGTCATCGCTTATGCCTCTCGACAATTAAAGGAACACGAGACGAGATATCTGACTCATGATCTTGAGTTGGCGGCGGTTCTTCATGCGTTGAAAATTCGGCGCCATTACTTGTATGGTGTCAAGTGTACAATTTATTCGGATCACAAGAGTTTGAAACATCTTTTTGATCAAAGAGATTTGAATTATCGTCAACGTAGATGGATGGATGTGGTGAAAGACTACGATTGTGAGATACTTTATCATCCGGGCAAGGCGAATGTGGTCGCGGATGCGTTAAGTCGAAAGAGTCATCACCCGGCGTTACGATTGGGATTGTTACGTATGATTATTACTAATGATTTTCTTGAAAAACTTGGTGTGATTCAAATTGAAGCTTACGTTCACAACAAGCATACGGAACGAATTGTGGGGCAATCGGAATTCACTACTATGGGCTCGCGTGGTTTGTTGTCTTTTCAAGGAAGAGTGTGGGTGCCTAAGATGGGTGATTATCGACAAGTGCAAATTGATGAAGCACATAAGTCAAAGTATTCCATTCATCCGGGCGCGACGAAAATGTATCTTGACTTAAGGAAAGATTATTGGTGGCCGGGCATGAAACGTGATGTTGTAAAGTATGTTGAGCAATGCGTCACGTGTTTGCAAGTTAAGGCCGAGCACCAAAAGCCGTATGGTAAGTTACAACCGTTAGAAATCCCGAAGTGGAAATGGGAGCACATTACCATGGATTTCATCACAAAGTTACCTAAAACGGCGAGAACCCAATTCGATTCGATTTGGGTGATAGTTGATCAATTGACGAAGAGTGCCTTGTTTCTTCCCATTAGAGAAGCGATATCATCGGAAACCTTGGCTAAATTTTTTATCAAGGAGGTATTCGCTCGACATGGGGTTCCTATATCTATTATTTCGGATCGAGATACTCGTTTTATATCTCGGTTTTGGGAAAAGTTTCATGAAGATATGGGTACACAATTGAAATTGAGCACGGCGTATCATCCTTAAATGGACGGTCAAACCGAACGTACGAATCAAACATTGGAGGATATGTTGCGGGCGTGTATTACTGATTTCGGTAGTATTTGGGAAGAGCACTTACCTTTGGTGGAATTCTCGTACAATAATAGTTATCATACTAGTATCGGGATGCCACCTTACGAGATGCTTTATGGGCGGAGGTGTCGAACTCCGATTTGTTGGGGTGAAGTTGGTCAAAAAGAAATCGGGAGTACCGATTTGGTTTTAGAAATGAATAGCAAGATCGATATAATTCGAGATCATTTGAAAAAGGCGCAAGATAGACAAAAGTCGCATGCAGACAAGCATAGATGAATGATTGAGTTCCAAGAGGGCGACAAAGCGATTCTTAAAGTTTCGCCATGGAAAGGTATTTTTTGATTTCGAAAACGGGGAAAGTTAGCTCCTCGGTTTATTGGGCCATTTAAGGTTTTAGCTCGTGTTGGTGAAGTCGCGCATCGATTGGAATTACCCGAAGAGCTTGCGAGGATCCATAATACATTTCATGTTTCCAATCTCCGTAAGTGTCTTGCGGATGATTCATCATGGGTGCCTTTGAACGAAATCGAGCTAAACAATAAGTTAGAGTATATTGAGAAGCCGATTGCCATACTCGATGAGAAGGTCAAAAGGTGGAGACATAAAGAGGTTAGGACTTTTAAAGTTCAATGGCATCGTAGTAAGGGTTCCGAGTTTACTTGGGAGCCCGAAGAATTCGTGTTGGTTTATCTTCCCTCTTGTCAAGCGGCTTGGATCGCGAGGACGCGCTCCGATTCAAGTGGGGGAGAGTTGTAAGACCCTAATCTTCATTGTACAGCAGAGTATATAGAGTACATAAAGTGTGAGAATGATTGTGCAGTTAAATAGAAGTCAGAAGGTGATCTGAGCTTAGTGCGCGCCACGCACACTAAAGGGAGCGCGCCGCGCACTCCCTACTGTAGCCGGGTTTTTTTGCTGTTTTAATGAGATATTTTGATGGGTATTTTGGTAATTTCATTTGTGGATGGGATAAAGGCTACCAGATCTGTTTGGGAGGAGTCATAACTCCATCTTCAACTACTTTATCCTTATTACTTTAAATCTAGAGAGAGACTTCGATTCTTGAGTGAGAAAGCTTAAATCCAAGAGGAAGAAGTTGCTTTCGGGTCAAATCGCGTGCATTAAAGTTGTTCATCTCATCTCTAGCTTCGTTTTGGTTGTAGTGGTACGTTCTAACTTTAATTTCCTTACCTTAATTTTGTGTAAGGGTTAGGGTTTGAGTTAGTGATGAACATAAAACCATATTTGGTGATTTTGGGTGTTCTTGGGTAAAATGGAGTCATAAAGACTCAATGGTAACTAACCTAGGATTTCAAAAGGTTAATTGATGTTTATGAGTTCTAATTGGTTAGTTAATCGCTAGCACACCTAGTTAATTAGTAAATGGGTGTTAGATGGGTTAGTAGATAACCCGAAATGGGTGTGTTGACTTTAAATTAGTTAAAGGGCTAATGATTGACCTAATTGGAAAATATGGGTATGAAATACCCTAATTGTGTAATGATTAATGTTGTTGGACCTTAATCACTAGCTTTTAAGTGATTAATGATGGTCTTGACCCTTAAAGGGTGGTTTTGGTGAAAATGGGGCATTTAATGCATTTAAGTCATTAAATGCACATAAGTGAAATTGTTGGTATTTAGTCCAACTAGTTATGTGGGTTGATTGAAGTACTTATTATATTAGGTACTTTGCTTTGAAGCTTGCGGAAGTATAAAACCGTCACCAAATCGTTAAAAGTGACTGGAATGATTATATGCATATGTATGTAATGTATTTATTTGTATGCTATGGTATGAACCAAAGAGCCCGTAGTGCCATAGTATGTGCGAGCGTGCTATGATGTGAACCAAAGAGCCGGTAGCGTCATAGTACGTGTGTTATAGTGTGAACCAAAGAGCCGGTAGCGCTATAGCACGATTTATTAGGGTGTGAACCAAAGAGCCGGTAGCACCTTAGCATTGTTAGAGTGTGAACCAAAGAGCCGGTAGCACTCTAGCGTGAGTATGACTCGAGTTGTGATGTGAACCAAAGAGCCGGTAGCATCATGACAAATGCGTATGGTGTGAACCAAAGAGCCGGTAGCACCATGACGCGAGAATGGTTAACCATGGTTGTGTATTGTTTTGTAGCATATTATATTATGCCGATTATATGTTATTTATAACGCTAGTAGCGGTTTGTTGGAGATTATTAGCTTTGTACTTGAGATGGTATGCTAATTGTATTGCTAGCGTGTATGCGGTATATGTGTAAGTGATTGCAAGTAGGTATGTTATATATATATGGGTATAATTATTGCATTCACTAAGCTTTGCTTACGCTCTCGTTGTTTCTCTTTTTATAGGCTCCGGCGTTGACAAGGGTAAGGGCCTTCGATTGGATTAGAGATCCCGCTTGTTGTATAGGGGACGCTTTTGGGATGTGATAGCTTTTGGAGTTTGACCGAGATATGGGTAGTTTAACCCCAAACACTATGCTCATAGTGTCGTTTGGAATTTAAACTAGTGTGGACGAAACTCGAACTTTTGTATGAAACTCGTAAAACGGCCGATGTGGACCCCGTTTTGTAAAACTCATTTTATGTTTGAATCGTATGAGTTTTTCATATTAGAACATGTTGTGAAAAGCGTTTCGTCTAAATATGTCAGGAAGTGGGAGATCTTTATTTGAAAAATTGAAAAATCGGACAGAACTGAAAATAGACCTGTGCGCGCCGCGCACCCTGAGGTGGTGAGCGTGGCGCACTCCCCTGTAATAAAAAAAAAAATTTATTATGCGTGTTCGATTGTATATTGGGTTGGGTTGTTACAGTTATGGCATATGTTTATGCATAAACTAGTTAATAGATGATGAATGATGGAAAAGGTGATTTCTTAGATTATGAAATGGTTGAATATGGCTTTATGCACATAAGGTGTTTGATAAAATGCTTCAATGAAAGTGAAAATTGTATTTTAACAAGAAATGTTATGGATAAGGAGTTTATGTTGAGTAATGAATTAATATAGTAGTTATTAATGGTAAAAAGGAGATTAAGAAGGTTAAAGACTAGTAAGTTATATTTTGCATGAAATGAGGTTAATTAGTTGAGATTAATCTAGTTATGATTGTAAAGATTAAAGTAAAAGTATGATTAATGCGAAATGACAAGATTAGCATTTTGTGTATTAGGTGAAAATCAAGGAAAAGAATCAAACTTGGATGCAAATCGACAAGTGGCAAAGGTGAGTTATATGGGGGTAATATGGGAGGGTCAAGGGTGATCATGGAATCCATGATCATAAGTTATTCCATGATAATATGGGCGGGTCAAGGGTGATCATGGAATCCATGATCATAAGTTAGACTTCATGTCTATTATAAGGCGAAAAGCTTAGACTTTGTGTCTATGTCAAGGTGTAAAGCTTAGACTTTATGTCAATGTCCATATAACGTGATAAGCTTGGATTTATATCCATGTTAAGTGTAAGTTTGGACGGGGTCCATGTTAAGAGTAAGCTTGGATTTATATCCATGTTAAGTGTAAGCTTGGACGATGTCCATGTTATGTGTAAGCTTGAATTCACATCTATGATAATGTTTTAAGCTTGAACTATGTACATGTCATGTGCTAAGATTAGACGTATGCCTAGGATGCGAGATGATCAAGTTCGAAACACGAAATAAACCTTTGGGTTGGAAGGTTATGGTTACGTTATGATTGTGTTTATGCTTTAAGTTTAAGATATTTACTTACCATTAACTCACTAAGCGTATTGCTTATCCCGTTATGTTGTTAATGTTTGTTAGGTTCTTATGCATCGAGAAGGTATGGGACGACATGATTTTAGAGGAGCATTCGACACTTAGCAAGTGGTATGCAAGTCTCTTATTTGAATCTAGCTTTATGATAACCGCTTATTAACTCCAAGGGTCAAAAGTGTATTAAGATAGAGGATGTTTAAGTTATGTTTTGGAACCAAGTGTTAAATTCGGTATTTTAGTTAGACGACAGGTGACGAAATGAGTCTTTGGAAATGGGTCAAAAGTTTCACCTGAAAGTTTAGCGTCACCTGAAAGTTTGGTGTCACCTGAAAGTTTGAAAGTTTAGTGTCACCTGGAAGTTTACTTGGAAGTTATTTAAAAAAATGCTTTGTCATTTCTAGTACGGGTTAAGGGCGTTATAAGTTGGTATCAGAGCTATGGTTTAAGGGACTTAGATAATCCACTGTAGGGTTATCTAGGCTTAAACCAACTCTTAGTTTTAATAAGCGGTTTATGACTTGCATGATAGATAATGTTTAAAGTATTATGCCATGTTCCTTAGGATTGTATATGATGCTAGAAACTAGAAGAAAGGAATGGGAAGAATGAATGTGTGTTATGCATGAGTTTGTTAGTATTTTCGAGAAAACTATGCACTTATGATGTGATGTACGAGAGTGGTTTGGTACACCCGGATTGCATCCGTGCAAGAGGGTGATGATTAAAACCACTAAGTAATGAAGCTTGGATCCATGTCAATGATGATTAGCTTGGACTTGTGTCCATGTCAATGATGACTAGCTTGGACTTGTGTCCATGTCAATGAGGATTAGCTTGGACTGGCGTCCATGTTGATGATGATAAGCTTGGACTTGTGTCCATGTTGATAATGGTAAGCTTGGATCCATGGTAAAGTTAATGAGCTTGGACTTGCGTCCATGGTAGAGTTAATGAACTTAGACTTGCGTCCATGATAATGTTAGTGAGCCTGAACTTACATCCATGTTAATCTTGATGAGTTTAGACCTTATGTCTATGGAATTGTGTTTAGCTTAGGCACAATCTAAGGTCATCCCTAGTAAGTTGTGTCTATGGTGTGGTATGACCGGATCCGATACAAGAAAGACACTTGCGGGTTGACAGGTTATGTTTTGGTTATGATTATGCTAATGCTAAGAGTGCGCTTGGGTTTTTGTAACCACGAGTTCTATATTGGATGATGTAAGTTACTGAACAAACACATGAATAGAAACGGTCATGTAAAGTAGTTGTCAAAAGTATAATGAATGTACCCTTAAGTTATGATGAATAAAAACGATGTAACGAAAATGAGAAAAGCATGAAAGCGGTTCAAGTAATACTGAAGCGTGAAAAGAATGGATTTAGGGGCGGAGCTTAGCATCCCTAATCGTTTAGAATATTAAGAAGTCATAAAAAGAGAAGGAAGTATGAAGGGAATGTGAACTCAGTCCGGGTTAAACTGAGACCCGAACTCGATCTAGAGTAGAAGAAGGGTAAATGAGTCACGAGATATGTGGTAGGTACCTTCCTTTACACCTGCACATGTTTTGTGTGACTTCCTACATGAACGCGTATAGGCCTTAACCTTTAATTGGAGAGGCAACGAAACTATATAGTTGTGACTATAGTGAGTAAAAGATTATTTTGATCCCTTGGAGTGGGGTTAGTGTGTTGCAAAGGAAATTTATAGCAATGAACCTTCAAGTGAAGGGACTGAATGAAATGAAAGAGTTTCCCTTAGGTAAATGTAAGAATGTTAAGAGGACCAAATTTCTTACTTTTGAGGATGAAATGCCATGAGCAAGAGATCTCTTTGGTCCTGGAAGGAGAGGAAGATGTGATAGATAAGATTGAACCAGTTGTAAGGTACTATAAATATTTGGATCTTCATAGCTTTAAGACTACACAAATGCAAGAAGAACAAGATAGAATGTAAGAAGCCTGAAAACGAGTAGTTCTTCTTATACTAAAAAGGAAGAGATATGGTACAGCAAATGAGTGTAGTATGATGTAAGACTTAGCAGACAGTTAAGAAAACTAACTAAGCATGGGGAGTAAAATTTTGCATGAGAATGAGCAATCCAGCTATCATGGTACTTAAGACTTGGTTATGATTAAGTAGTAAGATGTGCATGATATACGATGTTTAAAATGAAGATTAAGTGTATATACAAATGTGTATTATCTGTACCTAATGATGGAAATGAGTAAAGACACGAAAGAGATGTGAGAAATGAGAAGATTTTTATGTTATGGCAATGAATTTTGAGAATGGAAGGAGGCGTCTCTGAAAAGTCGCATGAGAATAATCTGAAGAGAATTCATGAAAATAGGCATTGAAATGAGCTCTAGATGATAGATTGAACCTTATGGGTACATATAAGAATAGTTGATTATCACATTGAAGGTACATACGAGTCCATATTTAAAATGTTGGGCGTAATTGGAAGTGGAAAAGCATGTTAAGGAACATGCTATGAATAGAAAGGAAAATAATCGATGACAAGTTATCACATATAAGCAACAGTGATATGGGATGACGATAAGAGGAGTTATGAGTGTCATTAGTCAGAGAACAAGACACAGATGTTTAGTACGAACTCAAAAATGTAAAGTTAGTTTTGACTATATAGTGGAAAAAATAAAAATAAAGAGTAAGGTTCCTTACCCGTGAAGATGATGAGATATGTATTAAGGCTACATTTGCGTATGATGTGCAAAACGTGGTATATGAATTGTTGTATGAAATAGTATGGAAAAATACCGATTAAAGATTGTTACACACTAACGGGCAGTGTACCCGATCGTGTAGTAGTATAGTAAATGATAAATTCCGTCTATCGTTCCAAAGACAGTTGTATTAGTCAAACTAGAATTAGAAACTATATTATGATTAACTAAGTAAATGAAACTTAAAGGTACAAGATATTATGTATTTATGGCTATTTAACGATTAACCAAATCAGAGAAGATTAAAAGTAAAAACAATATTTTTGGTCTTTTAAGTTTATATAATGAAAACAAGTGCAAAGAAAGCAAATAAGATAGTTTGATTTAGATCAAAGAGACGAAATGTTCATCTAGATCTTTTACCCTCGGTATTGGATGTAAGTTTTGATATTAAAACCCGATTGAATGATTATGTGTGTAAGTTATCTAATAGGTTCACCAAGAGTTCTCTTAAGTAAACATGCAAACACAATTACAAGATCAAGGGTTCCCTTTTCACTATAGTTCTTGTATTTGTAATCGGATAACTTAACTAGTTCTAAGGCTTGAAACTTGACTTCTATGTTCATAGTTATCAATAATTGTACAAACGTTCGTTGCATACAATTCATCCCTATATCGTCTAACCAATTGAATCTAATTTACCCCCTTGGTCCGGTTTAGTAAACAATCAATCTAAGACAAGCTGATTGTAAATCAATATGATAAATCAACAAGAGTTCTCTTTATCAACAACATATCAATTAACTAGTTACAAATGATTTTTAACATCAATAAGCATGTTCTTGAATCAAACTTAAAACTATCACACAAAATACATTCAATCCATAAGATTACATCGAATACCTCAGCTATTAATCTAGACAAACATTATAGAGTTTAGCCAACAATCATATTAACAAACAACAGAGCAATCAAGTGATAAGTAGAATTCATTGTTAAGAACAAGAAATCAACCTATTAGAGAATGAATCTTGAATGGAGAAGGTGTTGAATCTTGATTCTTGGATGTTAAGCCTCTTCAAAGAGCTTGGAATTCTCCAATTTTGCTCTCCAAAATGTTCCTAGAACTCCTCTGATCGTATATGCCAAACTGGTCTCTCAAGCATTCATTTTTAAAGTGGTTAAAGTGGCCCAAAAAGTCAAAAGTAGGCTGAAACCTACCACTGGACGGCGTCCCAAATTCTGGACGGCGTCCAGTTGTAAAGGTCTGGACGGCGTCCCACTTCCTTGGACGGCGTCCCATTGTGAAGATCTAGACAGCGTCCAAATTTTTGGACGGCGTCCAGATGAACTAAGGATTACTATCTCATTTTTCTTTCATATCCCTTAATTTGGACGGAGTCCCAACAATTTTGGACGGAGTCCAACATATCTGAAGCCTTGTTTTATCATTTTAGAGCGCTAATTCGACCATAACTTGTGTCAGGATCAACCATTATGATATCACAACTCATATAATGGTCATAATTCATCAAAATTCTTTATAAACCACTTTCCGATACAATTTACATACCTTCGTGCATTACTTGTAGAAACCGCCTTAACTATCCTTGATTCGAGAGTATTTCTCACGATATTGCGAGAGATATATATAATGTAATTTAGCAATATCAAAACACCCCACACTTAAACCTTGCTTGTCCTCAAGTAATTCTTTCTTACAAAGTAGAACAATATCAAACACACTTACACAACATAGAGTACACACATCACACAAATCATGCGAAGCACACGAAATACACACTTTTATTTGAAACGCAACTCACGCTATATGAAAACACGCTTTAAGTACAACACACCTATATTGGAATCACACTCACGCTATATACACAATGAGAACACACGCACACATTTTTGGGAGATTAGAGCCAAGTATCTGAAAAATTTTGATCCTACGAAAATCAGGATCTTATGAAAACGTTTTATGTTTTTGAAAATGTAGTGCTAGTTTTTACACTAGGCATGTTTTCCAATTTTGTCAGATTTTCTGAATTTTGAAAAATGAGTGCGGGTTTTCCATTATTGGTCAAGCCAATCCCTTCCATAGTACCTAATATCACGAGATGTTGGTAAGAAAATAATGTGCTTAGGAGGATACACATTACGTCCGGATATCATTGATAATCATGAGGTAATCATCTAATCCGTTAAATCAATCATGGAGATTGAGGTTCATCAGTCTTAAAAGCTGATATTTTACCTTTCCGGAAGTTATCCACTGATGATCTGATCAATCACAGATATTTTGTGTATCATGGTGCGCTCCCCATTTGACAAGACAGATCTCCCTCATCGAGATAAGTCTGACTACCAGTTTCCCTGTTTGATGTTGAGGCCTGGTAGATTTCCAGTCGATGTTAGCAATGACTTTTCAAGATTTTTCGTCACCCTACAACTGGTCTGGACTACAACTTCTGAAATAAATCAGCAAGTGTGTCGATTGGGAGACTTTACTCCTATGGGTTATACAAAGTGGTCGAGCGCATGCATTGCCCTGGTTCTGAACAATGAAGACCGCCCTTAGGTTTTTGATCTGGCACGAGGTCCAGTTTCCGACCAAGCTATGCAATCACTGCTATCTAACGGTTTACACTCGTTTTGGTACAAGTGACCTACAAGTTAGCTTTACTAAACTAGTAGGATTTTCATCCAAATAATTGAATGATAGTGCAACTTCAAACACTATTAATAATTTAAAACATACCTCAACATTTCTTTTCTAGTTTTTAGAACACAATGTATGTAACATGGTTTTTGGACAATTTTCGTTTCTTAGGCTACCTGAAAATTTGAAAATTTTAATCATAAATGCCTTAATTTTTGTAAAGCGAATTCCCGATAAATTTCTATCTCCCACCCCACACTTGAGATCATGCAAGGCCCTCATTGCATGAAATCAGAAAAAGATTAAATTAGAGGGCAAAGTGATAGGGTGATTGTAGAAATTTTAAAAATTTTTAACCTGTAAATCGTGGAACATGTAGACAGATGCCGCTGAACTTACTGCCAGCATAAGAGCATCGTCCACTCCGCGATTAGCATCAAACATACATCATAATATCAAATGTTGCTGAACTTAATGCCAGTCTTTGAAGTTCAATCACGCTGCACAAAATAACAAACCAGACAAATAATGCTAAAAATAATGGTGCTTCTACAACCACAACCATTTTCAAATTAGTTAATATTACAAACCAAACATTGTTTAAAAACACACCACAAGAAATAAATAAATAGTCTCAAAGTAATGTAACAAAATGATAATAGGCACGCAGGCCTTCAGTTATCATACGGCCAAAAGTAATTTCCTGAGCCATCTATGCTTTGGCGTCCCTGCGAGTATTGCTGCTCAAACCTGTTCCTGGCATCCTGCATCGCAGCGTTAGAATCATAAATTGGGTAATGAGGAGGTGGGTTTTGAGGATCAGTGTAGTATGTGGGTGTCAGGCGTGTTGTCCCATAGTACTGATTGGGGTTGGAATAAAATAACTAGGTGTTATGGTTATTACAATCAATACCATAACTGTTCCACCCCTGATCATGTACTTGAGCAATCTGGCATTGCTCCATTCTCTGCTGAGTTTCCCACATACGATCATTATGAGTCCTCTGCTCATTCGGACTCAACCTCATGTTGTTCACACTATTAACCAAATTATCCCAACTAGTTTGGGATGGATTCCAAGGCCCTTGATCCTGAACATTAGTTTGAGCTTCCATTTCTGCTTCCTCTTCCTCTTGTTGTTCCTGTTGAACATTTGCTCCACTACCACTTGCTCCACCTGCGACGAAAGGCACTAAACGCCTATTTTCGTCGTACATAAGAATCTCAGCATTTACATAAGAACCTTTCTTTATAGCTTTCATGGAGTGATCACACTCCATCAATCGGCTGAAATCTATGTTAAAGTGACAAACAATCCTCGTGATATAGTGGCCCCCAAGAAGAGGCTTTTCTCTCCATGTCTCGGTGGTGATGGCTAGAAAATAGTTGCCTATCATCCCCGGAATATCCGTAAAGCAACCCCATTTTATTTGATCCATTATCCATAGATCTAACGTTTTAACCTTTTCATTTCCCTCGACTCTCGCATTGAAAGTGCATGCGATAAGTCGATGAAGAAGTCTATCATCGGGGCTTGCAATTTCATTATATCAGTGCCTACTTGATTTAAATGGCCTAGATGCATTCGGCCCACAAATTCTTCACCAAAAACCTATCTCAATAAAGGGAACTCTACCATGGTAATCGGAAGTTGTCAAGTAATTTCTCAATTGGTTGTCGTTAAGATCCTCGAAAATGCCCAACACTCTACATAACCCAACTCTGCTTAACCCTCTATCTGCACCCCCTAGTCGAAACCGAAGAAATTCATTTGACAAAGGATCACGCATGTTATTAAACCTTAAAGTTGAGTAAAATTCCTTTAATAACACCGGATAAATTTGTTCGCGGATGCTAAAAACGTGCTCCCATACGTAGAAAATGAACCTATCGTAGGGAATGGCTAATATGCGGGAAACATGGTTGTGCAAACCCGCCTCATCCAATGGGGCCCAAATAAAATACCACGTGGTATTTATTGGCCTAGTGTTTATCCTATTAAAAGTCTCTGCGTAATCTTCGTCGTTCTGAATTTTTCTTAACCAAACTTGAGGATCATTTAGGTCCTCATCTTCTTCTTCGGAAGATGATGTATAATGTTGTTGTGGTGGTGGTGGAACGTTTCTTGATGTTCTGCCTCTTTTCGATTGTCCACCTCGGCTAGATTGTCCCTGCAAAACACAATAACACTAAACCAAAAGAATATAGAAACCGTTGTGTTAGTGTTAGCTAAAAACATAACCGAGTAGCAAGGGAAATTAGTCATTCCATTCAAAGTTCATAAGCATTGTGATTCATATAAGCAAAAGCATACGTTTTCAAAATATTTAATCAAAGTCAACCAAAGTCAAAATAAGCTCGCAAATACACTTTCAAAAATATGGATCGCAAAATTCACAATTAAGCATCAACTTAGGACTCAAGCATGTTGCGTTCATAAATCTAGGTCATAACATGTAGAACTTGTATGCAAATTATATCCATTACAATCATAGCACAAGTATCACAATTTAGTTCATAATGACCATTATCTTTCCAGAACACAACTACATTATAGCATGCCATACCATCAATCCACTTCAATAGGCCTAAACATGTGAAAATCAAGCATACATCTTTCATAAGAACATTACAATCCAAAGCATGCTAGAAATTCAAGAAAATTCAATTTACGACCAGGCCAAATTGACATCTACAACACCAATAACATATTAAGCATTCACAATCTTCATAAACATCACAAACAAACCCAAAAGTCTAAAGTAAAGGCCCTAATTTCGGATTTAATCAATACAAACCCTAGATTCATGAACACACCCATTAAACATGTAATTATTGCAAAATCAAGACATAATGGGTAATTAAACAACTAAGGCATGTTAATCTAAGCAAAAATCATGCAAATCAAACACCCCACACTTATCTTTCACCAAATCATACATATAAGCATACAAATCAAGTAATCAAGAAAGAAAAGTGTGAAAAATGAGTAGCAATACCCTAGAAAACATGATTCAAGCTTGGATTTGAAGGAAGAAATCACGAAATTGAAAGAAGAAATTAGGGTTTTTGAGAGTTGGTTCATTTGTGGGAGAGAAAAATAGAGAGGAGTGTGTTTTGTGGTTGAAAATTGGGGTGGATAAGCCTTTAAACGCGTTTATTTTTTTCTAGGTCAGGAATCTGGACGGCGTCCCATTGTTAAGAACTGGACGGCGTCCAAATTTCGGGACGGCGTCCCATCGTTAAGAACCGGACGGCGTCCAAAATTTAGGACGGATTCTAGATGAACTAAGAATTACTGACCTATTTTTTAGAAAACTCTTTGTATTTGAACGGCGTCAAATGAAGCGTCTCACTGGTCTAGTGGCTCAAAATTTTAATAAAACTCATAAAAATTCCCATTTTTAACACAAAAAAGTTTATATCACCATCATAGATCATTTTTTACATTAAAAACAATCACACTAATCATAAAATACTCAATTCAAACTATTTACACGCGCGAACTTTCTTTAACGAGTCGTTCACCCAACTCGTCCCCATTTTGATTTAAGCTTTGTTCTCGAAGTTGAGGTTAACCTCGTCTTCGATTTCCAGGGGACCATCGACATAGTGTTTGACCCGGTGGCCATTCACTTTAAAAATGTCCCCCTTCCAGTTCACCACTTCAATCGTACCATAAGGGTAAACTCTTCTAACAACAAATGGTCCCGACCATCTAGACATGAGTTTTCCTGGTGATAATTTGAAATGGGCATTGTAAACAAGGACACGATCTCCTTCCATGAATTCCTTTGGATTTTTCAATCTCTTATCATGCCATTGTTTGGTCTTTTCTTTATAAATTAGAGAGTTTTCATAGGTTTCAAGCCTCAACTCGTCTAATCCATTCAATTGGGTCAAACGTAACCGACCCGCCTCTTTGTAATCCAAATTACATGCCCTTAGCGCCCAATGCGCTTTGTGTTCAATCTCCAAAGGGAGATGGCATGCTTTCCTGTATACCATTCGGAAAGGAGTGGTTCCAATAGGTGTTTTGTAGGCCGTGCAAAAAGCCCACAATGCATCGTTTAACTTAACAGACCTCTCTTTTGGATTTGCACCAACGGTCTTTTCAAGTATGCGTTTTAAAGATCGATTGGTATTCTCCACCTGCCCACTTATTTGGGGATGATAAGATGTTGAAATTTTATGGATCATTCCATATCTTTTCAACACCTTTTCTAATTGCTTATTGCAAAAGTGGGTGCCTCGGTCACTGATAAGGGCTTTTGGTGTGCCAAACCTTGAGAAAAGTTCCATCAAAAAGGTTACTACAACTCGGCCATCATTTGTTGGGAGAGGTTTTGCCTCCGCCCATTTCGAAACATAGTCTATGGCAACAAGTATGTAGAGATAAGAATGAGACTTTGGAAAGGGCCACATAAAGTCAATTCCCCACACATCGAACACCTCGCATACTTGGATGCTTTGTTGAGGCATTTCATCCCATTTAGTGATTTGACCGGCCCGTTGGCATGCATCACAAGCCTTACAAACAGTGTAGGCATCTTTGAATATTGTAGGCCAATAGAAACCGGCCTCGTAAACTTTCCTCCCCGTGATTTGGGGTCCAAAGTGCCCACCCGTAGGACCAAGGTGACAATCAAGCAGAATTTGAGTGCATTCCTTCCCCGAAATGCACCTGCGAATAACTACATCTGCACATCGCCTAAATAGATAAGGGTCTTCCCAAAAATAGTATTTTAGGTCACTAAAGAATTTCTTCCTTTTTTGATGTGACCAACCGGTTTCTAGGTACCCTCTAACAATGTAATTGGCAAAATCAACATACCACGGGTCTTCCACCTTCTCTATTTGCATGAGGTATTCATCAGGAAAATCATCTTTAATACTCGATTCATGGAGTACTTTAAGATTGAGATTTTCAAGTCTAGAAAGATGGTCAGCCGCGAGATTTTTGGCACCTTTCTTGTCCTTAATCTCGATATCAAATTCTTGCAAGAGCAAGACCCATCTTAGCAATCGAGGTTTGACATCCGGCTTAGAGAAAAGATATTTCAATGCCGAATGATCGGTGAAGACAATTGTCTTTGATAGGACAAGATATGATCGGAATTTGTCAAAAGAAAAGACGATAGCAAGGAGCTCTTTCTCCGTTGTTATGTAGTTCAATTAGGCTCCTTGTAAAGTCTTGATTGCATAATAAATGGGTTGAAAACGTTTCTCAACCCGTTGGCCCAAAACTGAACCAACTGCAAAATCCGATGCATCGCACATTAGCTCGAATGGTAATGACCAATTTGGAGCTATGATTATTGGTGCATTAAAAAGTTTTTGTTTTAAAATGTTGAATGCCTTAGTGCATTCACTTGTGAAAACAAAGGGTGCATCTTTTTCGAGAAGTTTATTCAATGGCGTTGCAATTTTTGAAAAATCCTTAATAAATCGCCGGTAAAACCCGGCATGCCCAAGAAAACTTCTCACACCCTTCGCATTTGAAGGAGGTGGAAGGTTGGAAATGACGTCAACCTTTGCTGGATCTACCTGAATACCAACACTTGAGATTTTGTGCCCCAATACAATGCCTTCTTTAACCATAAAGTGGCATTTCTCCCAGTTTAGCACTAAGTTCGATTTCTCACACCTTATTAGCATTTTCTCCAAATTTAGAAGGCATGAATCGAAAGTGTCATCGAAGACTGAAAAGTCATCCATGAACACTTCCGTGCATTCTTCAATCATATCATGGAAAATGGTCATCATGCACCTTTGAAATGTTGCGGGTGCATTACATAGACCAAAGGGCATTCGGCGGTATGAAAAGGTGCCATAGGGACACGTGAAGGTAGTATTTTCTTGATCCTCGGGGGAGATGAGAATTTGAAAGTACCCCGAAAAACCATCTAGGAAACAATAAAAGCTATTTCCCGCTAGTCTCTCTAACATTTGATCAATGAATAGTAGCGGAAAATGGTCTTTTCTAGTGGCATCGTTTAACTTACGATAATCAATACAAACTCGCCACCCCGTAACAGTTCATGTAGTGATAAGCTCGTCTTTATCATTGGTGGTAACAGTTATACCACCCTTTTTAGGAACACAATTGACCGGCTTATCCATGGACTGTCTGAGATTGGGTAGATTAGACCTGCATCTAGCAATTTAATGATCTCCTTCTTGACAACATCTTGCATATGAGGATTTAGCCTCCTTTGACGTTGCACCACTGGTTTGGAATTTTCTTCCATTAAGATCTTGTGAGTGCAATAAGAAGGACTAATTCCTTTTATAACATGAATTTTCCATGCAATGGCCGATTTGTGGGCCTGTAACAAGGAAACAAGACGTTCTTTTTCATGTTTAGAAAGAAGTGAGGAAATAATTACCGGAAGCTTCGAATCCTCATGAAGGAAAGCGTACTCAAGATGAGCAGGGAGCGGCTTAAGCTCCAAAATTGGAGGTTCCTCAATTGAGGGCTTACTCCGGTACTCGCTATCATTGTTCAGTTGTTCTAACTCCTCATCAGTTGGTTCATACCCATTTGCCATCAATGTAACCATCACATCCATTTCTTCTTCAGGAAATTCTTCATCTCCACTTGCCAAATCGTATGTACCTGTTTCATCCGATTCGGGAAATTCCTGCAAGAACTCATAATGCAAATCTATGCTTTGCATAAAATAACAAGTATCATCTGAAGATTCAGGATGTTTTAATGACTTGTCAATTGCAAAAGTCACACTAGCTTCACCAATTCTAAGGGTCAACTGCTGATCATAAACATCAATGACACATCTAGCAGTATTTAAAAATGGTCGACCCAAAATAATTGGTATTCTGTCATCAACTTCCATGTCTAAAACCACAAAGTCTGCCGGAAAAATCAGATTCCCGGTCTTAACTAACATATTCTCTATTATTCCTCGAGGAAATTTTATAGAGCGATCAGTTAGTTGAATAGCCATTCGTGTGGTTTTGAGTTCCCCGGGGGCTAATTTAAGGTAAATCGAATAGGGAATCAAATTGATACTAGCCCCCAAATCGGCTAATGCCCTCATACAATCAAGGTCACCCATTAGACATGGAATAGTGAAACAACCCGGATCTTAAAGCTTTTCGGGAAGTGTGTTGGACACCAGCGCTAAACATCTAGCATTTAAAGTGACCGATGAAACGCTTTCCATCTTCTTACGGTTGGTGAGCATGTCCTTCAAGAATCGAGCATATTTAGGAATTCCTGCAATAACATCAATAAAAGGTAAATTTACGTTAACTTTCTTGATGAGCTCCATGAATCTTGATTTTTCTTCCTCGAACTTCTCCAATCTTTGTTTTCTTGGGAATGAGAGTGGTGGTTGATACGATTTAACAACCGGTTTGACTCGCACCGTGTCTTCTTGACCGTCTGTGTGCTCATTGTCAACACTTTCAACCACATTTTTTGGCTCCTTCTCCTTCTCCGGTTCATTTACACTATCTGGTTCATTCTCTTTCATTAATGGAACATGAAAGTTCGAGACTTCTGGCATTCTTGGTGGATCATAGGTTACTCCACTTTGGGTGGTGATAGCTTTTGCTTGCTCGTTTCGGGGATTAGATTGCGTGTTGCTTAGCAATTCCCCCAGTTTTCTTTCGCTTAATAATTTAGCAAGATTACTCATCTGTTATTCCAATACTTGAATGGAAGATTGTTTGTTTCTAAATTATTGCTCATTCTTCTCATTCGTTTGGCTTATATTGGTAACAAGTTGAGTTTGCGATGCAATTAACTTCTCCAACAAACTCTCCATATTTGACTTTTTCTCTTCATGTTGAGGTTTTTGATAAAAACCTGGAGTTTGTTGTTGGAATCCACTACTTGACCCTTGTTGGAAATTGGAATTTTGACCTTGAGGGTTGTAAGGGTTATTGAAGTTTCGGTTAAATTGGGCTCTTCCTTGAAATTGGTTGTTATTCCTTTGGCTTATGAAAGCTACTTCTTCTTTCTGAGCCATTGTCAAACCTGCATCACAATCTTTTCCTAAATGTAAACCACCACAGTATTCACACCCCACCTTCATTCCATGGATTTCCTTGGTGATCTTTTCCATGTTTCGAGCAACACCATCTATCTTCACGCTAAGAGAACCAATGTCATCATAAGCATCGGCGCTTGAGACTTGAGCATGATGGGTCATGGGTCTTTCTTGATGCCATTCATGAGAATATTTGGCTTGCTTTTCGATTATCTCATAAGCGTCTTGCTCAGTTTTGTCCATGAGTGAACCTCCTGCCGCTTGATCAATGGAAATTCGGGTTGCAACATCACAACCCTTGTAAAAGATTTGAACTTTTTGGAAGGTATCCAAACCATGGTTTGGACAACCTCTTAGTATTTTGGAAAATCGATTCCATGCTTCATACAAGGTTTCCATCGGCTTTTGACAAAATTGGGTAATTTCTTGTTGGAGTCTCGCGGACTTAGAAGCTGGAAAATATTTCTTAAGAAATTTTTTCAACATACCATCCCAAGTTTCTATCGTAGCCTCGGGCAATGAATCCAACCAACTCCGTGCTTCCCCGTGGAGTGTCTATGGGAAAAGTCTTAAAATTATGGCTTGATCAGTGTCCTGTTGAAGCTTGAATAGAAGACATATCTCTTGAAAAAGACGAATATGTTCGTTTGCATCTTCATTTGGACCACCACTAAATTGACATCTTTTGTTAATCATTTGGAGAATAGGTCTTTTTATTTCAAATTTTACCTCACCAGGTGTCTGAGTAATTGCACTTCCTTGTCCTGTTCGGGTTGCCATCATCTTTGCCGCCATTGATTGTCTTGGTACCACCGGTCTTGCTCCTTCCATTTCAAAATTTGGATGATGAACGGGTTCACCAAATTCAGAATATCGTGGCTTGGTTGTACTTGCATCTGAATCGAATGTTTCTTGCTTTGAAGAAGATTCAAAAAGTTCAAGTACTTCTTTTGGGATTCTACCAAGCTTCCTATCAGGTTCTGTAAGCGGTGTAAGTAATGGAGAATCTGAACTTCGGGTATGTGGCATATGCAACCTAAAATATGTCAATCACACAACTAACAAAACTATTAAACGCACCGATTCTATAAGTTTAAAAAAAAATCAAAGACTATTAATAATTTAAAAAGAACTAAGAAACTACTTAGTCACAAATTAGTTAATAATTCTATTTTGACAGAAAACTGTCCCCGGCAGCGGCGCCAAAAACTTGATGTGCAAAACGTGGTATATGAATTGTTGTATGAAATAGTATGGAAAAATACCGATTAAAGATTGTTACACACTAACGGGCAGTGTACCCAATCGTGTAGTAGTATAGTAAATGATAAATTCCGTGTATCGTTCCAAAGACAGTTGTATTAGTCAAACTAGAATTAGAAATTATATTATGATTAACTAAGTAAATGAAACTTAAAGGTACAAGATATTATGTTTTTATGGCAATTTAATGATTAACCAAATCAGAGAAGATTAAAAGTAAAAACAATATTTTTGGTCTTTTAAGTTTATATAATGAAAACAAGTGCAAAGAAAGAAAATAAGATAGTTTGATTTAGATCAAAGAGACGAAATGTTCATCTAGATCTTTCACCCTCGGTATTGGATGTAAGTTTTGATATTAAAACCCGATTGAATAATTATGTGTGTAAGTTATCTAATAGGTTCACCAAGAGTTCTCTTAAGTAAACACGCAAACACAATTACAAGATCAAGGGTTCCCTTCTCACTATAGTGCTTGTATTTGTAATCGGATAACTTAACTAGTTCTAAGGCTTGAAACTTGACTTTTATGTTCATAGTTATCAATAATTGTACAAACGTTCGTTGCATACAATTCATCCCTATATCGTCTAACCAATTGAATCTAATTTACACTTTGGTCCAGTTTAGTAAACAATCAATCTAAGACAAGCTGATTGTAAATCAATATGATAAATCAACAAGAGTTCTCTTTATCAACAACATATCAATTAACTAGTTACAAATGATTTTTAATATCAATGAGCATGTTCTTGAAGCAAACTTAAAACTATCACACAAAATACATTCAATCCATAAGATTACATCCAATACCTCAGTTATTAATCTAGACAAACATTATAGAGTTTAGCCAACAATCATATTAACAAACAACAGAGCAATCAAGTGATAAGTAGAATTCATTGTTAAGAACAAGAAATCAACCTATTAGAGAATGAATCTTGAATGGAGAGGGTGTTGAATCTTGATTCTTGGATGTTAAGCCTCTTCAAAGAGCTTGGAATTCTCCAATTTTGCTCTCCAAAACGTTCCTAGAACTCCTCTGATCGTATATGCCAAACTGGTCTCTCAAGCATTCATTTTTAAAGTGGTTAAAGTGGCCCAAAAAGTCAAAAGTAGGCTGAAACCTACCACTGGACGGCGTCCCAAATTCTGGACGGCGTCCAGTTGTAAAGGGCTGGACGGCGTCCCACTTCCTTGGACGGCGTCCCATTGTGAAGATCTGGACGGCGTCCAGATTTCTGGACGGCGTCCAGATGAACTAAGGATTACTATCTCGTTTTTCTTTCATATCCCTTAATTTGGACGGAGTCCCAACAATTTTGGACGGAGTCCAACATATCTGAAGCCTTGTTTTTATCATTTTAGAGCGCTAATTCGACCATAACTTGTGTCGGGATCAACCATTATGATATCACAACTCATATAATGGTCATAATTCATCAAAATTCTTTATAAACCACTTTTCGATACAATTTACATACCTTCGTGCATTACTTGTAGAAACCGCCTTAACTATCCTTGATTCGAGAGTATTTCTCACGATATTACGAAAGATATATATGATGTAATTTAGCAATATCGGCGTAGTAGCAATGAGTCTTGAGACACGTTCTGGTTATGTATTGAAAAAGAAGTAGGTTCGGCTATTCATTAGCCAGAGAATATGATGTAGAAATTGATGATGAAAATGAAAATAGCGTACGTTTGATCTATTATTATATTAGATAATATTGAAGGCTTGTTCAAGTAATTAGATAAATTTTATAAGCAAAAAGAATTTAATGGGTTTTGCATGAGGCATGTCAGATTCCCCGTTTCTAGTTAATGTGGTTAAGGGAAAAAAGGGCTATGTGAAAATACAGAGTTGAAGGAATCATAAGAATGGAAAATTGATCATGGTGATAATAAGATCGTTAACTTTATGGAGATAGATGAAGGTTGAAATAATGGTAACTCTATAGACTTTAGTAGAAATATTTTACTGAGAAAGACCCTATGGAAGATTCAAAGGTATGTAAGTTTATATAAAAGTGATATGTGGGGAGTAAATGCGGGCTCTTGTATAGATTCGCGAATAGAGATTAAGAGATTCTAGAAGATTTTAATATTTAAGCAAATGAGTCATATAATGTGTGATCTTATGAAGAGACTTGAAAGATGAATTTTACAAGTGTAAGATTGGTGAAGGATGTAATTTAATTAAGAAGAGAAAGGTACTTATGGAATGTATTGTGCAATTATACGAAAAGTTTACGACATGGAAATAATGGTGAGAATAAAGGGAATAAAGTCTTTTTATTTGTTTAATACTAAACACGATTCGAGATGATGATGCGAATAATCAATGTTGATGGCATGAGTTGTCGACACGAAAAGTACGTAAGGAAGTAAAATCTATGTAAATTGGCAAAAATTAAGAGAAGCTAGTGAAGAATTTAGAGTGATAACATGTTTAAATACCTTGAAAGAAGAGAATTAAGATGCGAGTACATGGTGTAACGAGAAATTTTCTGGAAAAGAAATAAGGATTTGTTTGGTATTAAGGACTAGTTCTCTGTTATGAGGATTTTTATTGATAAAGGTTATGATATAGATGCCTAATAATACAGAAAATGAGATAGAAAGTGGGTGAATTGAAATATCTAATGAAAGCTACGTGGGGAAAGAATACTTAACGCAGGAAATTTAAGACTTAGGGTGACAGAATATAACGAATGTATGCCTAAAGAACACCTAGTGTGTAATTGATGGAGCAACGTGCGCAAAATTCTACAATAAATTACCAATGTTAAGATGAGATTAAGTAAAAGCTAAGTACTTTAGTTAACGAATTTGAAAGAGGTTAGTAAACGAATTTCGAAATTATGAGGACAAAGGTATAAACGGTAACAAATATGATGAAAAGCCTTAATAATTAGGATGACTTATGATTATTAGAAGCTTTATTCGATTAAAATGAAATTGGCACCAACGAGTATTGAATTATGAGCAAGGACCAGTGAAGGTTCAAATGTAGTTTATAAGGGTTTTGAATTCACCAAGGAATAAAAAGGATAGTTCGTGAGGACACGAACATTTCAACGGGGGGAGAGTTGTAACATCCCAAATTTCAAGTTATGTGTTTTGTTACAAGGACTATTCATGCAATATAAAATGAGGTGGTTAGTTAGTGTTAAGGACCACCTAAACTATGTTTTGGTGGGGAGGGACCTAAGTTGCTAACTAGTGAAAGTTAAAATATGTTAAATAAATGGTGAAGCTTCTAGTCCATTTGAAAAGTGCAAAATATATATATATATATATATATATATATATATATATATATATATATATATATATATATATATATATATATATATATATATATATATATATATATATGTATATATATATATGTATATATCTAGAGAGAGAGCAAGAATGAACGATTTTGGGAAACAATGGAGAATTAGGGTATGAATTGAAGCAATCAAGAGCTTTAATAAGTTGAAGAAAGTAAAAAGATCACCATTTACATCCTTTGTTCATCTATTCTAAGCTAGAGTTCTTGAAGAAATTTGAGGTATGATTGGTAAAATCGAATTTTACATATGCTTATGCTCAAGTGGTTTGTGTTTTATGAATTATTGTATGATTTATGTAAGCATGAGTCAAAATTTGGATTTAAGTGCTATGGTCTATGTCTAAATGGATTTTGTTAATGAGATGAAGGTATAAGTGTAGATTATGATGGGTTTATGTTATGGTTATGTATAAATACTAGTTTTTATGATGTTATGGCATATGTTTATGCATAAACTAGTTAATAGATGATGAATGATGGAAAAGATGATTTCTTAGATTATGAAATGGTTGAATATGGCTTTATGCACATAAGGTGTTTGATAAAATGCTTCAATGAAAGTAAAAATTGTAATTTAACAAGAAATGTTATGGATAAGGAGTTTATGTTGAGTAATGAATTAATATAGTAGTTATTAATGGTAAAAGGAAGATTAAAAAGGTTAAAGACTAGTAAGTTATGTTGTGCATGAAATGAGGTTAATTAGTTGAGATTAATCTAGTTATGATTGTAAAGATTAAAGTAAAAGTATGATTAATGCGAAATGACATGATTAGCATTTTGCGTATTAGGTGCAAATCAAGGAAAAGGAATCAAACTTGGATGCAAATCGACAAGTGGCAAAGGTGAGTTATATGGGGGTAATATGGGCGGGTCAAGGGTGATCATGGAATCCATGATCATAATCATGGAATCCATGATCATAATTTATGTAAAAGAGATGTTTATAATTATTCTATGTTTTTTAGTTTAATTATAGAAGTGTACTTGTGGTTGTTTTGAATACGAGATAGGATGATATGGGTGACTTAATGCTCCCGGATTGCATCCGTGCAAGAGGGTGACGATTAAGTTCACTAGGTAAAGCTTAGACTTTACATCTATGTCAAAGTGCAAAGCTTAGACTTCATGTCTATTATAAGGCGAAAAGCTTAGACTTTGTGTCTATGTCAAGGTGTAAAGCTTAGACTTTATGTCTATGTCCATATCACGTGATTTCTTGTCTTTCACCGTTTTCGCTCTAAAATCTTCGTTTTAGCTCCGTTTTACTTGAATCTTTTTTGCATCGCCTTCGTAATTACTTAATCTACAAAATCAATCGAAAAAAGATAATTTTTTCGACAAAGTTTGAATCTTTATTGTTCTAGGGCTTAATATTGAGGGTAAAATGTGACTTTTTGGCCGATATCACGGCCCAAGTGGCCTACTTATAGGCATGAGTACTCTGTAATGTTCGGAGACACGTGTCACGCTGCCATTGATTGATTTATGCAAAAGTGTGTAATCGACTTTGTGCATTACGGTTATTGGATGTGTGAAGGATATCGAAACAAAAGGAGATGTTCGGGTACAGAACAAGGCGCGCCGCAGCCCTTCCTGGCGTGACGCGGCTCACATGAAATCAGGTGTTTGAATTGGAAGAAATCGTCTGATCCGGATTTACACTTGGAGGCGCGATGCGGCCCCTTCTGGGCGCGCCGCGGGTTGTTTGACGGGAATGAAGCTTCCAGAATTTATTTTACTTGCTCCTTAAGTTGTTGTATGCCTATAAATACATCTCATTATAAGCCACGGCCAAACAGAGAGAATTTTATTAGTAATTTCGTAGGTTGGGTTTAGGGTTACAATGAGATGTATTTATAAGCATACAACAACTTTAGGAGCAATAAAAAAACGAATCTAGAAGTTTTCTTCCCGTCAGACCAAGGCCGCGGCGCGCCCAGGAGGGGCCGCGTCGCGCCTCTAAGTGCAAACGCGAGACAGAAGAAACTTCAAACTGGAACACCTGATTGCACGTAAGCCGCGTCGCGCCAAGAAGAGTCGCGGCGCGCCTCAATCTGTATCCGAACTTCTCCTTTTGTTTTAATATCCTTCACACATCTAACACTTGTTAGGGCTCACCTAGATTTTCTAACAACGGTGACGTGACATATGTGCTGCTCACGCATTTTTGCTAGGGTTTAAGCATAAGTAGCGGTCTCCAATGCTATTTTTTTCTTGCTGGAAAACGTTGAACGCATATATAGTAAAAATGCCTTTAATGCTATTTTCAAGTATTTTAAGTGTTTTTTTCCGTCTAGGATGATCTTTTGTGCGTCCGGACTATATGGTGCACCATTATGTGTGGAAGAAACTCCCTTGAAATAAAACATATATAATCTTATCTTCCAGTACACGGATTAGTTTCAAATTGTCATAATAAAAGAATTCATACACTAAAGTTCATATTTAAATGACAACATAATGTAAAGGTTTTGATTGGTTCCTAATAGATTTGAGGATATGGATGTAGAAAAGGCAACCCAACAAACGTTGTACAACTCAAATGAATAACTGTCTTGTTGGGCGAATCATCTTCTTGTTCAATGGGTTTTTGAATGATTTTATTTTAAGTAATTTATGAATGAGATCGACCAAAAAGAGCAACAGATCCTGATATATGTAAATTCTTGTAGATTACAAGATCTAGCTCTATAATCTTACAACTTTGATTTATCTCCATTTTAACATATTACCAAATAGTTTCTAAATGGTAACAAATAAAGCATTCCCTATTAGGCTTTCCCGGAAATTGGAATGTTTTTTACTTACTCGGACCATTTTCTAGGATCGGTTGTTAATCATTTCCAGACCGCTTAATTGCTCCTAGTGACTTTTTCATCTTTGATGAAAGTTTATTTTCTTTTATACTACGTAATAGTTTGTTTAAAAAAAAAAAAAAAACTTACATATATTTGTACAATTTGGTTAATGTTATAAAATATCTAGATTGTGTTATAAAATATCTAGATTGGATGTTAATTTTATTATTATTATTATATTTCTTGCATAGTAATATTTTATACTATAAATAGACATGTATGGTAACCATTTAAGGTGCACCATTTCTCTTGAAATACAGATATCAATATTTCTTCTCTCCTTCTTCTCTCTTTTTCTCTCTTTGTTCTTATAACCATTAAAGGTAGTTATAAGCCTACTGAATTATAACACGTTATCAGCACGAAAAGCTTAGTGTAATTAAAAGATATCTCAAACGATCACGAATCACTAATCAAGGTATGAAATTATTAATAATTTTCAGACTCGAATATATCAAATTTTGGACTACTAACATTTATATTTATGTTATTTAAGTTATATATGGTCGGTTATACCACCTGAATTATATTTCTGTAATCTAACTTTTACTAACTTCACTAACATTTATATTTATGTTATTTAAGTTATATATGGTCGGTTATACCACCTGAATTATATTTCTGTAATCTAACTTTTACTAACTTCACTAACATTTATATTTATGTTATTTAAGTTATATATGGTCGGTTATACCACCTGAATTATATTTTCTGTAATCTAACTCTTATTAACTTCACTAACATTTATATTTATGTTAATAAGACCTCATGATTGTACGCAACACGTCATTTGACAACACGGTACTTTATGTACGCAACACGTCATTTGACAACACGGTACCATGGGTCGAGATTAATTCCGATCAAT
The DNA here is from genome assembly GCF_046630445.1 of Rutidosis leptorrhynchoides. NCBI lineage: Eukaryota > Viridiplantae > Streptophyta > Magnoliopsida > Asterales > Asteraceae > Rutidosis > Rutidosis leptorrhynchoides. The sequence continues at coordinate 483,186,146 of NC_092335.1, forward strand.
ACGAATACGACGGGGTCTTTATATGTTATCTAACATTTATGATTACTTATGCAATTAATCATTATTTATTTCATGCATACTAATGTTTATTCTTAAATTTATAATTTTAAAAGTTAAAATAAAAAAATAGTTTGTATTTTTATTAAAAGTAAATCTTAAAAGTTAAAATAAGAAAAAGTAGTTTGTACTTTTATTAAAAGTAAATCTTAAAAGTTAAAATACAAAAAGTAGTTTGTATTTTTATTAAAAGTAAATCTTAAAAGTTAAAATAAGAAAAAAGTAGTTTGTATTTTTATTAAAAGTATATCTTAAAAGTTAAAGTAAGAAAAAAGGGGATGGTAAAATGGAATAGTTTTTTTTGTCAAAAATGAAGTATTGAAAATGAAGTGGTCTCCTTCTATAACTAAAAAAAATAATATATACTTTTATCAAATGAATTTTTTTGTGGCCGACAATTTCAAACACGAGTCCGTGTTTAGTTTATCAAGAATATCTCTTGCTTTGGTGAAAGGTCACGATCACGATATCAGGTGTTGTGAAAGAATTAAAAAATTGGTCAAGTGGCCTTTTAAAAACTAGAAAAAAAAAATTAAACAAAAAGTTTTTTTTATATATTTATAATTTACGGGTAACGTAAAAAAAAGGAAGTTTTTTTTTTTAAAAAAAACAAAGAAAGTGTTTAAATGAGTTTTACAGAAAGGGGGAAAGCAAAGTAAAAAAAAAACTTTTTTCCAAACAAAAGTAAATGAAAGTAGGACTTAATACAAGAAAAAAGTAAACATCTCCTAAACGTGATAAAATCTATCAATGATAAGTATTAGACTTGATGAGCTAAATGTGACAAAAATGTTTCAACATGTCTTATGTTAATTTTCTAAAATAAGTTATTATTATTCCGAGTTTAACACATATACATATGTTAATTAAAAACAACCTTTTTTGTTCTTATGTAGTGTTGGGTTGCAATTTTGGTTGTATGCCATAATTCCATCCAGTAGAGTGACAATAGAAAACTTTTGATGATAATCAATAAAAAACTTTTTTCCAAACTTGTCAAATGTTTTGTTAAAAACGTGACCGTTGAAAAAAGGAGGTTGAATAATAAAACTTAAAAAACAAATTATTTTTTTTAAGAGTGTGCATCAAAATGGCCCGTTTAATAATGGGGAGTAAAAATATAGTCAAATTGTTTCAACGAACAAGGGTTCAATTGGATGTCTCTTAAAAAAAATCCGCGGGTACGGGTGATGGATCCAATGGATCCGCATCCACGACCCGCGGGTGCTATCCCTAATTGTGACAAGTACAAATCAACTAAAAGTCTAAAAAATAAATGCTCTTATAGGGACCAAATGTTCACAATAATTGCCTAAGCTAGATATGAAACAAATAGTTCATAAAAAAAAAAAAAAAAGTCGTTGTGCGTTTTCGGGATGATAGCCGAAATACACTTACAAAAGTAGGTCAGCCGTCAATTCTTTATGGCCATATCAACGTAGATCAATAAAATCATTTATGGTTTTGATAAAAGATTAATTAAAAATTAATTGTTTTTTGGTCTTGGATTCTCAGTAAAAAAAGCAAAGGTTGTTTTTGGTTGCCACAACAAACAAGACAGAGGTTGTTGACTTTTGTTGTTAAACATGGCACAAGTGAACAATAACAATAGATTATTGTTTTTGAAAAGAATAATGATGCGTTAATTTTATTGTATAAAATAAAATTAAAGAAAATGGTTTTCATTGATGACTATGAACAAACGCAAACAAAGTGTTTGTGGTATTTGGTGATTAAAAAAAAAGTGCATCTAAAGCTTCTACTGAAAATAATATGCATCTAAAGCTTCTACTGAAAATTAATGTGCAAGGTACAACGTATAACTATATGGTCAAATTCATTTGAGCCTTCGGAGTCACAAGTATATGATGTATATATATATTACTCAATTAACAAAATAGTAAATCTAAATTAATTCATATGAATAGTAAAACGAAATTAATTAATTTACTATTCACATAAAAAAGCGCATATGATAAAAAGCGCATCGCATATGATAAGCGCATATGATAAAAAGCGAATATGATGAAAAGCACAACGCATATGATGAAAATCGCATATGATTAAAAGCGCATATGGTGAAAAACACAGCGCATATGATTAAAAGCGTATATGGTGAAAAGGATATATGATAAAAAAAAAACACATATGGTGATTTATACAAAAAAAAAAAAACACATATGGTGATTAATGGAAAGCACATATGGTGATTAATGAAAAGTATATTGTGAAAAAGAATCACAAATGTTTCTTGAAAGAATTCAAGGTAAGATATATGAACCAATTCATCCATCATGTGAACCATTTTGATATTTCATGGTTCTAATAGACGCATCTAGCGGATGGTCTCATATTTGTATGTTATCAAGCCGTAATATGGCATTTGCAAAGTTTCTTGCACAAATTATTAAATTGAGAACACATTATTCTGATTACACCATTAAAAGGATGAGACTTGATAATGCTGGTGAGTTAACATCTCAAGCATTTAATGATCATTATATATCTACAGAGATTGTTGTTGAACATCCAGTTGCTCATGTGCATACACAAAATTGGTTTAGCTGAATCAATAGATAAACGCTTACAGCTAATAACTAGACAATTGATAATGAGTACAAATCTCTCAATATTTATATGTGGACATGTAAATTTACATGCTGCGACATTAATTCGCATTATACCATGTGGAAGTCGTAAATATTTTCACTTAATACTTGATTTTGGCCAAGAGCCAAATATTTTCTACCTTAAAACATTGGTTGTGCAGTGTATGTTCCAATTGTATCACCACAACACAATAAAATGGTTCTTCAAATAAAGATGATAATATATTTTGGATATAAAACATCTTCAATCATAAGATATATTGAACCCATGATGCGTGATGTTTTTACAGCACGTTTTGCTGATTGTCATTTTAATAAAACATTGTTCCCTAGATTAGGGGGAGAAATAAAAATAAAAAATAAAATGATGCTTCATGATGTGAACATCAATTAAGGTATATTGAACTCGCACAAAAGAATGTGAAACGAAAGTTCAAAAATAATGCATATGCAAGAACTTGCAAATTAATTACTTTATGCATTTACAGATATAAAAAGTGACTAAATCATATATACCAGCGATAAATGCTCCAGCTCGAACTGAAATTCCAAAAGCTGGCAATAATGTCACTGTTGAGTCTTTGCCACGCATCAAACGTGGAAGATCAATTGGTTCCGAAGATAAAAATCCTCGAAAAAGAAAATCAGCTGATAATGAGGTAAGAGAAAGTGTTCAAGAAGAACCACAAATCAATATTCCTTCTGCAGAGGATATTGATAAATGTAAATACTAAAATTGCGATAAATTATGCAATATTATGGAACCGAAATGAAACTAAAATCTCTATGAGATATTTTCATATAATGTTACAATGACATCATGAATAAAGATGATGATCTGGAACTAAAATCTGTCATTGAATATACAAAATGGACATGATTGAGCTCAATGGAAAGGAGCAATAAGAGCTGAATTAGAATCGCTCGATAAAAGAAAAGTTTTCGGATCAATCGTTATCACTTTTAAAGATGTGAAACGTATGGGATACAAATGAATTTTTATCCGAAAAGAAATGTGCAAATGAAGTTACAAGGCAAAACTAGACTTGTAACTCAATATTTCCCACAAAGACCAGAAATGAATTAGGAGGAAAAATTATCCTCCTGTAATGGATACAATTACTTATTAGATACTTAATCAACCTGGTAGTTATTTAAATGCATCTCATGAATGTTGTTACTACTTATCTGTATGGATCACTTAATAGTGATATATATGAATATACCTAAAGGGTTAAGGTATCATAAGCATCTAATGTAAAACCCAAGGGAATATATTTCATTAAATCACAAAGATTTCTAAGTGGGTTTATACAAACGGGACGTATGTGGTATAACCGATTAAATGATTACTTAAAAAAAAAAGGGTATAAATATAAACTTATTTTGCACGTATGTATTATAAAAACAATGTTCGGATATGAGATCGTAGTTGTTTATGTCAATGTTCTTAACATCATATGAACAAATAAAGAGATCTATGAAATCATTCAACTTCTAAAGAATTATTTTGAAATGAAAGATCTTGAAAAAACCAAGTATTATCTTGGATTGCAAATTGAGCATATACCTAATGGTTTACTTGTACATCAAACAACTTATACCGAAAAGATTTTAAAACATTTTTTTAAAAAAAAAACAAACTCATTGTTGTTAGATCACTCAATATTGACACTGATCTATTTCATCCCTGCGAAGATCATGAAAATCTTAAACAGATCGGAAGTTCCATATTTTAGTGCAATTGAGGTTCTTATGTATCTTATAGATTGTACAAGACCTGACATTTCTCTTGCAGTTAATTTGTTGGCAAGATTCAGCTCAAATGACAATGGAGCGGGATCAAACACATATTTTGATACCCTTGAGAAACTGCTGATTTAAAATTATTTTATTCTAACGTTTCAAAACAAGATTTGGTTGATTATGTATATGCAGGTCATTCATCAAATCCTCATAAAGATAAATCTCAAACTCAATATGTATTCCTAAATGGAGGTACCACAAAATCATGGCGTTCTTAAAACAAACACTTATTGCAACATCATCAAATCATGACGAAGTGATTGCATTATATGAAACTACTCAAAAATGTGTTTGGTTGAGATCAATAACACAAATCATTAATGATTCTTGTGGACTAGAACGATATAAAAGACCAACAACTATCTTCACCAATAACTATATATGAAGATAATGCAGCTTGCATAATACAAATGAAAGAAGAGTATCAAAAGTGACTGAACAAAATATAAATACTGAGGAGGCGCCAAAGCCATAGACGGTCTTAACGGTCATAAGTTTGATGGAAAAGAATGGTATGTTGGTAAGGCTCAGAAAAGACTACAAGGGAATAGGAATTGAAACAAGGGTTTGAGCAAACCATGAAGGAGACTGTAGACAAATCACAGGGGCTAAACTTGTGCATAAAAGATTTAGATGATACAGTTTCAAATGAAAACCTCAGATTCTTCTCATATACTCAAGATCTCGTAAAAGGCAACCAGATTAAAATGAGATACGTTCAATCAACAACTCTGCTGATCTTTATACCAAAGCACTGCCAACTGCTATTTTCAGAACACACGTTCATAATATTGGCATGAGGCATGTTCAGAAGATGTAACAACTCAGGCGTTGCCTACTTGAGGGGGAGTCAACTCTATGCTGCACTCTTTTTCCCTTAGCTAAAGTTTTATCCCAATAGGTTTTCTTTAGCAAGGTTTTTAACGAGGCAGTACTAGTTATTCTCTAATAAAATTGTCATCCAAGGGGGAGTGTTATAAAATATCTAGATTGTGTTATAAAATATCTAGATTGGATGTTAATTTTATTATTATTATTATATTTCTTGCATAGTAATATTTTATACTATAAATAGACATGTATGGTAACCATTTAAGGTGCACCATTTCTCTTGAAATACAGATATCAATATTTCTTCTCTCCTTCTTCTCTCTTTTTCTCTCTTTGTTCTTATAACCATTAAAGGTAGTTATAAGCCTATTGAATTATAACAGTTAATGATTATATAATGGATTCTTGCTTTCTATTAATATTAAATTTAAAAAACAAAAACAAAAAATTTAAATTAAAATAAAATATGTATAAATTGTGAATGTTAATATTGGTTAAACCATGACCCATTTGAATGGACTTTTGCTTTCTTCCCTCCTGTAGTTTCACTCCACTTGGTTTCAATGCAATATTCTTAGATTCATAATGGATTCCACTTTCGCGTCATCGAACATTGAACAAAAAACTATAGCAACTTCATGTCATTGAATACGTCAGTAAGCTTTTAACTTATTCGGTCCTGTTTTTATTCTTTTTGTTTTGAATTGAGTGTGTTCCATTTCCATTTTTGCCCTTGTAATGGCAAATTTATCAAATTATGAACCTTCTTTCCAATTTTGTAGTACTTCAAAACTAAAGACTCGACTGACAGCCGCACAAGATGAAGAACGTGCTTTAAAAGACGGGATCATGTTACAGGGCTTGCTCTAACGAAAATAAAACTAGTATCGTACAATATATAGGTGGACGACAATTTTTTAGGGGTACTACCCCTTTAACCTGGTTATATGTTTGATCCAATATTAGTTTTTGTGAATATGTACTCTGCACCTACAAACTAGGATTTTTTTTTAAAAAAATAATAAATTTAATCAACTTAGTTGCAAAAATGGAAAAACGTTTTTTTTTTTTTTACATAAATGGTAAAACCGAAGTTTGAAACTTCGGTTTTGCCATATCCGAAGTTTCAAACTTCGGTTTTGGCCTGCTGTGTCAGTGGAAACCATAAACCGAAGTTTGGAACTTCGATTTTGCAGATAAACAGTAAAACCGAAGTTTCAAACTTCGGTTTTGCAGTCTGCTTCAATAGTCTCAATAATAGACTGAAACCTGCAACCCTAGTCTCAATTATGGACTGAAACCTGCAACACTATCATATCAAAATCAGATTTATAATCTTTTTACATTTATTTATATGACCATTATCATCAACTCAAACACAAACATCACCAAGCACACAATTCAAACATATTAAAGTCAGTTTCAAACACCAACAACACCATTCAAACAAATCTTAATCAGTTTCATACGTCAACAATTACAAAAATGTCTATAATTCGTCCATTTATGGTTCATTTTCTTTGGGGAGGCCAAATTTCATTCCAAAATGATTGACTTACTGGTGATAACACAACGATTAGAAGGAGTTTTGTGTTGAACACCAAGGTTAACTGTATGTAGTTAAACCAAATGACGTATAATTATGTAGGTGTGAGTTAAAGATCACACACGTTAAAAATGTTCTTGTGGGTTCTTTTCAATGGAAATGAATGGAAAAGTGAACTTGCTGATGATAACACTTTGGAAACAATATATTTTTATTCTCATAATGATCCAAATTACGAGGCTCAAATTGAAATTCAGTTTGAGGAAGTCTTTCCAACCACCCAAAGTTCGGGTTTTATGGATCTTATTCAAACTTTGGAAGGTGGTCCATCAACATCAAACTACCATTCAACAGTTGTTGAAGATGAACAAGAACGAAGAGATGAAGAACAAAATGTAGTAGACTCAGATGATAGTACGTCTACTGCAACCGATGGTACAGTTTCTGATTATAGCGTTGAAGAGAATGTTTCTGGTGACGAAGGTAGAGACGAGGAAGTGGAACCACATCTGGAGACTACCCCAGTTTCACGTTTCGGGTTTGTTAATCAAGGTGAGGCTAGTAATAGTCTTCCATTCGACGATGACCAAGAAGCTTCGTGGGTTTTTTATGATAAGGAGATCGGTATTATTTCAAAAGAAGTGGTGTTCCAGAACAAAGTCGAACTTATATATGCTGTTCGGAAATGGAATATATGTAGTGACCCGTCCTAATCCACCTGGACGAAGTCTTCAACAGCTGGTCTCATTGCGAGGTACAGACCTCTATATGCCATGAACTACTCCATGTAATATCTTTAAAATGAGCAAATGCACAGCGGAAAGTTTCTTTAATACCTGAGAATAAACATGCTTTCAAGTGTCAACCAAAAGGTTGGTGAGTTCATAAGTTTATCATAAAATAATAAAATTCATCATTTTGATAGACCACAAGATTTAAATGCTGCATGGTACAAATGGGCCCGAATCCTACACCCACCTGTAATGTACATGCGATATCTTTTAAATACAGTACACCTTTCTCGTGTACGAAATCCATTTTTCATAATGTAACATCCCAAACCAAAACCCGAATGAAAAACCCCGTTGTAAATTTTAGCTAAAAAAAAAATTTTGCTGGCAAACTGTTTGCGCGCCGCGCGCCCCGGCTTGCGCGCCGCGCAAAAGCTGGCTGTTGCCGGTTGCCTTTAATGCGAAAAAGATGTGCGACTTCCCGACACATTTAGCCAAAACGCTTTTAACCGTACATTAATATATGTAAAACTAGCACATAACTAAGGTTTGAGCGAGTTTTACAAAGTGGGACCCACACGTGCCCAAAACGCCGCTAAGTGTAAAAATACAAATTTAATACAAATTAGAGTTTCGACCACAAAAAGTTTAATTGCCAAACGACACAACGAGCATGGTGTTTGGGGTTAAACTACCCAAGTCTCGGTCGAACTCCAAGCCAAAGCCAAAAGCGCTTCCTAATCATCAAAGCGGGAAACTTAATCCAAGGTAATGCCCTTACCCTTATCCACACACGAACCTATAAAAAGGTAAACAACGAGAGGGTAAGCAAAGCTTAGTGAGCAAAATAATTATACATATACATATATAATCTACCTACTTGCATCACTTACACAACATCATACTCGGTTTAACATTTCGACAATCATACAACAATATTATGCATATACCATAAACCGCAAATCCACGAGTAGCTAATAATACAATAGCATACGATTCATAATTAAATACATTCAATACATAATTCACGCAACCTTGGTTAACCAATTCGAACAAGGGAAACGGTACTTACAAGACCGTTGGAGTTCATAACATCCACTAGTGTTACTTACACACCGCGTAATCACTAATCCCCCGGGTGATGTCTTGAACACCGCGACTAACTCACCCTTACGACAATGTGGCGTCTTAAACACCGCGACGAATCCACACTTCATTCAATACAATGAGTGGTGTCTTAAACACCGCGACAATTCCACTCCCATGACAATGTGGTGTCTTAAACACCGCGACAATACCACATGTCAATTAAACAATGAGTAGTGTCTTAAACACCGCGACAATTCCACTCCCATGACAATGTGGTGTCTTAAACACCGCGACAATACCACATGTCAATTAAACAATGAGTAGTGTCTTAAACACCGCGACAATACTACTCGTTACCTAGAATGTGGTGTCTTGAACACCGCGACAATGCCACATTCACGCAACACAAATAAATACATTATATACACATACGCATAATTATTCCACTCACCTTAGCACCAAGATGATGATTATGCACTTCTGAACTTCAAAGCAACGTACCTAATACACAGGTACACATTCAATTACGCAACTAGTGGAATTAACCACAATACTTACACTTAAGCATTTAAGGACCCAATATGCATTAAATAGCTCGACTATACCGAAACCGCCCATAAATGGCCAAGACTCAACTTTAATCACTAAAACTAGCGAATTATAGTCTACTAACTTCAACTAGAATAAACTTAGGGTATTTCATACCCGTTTCATCCCTTTCGGTCAACCTTGACTCATTTGACCCATTTTCAAGTCTTTCATCATTCATAAGAGTGCTAATGACTAGCAACTCAATTCAACACTTACAAAACCTCAAACACATGAATGAACTCTAGGTTAACACCCTTTGGGTCATCTTTCACCAATTTAACCCAACTAGGTCAACATTACTCATCTTGACCCATTTTAACACTTAACCCTAAAATCGGGTCATCATTCGCCAAAAACCCTAACATTAACCAAGTTAGGTCCTAAAACAACTTTTAACGCTAGGTTTGTGCATTAATCACAAGCATTACTATCCTAGGTCCATTTTGACCCATTTGACCAATTTAAAGTCAATACACCCATTTGGGTCATCCCCACCCAATTAACACCCATTTACTTATATAAATGTGTGCTAGTAATTAACTAACCTATTAGGGTTCATAAACATCAATTAGTACTATGAAACCCTAGGTTAGTTACCATTTAGTCTTCATGACACAATTTACCCAAGAACACCCCAAAATCACTAATAAATGGGTTTGATGTTCATCCTTTACTCCAAACCCTAACCCTTAAACAATTTACAACAAGGAATTAGGTTTAGAACTTACCGCCACAATCACCACGTAGCTAGTGACTAGATGAACAACTTTAGAACTCGCAATTCGACCCGAAATCGCCTCCTTCTTCCTTGATTCAAGCTTTCTCTCACTAAGTATCTCTCTCTCTCTCTAAAGTTTAGGTGGAAGGAGATAAGGTTGGTGGTAATGAAGCTATAACACTCCACAAACTGATCTTATGGCCTTTAGTTCGGATTCCATGTGATTTTACCAAAATGCCCATGCCATAAATTAAATAAAAAGAGGTGAGCTGTCAGCTCGATTTCGCGCGGCGCGCGAGTGGATCGCGCGGCGCGCACCCGCCCAGATCAGCTTCTTTCCTCGTTTTAAATTATGTAACGAAACCCCACCATCCGAATCACTTATAATTACATGTTCACAATAAAATACACGGGTCTTACAACTCTCCCCCACTTAGAATCGATCACGTCCTCGTGATCCACGTCACTTAACCACCCGGAACCACACTCTATGGTATTCAACAACGTTACGATCCGATTTCCATCACAATACGTATTAACCCACCGATTGACCCAAAAACTAAATACTCATTTGCATGCGTTTCGAAACGTGCAATACACACAACCTCCGAAGTCTATAACGATAATTCAGAATATGCGAGAACGCCACGTACCCTTTCCACTCTTCTATGCAATCCTCCCCTAAGAGTCATCACCAAAATTGATTCGTCACTCGCGATTTGTCAAAATCCCTTTCTTCAGGAAAAACTCAACCGACCTCGTACCGAGATACCAATGCCAAAAACAACCGAACTCAACCGTCACGTACCCCTTAGCGTACTCTTACCTAGTACAATGCTAAAAACAACCAAAATTCTCAACCCAAGGTCAACGACCCAAACAATGAAGACCGGACAAAAGAGAATCCTTACGGATAACACCTATTACTTAACATTCTTAGTAGCGCGCAACCACGACTAGTTCACAACTATCGTAAAATCGTAAGCAAGCAACCAAAAACCGCTGATGTCGAAAACGACTATTACTCACCACCATGTGCACAAAACGGCTAAGTGCACAATTTACACGGGCAATTAACATCATAAACCTACGAGTAACGGTTCTTTCCGAAAACCGCTCACCACCAACCACAACCAAGAGTGGTTAACGAAGAGCTAAGCCTCCCGGATATCACTCATCGCCTATTACTAGTCAAACGCGGTCAACCTAGAGATAACCCCAAATAAATACTTACATGTAACCATCTCGTAATACACAATAATGGCTATTGTGTAACTATCACTCAAAGTATACGATAATGAGGCATCGTGCCCCTTTCTCAAAGTCCCATTATGCCATTTCCAAGGTAACCAAACGGCTAACACAATCGAGCCAAAAACAACCCATATTGCGCATAGGCGCAACAATAATCCCCTAGAAGAGAATCCGGTACGCGCATCCCTTAACCGAGGGACCTTACCTTACTCGTCGAATACATCAATTATCTCCCAAGGAGATTTTCCACATTACCACCTTGGTGGTAATTTGAACCCAAAACCATAAGCACAATTTATTCCAAATTGTACTTTTGCCACCGTCGACCAATGTAGGTCTCAACACTAGCTTCGTATCCATACGAACGTCATCCAAAATAACATTACAATAGAGCACCTTCGTGCGAGAGTATAACTCCCCCACTTAGGACTCTGTTCCGTAACCACATCGTGGAATAATAGCATCCCGTGGGAGGTCCACTTATCCACATACCCCATCGATGTCCTCATTGGTCATAGTTCTCGAATTCTCGCGAATTCATCCTTAACAATAAATCCCGACGATAAACACATATTCGCGTTCGCAGGAAGAGTGACCACTAACCTAACAACTAATTCGCCAAATCGCATTATCGTAATTCCTATAAGAGAGACGAGGTTCACCCGTCTTGCATCTCTTAATACGCACGTCACCAAAACCTTGCTCCAACCCCGAGCATGCGAAGGAATTTAACCTAACCTTAAACTCTTTAAACGTAGAGTTTACCACGATATACACAACCTTGCACTTGCAATAATCCCATTGCTATAGCTCATCAATTTTCCACACGAAGACGAACACGCCCTAACATCCAAAACCAAAGCCCGTCTCCATGGCTTAGTAGAAAACATTTCCCAAACATTAAGGAATGCTTGGTTGCACCTAGTCTTACGCCCTGCGGTCGACGATCCCAACTCCAACGTAGGGTAATTCTGTTAGGAATGCTACCCGTAACAATACCACGTATTTACACTAATGCATTCGCCCCTCAAGTCGCATTCACATGAGTCAATGACTCAAACGCTACCCTAGTGCGCTGTCATCTTATCACTAGCCCCGCGCCCGTAAGGGTACGGTTAAAATATACGTTCGCTTAAAACTTATTAGGTTTGGTAATGAGATTTAGGTCTCAATTTCATAACCGAATACATTGGCACACAACATCAATAATAGTAAGGCATTTTTGCATCGAGAAGTGAAGGTACCTGAAACAACATCGCTCGGTGCTTCACCACCCATCGAATACTCGCGCTCTAACCTCTTAACCCGATCGGCAAACGCTTCCGAACACTCTGACTTTCGATGTCCCTCCTTCTGGCAAGCAAAGCACTTGATCGTGCTCAAAGGTGTACCCGTACAATCCCGTGCCAAATGGCCTCGTCCTCCACACTTAAAACACGTAAGCACCCAACCTCCAAACCTCTTAGTCTGATTACTAGCTAAATCGGGACACTCAGACCTTTGGTGCCCTTCCTTCCAACAATAAAAACATACAGTTTTACCCGACGGACAATCGCGAGACTTATGTCCCCGTTGCCCACAATTGTAACACTTAGACCCACCGGAGCCCGTTACTACCTTCCTCGTGCTACTAGACGCCTCATTTACACTTCTACCTTGATCATTGAGCAACTCGGGACACTTCGACCTTCGGTGTCCCTCTTTATGGCAATGGTAGCACATTCTGTTTTCGTTTCTCGGCAACGTGCACTCCCATATCTTGTGGCCCCTAACACCACAATTGAAACATCTAGATGTGTAACTTCCCTTGTTCTTCTTTTTCACATACTCTACGCCTTCAGGCGTACCTCTTCTCCTTTTACCCGAAGTACCATGTGGCTCTAGCCTTGCATGTACTTCTTCGTCACCCCTACCTCGAGGTTTAGGAAACCTCTTCTCAAACTCTTCCCTTACGACCTTCGTCACTTGGTCTCGGACCATTTCGGTTACCCGTCCTTCGATTGACTCTTGACTACTTGGCCAACTCCGTTGGCGACACCCGAGACACATTGTTCAATCGCGGCTTCAACCATTACCGCTAATTCGTTCTTCTTTTCATTAGTAGACCCTTCCGTTCCGTATTCATCTTCCATCTTCATTCTTAAGAAACAAAATAGATTAACCAATGAAACGAAAAGATATAACACGTATGTATATATATACATATATATATACATATGCCACACTACCCCATCTTGCTTAACAATCGTCGTACATCGCTTGTTTGATACGATTTGCACCCGTAGTAAGGGTAGCTAATCATTACTACGCGAGCACGTCGCGTTAAATCGCTAGTACAACGTCCATTTCGCTTGATGATCGCTACACAACACAAACAAATAACGCATGATTAGTTCATATAAATCTATGTGCTAACCAAGTCCCGGTCCGACCCAAAGTCCTACAAGTCCCGCACAATGCACACACAAAAGTCTAAGTCTAGGCGCCTATCTCAAGTCACCTAAATCCCTTAGACCATGCTCTGATACCACTTGTAACATCCCAAACCAAAACCCGAATGAAAAACCCCGTTGTAAATTTTAGCTAAAAAAAAAATTTTGCTGGCAGACTGTTTGCGCGCCGCGCCCCCCGGCTTGCGCGCCGCGCAAAAGCTGGCTGTTGCCGGTTGCCTTTAATGCGAAAAAGATGAGCGACTTCCCGACACATTTAGCCAAAACGCTTTTAACCGTACATTAATATATGTAAAACTAGCACATAACTAAGGTTTGAGCGAGTTTTACAAAGTGGGGCCCACACATGCCCAAAACGCCGCTAAGTGTAAAAATACAAATTTAATACAAATTAGAGTTTCGACCACAAAAAGTTTAATTGCCAAACGACACAACGAGCATGGTGTTTGGGGTTAAACTACCCAAGTCTCGGTCGAACTCCAAGCCAAAGCCAAAAGCGCTTCCTAATCATCAAAGCGGGAAACTTAATCCAAGGTAATGCCCTTACCCTTATCCACACACGAACCTATAAAAAGGTAAACAACGAGAGGGTAAGCAAAGCTTAGTGAGCAAAATAATTATACATATACATATATAATCTACCTACTTGCATCACTTACACAACATCATACTCGGTTTAACATTTCGACAATCATACAACAATATTATGCATATACCATAAACCGCAAATCCACGAGTAGCTAATAATACAATAGCATACGATTCATAATTAAATACATTCAATACATAATTCACGCAACCTTGGTTAACCAATTCGAACAAGGGAAACGGTACTTACAAGACCGTTGGAGTTCATAACATTCACTAGTGTTACTTACACACCGCGTAATCACTAATCCCCCGGGTGATGTCTTGAACACCGCGACTAACTCACCCTTACGACAATGTGGCGTCTTAAACACCGCGACGAATCCACACTTCATTCAATACAATGAGTGGTGTCTTAAACACCGCGACAATTCCACTCCCATGACAATGTGGTGTCTTAAACACCGCGACAATACCACATGTCAATTAAACAATGAGTAGTGTCTTAAACACCGCGACAATTCCACTCCCATGACAATGTGGTGTCTTAAACACCGCGACAATACCACATGTCAATTAAACAATGAGTAGTGTCTTAAACACCGCGACAATACTACTCGTTACCTAGAATGTGGTGTCTTGAACACCGCGACAATGCCACATTCACGCAACACAAATAAATACATTATATACACATACGCATAATTATTCCACTCACCTTAGCACCAAGATGATGATTATGCACTTCTGAACTTCAAAGCAACGTACCTAATACACAGGTACACATTCAATTACGCAACTAGTGGAATTAACCACAATACTTACACTTAAGCATTTAAGGACCCAATATGCATTAAATAGCTCGACTATACCGAAACCGCCCATAAATGGCCAAGACTCAACTTTAATCACTAAAACTAGCGAATTATAGTCTACTAACTTCAACTAGAATAAACTTAGGGTATTTCATACCCGTTTCATCCCTTTCGGTCAACCTTGACTCATTTGACCCATTTTCAAGTCTTTCATCATTCATAAGAGTGCTAATGACTAGCAACTCAATTCAACACTTACAAAACCTCAAACACATGAATGAACTCTAGGTTAACACCCTTTGGGTCATCTTTCATCAATTTAACCCAACTAGGTCAACATTACTCATCTTGACCCATTTTAACACTTAACCCTAAAATCGGGTCATCATTCGCCAAAAACCCTAACATTAACCAAGTTAGGTCCTAAAACAACTTTTAACGCTAGGTTTGTGCATTAATCACAAGCATTACTATCCTAGGTCCATTTTGACCCATTTGACCAATTTAAAGTCAATACACCCATTTGGGTCATCCCCACCCAATTAACACCCATTTACTTATATAAATGTGTGCTAGTAATTAACTAACCTATTAGGGTTCATAAACATCAATTAGTACTATGAAACCCTAGGTTAGTTACCATTTAGTCTTCATGACACAATTTACCCAAGAACACCCCAAAATCACTAATAAATGGGTTTGATGTTCATCCTTTACTCCAAACCCTAACCCTTAAACAATTTACAACAAGGAATTAGGTTTAAAACTTACCGCCACAATCACCACGTAGCTAGTGACTAGATGAACAACTTTAGAACTCGCAATTCGACCCGAAATCGCCTCCTTCTTCCTTGATTCAAGCTTTCTCTCACTAAGTATCTCTCTCTCTCTCTAAAGTTTAGGTGGAAGGAGATAAGGTTGGTGGTAATGAAGCTATAACACTCCACAAACTGATCTTATGGCCTTTAGTTCGGATTCCATGTGATTTTACCAAAATGCCCATGCCATAAATTAAATAAAAAGAGGTGAGCTGTCAGCTCGATTTCGCGCGGCGCGCGAGTGGGTCGCGCGGCGCGCACCCGCCCAGATCAGCTTCTTTCCTCGTTTTAAATTATGTAACGAAACCCCACCATCCGAATCACTTATAATTACATGTTCACAATAAAATACACGGGTCTTACACATAAATTTTAGTAACCGTATACATATCTCGTGTACAAAATATAATACACATAACCTGTGTATAAAAATCATTCTCTCGATACATAACATTCACGTCAATTGGTGTCAATTATCATGTCCACATAATTCAATGGTGGCAATTATCATGTCCACATAATTCAATGGTGGAAATTATCATGTCTACATAATTCAATGGTGGCAATTATCATGTCCACATAATTCAATGGTGGCAATTATCATGTCCACATAATTCAATAATAATCCGCAGAACTTCTGTCTGCATAATAATTCATTCGAGTAATGTTTTGATTGTGTCTATCTCGTCAAACATTTATAAAAGTATTTCATGTATTCGCGGTTCAAAATATATTTCAAAAGCATTTAATAAAGCAGTTGTAAAAACAGCGCATGTATTCTCAGTCCCAAAAATGTAAAGAGTAAAAGGGAATCAAATGAACTCACGATACGATATTTTGTAGTAAAAATATGCATACGACGCAACTGAACAATGCAGGGTTGGCCTCAGATTCACGAACCTATATCATGTATATATATTAACACATATTATGGTAATCGAACAAATTTATGTATTATTAGTGATATAGTTTTTATTTTAATGTTTCATTCATAACTTAATTAAATATATTTATTTTTTATATACCTTAACTAGATAGTTAATATTTATTACTAAAATATTAATATAGTCATGATTTATGTCATAAATATATTTTTATATAAAAAAATCTTTATTTGATATATTAATAATACTAATAATAATAATGATAAAAATAATACTAAAAATTATGATAAATATAATAATATTAATAATAATAATAATAATAATAATAATAATAATAATAATAATAATAATAATAATAATAATAATAATAATAATAATAATAATAATAATAATAAAGATTTTAATAATAAGAATGATAAAAATAATAGTAGTAATAATAATAATAATAATGTTAGTAATACTAATAATTTAAAAAAAATGATAATAATATTAATTATACTAATAATCTTATTTCTAATATTGGTAATAATAATAATTACTTGATAACAATCAATAATAAATAATAATAATAATAATAATAACAATAATAATAATAATAATAATAATAATAATAATAATAATAATAATAATAATAATAATAATAATAATAATAATAATAAGAGTATTAGTAATAACTATCTCAAAGGAGTAGCTCTTAAAAAAAATGCCCAAGTCCGGGTTTGAACCCGCGACGTCCCGCTAACCCGATAACATCCTTAACCGTTGAGCCTTTACTGTTTTCCTGATCTAATCTCAGACCCAATAATATTTAACCCGTATTATTATTTCCTGGCCCAGTTTCCTTTCGACCCAACAAAGAATCATCAACATACTCTCGGCCCAACTATAAAAATAGAATACGTGGCCCAATTAGGAAAAACATGGTCCAACAGGCCAATTGATTCTCGACCCAAACAATAGTCCGAATCATTCACTCATGCCCTATCGATTAAATTCCAATTGCCAGTTGGTTTTCCATTATCTCCCATTACATCTACACTCCATATTATTTAATTCCTATCTTAAAAGTGGAAATTTATTTGCTTTATTTATTCTTCTTTTGAAAGGAAATCAACTTCCACTAATTTTCAAAGCATGTGAGATCATGCTTGTGAAAAAGAAAAAAAAATCGTAAGCAGCCTGTCAACAATACGATGCATCTCTTATTTTCAATTTATATTTTCTCAGTTGATCTGTAACAAATTCAATTTATTCGAGTTCATTGATTTTTATCAGCCATTATCGTATCTTATCAGAAAAACGAAGTAGTAGAAATGTAATGGCAATTTGGTGATCGGTTGTAGTAGCAAATAAAAGTGGTTGTGTTCAAGTGAGGTTTTGTTGGTGATAAGTAGAAACATAAAAATAGCTACAAATTGGGTTTTGAATGAAATAGTGACCTACAAGCAGCGGTTTTGTGTTTGATTCTCGAACAGACAAACAACAGCAACATACACGATCATCATTCCTTCACAAGATCATCATCACTCCGATTCATCATCATGTATATCATAGCCTGATTTATCATCGCGTCGTTTTAAACTATCCATATCTTCATGATAACACATCGTTATCATACCAATCATCATTATCAATATCATAATCCTAATCATCTAACTACCTTCATCTATGTATCATCTCATACCATTTTAACATCATCACCGTCATCTAACCCGACATCATCACTATTAAAGCCTAACCCTAATCATCATAATAATATCATCATTAACATCTTTATTATCATAAATGTTCATGATCATAATACCTCATCATTATCATATATCATTAGGATCACGTAACCATCTCCATACTTCCTTACGTTTTAACAGAAACAGCTTTAAAGTTCTTGGCCCAACATGTAAGTCTAAATAATCGAGAGCTGGCCCAATACTAATCTAATAGTCCAACAGAATTGTTTAGGTTCGATCTGTAACAGCGAAAAGGAAAAGGAAAACAGAAAAGAACGAGATTTATCATTGTTTATCTCAACTTTATCAAGACAGAATGATTGAGTTTGATGCGTGGGTCTTCAAGTTTTCTACTGTCTTATTCATAATAATATTAGTATACTAGAATAAAGGAGCATAATTCTAATAATTGTATAATTCGATCCACTTTCCTGGTTTCTTATTTAATCGAGCATCAGTCCACTTGCCAAAAGAAATTTATCTTCAATAAACAATCCTATGCTTTATCAAATTGTCAGCCAAGATATCCCATCATGTATCACTTGCTCCATTTGTTTAATTTGATAAAGCACTACTAATATTCTATATCTTCAATTTGACACAACCCTCATTAATTATGTGGTACTACTTCTTCCTTCCTTTTGTTTTGTAAAAAAAACGTGAATCAAACAAACCTACTCTTCTTCTGTTTTACTTCGTCAACCGAATAGAAAAGAAATAATAAAAAGTTACAACATGTAATCGGGTTTCATGGTTGAAAACCGAAAGAGTAATGTCAGGAAAAATAGTGACCGTTGGTGGTGGTATTGAGTTAGATTTAAAAAAAAAAAAAAAAGTGGTAGTAGCAGTAAAGTAATCAACCATAGTGGCGAGGAGGTGTTGGTGGTTGTGCTCCATCTGAAACAGAAACAGTATGCAAGTAAGGCAAATGGTTCTCACTTCTTGGGTTGTAACCAAATGAACTATCAAAGAATTGTCGATGATGGTGGTGAGTTGGTTGGTTTATGTATATAGAGAAAGAGGTGGTAGAGATGGAATGGCATTGAAGATGGTGGTTTGAGTTTCGATTTTGAATCCTAAATATCTCTCTGCAATTGCTTGAGTGTAAGTAATATATGTATATGTAACTTAATATCTTTCTTTTCTTTTTACCATTGCAGTAGCGGATATATATATTGTGCATTTGAGTGATTGTAATAGAACTCAATTGTACGATCAATTTGGTTTGTAGTGCAGCTATGGTCGATAGAGAATCTCGAGCAGGAAGAAAGAAATAAGTAAATAGAAATAGATAGGGACTTGAAACAGATTCGTACGCTTTACTGATATTGATGGCTAACAAATTTTGTTATATAGCTTGGAAGCAATTGACCAGAAGAATCAATCCGGAACAGAAGGAAATAAAAGCTGAATAAGACCTTCAACCGAATTTGTAGTTACTCGGTTGTCTTATTGAAGTGAGGATTCGATGGGTACCAATTTCAGACAGGAAGGACAATAATATTCAATCAGGAAGAAGAGAAGAAAAAAAATTAACCAGATAGTGAAAGCTAACAGATTTCGTACCATATCTGATTTTGGTATCTACAAATTTTGTATCTGTCTGTTTGATTTTTCTTAAAGAAATTGCAGAAGGAATAAAGATTGATCATTAAGTGAAACAAACTAAACTGGCGACCCTCTATACTTTATGTATACGTATACATTGTTTACAACTCACCAAATTTCTTGTCAACAGGTTATATCAATCACACAGATAATATTGGATTCAGGAAGCAGAAGAAAATATACATATTGATTTTGATTTGTACAAAGTTTGTTTGTTAGTGTGGTAAATTGGAATCAATCTGTACTGATTGCAGATAGAAAACAAAGATTGTATACAGGTGGATGTAGATGTGTAACAGATTTTGATTCTGTAATTGAAGCTGATCTTTTAATCCTTACTTAATTAATCTAAATTAGTAATTATATTATTAATTCAATAATACTGATTAATATAATAATGTATCTGTATATATCAGTATATACATATATATATACATATATGTTTTTATATATTTGTATATATATATATATATATATATATATATATATATATATATCTGTATTTATATTTGATTACTATATATAATTAGTATTAATAAACAATTAGGTATATTAATAGTAATACTAATAATAATTATAATTATATAATTAATAATAATATTAACAAAAAAAATGTTATTATTTATGATATTAATGATAATTTATATTGTTATTAATAATGATTTTAATTATAAAATTACAATATTAATAATCTTAATAATAATCCAAATCATAATTTTACTACTAATTATAAAAATAATGATATTAATAGTGATAACAATAATATTAGTAATAATAACATTATGACAACTTAAATGTATCGAATTTTATATATATATATATATTATGATAATATTCATAACAATGATATTAACATTAACATTAATATTTATTTATAATAATAATTTCATACAAATGATTAATAACATTTATTATATAAATATATTTATATATATATATATATATATATATATATATATATATATATATATATATATATATATATATATATATATATATATATATATATATATATATACATATCTATTTACAAATAGTTGTTCGTGAATCGTCGGGAACAGTCGAAAGTTAAATGAATGCAAGAAAACAGTTTAAAAATTTTAAGACTCAACCTAACAGACTTTTCTTATTGTGACAAAAATATTAAATCGTATCAAGAGTTTGATTTAAAATTAATCGAAATTTTTCGGGTCATCACAGTACCTACCCGTTAAAGAAATTTCGTCCCGAAATTTGAGTGGTGACAGTTGGAATTGAAATCGAGAATGTTTTAGTACCAGATTTGGATCAGAATTTTTTTTTTTTTATAGAAAGATTTTTATCGTCTAAGAATGTTTCATCAAAAATGAATGATAAGATTTAAAGATTTCTTCGAGGTTGATACACAGATAGATTTATGAATGCCCTACTCGGGTCGAGATCGGGTTCATAATGAATTCGAATCGAGTAACATGTTTTATGATGAATACAAGTCAAGTAACACGGTTCATGGTGATGGTAAGGTTGATCAAGCATTACCATCATCACGTTCCATTAGAACTTCCGCATGACTTACTGTAATATAATAACGTTGATCAAGTGTCATTATATTACATTAACTCATGCTTTCATTCCAATATTACTCAAGAATATCCAAGGATTTAAAACTCCTAGGGTTTCACTAAAATTTAGAAGTCAAAGCAGTTTCCGATATAAGGTACTATGGATAAAACGAATTGTGAAAATAATTATGAACGAAAACGATATAAAGATACCTTCAGAAATGTTCAGGATATTCACAGTTAAGGATGATATAATGATATCATAGAAGTATTGAAGATATTATGATGAGGAAAGAAGATTTCGATTGTTTTTCGAGCTTTTCCAACGTACCATTCTTTTGTTATTAAACTACTGTCTTCTAAGACTTTCAACCGTTTATACTGCTTCATCAATATTCTCATATCTGAATCATTGGTTATCAATCCGAGGTGTTTCAAGAATTTCGAAGGGTTTGAACGCAGATTGTATTCGTCAAGATACATAGGATGTTTAAGATGAAATCAGGTGGCAAACTTGAGGAAATGTTTAACTGTAGAAGATGTAACTTATTAATGATATTTTAAATTAAAAGTGTTGTAATTAATATTTCTTATTCTTTTAATACTTTTTAATTGACCAAAATTAGTAGTCCATTAGTCCAAGGCTAGTATAGGTTTTGAAGGTTTACGTAGTTAATTAATTGGTTACTAATAAATTTTATTTTATCCATTATTTTCTTCATTAATAGTTTGTATAAAAGAACTTTTAATTAAATCTTTATGAAAAAATATATATACGTATATATTTTCTTCAGATAAAATCATGAATTTAATGAGTCAATATAATATTAAACCCATTTGATTTACCGTTAGAACAAGAATACATAATCTCTAAAACATTAGAGATAACATAATCGCCCCGTAGAACGAAGATAATGTGTAAGACCCAAATATTTATTGTACATAATGTATTTATGGTGTACGATGCGTGTATGAAGTGTACGACGCATGTACGTGTTGCTTGTTTGAACGTCGAGGGAAACTGGACGTTGTCTGAAGTAACAAGGTGTGTATGTATCTTTTCAACTCTAAATAAATTTTGAGTTGATGTTTCAAAGCCTTACCATTGGAAAGAAAATCTTATTACGTTTCCAACGAAATTTGATTCATCAAAAACGGAGCTACGGTCGAAAAGTTATGGCCAAAACAAGTTACTGAAAACTGTTTTTCCTCGATTGCCAGCACCTGAAGGTTGAAGCGGTGCTCCGATTGCGTCTGATGTAATTTTCATCATTTTTAAAGAGTTTAAATGAGGGGTACTTTGGTCTTTTCACTTGGGGTCGGTTTGGGGTCATCAAAACTGATCCATTGATCATTGTGGATCATATTTCACTCATCAACACTCTCATCTTCAAACCCTAGAGAGAGAGGAGAGATTTAGAGAGAGAGAGCTCCAATTGGAGAAGAAGAAGAGTGTTTCGGGTCAAACCTCAAGTATTAAAGTTGTTCATCTCGTCAATGGCATCATTTTGGTGGTATTGGTAAGTTCAAACTCCGAATTTCATTTCTTAGATTTGATATTCAAGTTAGGGTTTGAGTTTGATTTGTTGTAAAACCCATTTAATTGATGAAGAGGGTTTATGGTAACTTGCTATTTTGATATTTGGCGGGTTTTGGGTTGGTTAATGATTTAACCATGTTTAAGACTTGTAAATGGTGTATAATCACTAGTATTAGTGATTATTGATGTTTTGGAGACCATTAGGGTTCTTGTGGTTGACTAACTTTGACTAGAGTTAAAATTAGGGTTTGTTGATGATTATGACTCAGTTGTCGAGGTAATAAGGTTTATAAACTTAAAATGGATTAAGTTGAAGTATAAAACTGAGTTAAATATGTTTTGGTGTCAAAACTTGCTAATGGCGCGATGTTGACTCCTTATGGGTCAAAATTAGGGTTTAAGTGTCATTTTGGGCAAGATAGGTGTTTAATGCCTATGATTGGGTCTAATTGGCGTATTAGGACCATTCTCACTTGCGTTAGTAATTATTGGTTAATTTGGGCGCGGTTTGTACTTGGAAGTGCATTTGGGTCAAAATTACACTAGCTGTCAATTTGGGTTGATTTGTAAATCCACCCTAATTATGTTATTGTATTTGTGATAAATGGAATAGGTACATTCCATCGGCGATTGCGAATTTTGGTTTGGCATCCATCAAGACTTCAAGGTGAGTGTTAATATCCTATATGCGTATGTATGTGTAGGATGGGTGCGGGTCGGGTGAAGTGGTTCTCGGTTATAGAGCTCACTTCACATATAGGTGGATTGATGGACTTGTGTATAGGTCCAATTGGCACGGTTGTGCGTTTTGGTTGACCCCCTTTGAAGAGGTGCACAGTTTGTGTGTACGTTATCACATGGGCGTGCGATGTGGATTATATAACCCCAATGGTGAAGGGTTAATATTGTGAGTGGAATAATTATGCATTCATATTTATGGCGTATTTGTTTGTGGATGTTATGGTATGAACCACGTACCGGTGGTACCATAACATGTATGTGACGGGTAGCATCGAGTGTGAACCACGAGCCGGTAGCACTATAAAATAAGATGTGAACCACGAGCCGGTAGCAGCATTGAGTGTGAACCACGAGCCGGTAGCACTATAAAATAAGATGTGAACCACGAGCCGGTAGCATCGAGTGTGAACCACGAGCCATTAGCACTATAAAATAAGATCTGAACCACGAGCCGGTAGCATCGAGTGTGAACCACGAGTCGGTAGCACTATAAAACGAGGCGTGAACCACGAGCCGGTAACGTCGAAGTGTGAACCACGAGCTGGTAGCACTATAAAAGAGTATGACTCAAATGCGTATGGTGTGAACCACGAGCCGGTAGCACCATAGCGTTTATGGTTAACCATATTGTGTTTGTGATTGTTTAGCATGTTAAATAGTGTATACGTATAATGTTGTATTGTCGTGATGTAGCTAACCCTCCGAGTGTAGCTTATTGGCATTTGTTCACATTGTCGTTGGTGAACTTTCTCATTGTTGATGTTGTTTGCTTGTTGCTTAGTGATCGTACGGTATGCTTAGCTTAGCTTGCCTTTATGCTTGGATGCTTCGGTATGCGGTATTTGTTTATTTATGTGGCGTGTCCATTTTATGCATATATATGTATGTAGTATATTTTCACTCACTAAGCGTTAGCTTACCCTCTCGTTGTTTATATTTTTATAGATTTGCTTGGATGAGGTGGCTCGGGTAAGCGTGGGAACTAGTGGCTCGCGTAGTTGCTTTAGAAGGCTTGCTTTTGGATTAATTAGGATTGGGTAGCGTATCTCCAATCGCCATCCTCGGCTTTTATTTTGTGTTTAAAATTGTGGGGTCGAAACTTGTATTTTGTACTTAAAGGGTAATTTGGGTTGATGTGGGCCCTGCCTCGTAAAACTTATTTTATGAATGGAACGTGTTAGTTTTTCATATATGAATGTGTTATGAAAAGCGTTTTGTCTAAATACGTCGGGAAGTGGTCGAACATTTTCGCATTTGGGACTTTTTGGACAGCGGGCTGTCAGGCCCCTTTTGCGCGCCGCGCAATTTACTGCACAAAGAATTTTTTTTTATTGATATTTCCGCGTGATCGTTTGTATATCGGGTTGGGTTGTTACAAGTGGTATCAGAGCATGGTCTAAGGGATTTAGGTGACTTGAGATAGGTGCCTAGACTTAGACTTTTGTGTGTGCTAAATTTTGTGCGGGACTTGTAGGAGTACGGGTCGGAATGGGTTTAGTTAGTGCCTTGTTTATAGGTTGACTAACGTTTATATTAGTAATGCGGATATTATTAATATGCTATTGTGTTGTGATATTGATTCTTGCGTTGTGTTTTGTTTGTGGTTGCGGTTGCATATATCATCGAGCGAGGCGGTCGTTGTACTAACAAGTCGATACGGCGTGTATGAGTAATAAGGACTTGCAAACCTTATTACGGGTGCAAATCATGTCTAACAAGTGATGTACGACGAGCGTTTAGCAAGATGGGGCGGTGTTGTGTGTGTGCTTTATACGTTCGTGATCTAATCGCTTTCGCATTCCTTAAAATGGCAATGGGAAACGGGATCGAGACGAACGATTTGGAGTTTAACGCTAGATTTGTGGCCACCGTTGCAGAGCAAATGAGTGCGTTTCGAGAAGAAATGGATAGGAAGTATTCCGAATCTCGGAGTAGTGGTGAAATGGAGCGTTGTCTTAAGAGCTTCATGAGGACTAAACCCCCGATGAATGACGGGAAACCGGATCCTTTAGTGAGCACAACTTGAATCTCGGATGTCGAAGGGTGTTTTCACACTATTGAATGCCCTCCCGAGAAGAAGACGAGACTCGCTACTAGTTTGTTGCGGGGTAGGGCGAAGGATTGGTTGGATGGTAAGATTGACCTTGTCGGTGGTGAAACGTTTATGGTGTTATCGTGGGACGAGTTTAAGAAGGAATTCTTCGAGGAGTTCCGAACTTCAGCTGACTTGTCGGAAATGCGTAATGAGTTGCGAAATTTGCAACAAGGTTCTATGGACTTGAATACTCTCATGACGACCTTTATGGCGAAGGCTCGTTTTTGCCCGGAGTATTTGGGGAATGATCATTTGTTGATGCAAGATTTCTATCGAATCTTGAATAATGACTTGAAGAGTAAGATTAGCAGAGTTCAGGCGAAATCGTTTGCGGAGTTATTCGCCGCGGCTAGAGGTTTCGAGTCGTATTCGCGATCGAAGGTTGGTGAACCTTCAAGGGAGAGCAGGGTTGTTTCTTATGGTGCTTCAAGTAAGAGGACTAAGGGTCCGAGCGTGAGCACGGGTGGTACACGGACGGGTATATCGGATTCTAGTGCGTCTAGGTGTTACAATTGTTGCGTGAGGGGTCACAAGTCTTGGGAATGTCCGGTGCCAAAGGGTGATGGCACGGTATGTTTCAATTGCCAAGAAGAATGACATCGTAAGTCAGAATGTCCCGAGTTAGCGGGGACGGGGGCAGCAAGGAGACGTTAAGGTACGTTTCATTTTAATAAATATGTCCTTTAATTATTTATTATGTGCCGTTTGAGTTGGAGTATGTTAAATGCATCCTGTTGTGCATGTTATCGTCATGGGTGACGTTCCTAATGGAAGTACCCTATGGTGACGTTTTGATTGTTGGGCGAAGGGCGTAAGACTTGGTGCAACCAAGCATTCCTTAGTATTAGGAAATGTTTCTACCAAGCCATGTGGGTGGGCTTAGGTGTTCGGATGTTAGAGCGTGTTCGGATGTTAGAGCGTGTTCGCTCTCATGTTAAAGTTAATGAACCGTGAGGTTCGTCGGGTGGTTGGAACCCTTGAGATCGAGTGTTTTGGACCTCGATGTATGTTGGTAATGGAGTCTACATGACGCGACATTAGGTGCCTCTCTAATACCTACTAGCGTGGTGTTCGACTCTGATTGTGTCGCGGTTACATTGTACTTAGGGTACCGAAGCAAAACCCTTAGGTACATGAGTGACTAGGTGAAATTTGACAAACTAAAGCAATTGGATGATTGCGAGAGTATAGTTTGTGTAAATTGTGGTACACTTTTCGTTCGAAGTGTTTAAGGATAGGTTAAGATCCTTGGTAGGCTCAAGGTTGGAGCAAGATATGGTGATGGGTCGTGTGAACCCAATTGTTAGTAAAGTCTACCCTTGGTAGCGTTGTACGGGTGTACAAATTGTGGTTATGGAATGTAATTCCAAGTGGGGGAGTTACACTCCCGCACGAGGAGGTTTTGGTGGGAGATTTCGGATGACGCTTTTAGTAAATCCGAAACTTGTGTTGGGCCCTAGTTTTGGTCGATTTGTGGTAGAGTACAATTTTGGTTAAATTGTACTTATGATTTTGGATTTGGAAATTATCACCGAGGTGGTAATGTGGTAAATCTCGTTGAGAGATAATGGACGTGTTTGGCGAGCAAGGTGAAATCCCTCGGTTAAGGGATGTGTGTGTCGGATTCTCTTTTAAAGAATTATTGTTTTGTACCTATGTTTGATATAGGTGGTTCTTGCTCAATTGTGTGGATGGTTAGTGGTATCCGTTAGGGTTCACTATAGTGTAGCAGAGCGCGATGTTGCACTACTCGTTGTTCGAGGCCAAAAGTGCGTATGTGATTGGTGAAGCATGACCGTTCGGGGTCCGCTGACTTCATCATGGGAGTATGTGATTGGTGAAGCATGACCGTTCGGGGTCCGCTGACTTCATCATGGGAGTATGTGATTGGTGAAGCATGACCGTTCGGGGTCCGCTGACTTCATCATGGGAGTATGTGATTGGTGAAGCATGACCGTTCGGGGTCCGCTGACTTCATCATGGGAGAAGTGATATATCGGTGAAGCATGACCGTTGACGGGGTCCGCTGACTTCATCCGGTGTTGAGTGATCTATCGGTTGTTTTATACACCGATGGTGGGGTCATAAGGACCGTGTGGTGTGATCTATCGGTTGTTTTATATACCGATGGAGGGATCGTGAGGACCATGTTGTGTGATTAGTGATGCGATAGCCGTGTTTCGCTCACATGTTGTTACTGGTGTGACAATAGTCGATTTTGTACACCTTAGGATTTGCATTGCCATAGTCGTTTTGGGCGCTTTTGGTTTTAGCCGTTGCTTATGATGTTAGGATAGTGGCGTATTGGTTGTATTGCGCACTACAAAGGATTTTTAGTGGTAAGTGTAATCCGTAAGGATTCATGTGGTTCGATCTTCAACGTTCGGATTGTTGACTTTAGGTTGAGACTTGGTCGCTTTTAGCGTTGTCCTTGGTAAAGGTACGTTAAGGAATTGATATCTCGGTACGAGATTGGTTGAGTTTTTCCCCATATAGGGAATTGAGCAGGTTTTAGTGCTCGGATTGTGGTTTTGATAAATCGCGGGTGACGATTTTAGTTGTTAAAGGTGACTCATTGGGAAAAATTGTCTAGGAAAGTTCGGATTGGGACTTATGATTGAGGACCGTTGAGTAGGTCCGGATTGGTTAAGTGGAGAAGATCACGAGGACGTGATCGAGTTTAAGTGGGGGAGAGTTGTAAGACCCAAATATTAATTGTACATAATGTATTTATGGTGTACGATGCGTGTATGAAGTGTACGACGCATGTACGTGTTGCTTGCTCGAACATCGAGGGAAACTGGACGTTGTCTGAAGTGACAAGGTGTGTACGTATCTTTTCAATCCCAAATAAAGTTTGAGTTGATGTTTCAAAACCTTACCATTGGAAAGAAAATCTTATTACGTTTCCAACGATATTTGATTCATCGAAAACGGAGCTACGGTCGAAAAGTTATGGCCAAAACAAGTTACTGAAAACTGTTTTTCCTCGACTGCCTGCACCTGAAGGTTGGAGCGGCGCTCCACCTTATGGAGCGGCACTCCGATTGCGTCTAATGCAATTTTCAGCATTTTTAAAGAGTTTAAATGAGGGGTACTTTGGTCTTTTCACTTGGGGTCGGTTTGGGGTCATCAAAACTGATCCATTAATCATTGTGGATCACATTTCACTCATCAACACTCTCATCTTCAAACCCTAGAGAGAGAGGAGAGATTTAGAGAAAGAGAGAGAGAGAGCTCCAATTGGAGAAGAAGAAGAGTGTTTCGGGTCAAACCTCAAGTATTAAAGTTGTTCATCTCGTCAACGGCATCATTTTGGCGGTATTGATAAGTTCAAACTCCGAATTTCTTTTCTTAGATTTGATATTCAAGTTAGGGTTTGAGTTTGATTTGTTGTAAAACCCATTTAGTTGATGAAGAGGGTTTATGGTAACTTGCTATTTTGATATTTGGCGGATTTTGGGTTGGTTAATGATTTAACCATGTTTAAGACTTGTAAATGGTGTATAATCACTAGTATTAGTGATTATTGATGTTTTGGAGACCATTAGGGTTCTTGTGGTTGACTAACTTTGACTAGAGTCAAAATTAGGGTTTGTTGATGATTATGACTCAATTGTCGAGGTAATAAGGTTTATAAGCTTAAAATGGATTAAGTTGAAGTATAAAACCGAGTTAAATATGTTTTGGTGTTAAAACTTGCTAATGGCGCGATGTTGACTCCTTATGGGTCAAAATTAGGGTTTAAGTGTCATTTTGGGCAAGATAGGTGTTTAACGCCTATGATTGGGTCTAATTGGCGTATTAGGACCATTCTCACTTGCGTTAGTGATTATTGGTTAATTTGGGCGCGATTTGTACTTGGAAGTGCATTTGGGTCAAAATTACACTAGCTGTCAATTTGGGTTGATTTGTAAATCCACCCTAATTGTGTTATTGTATTTGTGATAAATGGAATAGGTACATTCCATCGGTGATTGAGAATTTTGGTTTGGCATCCATCAAGACTTCAAGGTGAGTGTTAATATCCTATATGCATATGTATGTGTAGAATGGGTGCGGGTCGGGTGAAGTGGTTCTCGGTTATAGAGCTCACTTCACATATAGGTGGATTGATGGACTTGTGTATAGGTCCAATTGGCACGGTTGTGCGCTTTGGTTGACCACCTAGGACGAGGTGCACACTTTGTGTGTACGTTATCACATGGGCGTGTGATATGGATTATATAACCCCAATGGCGAAGGGTTAATATTGTGAGTGGAATAATTATGCATTCATGTTTATGGCGTATTTGTTTGTGGATGTTATGGTATGAACCACGTGCCGGTGGTACCATAACATGTATGTGACGGGTAGCATCGAGTGTGAACCACGAGCCGGTAGCACTATAAAATAAGATGTGAACCACGAGCCGGTAGCATCGAGTGTGAACCACGAGCCGGTAGCACTATAAAATAAGATCTGAACCACGAGCCAGTAGCATCGAGTGTGAACCACGAGCCGATAGCACTATAAAACGAGGCGTGAACCACGAGCCGGTAGCGTCGAAGTGTGAACCACGAGCCGGTAGCACTTTAAAAGAGTATGACTCAAATGCGTATGGTGTGAACCTCGAGCAGGTAGCACCATAACGTTTATGGTTAACCATATTGTGTTTGTGATTGTTTAGCATGTTAAATAGTGTATACGTATAATGTTGTATTGTCGTGATGTAGATAACCCTCCGGGTGTAGCTTATTGGCATTTGTTCACATTGTCGTTGGTGAACTTGCTCATTGTTGATGTTGTTAGCTTGTTGCTTAGTGATCGTACGGTATGCTTAGCTTAGCTTGCCTTTATGCTTGGATGCTTCGGTATGCGGTATTTGTTTATTTATGTGGCATGTCCATTTTATGCATATATATGTATGTAGTATATTTTCACTCACTAAGCGTTAGCTTACCCTCTCGTTGTTTACATTTTTATAGATTTGCTTGGATGAGGTGGCTCGGGTAAGCGTGGGAACTAGTGGCTCGCGTAGTTGCTTTAGAAGGCTTGCTTTTGGATTAATTAGGATTGGGTAGCGTATCCCCAATCGCCATGCTCGGCTTTTATTTTGTGTTTAAAATTGTGGGGTCGAAACTTGTATTTTGTACTTAAAGGGTAATTTGGGTTGATGTGGGCTCCGCCTCGTAAAACTTATTTTATGAATGGAACGTATTAGTTTTTCATATATGAATGTGTTGTGAAAAGCGTTTTATCTAAATACGTCGGGAAGTGGTCGAACATTTTCGCATTTGGGACTTTTTGGACAGCGGGCTGTCAGGCCCCTTTTGCGCGCCGCGCAAGGGGATGGCACGCCGCGCAATTTACTGCACAAAGAATTTTTTTTATTGATATTTCCGCGTGATCGTTTGTATATAGGGTTGGGTTGTTACAAGTGGTATCAGAGCATGGTCTAAGGGATTTAGGTGACTTGAGATAGGTACCTATATATAGCATAGCAGATCCCTTAGATTACGGAGGGAATTAAGGAAATGTGTCAGACAAGGTCTAATGTGATGGAATATGAATTTGTCTGTACACCATCTATGCAATAGTTTCAATAAGACGTGTCGAGACTGAAAATGGTAACTAGATATTTTTTGACAAGGAATGATATGCAAAACTTTTGACATGCAGACCAGGTTCAAGTCTAGACTTAGTAATGTATCCTAACAACTACTAGGTCGAAGTCCAGACTCATTAATGCATCCTAACAACTACTAGTTAGATACACTAATGCAAGACCTGGTTCGCTAAGACCACCGCTCTGATACCACCTGTAGTGACCCGTCCTAATCCACCTGGACGAAGTCTTCAACATCTGGTCCCATTGCGAGGTACAGACCTCTATATGCCATGAACGACTCCATGTAATATCTTTAAAATGAGCAAATGCACAGCGGAAGGTTTCTTTAATACCTGAGAATAAACATGCTTTCAAGTGTCAACCAAAAGGTTGGTGAGTTCATAAGTTTATCATAAAACAATAAAATTCATCATTTTGATAGACCACAAGATTTAAATGATGCATGGTACAAATGGGCCCGAATCCTACACCCACTTGTAATGTACATGCGATATCTTTTAAATAAAGTACACCTTTCTCGTGTACGAAATCCATTTTTCATAAATTTTAGTAACCATATACATATATCGTGCACAAAATATAATACACATAACCTTTGTATAAAAATCATTCTCTCGATACGTAACATTCACATCAATTGGTGGCAATTATCATGTCCACATAATTCAATGGTGGCAATTATCATGTCCACATAATTCAATGGTGGCAATTATCATGTCCACATAATTCAATGGTGGCAATTATCATGTCCACATAATTTAATAATAATCCGCAGAACTTCTGTCTGCATAATAATTCATTCGAGGAATGTTTTGCTTGTATCTATCTCGTCAAACATTTATAAAAGCATTTCATGTATTCGCAGTTCAAAATATATTTCAAAAGCATTTAATAAAGCAGTTGTATAAACAGCGCATGTATTCTCAGTCCCAAAAATGTAAAGAGTAAAAGGGAATCAAATGAACTCACGATACGATATTTTGTAGTAAAAATATGCATATGACGCAACTGAACAATGCAGGGTTGGCCTCGGATTCACGAACCTATATCATGTATATTTATTAACACATATTATGGTAATCGAACAAATTTATTATTATTAGTGATATAGTTTTTATTTTAATGTTTCATTCATAACTTAATTAGATATATTTATTTTTTATATACCTTAACTAGATAGTTAATATTTATTACTAAAATATTAATATAGTCATGATTTATGTCATAAATATATTTTTATATAGAAAAATCTTTATTTGATATATTAATAATACTAATAATAATAATGATCAAAATAATACTAAAAATTATGATAAATATAATAATAATAATAATAATAATAATAATAATAATAATAATAATAATAATAATAATAATAATAATAATAAAGATTTTAGTAATAAGAATGATAAAAATAATAGTAGTAATAATAATAATAATGTTAGTAATACTAATAATTTAAAAAAATGATCATAATATTAATTATACTAATAATCTTATTTCTAATATTGGTAATAATAATAATTACTTGATAACAATCAATAATAATAAATAATAATAATAATAATAATAATAATAATAATAATAATAATAATAATAATAATAATAATAATAATAATAATAATAATAATAAAAATAATAATAATAATAATAATAATAATAATAATAATGATAATGAAATAATAATAATAATAATAATAATAATAATAATAATAATAATAATAATAATAATAATAATAATAATAATAATAATAATAATAATAATAATAATAATAATAATAATAATAATAACTACCTCAAAGGAGTAGCTCTTAAAAAAATGCCCAAGTCCGGGTTTGAATCCGCGACGTCCCGCTAACCCGATAACATCCTTAACCGTTGAGCCATTACTGTTTTCCTGATCTAATCTCAGACCCAATAATATTTAGCCCGTATTATTATTTCCTGGCCCAGTTTCCTTTCGACCCAACAAAGAATCATCAACATACTCTCAGCCCAACTATAAAAACAGAATACGTGGCCCAATTAGGAAAAACATGGTCCAACAGGCCAATTGATTCTCGACCCAAACAATAGTCCGAATCATTCACTCATGCCCTATCGATTAAATTCCAATTGCCAGTTGGTTTTCCATTATCTCCCATTACATCTACACTTCATATTATTTAATTCCTATCTTAAATGTGGAAATTTATTTGCTTTATTTATTCTTCTTTTGAAAGGAAATCAACTTCCACTAATTTTCAAAGCATGTGAGATCATGCTTGTGAAAAAGAAAAAAAATCGAAAGCAGCCTATCAACAATACGATGCATCTCTTATTTTCAATTTATATTTTCTTAGTTGATCTGTAACAAATTTAATTTATTCGAGTTCATTGATTTTTATCAGCCATTATCGTATCTTATCAGAAAAACGAAGTAGTAGAAATGTTATGGCAGTTTGGTGATCGGTTGTAGTAGCAAATAAAAGTGGTTGTGTTAAAGTGAGGTTTTGTTGGTGATAAGTAGAAACATAAAAAGAGCTACAAATTGGGTTTTGAATGAAACAGTGACCTACAAGCAGCGGTTTTGTGTTTGATTCTCGAACAGACAAACAACAGCAACATACACGATCATCATTCCTTCACTAGATCATCATCACTCCGATTCAACATCATGTATATCATAGCCTAATTTATCATCGCGTCATTTTAAACTATCCCCATCTTCATGATAACACATCGTTATCATACCAATCATCATTATCAATATCATAATCCTAATCATCTAACTACCTTCATCTATGTATCATCTCATACCATTTTAACATCATCACCGTCATCTAACCCGACATCATCGCTACTAAAGCCTAACCCAAATCATCATAATAATATCATCATTAACATCTTTATTATCATAAATGTTCATGATCATAATACCTCATCATTATCATATATCATTAGGATCACGTAACCATCTCCATCCTTCCTTACGTTTTAACAGAAACAGCTTGAAAGATCTTGGCCCAACACGTAAGTCTAAATAATCGAGAGGTGGCCCAATACTAATCTAATGGTCCAATAGAATTGTTTAGGTTCGATCTGTAACAGCGAAAAGGAAAACAGAAAAGAATGAGATTTATCATTGTTTATCTCGACTTTATCAAGACAGAATGATTGAGTTTGATGCGTGGGTCTTCAACTTTTCTACTGTCTTATTCATAATAATATTAGTATACTAGAATAAAGGAGCATAATTCTAATAATTGTATAATTCGATCCACTTTCCTGGTTTCTTATTTAATCGAGCATCAGTCCACTTGCCAAAGGAAATTTATCTTCAATAAACAATCCTATGCTTTATCAAATTGTCGGCCAAGAGATCCCATCATGTAACACTTGCTCCATTTGTTTAATTTGATAAAGCACTACTAATATTCTATATCTTCAATTTGACACAACCCTCATTAATTATGTGGTACTACTTCTTCCTTCCTTTTGTTTTGTAAAAAAAACGTGAATCAAACAAACCTACTCTTCTTCTATTTTACTTCGTCAACCGAATAGAAAAGAAACAACAAAAAGTTGCAACATATAATCTTGTTTCATGGTTGAAAACCGAAAGAGTAATGTCAGGAAAAATAGTGACCGTTGGTGGTGGTATTGAGTTAGATTTAAACAAAAAAGAAAGAAGTGGTAGTATCAGTAAAGTAATCAACCATAGTGGCGAGGAGGTGTGGGTGGTTGTGCTCCATCTGAAACAGAAACAGTATGCAAGTAAGGCAAATGGTTCTCACTTCTTGGGTTGTAACCAAATGAACTATCAAAGAATTGTTGATGATGGTGGTGAGTTGGTTGGTTTATGTATATAGTGAAAGAGGTGGTAGAGATGGAATGGCATTGAAGATGGTGGTTTGAGTTTCGATTTTGAATCCTAAATATCTCTCTGCAATTGCTTGAGTGTAAGTAATATATGTATATGTAACTTAATATCTCTCTTTTCTTTTTACCATTGCAGTAGTGGATATATATATTGTGCATTTGAGTGATTGTAATAGAACTCAATTGTACGATCAATTTGGTTTGTAGTGCAGCTATGGTCGACAGAGAATCTCGAGTAGGAAGAAAGAAATAAGTAAATAGAAATAGATAGGGACTTGAAACAGATTCGTACGCTTTACTGATATTGATGGCTAACAAATTTTGTTATATAGCTTGGAAGCAATCGGCCAGAAGAATCAATCCGGAACAGAAGGAAATAAAAGCTGAATAAGACCTTCAACTGAATTTGTAGTTACTCGGTTGTCTTATTAAAGTGAGGATTCGATGGGTACCAATTTCAGACAGGAAGGACAATAATATTCAATCAGGAAGAAGAGAAGAAAAAAAAATAACCAGATAGTGAAAGATAAAAGATTCCGTACCATATCTGATTTTGGTATCTACAAATTTTGTATCTGTCTGTTTGATTTTTCTTAAAGAAATTGCAGAAGGAATAAAGATTAATCATGAAGTGAAACAAACTAAACTGGTGACCCTCTATACTCTATGTATACATATACATTGTTTACAGCTCACCAAATTTCTTGTCAACAGGTTATATCAATCACACAGATAATATTCGATTTAGGAAGCAGAAGAAAATATACATATTGATTTTGATTTGTACTAAGTTTGTTTGTTAGTGTGGTAAATTGGAATCAATCTGTACTGATTGCAGACAGAAAACAAAGATTGTATGCAGTTGGATGTAGATGTGTAACAGATTTTGATTCTGTAATTGAAGCTGATCTTTTAATCCTTACTTAATTAATCTAAATTAGTAATTATATTATTAATTCAATAATACTGATTCATATAATAATGTATCTGTATATATCAGTATATACATATATATATATATATACATATCTATTTTTATATATCTGTATATATATATATATATATATATATATATATATATATATATATTTATATTTGATTACTATATATAATTAGTATTAATAAACAATTAGGTATATTAATAGTAACACTAATAATAATAATAATAATTATATAATTAATAATAATATTAACAAAAAAAATTGTTATTATTTATGATATTAATGATAATTTGTATTATTATTAATAATGATTTTAATTATAAAATTACAATCTTAATAATCTTAATAATTATCCAAATCATAATTTTACTACTAATTATTAAAATAATGATATTAATAGTGATAATAATAATATTAGTAATAACAACAATATGACAACTTAAATGTATCGAATTTTATATCTATATATTATGATAATATTCATAACAATAATATTAACATTAACATTAATATTTATTTATAATAATAATTTCATACAAATGATTAATAACATTTATTATATAAATATATTTATTTATATATATATATATATACGTATATATATATATATATATATATATATACATACATACATATACATATCTATTTACAAATAGTTGTTCGTGAATCGTTGGGAACAGTCGAAAGTTAAATGAATGCAAGAAAACAGTTTAAAAATTTTGAGACTCAACCTAACAGACTTTTCTTATTGTGTCAAAAATATTAAATCGTATCAAGAGTTTGATTTAAAATTGGTCGAAATTTTCCGGGTCGTCACAATATACACCATAATAGAGAAATAGTTGTTACACAAAGCAAGCCGGGTTATTGGCAAGCACATTGTAGAATAACTAGCTCAAGTTACAAGGGTCCACAAGAAAGATACCATTGTTGCTGGAGTGTAAGTTGTTCGTCTCACAATCGATCGAAGGTATGGAAAATTACAAATTGGAAAGATGAACACATGTGTTATGGACACGTATCGAAAAACAACAATCGTTGTTTAACCTCTAGCTTAATTGCTAGTGAAATTGAGCATCAAATATGTTTAAACGTTGCTTATCATGTTGCCAACATCCAAGCCCAAATAAAAAATACATGGCATGTGGATGTCCGTTACGCTAAAGCATGGAATGCTAGGCGTATTGCAATCGAACGATTGTTTGGAACTTAGGAAAGTAATTTTATTCAACTACCAAATTATTTGAGTGAATTAGTTCCTACCAATTCAGACACAATTGTTTTGTTTGAAAATGGACCTAAAATTGAAGAAGGTTTCGCCACATTTAAATTTGTATTTTGGGCATTCAGTCCAGCCATTAAAGCATTTAAATTGTGTATTCCGATCATTTGCATCGATGGCACCCATTTGAAATGTAGTTATAGGGGTAAGTTGTTAACAGTGGTTGGCAAGAATGCTAACAATAAAATTATACTCGTTGCCTTTGCACTAGTTGATGAAGAAAGTAACGAAAGTTGGGTTTGGTTTTTACAAATGCTCCAAGAAAATTTTATTAGAAACGGAAAGTTGTGTGTCATCTCTGATCGACATCCAGGTATCTTGCATGCAATGGGTGCTCAAACGTATGGTTGGGAACATAGGTACTGTTTGCGCCACATTCGTAGCAACTTGTTGAGCAAATATACTAAAGTAAAATCGCTCAAACACTTGTGTTGGATAGTCGGTTCAACAACGAATCAAATATTGTACAAGAATTCCCTCAAAGCCATCAAACAAGCTAGTATTGAGGCTTGACAATATTTGCATGATGCTGATTTAGGCAAGTGGACTGTGTATAGGGACAGACTGAGGAGTCGTTGGGGTAACACAACGACAAATATTGCTGAGTCCCTCAACAATGTGTTTCATCATGCCCGTATGATGCCGATCAAAGCGTGTATTGAATATACATTTGATTACACCAGACAACACTTCTACGATCAAAGTCTAGATGCAAGGCAATGTAATTCACCACTGTCCAAGAACATGTTTAACATATTTAACGAACGGGCAAAAAGAGCTCAAAGATACAAAACAACATGTTATAACGAACAACAAGGCGTGTCCAAGGTTGAATCAACTTATCAAAGAAGTGGTGAAGGTGGCACCGATTACACAGTGGAGTTTAAAGAGAAAAGGTGTCCATGTAGAATTTGGCAACACCAAAGATTACCTTGCTCTCATATCATTTCCGTATGTAGCCATCTAAACGAGGATATAAATAAATGCATCAGTAAAAAGTACACAACTCCTACATGGAGAGAGCAATATAGCCATCATTTTAATCCACTAAGAGACGCGAGCTACTAGGCTGTGACGATCGATCCAAATCCATATGGACGAACACGTCATTCATCGATTTCATTGCGAGGTATTTGACCTCTATATGATACGTTTTGTAAATATTGCATTCTTTTGAAAAGGCACACCATAAATGAATATTTAAATCAAAGGTTTTCGACATCTGATGATTTCTACATATAGACAATCACCGTAATATAATAGTTTATAATAGTACTTCCGTTGACAATGCAGTCAAAATAAGATACATGGTGATGATTTGGTGAATGCAACGTTTCCTTGAAAAATATGCCATGTAAGACTCCATGCACATAGCTTGTCTAACATATAAGCAAACAGCGGAAGACTTCTAGGGAACCTGAAAATAAACATGCTAACAAGTATCAACACAAAGGTTAGTGAATTCATAGTTTTAATATTTTGCATAATCTGTACATAAAGGTGGATCACAAGATTTCAGTTGTTTCATCCAGAAACGTTAATCAAAATATTCTACGAAATTGAGCACCCTGGTAACTAAACTTAACGTATATATAATTTATACCCTTTGTATAATCATCTTAATAATACACGCAAACCAACGTGTACGCTTCTCAAATAGCATACGTCCGTTAAAAGGCTACTGCTCTAGCTTGGACGGGGATATCAAGCCCTATGGATCCATATACTACTACTCGTGCCCACCAGTTCTTATAACTGGCAGTTATTAGTTACCAAAGCTAAGGGATTTTCGGTTCAAACTCAGTGTAGAATTAAGTATGTACTTGTATCCATTGCGTTTAAAATAAATTGCATGTATTCTCAGCCCAAAATATTTAAAGCATTTAAAAAGGGATCTATAAACTCACCTTAGCAGCACATAAAGTCGTCCACCGAAATGTGACCGAAACTTGGAATACCAAATAACCGTAGATCTCAACCTAGAGAACATATGTTGGTCAATAATTGTCTATCAAGCTAGGTCAGGTCATAGTGTATCACAATCCTAATGCTCGAGATCGACATACAAAAGTTATCAAAAGTCATTTCAAAAAGTCAATCTGACTCAATACAATAGTTGAATGATCATGGCAATCGAAACATTTTAACATTTCACATAGTTTCCTAATTTTTGTAAAATTAAACTATAGTTTTTATAAGGCTTTAAAATATGATAAAATAATCAATTTTGACAATTGTTCAACAAAACGAGACGTGCCTTATATAAGAATTCATTTACTCCGTTGGTAATATTTAAAAATTCAATTTATCAATCTTATAAACAAGTTGTTTAAATATTAATTGCAGATTCAAAAGCAATTTCAATTAACGTCAATCATAATTCAGTCGATCATATCTTTTAATTCGTTCATCGAAATCATACGATATCTAAATGAAAAATTATTGATTTTTCGCCAGCTTTCCAAAAACATGCATATCATATACTTTTTATTAGTAATATATGTATTTAATTCGTGATTCATCATAAACTGTTTAACGACGAAATTTAGCATACTAGCATGCATAAACATATATACTTGAGCACTAGACATGTATACACTATTAATATATAAAAGATAAGATATGAATGCTCACGTATCAATATTGTGATTCAATATTGCAAGAAAGTACGTAGATGCAACGAAGATGATAAACACTAGGTTAGACTTGCGAATAATACCCATGAACATTACCCATAATCTCCATAGCTATAACCCATAGTTTCCTTAGCTCTATCCCGCTCGAAAAGCTTGTTTTGAAAATAATTCCTCATGACCTCGTCGTAGTATTTTATGTATAATAATACTAATAATAATAATACTCCTAATTATAAGATTAATAATAATATTAATCTTAATAATAATAATAATAATAATAATAATAATAATAATAATAATAATAATAATAAAAAATATAGAGAGCAGAGATTAAGATATATGTGTGTGTGTGTCGAACAAACTGGCCAATTTATAGAATATTTCTGAATCCTGACTGCCATGCGATCGCATGGGTTTTATGCCTATTTCTTATGCGATCGCATGGCCCCAAAATCCAGCTCACAATTTTTTGTTGTTTTGTTTGTCGACATATTTTTATAATATATATATAATATATATAATTTATATTAATTAATTATATGTTATATTATATTCACGTGCATAGTTGACTTTTAATTTTTGGTTCGATGACTCGTACGTTTACGCTCGACTAATGTCTCAGTTCCGGTTTCTCGAATGCATTTTCGTATGCTTAGAAAACTTGTACTTTACGTTTCTTGATTTGTACCTTTGTCAAAATATAATCTTAAATTATCAATAAACTATATTACTCAAAGTATAACTTATACATTTTAGTAATTTGGTCATTTGCTTTTATAAATCCACTCCTCGTTGTTTATGAAAATATATTTAATAATATCGAAACGTTTTATATCTAATTCAATTCTATGCATTATCACATTGTAAAATATATATTTTCGTTTAGAAAAATATAAATTTGTATATAATATTTATTTATCAAACGGAACAATAAATGAGTGTTACTATTGTTTACAAAAATAATTTCGAACCTTAATATATATATATATATATATATATATATATATATATATATATATACACAATATATATAAATACTTTTTCTATACACGTTGCAAGTTATTTATATATCAAATACAGTTAAAAAGGAAAGATTTCTTAAATCAAGGTGGACCTCTCAACAAAGACTTATCACAATACTTACGGGATTTATAATTGTTGAAATATCTGCTAATCCAATCGTTGGTATTATCTTCTAATTCCGTAGATGAATATATTAAGCATATATTGAGACAAATACGTTTAATCTAAAATATTATACATTTAATACTTTGTTAACGTTTTCAAGTTATAATATATATATACATATATATATTCATATCCATTTATATTTTCGTTCGTGAATCGTCGAGCATAGTCAAAAGGGTAATTGAATGTATGAACATAGTTCCAAAATGTTCGAGACTCAACATTACAAACTTTGCTTATCGTGTCGGAATCATATAAAGATTAAGTTTAAATTTCGTCAAAAATTTCCGGGTTATCACAGTACCTACCTGTTAAAGAAATTTTGTCCCGAAATTTGATTGGGATGGTCATGGCTGACAATAAGTATGTTTTCATGACGCATACGAGCTGAAAATTGGAGTTTTATCATCACCGAGTAATATAGACAAACAATTTGATTTTGTGAAGAGTACGAGTGAAGCTATCACAAAAGAGTGAAATGAATAAATGTAGATTCGTCATATCTTTTGACGTAGATAGGATTGATTTCCGGATTTCAAGGGATTTAGAGAAAATTTTCATAATAAGATTTGATTCTTCGATAATTAAGGAAATTAGGATCTTCTTTGATTAAATGCGATAACCTGTTTTGATTGCTCTGTCGGTTATGTCACTATAAATCCATTCTCTTCATTTTCTTATTTCCACAACTCACACCCTCTATTCTTTCTCCGTTAATTCATACTTTGAATCATTCGTCAATATGCTACATCCAGTCCTGATCCTTGATATACTCCTAACTTTCATATCTGTCATTCTTCTCTTTCATCTACTACAGGAGGATTTTATTTATTTTTATTATTACCTTGGGGTTATAGTAATTTTAATTCTCCCGTGCCTTTACGTAGCAATACGTATTGATATGCACGGTTTGTAATTTATGTGTTGTTGTCGAGCTTTATACTTTCTTTTATATCCAAGAGTTCCATAATTTTGTCTCCTCTTCCCGACTTCAAGTCAGGCGAATAATGGTCCAGAATTCGTAGGTATGGATATTGAAATGAACATAGTTAATGTTCTAAGAAGGAAATTGTAATGGCATGATTTTGATTTGTCAAATTACAAGAATATCCGAAAAAGATCGAATCATCAAGAAAATATTTTCTTGATATTCTTAGAGGTTAAATAGTATACCAGAGTCGTGTAACATGGCACATGATGACGGTATGGTCTGTGAATCGTCATGTCCCATTTATAAAATCAGCATGACTTACTGTAATATAATCACGTTGATCAAGTGTCATTATATTATACTAACTCATGCTTCAATTCCCAACACTACTTCAAAAACATTCATATTTTAAACTTGAAGGTTTCAGAATTTAGAAACTAAAATAGTTTCTTTTATGATATAATACAGATGGTGCAAAGAGATAAATTATTTCAGATAAGAATAATTATGGAAATATCTTCAGAAATATGGAGGATATTTATAATGAAAGATACGATGATATCTTAAAATTTCTAATATCAGAGGATGATGAAGAATATTGTCCGCAAGGGTTTAGAGTTGGGAGCAAGGTATTCGTTAATGACTTTAGTAGATACTGAATCATTTGGATTCTTTGAAGGTACGTTTAGGTTTTGTGATTTGTCCACAGCCTCCTTCATACTTTGCTCAATTCGTTTTCCAGTTCCAAACCTTCTCTTTTTCTGAGCTTTGCCAACACACTATTCTTTATCATCAAACTTTTTACTGTTAAGGTCGTTTACAGTTTTTGCTGCTTCATCAGCATCTTTCGAAATTTCGAGAACTAGTTCGCAGTTTAGGGTGTTTTTCAGAAACTTCACATTCGAAGTGTGTAAGTCTAGGAGATAGACGTTATATGTATATATAACTGTCGGCGTAAAATTGCTACGAAATTCAAAATACTGATTGTTAATTTCCAGTAGTTGGTATGACAATTGTTGTTACAAGTTGTAGATGAGTACTTGATAGAGTTTCAATGAATAAGTATCGTGATTTTTTGGAGAGGCTTAAAGATCAATGAAGTTGTTGATAAGTTTACTACTAATGTGGCGATATATGAAAGATTCCCCGGTAACAATGATGAAGGGGTAATTGTTATAATAAGGCTTATCATATGAACAATTGAAGTTGATTTGCTGGAGCTGTGACAAAAATGTCTACTTTGAAAAGGGATTGAAAAGTTATTTTTGCTAATAAATGCCAAAGGGTCTGACACGGATACGTTTTAAACTATGACTTTGGTTTCAAGGGTTTTTCAGGTGCATGACCGTGGGTAACATGTGGTTGGATCATCATCTCAATTGTTCATTATTTGAAGTGTCTTCAGGAATTTCGAAGGGTTTGAACACCGATCATGATCTTTAATATTCATATGATGTTCTAGGATTTTGAATGATACAAATACTTTTCTGGGTTCTATGAATAGAAATGGTGTTCTAGCACAGTTTTGAAGTCAAAGTATAGCTTCTAAAGATGTAGGAATCTAAGAATGATATCTTTTGTTAAATCTTGACTTGGATTTTGATTTGTCAAAATTAAAATATGTAATCAAATTTGGATGAGGATGGTTGTTTTGATTTTTTTAAAAGAATATATATTGTTGTGAAAGTAGTAAGTATAGTTGATGATTTGAAGAATCAGAATCGAAGAATGTAACATATTAATTGTGAATTTATATATCTCTCAGGTATTACCTACCCGTTAAAATATTCTCACCATTATCAGTTTGTACAAAAGAATTT
Source organism: Rutidosis leptorrhynchoides (assembly GCF_046630445.1). Lineage (NCBI taxonomy): Eukaryota > Viridiplantae > Streptophyta > Magnoliopsida > Asterales > Asteraceae > Rutidosis > Rutidosis leptorrhynchoides. The sequence continues at coordinate 483,230,456 of NC_092335.1, forward strand.
TCTTAATTACAATCTTTATGAAAATATACCTACATATATATTTTCTTTAGATGTAATCATGGATTTAATGAGTTAACATAATATTAATCTCATCTGGTTTTTGACTAGGACTAGAATATTTAATCTCTAAAACTTTTAGAAACTACATATTCTCTGCAGAATATTTCTTCGATGAAGTTATGAATCAATACTTCATCGTTTGTTGTTGTTGGTATTTCTTGGTATCTATGGTGCGTATGACGTTGATGTTCAAGGTACATATTGTGATGTTGAGGCTTGCGGCGCGGATGTTGTTGGTGGTGGTAATGGTACTGTTGGTGTTGTTGTCGGTGGTACTGTTGATGCCGGTGATTCTGCTGGTGCTTGTAACCTTTGCACCATATTCTCCAAAGCCACTACCCGAGCGCGAAGCTCGTTGACTTCTTCTACTACACCGGGATGATTGGCGGTTCGGACGAGCGGATGAATAAGATCCAGAATTTGAGAGAGTATATAATCATGATGAGATATTCTGGAGATGAGAGAGAAAATGGTATTACGAACAGGTTCGCCGGTAAGTGCTTCAGGTTCTTCGCCAAGAGGGCAATGTGGTGGATGGAATGGATCGCCTTCTTCTTGTCTCCAATGATTAAGTAAGCTACGAACCCATCCCCAATTCATCCAGAATAGGTGATGGCTGATTGGTTGATCCATTCCGGTTACACTGTCTTCGGAATTCAATTGAATATCCATATCGGAATAGCTGTCGGAGTTTAAGGAATTTGAACTAGATGCGGGATGCATCTTGTATAATTAGGGAATTGATTTTTGATATGAATTAGATTATAGAACTTAGATTGATTTTCTTCAATACATAATTTACATATGTATATATAATACCAAAATCCCATAAATTACGGAAAAATTATAGGAAGATGTCAGGAAAAGTTTACAGTAACAGATACGCTAAGATATGAATTTTTGTCTATACACTATTTATGCAATAAATGCAGAAAAACGTGTCTAGACTTAAGAGTGATAAGCATGTAATTTTCGACAAGAAATGATAAGCAAAACTTTTAACATGCAGACACGGTCGAAGTCCAGACTTACTAATGCATCCTAACAACTATCAGTTAGACACACTCATGCAAGACCTGGTTCGCTAGGACCAACGCTCTGATACCAACTGTGACGATCGATCCAAATCCATATGGACGAACACGTCATTCATCGATTTCATTGTGAGGTATTTGACCTCTATATGATACGTTTTGTAAATATTGCATTCTTTTGAAAAGGCACACTATAAATGAATATTTAAATCAAAGGTTTTCGACATCTGATGATTTCTACATATAGACAATCACCGTAATATAATAGTTTACAATAGTACTTCCGTTGACAATGCAGTCAAAATAAGATACATGGTGATGATTTGGTGAATACAACGTTTCCTTGAAAAATATGCCATGTAAGACTCCATGCACATAGCTTGTCTAACATATAAGCAAACAGCGGAAGACTTCTAGGGAACCTGAAAATAAACATGCTAACAAGTGTCAACACAAAGGTTGGTGAATTCATAGTTTTAATGTTTTGCATAATCTGTACATAAAGGTGGATCACAAGATTTCAGTTGTTTCATCCAGAAACGTTAATCAAAATATTCTACGAAATTGAGCACCCTGGTAACTAAAATTAACGTATATATAATTTATACCCTTTGTATAATCATCTTAATAATACACGCAAACCAACGTGTACGCTTCTCAAATAGCATACGTCCGTTAAAAGGCTATTGCACTAGCTTGGACGGGGATATCAAGCCCTATGGATCCATATACTACTACTCGTGCCCACCAGTTCTTATAACTTGCAGTTATTAGTTACCAAAGCTAAGGGATTTTTGGTTCAAACTCAGTGTAGAATTAAGTATGTACTTGTATCCATTGCGCTTAAAATAAATTGCATGTATTCTCAGCCCAAAATATTTAAAGCATTTAAAAAGGGATCTATAAACTCACCTTAGCAGCACATAAAGTCATCCACCGAAATGTGACCGAAACTTGGAATACCAAATAACCGTAGATCTCAACCTAGAGAACATATGTTGGTCAATAATTGTCTATCAAGCTAGGTCAGGTCATAGTGTATCACAATCCTAATGCTCGAGATCGACATACAAAAGTTATCAAAAGTCATTTCAAAAAGTCAATCTGACTCAATACAATAGTTGAATGATCATGGCAATCGAAACATTTTAACATTTCACATAGTTTCCTAATTTTTGTAAAATTAAACTATAGTTTTTATAAGGCTTTAAAATATGATAAAATAATCAATTTTGACAATTGTTCAACAAAACGAGACGTGCCTTATATAAGAATTCATTTACTCCGTTGGTAATATTTAAAAATTCAATTTATCAATCTTATAAACAAGTTGTTTAAATATTAATTGCAGATTCAAAAGCAATTTCAATTAACGTCAATCATAATTCAGTCGATCATATCTTTTAATTCGTTCATCGAAATCATACGATATCTAAATGAAAAATTATTGATTTTTCGCCAGCTTTCCAAAAACATGCATATCATATACTTTTTATTAGTAATATATGTATTTAATTCGTGATTCATCATAAACTGTTTAACGACGAAATTTAGCATACTAGCATGCATAAACATATATACTTGAGCACTAGACATGTATACACTATTAATATATAAAAGATAAGATATGAATGCTCACGTATCAAGATTGTGATTCAATATTGCAGGAAAGTACGTAGATGCAACGGAGATGATAAACATTAGGTTAGACTTGCGAATAATACCCATGAACATTACCCATAATCTCCATAGCTATAACCCATAGTTTCCTTAGCTCTATCCTGCTCGAAAAGCTTGTTTTAAAAATAATTCCTCATGACCTCGTCGTAGTATTTTATGTATAATAATACTAATAATAATACTCCTAATTATAAGATTAATAATAATATTAATCTTAATAATAATAATAATAATAATAATAATAATAATAATAATAATAATAATAATAATAATAAATATAGAGAGCAGAGATTAAGATATATGTGTGTGTGTGTCGAACAAACTGGCCAATTTATAGAATGTTTCTGAATCCTGACTGCCATGCGATCGCTTGGGTTTTATGCCTATTTCTTATGCGATCGCATTTCCCCAAAATCCAGCTCACAATTTTTTGTTGTTTTGTTTGTCGACATATTTTTATAATATATATATATAATATATATAATTTATATTAATTAATTATATATTATATTATATTCACGTGCATAGTTGACTTTTAATTTTTGGTCCGATGACTCGTACGTTTACGCTCGACTAATGTCTCAGTTCCGGTTTCTCGAATGCATTTTCGTATGCTTAGAAAACTTGTACTTTACGTTTCGTGATTTGTACCTTTGTCAAAATATAATCTTAAATTATCAATAAACTATATTACTCAAAGTATAACTTATACATTTTAGTAATTTGGTCATTTGCTTTTATAAATCCACTCCTCGTTGTTTATGAAAATATATTTAATAATATCGAAACGTTTTATATCTAATTCAATTCTATGCATTATCACATTGTAAAATATATATTTTCGTTTAGAAAAATATAAATTTGTATATAATATTTATTTATCAAACGGAACAATAAATGAGTGTTACTATTGTTTACAAAAATAATTTCGAACCTTAATATATATATATATATATATATATATATATATATATATATATATATATATATATATATATATATATATATATATATTTATATATATTGTGTATATATATAAATATATATACACAATATATATAAATACTTTTTCTATACACGTTGCAAGTTATTTATATATCAAATACAGTTAAAAAGGAAAGATTTCTTAAATCAAGGTGGACCTCTCAACAAAGACTTATCACAATACTTACGGGATTTATAATTGTTGAAATATCTGCTAATCCAATCGTTGGTATTATCTTCTAATTCCGTATATGTAGGGCTGAAGGTCACAACAGGAATACCTGTCCAACTACTAGAATGCCATAGGTTTTCAGTAGTAATTTGTTGTACTTTGTTTGTTGTAATCGCTAATTATGTTTATGAATAAAAAGTGTTGTTGAAATAATGAAATTGCACGTTACTAAACTTATTCAAGTACTAATCTATTACAAGTAGCATTAATTTATAAAAGGACTAGGTGCATAATAGTATTCACCATGACTATCATACATCGTATCGAACTCAAGTGCGTCTTCAAAAACTCTAAATAAAACATACAACTCGATATTTTCTGAAAGTATATGATAATGCTAAAAACGAACATATATTTCATAGCATTATTCCTCAAGAAAGACAAGCTTTTAGTTGCAATTGTTCTATTTACAAGTGATATTCGTTTAAATAATAAAAGGTGAAGACAAAAGACAGATTCGACGAATTGAAGACGCAAACGACCAAAAAGCTCAAAAGTACAAAAGACAATCAAAAAGGTTCCAATTATTGATAAGAAACGTCTCGAAATCACAAGAGTACAAGATTCAAAACGCAAAGTACAAGATATTAAATTGTACGCGAGGACGTTCGAAAATCCGGAACCGGGACCAGAGTCAACTCTTAACGCTCGACGCAACGGACTAAAAATTACAAGTTAACTATGTATATAAATATAATATAATATATAATTAATTATATTAATTATATATATATTATATATATATATATTTTTAAAACCGTCGGCAGCAAGAAACTCCAAGGGTGTGAGCTGTAAATACATCCTCCGCGACTCGCGGAGTTTGAAGAGCATTTTGCCGCGAGTCGCGGAGCCCCAAAATTCAACTCTGGCTATAAAGTCAACCGAATTCTGATCAAAATTTGATCATCTTTTTCTTCCTCTTCATACGTAAAATTTATATTTATATTTATAATTTATATTTTAATTTTAATTATAATTCTAATAATAAGGGTATGTTAGCGAATGTTGTAAAGGTGTAAGTCGAAATTCTGTCCGTGTAACGCTACGCTATTTTTAATCATTGTAAGTTATGTTCAACCTTTTTATATTAATGTCTCGTAGCTAAGTTATTATTATGCTTATTTAAAACGAAGTAATCATGATGTTGGGCTAATTACTAAAATTGGGTAATTGGGCTTTGTACCATAATTGGGGTTTGGACAAAAGAACGACACTTGTGGAAATTAGACTATGGGCTATTAATGGGCTTTATATTTGTTTAACTAAATGAAAGTTTGTTAATGTTAATATAAAGATTTACAATTGGGCATCCCTATAAATTACCATATACACTCGATCGGACACGATGGGCGGGGTATTTATATGTACGAATAATCGTTCATTTAACCGGACACGGGAATGGATTAATAGCCACTAGAATAATTAAAACAGGGGTGAAATTACATTCAAGGGTAATTGGTGTAATTGTTAACAAAGTAGTAAAACCTTGGTTTACACGCAGTCGATAACCTGGTGTATTCATTAAACAAAGTATTAAAACCTTGTTACAATTCGAATCCCCAATTAGTTGGAATATTTAACTTCGGGTATAATAATAATTTGACAAGGACACTTGCACTTTATATTTATGACTGATGGACTGTTATGGACAAAAACCAGACGGACATATTAGATAATCCAGGACAAAGGACAATTAACCCATGGGCATAAAACTAAAATCAACACGTCAAACATCATGATTACGGAAGTTTAAATAAGCATAATTCTTTTATTTCATATTTAATTTCCTTTATTTTATATTTAATTGCACTTCTAATTATCGCACTTTTATTTATTGTTATTTAATCGCACTTTTAATTATCGTACTTTTTAATTATCGCAAGTTTATTTTATCGCATTTTTATTATTCGCAATTTCATTATCGTTATTTACTTTACGCTTTAATTTAAGTCTTGTATTTATTATTTTACATTAGGTTTTAACTGCGACTAAAATCTTAAAATCGACAAACCGGTCATTAAACGGTAAAAACCCCCCTTTATAATAATAATATTACTTATATATATATTTGTATTTTTATAAAAGTAAACTAATATAGCGTTGAGTTTTGTTTAAAGATTTCCCTGTGGAACGAACCGGACTTACTAAAAACTACACTACTGTACGATTAGGTACACTGCCTATAAGTGTTGTAGCAAGGTTTAAGTATATCCATTCTATAAATAAATAAATATCTTGTGTAAAATTGTATCGTATTTAATAGTTTTTCCTAGTAAAATATAAACTATTTTATATACACCTCGCTGCACATCAAGTATTTTTGGCGCCGCTGCCGGGGAACTATCTTAAAAGCCGGAAGCGCAACGCTAATATAAAAAAAAAGAAAAAAAAAAGATTTTTATCTACTTTTATTAAAATTCGTTTTTGTAAAAATACGTTTTAATTATTCAAAAAATATAAAAAAAAACAAAAATATAAGCATTTTTAAGATTTTGTTAAATATTTAAGTTTTATAAGTTTCTTTATCTTTATTTTAGTTTATAATAATATAAATTTTATTAAACATCTTTTATTTATAATAAAAAACAGAAAACATAAAATAAAAAAAAATAAAGAAAAACGCGTAAAAATTATCAGCTGTCAACTGAATTTCTGAACCCCGCGACTCGCGGGGTTTTCCTCATTAATCACCGCAACTCGCGGAGACCATCTGACACGCGAACAGAAACCCTAAAACTGCATTAATTACGGGTTATTATTATTAATTATAATTATTATTTAACCTATTTATTATTATTATTATTAGTTTTAGTTTTATTTTTACTTTTTATTTAATTTATGTATTTTGTTTAATTAGTTTTATTAAAATTGTAAAATTAATAGTTTAATTAAATAAATAATATAAAAATAATATTTTTATAAAAATTGTACTTTTTACAACTTTTTGTATATTTTTATATTTTGTACCTTTTTAATCGTTGTAGCGTAATATTTGTATTTTTTAGCTCATATTTAATTTTAAACTTAGTTTTTGCTATAGTTATTTTTACTCCTAGATTTTTAGGCTTTGCCGTAGAATTCCTTAAGTGCTTTTTCTTTAGACTAAGATTTAGGTGCTTTAGAATTTTGCGACGCCTTTTTAAGTTTTAGTTTCTTTTTAAGTTATTTCTATTTGGGATTTAGTTTTTCCTGTAAGCTTTAATATTTTTAGACCTTTTACTATGTATCAATTATCATTCCAATTAGTAATTTCAATTTGCGATTATAATTTTAAGTTAGTTGTAGTAATAAGGTTAGGTTAGTCAAGTATTTTTAAGTTTTTATAAGTTTCTTTTATTTTTCCGTCACCTTTTATTTTTCAATCATTTTTTTTCTTTTTCAACCTTTTTCGACGAACTCTTTTTCTTTCTTATTTCTCGCCATTCTAGTTTTTAGGACAAATTCTACACATGGTGACTAATCAATGTCAATTTAGTGGTGCGCCGAAGGAAGATCCAAATGAACATCTACGTACCTTTAATAGAATCTGCACACTATTTAAAATCCGAGAAGTGGAGGATGAACAGATATATCTCATGTTATTTCCCTGGACTTTAAAGGGAGAAGCCAAAGATTGGTTGGAATCGTTACCTGAAGGGGCGATCGATACATGGGACGTTTTAATTGACAAATTTCTTAAACAATTCTTTCCTGCATCTAAAGCCGTAAGACTTCAAGCAGAAATTGTTACGTTCACACAAAAGCCAAATGAAACTCTATATGAGGCGTGGACAAGATATGGAAAGTTATTAAGAGGATGTCCGCAACATGGTTTAGACACCTGTCAAATAGTACAAATATTCTACCGAGGATGCGACATCACTACAAGAAAAGACATAGATATAGCAGCTGGTGGTTCGATTATGAAGAAAACCGAAACTGATGCTTACAAAATTATTGATAATACTGCTTCCCACTCACATGAGTGGCACCAAGAAAAAGATATCATTAGATCATCGAAAGCAGCTAGAGCCGATTCTAGCCATGACTTAGATTCCATTTCCGCAAAGATAGATGCTTTCGAGAGACGAATGGAAAAGATGACTAAAGATATTCACTCAATACGAATTAGTTGTGAGCAGTGTGGAGGACAACATTTGACAAAAGATTGTCTCAGTATTGAATTAACAATGGAACAAAGAGAGAATATTTCATACATAAACCAAAGGCCTGGAAATAATTATCAGAATAATTATCAACCGCCAAGACCGATTTACAATCAAAACCAGAATTATAACCAAAATATTCCATACAACAACCAACAAGGTCCTAGCAATCAACAAGTATCCAATAATACTTACAATCAGCAAAGACCGAATTTTCAAAACAAACCACCACAACAAACCGATGATAAAAAGCCAAATTTAGAAGATATGATGACGAAGCTAGTTGAAACTCAAACGCAATTTTTCACATCTCAAAAACAAACCAATGAACAAAATGCTCAAGCATTTAGAAATCAACAAGCTTCTATTCAAAATCTGGAACAAGAAGTAAGTAACCTAGCAAGGTTAATAGGTGAAAGAAAACTGGGAAGTCTACCTAGTGATACAAATGCTAACCCCCGGAATGAAACAGCTAAAACTATTACCACAAGAAGTGGTACAACACTTAAACCACCTGAAATACCAGTAACTTCTGATGAAACTATTCCTACTCCACAAGAACCACAACCTGATCAAGATAAGGAAAAAGAACCGGTAGTTGAGAAGGTTAATGAAGATAACACAGTTAAGGATAAACCTTATGTTAAACCATACCAACCACCACTTCCTTACCCGAGTAAAATGAAGAAAGAAAAACTTGAAGCCGAGCAATCCAAATTCTTGGATATGTTTAAACAGATAAATGTAAATCTTCCTTTCATTGATGTGATTTCAGGAATGCCAAGATATGCTAAATTCTTGAAAGATCTAATCTCAAATAGAAAGAAAATGGAAGAACTCTCGGCTGTTACTATGAATGCTAATTGTTCAGCAGTGCTGTTAAATAAGATACCAGAAAAACTATCTGATCCAGGAAGTTTCACAATTCCATGTTTTCTGGGTAGTCTTAGTTCAATAGAAGCATTGGCAGACTTAGGTGCTAGTATAAATCTAATGCCGTATTCACTATACGCTAAACTAGACCTTGGAGAATTGAAACCAACCAGAATAAGCATACAACTAGCCGATAGATCAATAAAATATCCTAGAGGGATAATGGAGAACATGCTAGTTAAAGTTGGTACTTTAGTATTTCCAGTAGATTTTGTTGTTTTGGACATGGAAGAAGATTCTCAAGTTCCTCTCATATTAGGAAGACCATTCTTAAACACGGCTAAAGCAATGATAGACGTGTTCGGTAAGAAATTGACCCTAAGTATAGAGGATGAGAGTGTTACCTTTTCAGTTGATAGAGCAATGCAACAACCACAATCTGCAGATGATACATGTTATTATATTCAAACTATAGATGCACATGCAGAATTATTAGAAGAATTTCCAGAATTACAAGGAACAGGAGAATGTTCTTTAGGAGAAGGTAATGAACCAATTGATGAAGCTGAAATGTTAGCTACACTTATAGCTAATGGATATGAACCAACAACAGAAGAAATTCAAATGCTAAAAGAAGAAGACAGATATCGATATAAATCATCGATAGAAGAACCTCCGAAATTAGAGTTAAAGCCACTTCCAAACCATTTGGAATACGCTTATTTACATGGTGAATCTGAATTACCTGTAATAATATCGTCTTCTCTTACTGAAAATGAGAAATCACAACTCATTTCTGTGTTGAAAGCTCATAAACCAGCCATTGCATGGAAGATTCATGATATTAAAGGAATAAGTCCTTCGTATTGCACACATAAAATCCTTATGGAAGAAGGTCATAAAACGTATGTGCAACGCCAACGAAGACTAAATCCTAATATGCAAGATGTTGTTAAAAAGGAAATTATTAAACTGCTAGATGCAGGTTTGATATATCCAATTTCTGATAGTCCATGGGTAAGCCCAATTCAATGCGTACCTAAGAAGGGTGGCATGACTGTCATCACAAATGAGAAAAATGAGCTTATTCCTACTAGGACTGTAACAGGATGGCGTGTATGTATTGATTATAGAAAATTAAATGACGCCACCAGAAAAGATCACTTTCCCTTACCTTTCATAGATCAAATGTTGGAAAGATTAGCCGGAAATAGTTACTATTGTTTTCTAGATGGATTTTCCGGATATTTTCAAATTCCAATAGCACCCGAAGATCAAGAGAAAACCACATTCACGTGCCCTTATGGTACTTTTGCTTACAAACGCATGCCATTTGGACTTTGTAACGCCCCTGCAACCTTTCAAAGGTGTATGATGGCGATTTTTCACGACATGATAGAAGAATGCATGGAAGTATTCATGGATGACTTTTCAGTCTTCGGTGATACATTTAAATCATGTCTAGTTAATCTGGAACGAATGCTAATTAGATGCGAAAAATCAAATCTAGTACTTAATTGGGAGAAATGCCATTTCATGGTTAAAGAAGGCATCGTTCTTGGACATAAAATTTCAAAAGAAGGAATTGAAGTGGATAGAGCTAAAGTAGATGTAATTGCTAAACTTCCACATCCCACCAACGTTAGAGGAGTTAGGAGTTTTCTAGGACATGCCGGTTTTTACCGACGTTTCATAAAAGATTTTTCTAAAATTGCCACTCCTATGAATAAACTCCTAGAAAAGGATGCGCTATTCATCTTTTCAGATGAGTGTATCAAATCTTTTAATATTCTTAAAGAGAAACTCACTAATGCACCGATCATGATAAAACCAAATTGGAATCTACCATTTGAACTAATGTGCGATGCAAGTGATTTTGCAATGGGAGCCGTTTTAGGACAAAGGATTGAAAAACGATTTCAACCTATGTATTATGCTAGTAAGACATTACAAGGAGCACAAACAAACTATACAACTACTGAAAAAGAACTCCTTGCTATTGTCTTTGCTTTTGACAAATTTCGATCATATCTCGTTCTAGCAAAAACGGTGGTCTATACCGACCATTCTGCTCTTAGATACCTATTTTCAAAACAAGATGCTAAACCAAGATTAATCCGTTGGATCTTACTCTTACAAGAGTTTGATATTGAAATCCGAGATAAAAGAGGAGCAGAAAATCTCGCCGCTGATCATCTTTCTCGTCTTGAAAATCCCGAATTAGAAGTTCTAAATGAATCGGCCATACAAGACAACTTTCCTGATGAATATCTATTGAAGATAGATTATAAAGAAATCCCATGGTTTGCAGACTATGCAAACTACTTAGTTTGTGGATTTCTTGAAAAAGGATTATCGTACCAAAGACGAAAGAAATTCTTCAGTGATATAAAACACTATTTCTGGGAAGATCCACATCTGTTTAAAAGTTGTCCCGATGGAATAATACGCCGATGTGTATTTGGAGATGAAGCTAGTAAAATTTTAAACCATTGTCACACAGGACCAACAGGAGGGCATTATGGGCCTCAACTAACAGCAAGAAAAGTTTATGAAGCTGGATTCTATTGGCCTACAATTTACAAAGACGCACACCTTCTTTGCAAATCCTGTGATGCATGTCAAAGGGCCGGAAAAATAAGTCAACGTGATGAAATGCCACAAAATGTCATCCAAGTATGTGAAGTATTTGACATTTGGGGTATTGACTTTATGGGTCCATTTCCAAAATCTCATAATAATCTATATATACTCGTAGCCATTGATTATGTATCTAAATGGGCGGAAGCACAAGCTCTCCCAACTAACGATGCACGAGTTGTAGTCAACTTTTTAAAACGTCTTTTTGCAAGGTTTGGAACACCGAAAGCTTTAATAAGTGATCGGGGTACTCATTTCTGTAATAATCAACTTGAGAAAGTTCTTAAAAGATATGGAGTAACTCATAAAATCTCCACTGCATATCATCCACAAACAAGTGGACAAGTTGAAAATACCAACCGAGCTTTAAAACGTATTCTAGAGAAAACCGTAGGGTCAAATCCAAAGGAATGGTCCATTAAATTGGAGGATGCACTCTGGGCTTTTAGAACAGCCTACAAAACTCCAATTGGAACCACACCTTTTAGACTTGTTTATGGAAAAGCATGTCATCTTCCAGTAGAAATTGAACACAAAGCATTTTGGGCTTTGAAGACATGTAATCTTGATTTACATGAAGCCGGACGTCTACGATTAAGTCAACTAAACGAATTAGAAGAATTAAGATATGAAGCATACGAAAATTCGTTAATCTATAAAGAAAGAACGAAGAAATGGCATGATAAAAGAATCAGAAGTTCAAAAGAATTTAAAGAAGGAGACAGAGTTCTTCTTTTCAATTCACGATTCAAGCTATTTCCTGGAAAATTGAAATCAAGATGGTCTGGACCATTCATAGTCAAAAGAGTTTTCCCATACGGAACGATAGAATTAATAAATTCAAATGGGATTGAATTTAAAGTTAATGGTCACAGAGTTAAACATTACATACATGGTCCGATGGAAGTCGACAACGAAGTTAATCACAATTTCGATACCACAGCTAACTAAGTGTGGGGAGAATCAAGTCTTTATAGGATAATATATATTTCTGTTAGAGTTAGATTGTCTGTTTTCGTGTAGTTCTCGAAAATGGAACACGTATGGTCTTTCCCTAGCAGACCCTAAAGAACTAGTCTTCTCCCCCCATTCTGAATTTTTATTTTTTTTAGGTTTTTACGAAATGAAGACTGCCTGTGAACTAAACCATGGTCTAATGCTACACGCTTTGATCACTAAACGTAATAATGACATACTACCGAGCAAATTAGTATCAGTAATCAGAGAAAGAATGGACGGAGTTAGAAAAGGATCCAGATGCGAAGATAATAAGTTACAATTTGGTAAAGGAAAATCAAAATCCGCAGCGAAAAGAAGAGCACGACACCTAGAAAGATGTCACAAATGCGGAAAATGGTCACATGGAGGTAAATGTTCAAATAATCAAACCTATTCAAATACCGAATTTGTTACTTTATGCAGAGACGGACCGTTCATATGTTTAGAAGAAAAGACACTGAATGCTCGAGGTTACGCCTTTGGAGCCATGGAAAATCAATTAGACCGACTATCTTATGAATGGAATAGATCATATAACTAAGAAATCTATTTCACAGGTATGTCTGTACAGTTTTTATTTTTATTTTTATTTTTAACCTTTTGATAATAAACGCTAATTTGTTCGCTAAAAAGTATTAAATTGGTATTAAATAAAATTAGGTTTGGCGACCGAAATTATTGATATCATTCAAAAATTTATTACATCACTGCGAAATTTAACGTTTATTCTTAAGGTATAAATATCTTTAATCAATCAACCCAAAATATTTCAAAAATTCGTCATGAGTTAAATTAGGTCTTGGAACCGAAATTACTTTACCGAAAAGAGGGGCGCATATTTTTGATAATATTTGATTGATTAAAGTGGGATAAAAAGACAAAAAGATTTTTAATTTTATTTTTACCATGTTTTTAATCTTAATATTTAAATCTTAAATTAATATTGTAAACTTTATAAAAACAATATATTTAAAATTGTAAATATTTGAAAAATTAATATAAGTTTGGTATGAATTTATGAATTTTTAAATTAAGTTTGGTGTGAATTTTTAATTTTTAAAATATGAAATTTTAATTTTATGCATTTCAAATTTTAAGTTTGGTGTGAATTTTTAATTTTTAATTTTGAATTTTATATTTAAGTTGTGTGAATTTAAAAACAAAAATTTACTTTATCTCATTAAGTTAAGAATATGATTTTTAAAATTCGTCGTAAGTTGAAGACTAGGTCTTTGAACCGAAATTGCTTTACCCGAGGGAGGGACGAGAACTTTTATTATCATTATTTTTAATCTTATTGAATTAAAGTATGCCAAAAAAATTAAAAAAAAAAAAAACCAAAAATCTTAGCTTTTAAAACAATCGCTACTAAAAGACAAATTTTAAAATTTTGTCGAGGGACGGACTAGGACATCGATCCGAAACGACCTCGTCCTAAATAACAAAGGAAACAAAATTTTAAAATTAATTTCTTAATTGTTTTCAAAAGTTAATTATTATAAAAAAAAAAAAAAAAAAAAAAAATACCAAACTCCGCGACTCGTGGAGTTTGGAGCTTAAATCTCCGCGAGTCGCGGAGAGACCGGATTACAGAAAAAAAAATAAGAGCTGCAAACGATCAGTTCACTCACCCACACACAAAACAGAAATATACTGCGAAAAAAGAACCCGAAAAAACCCGAAAATCACCCCCAAAAATCCCAATTTTTAACCGTTAATCACCAAATTTTTTGCTAAAATCATGTTGAGAAGGATGATATCTAAGAATTACTCAAGAAAAACGGTAAATTTCTACACCTAAACACCATTTAATTCGAAATTTGGTGTTCTTGAGCTATTTTTTTCCCCAATTTGATTTTGATGCTTTTTAGTGTAATTAGACTTAAATTGTTTATGTATTATGCTTGTATAACCTAGATTGATGCTGTTTAACATGATTAGAAGCCTTAAACTTCAAATTTTGAATAATCTAGGGTTTGTGTTCTTGAGCAAATTTGGGGCTTTTTGATATAAACAGGTTATGGCCGATTTTTGTCATGAATTGTTGCTAAATTGAGTAGTGTAACATGTCTAGGTAGTTAAATGATCCAAACTTTGAGCCTAAACATGATTTTGAGAATTAAAGTGGACTTTTTCAAGTCTAAAATTCATGAACTTGATTTTTGAAAGATAATGCCATTTGAGACTTGTTTAATTGCTAGTAATGATTATTTTGACATGTTATTTGAGTTGAATGCTTATGAACTTGGCGAAAATTTTCGTATATGCTTATTTGAAAAAGTGTAGATTTGATAAAAATGTGAAAATAAGCTTAAGTTTGATATAAATTGATAATGTCATTGTAATTATTTTGATTGATGATTTTGCTGACACTAATGCATATTTGGATGCACAAAATTTGTGTTTGATGTGTTTTGCAGAATGAAAGGGGTGAATCTTCATCCCAAGCCCGCAATGCTCCTGCTGAGAATTTGGAACAACAGGAGGTAGATAACTACTACAAGCAGGATGTACCTCATCCAGTCATGACCTTTTTCGATATGCATTTGGAAGAGTTGCACCCGAACCTGAGATTTGACAGACTTTGGATAGATTATCCAAAATATCAACGGGGTTTGCATACTCTTCATTCCAAGGTTGTTGAGGTACCGAGGGTCATAGAATGGGGACCCTTAGAAGCTGTAGAATTGGCCGGGCCAATTAGGGAATTACTGGTACAGAGGTATGGTAATTCTTCTTTTAATGACTGGATATGTTTATTCACCATACGCAGACCTGTATATAAAGTATGGTGTGAAGAGTTGTTATGTAGTATAGAGTTGAATGATCGGGTAGCTAGTTTAACCGATCGTTCTTTTATTAGATTTTTGTTAGGCGGTTCGATGCGCCACATGTCTTTACTGGACATGGCTCAGGCTTTACGTATATATACGCCTGAGGAGTTAGCGTCTGCCGATTGTAGAGGATTGATACTAAACGGTAGAAAGATAGATGAGAATTTTGATACACACGGTGTGTGGAGTCAAATGACAAGCCATCACCGTTTCAAAGGGGGAAACTACTCTTATTTGGATATAGATAGAGCCGAATTAAGAGTAATACATAGGTTTTTAGCTAATTCGATTACACAAAGGGGTAAAAACAAAGAAAAGGTAAATGAAGAAGATTTGTTTTACCATATGTGTATTCGAGACCCACAGAGCGCTGTAAGTATACCATATTGTGTGGGTTATTATTTATCAGCTATGGTTCGGGGGATGCGACCACATAGCATAATAGGAGGTGGTATTTTTATTACTTTGATTGGTGAATATCTCGGTGTGGATATAAGTCGGGGGGGATTATTACTAGAAGAGCCGGAACCCCGCGATACTATAGGTTTAAATGTATACCATGGTGCGAAAGTTTTGAAGAGGCGGAATAACGCCGCAGTACGATACCATGGTAGACATCCACAGGTGGAGAGAAACCAGCAACAAGGTAATGTAGGAGGGGGGAATGAGATGCAAGAAATGCATAGGTTTATAGCTTCTCAGGAATACGAAAATGCTAGACAGAGAGCATTTGAAGATTGGCAAGTTCATCAGAACCAGATCATAGCGCATTGCCAACATATAGGTAGAAACTATATTCCTACACCGAAACCCGTCTTCCCTCCTTGGTCGATAGAGATGCAGCCACCATATCCTACGTATGACCCTGCCGAAGCATTCTATAGCACTTATGGTTATGCCTGGAACCCCTATTGGTACCAATATCATCCTTAGTATACTTATTTTTTTTTATTTTGTAATTTGTAATTATTGATACATTTAATATTTTTGTTAATATTGTAATAATTTTTATAATTATCTAACTTTTATTCTTAGATTTTAATAATTTTTGAATGTGGGGTAATATACCAAACTTCAAAAATATGTATATATGTTTGCAGTTTATCTTATGTACACAACAGGGTAAAACAACGCATTTTCAAAGACTGGCATTAAGTTCAGCAAAAGCAACTAATTTTGACGACAAGATGCAAAATATATGTGAAATAACAACAAGACGGAATGAACAAATGATGTGCACCATTTATCATTCAGCAAACAAACGCCAATATATTTGGAAACTTTGGTAAAAATTTAATCATTTTCACACAAATCACCCTCAATAATTTAAATTGTTACTGATTTCTTGCAAATGAGGGCATTGCAAGATCTTAAGTGTGGGAAGGGGTTAAATTCTTTCGGATTTTAAAATTTTTATATTAAACACTTGGTTACCATTAAAAATACTAGTAAAGCAGTAGTTGTATTAGAATCTAGTGCTCTCTGATAAAAAAAGAACAGCCCTAGTCTTATATACTGACTACCCAATTCTAGTAAAATTTTTCAATTAAATGAATTCAAATCATGTTTATACATATTTATGAACGATAAAACTAGGTTTTAACACCGAAATTATTGTTACCTCGGAAAGGACATAAATTGAGAAACAAACTAAAATGTTAAAATTCATTTAAAATGGAATAGAGGACGATAAAAAGGAAAATAAAAGCCAAGTGTGGGAAAATTTACCAAGTTATTTTAAACATATGTCACATATATCTGTAACAAATAACTGAAAATACTTTTGCTTTGAACTAAACTAAACTGTTTTACCCAATGAAAGAAAAGAAGAGATGGATCTACACGATGAATCAATTCCATCATTAAAAGGAAGTAAAGTCTTCCGAAAAAGAAACGCGCTTCTTGATTTAGGTCATGAAGTTGTCGTCCAGACCAGCTGTAGGTTGACGAAAAATCTAGAAAAGTCATCACTAAAATCAGCAGGAAATCCACGGACCTCAGCATTAAACAGGGTCGCCAAGTGGTCAGATTTATCCTAACCATGAGAAGGATTTATCTCGTACAATGGGGAGGCACCGTGCAAATTAGCTTGATAAGACTAATGAATCAGATCCCCAGAAAGGATAATCTCCTTAAAGATTAAAAATCAGCTTTTAAGACTGATATTACTCAATCCTAGAGATTGACCTTAAAGATTGAGAATTACAAACTCATGGAATTCAATGATATCTAAACTCGAGCTTAAACGAGAAAATATTTTGATCAAAAATTACAAACCGATTTGTTTTCTGAAAACCCTATTTTCAATGCGTTCATTACCATTGAACGTAAAATCCTAGGAATTCACCTGGAATTCATTAGGTCACCTGAACTAAATCGGGTGTCAACCGTAAGAACGGTGGTTGCATAGCATGGTCAAAGACAGGACCTTGTGCCAGACCGAAAAATTATAAGGGTGAGCTTTACTATTGCTCCTACCAAGGATAGTAATTGCGTCCGACACGTTATAGACCATAATCAAAAGCATGTCACGGGACATTGCCTTAACAGTTGCTTGTTCAACGCTTTCCTTTACAACCGGACGGTAGTTTGCCGAAAGGTAATATACGGAACAAGTAAACTGGACGTGTTGCTTTCCAAATACAAGGTTAGCAAGTGGGTGACACAAAACCGCAAGTTTTGAGCTAAAATTTTCAAATCTGAAACCCACCAAACCCACAAAAATATTTTGCAAACACCGGTAAAGGGTTATTCCGGAAAACTTATCTAGGGTAAAAACTAGATTTAATTTTCAAAAGATCAAATGCTTTCATAAAGATCCAATTTCCTTAATGGATCTAAATTTTTATAGTCATGTGGGACTGTAAACCATATAGTTACTACCATTGTTTATACCGCCGTATAGAAATCACTGATGTACAAAGTGTGAAGAATAAAGAAGTGATTCTAGTATTTCAAGACAATATTGCTTGAGGACAAGCAACGCTCAAGTGTGGGAATATTTGATAATGCTAAAAACGAACATATATTTCATAGCATTATTCCTCAAGAAAGACAAGCTTTTAGTTGCAATTGTTCTATTTACAAGTGATATTCGTTTAAATAATAAAAGGTGAAGACAAAAGACAGATTCGACGAATTGAAGACGCAAACGACCAAAAAGCTCAAAAGTACAAAAGACAATCAAAAAGGTTCCAATTATTGATAAGAAACTTCTCGAAATCACAAGAGTACAAGATTCAAAACGCAAAGTACAAGATATTAAATTGTACGCGAGGACGTTCGAAAATCCGGAACCGGGACCAGAGTCAACTCTTAACGCTCGACGCAACGGACTAAAAATTACAAGTTAACTATGTATATAAATATAATATAATATATAATTAATTATATTAATTATATATATATATATTATATATATATTTTTAAAACCGTCGGCAGCAAGAAACTCCAAGGGTGTGAGCTGTAAATACATCTTCCGCGACTCGCGGAGTTTGAAGAGCATTTTGCCGCGAGTCGCGGAGCCCCAAAATTCAACTCTGGCTATAAAGCCAACCGAATTCTGATCAAAATTTGATCATCTTTTTCTTCCTCTTCATACGTAAAATTTATATTTATAATTTATATTTTAATTTTAATTATAATTCTAATAATAAGGGTATGTTAGCGAATGTTGTAAAGGTGTAAGTCGAAATTCTGTCCGTGTAACGCTACGCTATTTTTAATCATTGTAAGTTATGTTCAACCTTTTTATATTAATGTCTCGTAGCTAAGTTATTATTATGCTTATTTAAAACGAAGTAATCATGATGTTGGGCTAATTACTAAAATTGGGTAATTGGGCTTTGTACCATAATTGGGGTTTGGACAAAAGAACGACACTTGTGGAAATTAGACTATGGGCTATTAATGGGCTTTATATTTGTTTAACTAAATGAAAGTTTGTTAATGTTAATATAAAGATTTACAATTGGGCGTCCCTATAAATTACCATATACACTCGATCGGACACGATGGGCGGGGTATTTATATGTACGAATAATCGTTCATTTAACCGGACACGGGAATGGATTAATAGCCACTAGAATAATTAAAACAGGGGTGAAATTACATTCAAGGGTAATTGGTGTAATTGTTAACAAAGTAGTAAAACCTTGGTTTACACGCAGTCGATAATCTGGTGTATTCATTAAACAAAGTATTAAAACCTTGTTACAATTCGAATCCCCAATTAGTTGGAATATTTAACTTCGGGTATAATAATAATTTGACAAGGACACTTGCACTTTATATTTATGACTGATGGACTGTTATGGACAAAAACCAGACGGACATATTAGATAATCCAGGACAAAGGACAATTAACCCATGGGCATAAAACTAAAATCAACACGTCAAACATCATGATTACGGAAGTTTAAATAAGCATAATTCTTTTATTTCATATTTAATTTCCTTTATTTTATATTTAATTGCACTTCTAATTATCGCACTTTTATTTATTGTTATTTAATCGCACTTTTAATTATCGTACTTTTTAATTATCGCAAGTTTATTTTATCGCATTTTTATTATTCGCAATTTCATTATCGTTATTTACTTTACGCTTTAATTTAAGTCTTGTATTTATTATTTTACATTAGGTTTTAACTGCGACTAAAATCTTAAAATCGACAAACCGGTCATTAAACGGTAAAAACCCCCCTTTATAATAATAATATTACTTATATATATATTTGTATTTTTATAAAAGTAAACTAATATAGCGTTGAGTTTTGTTTAAAGATTTCCCTGTGGAACGAACCGGACTTACTAAAAACTACACTACTGTACGATTAGGTACACTGCCTATAAGTGTTGTAGCAAGGTTTAAGTATATCCATTCTATAAATAAATAAATATCTTGTGTAAAATTGTATCGTATTTAATAGTTTTTCCTAGTAAAATATAAACTATTTTATATACACCTCGCTGCACATCAGTATACACGCTTTCCCTACTAATGTATATCATTCTTCATCATAGCACATTGCTTCGGGTTCAGCAACTCCTGGTTTGTAGTAGTATATGTCCATTGAACGTGGATTCTTTGGTAGCTTTTCTCGAAGAAACTCATTCAACTTCTCAATATTAAAGCCCCGAACATCTACGTTATCAAACGTCATTTTAGGCCCTTTAGAGAGTTCCGTTTTGCCATCATTCCATTCAAAATAACAACCATGATACACGTCAATTGATACGTATTTCGGATCCATTTTTGTTATGTGTTTATGAAACAATCAAAATTCACTTTTATAAGCGTAAATCTACAAATAATCCGAAGTTTTAAAGTTCGGTTTCAGACCTTTCAGAAAAAGCATGCAAAACCGATGTTTGAAACTTCGATTTCTCAGGTACTAGACTGTTACCTTTCAGCTTTTACCTGTTACCTTTTACTGTTACCTTTTACTGTTCGGCAGCTTTTACTGAAACCGAATTTTGAAATGCCGGTTTTCAATTACAAACTACTCTATATAAACCGACATCTATTAGAAGAAACGGATGTATCACTCTCTTCTACAAACCTAAATTTTAAATTTGTAAACATGTCACCAATTCTTGTTCAGATTAATGTCTATTGGAATGGTCAGTTTTTACCATAATTCAAGTTTTACTATGGGTACAAATATAAGTACTTTCAAAATGTGGATGTTAGTCAGATGACAATTTCAAAGGTGTTTGAGTGGCTCAAAGAAAACACTACGGTAGAACACTCGGACGTGATGTTTTGGAATGAAGGTAAAGGAAAATTCGAGCATCTTTGCGAGGAAGATGAATGGAATTTAATAAAAAACGAAGCAATTGTGAAAAACCAACCTCTTCCATTGCATCTAATTTAATTATGTGTTAAATTTCTATGTGTTGTTTTTAATTATGTATTTTTTATTTTCAAAAAAATGTAACCGTGATTTTGATATTAATAAAAGTGTTGTTCAAAAAATTTGTATTTGCATCTTACTACTATTAATATTTTATTGTTTGTAATGTTATTATTGATTTTAAAGTAATAGTAGCGTATATAACTGTAAAAAACTATCAAATCTAAGTTATTTAAGTAAATTAGGGTTTAAAAATACAGAAAACCTAAACCGAAGTTTGGAACTTCGGATTTGACCAAAACCGAAGTTTCAAACTTCGGTTTAAGTTTTCTGCTGACACCTCACCTAAAACCGAAGTTTGAAACTTCGGATTTGGCAAAACCGAAGTTCCAAACTTCGGTTTTACCATTTATGTAAAAAAAAAAAAAAATGTTTTTTCCATTTGCAACAAACTAGATTAAAATTACTATTTAAAAAAAAAATCTACAAACTAGCTAGTAACGTACAATAGAATTTGATATGAGAATTCTATCGAGCATGTTTTGTACATGTTTGATTCGGTTATTCATATTTGGATAAGAGTTCGTCTTTGGGTAGATATCTAATTAGATGCCTCATTTTGACTCGTGGTCTTCCTGTATTTCGTGGATTAATGATTGGAATGGCAGGAACAATTTTGTTTTTACTACTTTCCCCTTAAAAAACTGCACTTTATTTGATTCTATATGTAATGTTTCTTATTTTTCTTTAGATATAGAGGCTTTGTTTGGCTATGAAGGCTCGAATGTAGACTTGTAGTTTTCATTTACGTTTTTCATAGTCTCATGTCGTTCTGTTTCGGATTGTTTTGTCGTGAGTAGTGTTGGTGTTAGTCTCGTGTCATGTAAGTTTCGTGTTATGTTTTTTTTTTTTTTTTTTTTTTTTTTGGGTTGTGCTGTGTTTTTTTTCTAGCTTCTTGCTAGTTTTTTTCAATTAATAAAATTCTTTGCCTTTCAAATATATATAGAGGTAGATATGATTATTTATGCGACTCTTTTTTTTTTTTTTTTTTTAACAGCGATAGGGATCACCCGAGAGGGATTAAACCACCCTTTGCGATCATCTCTCGTTTCGACTATGCCGATGCAGCGATAATAACCCCGCCCCCATCGCTGCCAGAGAGGAAACCTTGAAACCAATCCAAGGGCACAGCCAAGTAAAATCCTCCTCCCCTTATGGAATCGGTGTAAGGTTTTTTTTTTTTTTTTTTTTTTTTTTTTTATTTGGCTTTTTTAGCCGTTTGCTATTGAGTGATTTTAATCAATTTTGTCATTATTATTATTTTTTTAATATGAAAATTCATTGATTTTGTCTAAATCATAGATGATACTATAATCACAATCAATACGCATAACAAAATTTCATACTTATTTATTAGCAACAGTACCAAACCGTTTAATAAAATGTGGGAACAACAAATTCCTGTTAATTATTGGTTGAAAGGTGTGAAGAAAGAACCAATAAAGAGAATATCATGGCTGGAATCTATTAGATTAAACAATACCATGCCAATTTATCAAATCAACAAGTGTTTTCATGGGCCGGCCTTTAATTTGCGCTTAAAATGTTGTAGTAAACAATACATTTACAGTGTATTAACTAGGGACTAAGATTTTATCATATTGGGAGTTAATATTGATTTTGTGTGACCTAACAATCACACTTAAATGAATTTCAATTTTAATTTAGTAATTTTCTAAACATAGCCATTAGCATTATGGTTAATAATTGTTCACTCTATGATTTGCACTCATAAAATTTAACATATTTGTTCTTGAAGATCGGAAGACATGCTTAAAAGCTAGAAGAAACCAAACAAAAAGGCATGTTTAGCAAAATTATGCTTAGCGTCTCCAGTAATAAATATCAGTAAAGTGTATAACATAACGCTTAACGTATAGTGTAAGTCATGCGTGCTCAACAAATTATCCCTAAAGATCAAGGCATTATACATTTAAGTGACATGCGCTACATAATCATCCACGTGTTAAGTCGGTTACGCACTTTTCGGAGATAGTCAACCACTGATAGCATGAAATTTATCCTAGAACATTCTAGAGATTCTAATCGCCTATTAATAAGACCGTTGGTTTTCTCTCTAGAATCCACGACAATAGCATCAAACCGCAAAACGGGCCAACTTAGAGGTTGAGTCCATATATTGATCTCATTCAACCACCCCACGATATCTATATCGTGATCTGGGTTCACACAGATTTATGTCCGGAGGGTGAACAGTCAATCGACAACGCACCCCGTTAGTATCTCAGAGCTTGTACCTGAAGGAAAATCGTGTGTACTTTTAACAATTCAGATTAACGCAGCGGATAATAAAAATAATAATCTTTTATTATTTATGAACAAAAATTACTAGTTTAAATAACCACTTATTTAGTAAAACATACACACGATAAATCTATCCCATGGATCCAGTTACACCAATAATAATTGTCAAGAATAAAATTACGAAGTGGAGTTAACGGTATACCTTTCTTGAAGAAAATGATGAACGAAGAAAAACCTACGATCAAAGGGTATGACCGTCTCTTTAAATAGTCCACTACACTTTAAAACAAAGCCAATGAGTGCTAGTCCAAACCCAAGCAACTTATTAATATTAATACAATCAGATTATATTAATACTAATATGACAAAGTAATGCAAATAATACTCCGTAAAACTTTTCGTAAAGAAATCGTAATATGTGGTTTTGTCTTTTTGAGGCTACAAGTAAAAAGGCAGAGATTCTATCTCTTTTCTTTTTCGTGAGAGACACCACACCAAAGAAGGAACATATAAATATTAATTCTAACGACTCGTTAAGTCGGCAAAGTAAAAAACGCGTAGTAAAAATATGTTTCCAAGTTTTACTTGATTTCGAAATCTTTTCCCTTTTATTTCATTACTTGTCCACTAAAGAGTAATTAAATAATATTTACATTTAATTAACTAATCAAACAATTAATTAATTAATTAATTTAATCTAATAATTTAAATATTCAATTAATTCATAACGGAGTATTTTAATTTGTTTCGTCACTTGAGTAATATATATACATCTTATATATATTTAATTTGACGTCTAGGTGTATATATGTGTGACTCCAAAGGCTCAAACGAATTTAGCCATATAGTTATATGTTGTACCTTGCACATTAATCCTACAGACTCCCTCTTGTGCATGGTATAACACCATGCAACTATACAAACAATGGATACCGTCTAGCAACAGGCCATTGCCCCTAAATTCACGTGAGGATAGTTTCTCGGAACTGCTTATAGTAAGTGTTAAATGTCATTCGTCCATTTGTTTCAGATACTTTAGCTAAACTTGAGATATGGATCGTTAGTCATTCTCACTTGTTTAACAATTTTATTTTCTCGATCTTAGAACTGAATTAGATCACCAGACTAAATAAGTATCATCTTAATTACATCTGAGTGCGGCCACACAAATATCTTATTCATTCATCGAGGAGCTCAAAAGTATCTAACTCCAAACATTTTGGAGGAACAAATCCTGTTTTGCATACACGTGTCTCTCACGAGCTTTACATTATACCCAATGATGGCCTTTATTACAACCTTATTCAGGATAGCGTTTAACCATATCAAAGTACAATGTTCCACACATCAGAACCGGCATGCATCTCAAGTCTAAGGACATAAAGACATAATCACTAAAAGATTCACTACTGACAACGATCCATGTAGTGACATCTCGGATGGGTCATTCCAATATTCATCATCAATGAATACATATGAATTTTGGACTCTACAAGTTAACTATTAATCATCAATAAATATAACCAAAACTTCATATTAATCTTAATTCATGTTATTCCCATAACATGATCGATTATGGAGATTTTGAATAATCAACAATTATTCATGGATTAAACATGCTAATATAGAACACAGTGATATAAATGAAAACGATCATACCATCAATATATCAATTCATTATGATAAAACTGTTTAATGTTCCAAAAATATCCAAATACTAAATTACAAATTAAAAAGATCAACAGCATAACGAAGTCCAATACTACTAGCATGATCATCATGCTTGTTGTGTGTCATGGGCTTCGTGAACGGGTCAGCCACATTATCATCTGTATGAACCTTAAGAATACTAATATCATTCCTCTCAATGACTTCTTAAATGTAGTCAAACTTTCGAAGAATGTGTCTGCTACCCTTATGTACACGTGATTCTTTCGCAAGTATAATAGCACTTGAATTGTCACAGTACATTTCCATAGGGGATTCAATGCTGGGAACTACTCCAAGTTCAGCAATAAACTTCCGAATCCAAACAGCTTGCTGTGCAGCTTCTGAGGCAGCAATGTATTCTGCTTCCGTTGTAGACTGTGCAACTGTGCTCTGCTTCGAGCTCTTCCAATCAACTGCCCCACCATTCATGACAATGACATATCCTGACTGGGATCGAGAATCATCTCGATCAGTTTGAAAACTAGCATCTATATAGCACTTAATACTCAGATCTTCTTCCAAACCACCGTAAACCAAGAACATATCTTTAGTTCTCCGCAAATACTTAAGAATGTTCTTAACAGCCATCCAATGTTCTTCACCTGGATTCTGTTGATAACGACTCCTCAAACTCAAAGCTAACGAGACATCAGGTCTAGTACATAACATGGCATACATGATGGATCCTATAGCCGAAGCATACGGGATACCTTTCATTCGTCTTATCTCATCAAGTGTGATAGGACTTTGAGACTTGCTCAAGATTACACCCTTTTGCACGGGCAATGCTCCGCGCTTAGAGTTCTGCATGCTAAATTTATGCAAGATTTTGTCAATGTATGTACTTTGACTCAAACCAATAAGCCTTTTGGATCTATTTCTATAGATCCCAATTCCAATAATATATTTAGCTTCTCCAAGATCCTTCATGGAAAAACATTTACTAAGCCAAGACTTGACATCTTGCAAAGTTGGAATGTCATTTCCAATAAGTAGTATGTCATCAACATACAAGATCAAGAAGACTACTTTGCTCCCACTAGTTCTAATGTAAACACAGGGCTCATCTTCGTTTTGAGAAAAGCAAACTCTTTAATTTTCTCATCAAACTTGAGGTTCCAGCTCCTGGATGCTTGCTTCAATCCATAAATGGACTTTAGAAGCTTGCATACTTTATTAGGATGTTTTGGATTCACAAACCCTTCCGACTGAACCATATATACGTCCTCGCTTAGGTCGCCATTTAAGAAAACGGTTTTGGCATCCATTTTTCATATTTCATAATCATGAAAAGCAGCTATGGCAATAAGTATCCTAATTGATTTAATGCTCGCGACTGGTGAAAAAGTTTCCTCATAATCAATTCCTTGAGTTTGAGTATAACCTTTTGCCACCAATCGAGCCTTAAAAGTTTTTACATTACCGTCCATGTCAGCCTTCTTCTTGAAGATCCATTTACACCCCACTGTCCTGCAATTGGGTGGAAGATCAATCAAGTCCCATACTTGATTATCTTTCATGGACTGCATCTCTGCCTTCATAGCATCTTGCCATTTTTCAGATTCTGGATCTGATATGGCCTCACCGTAGCTAGAGGGTTCATCATAATCCCCTAGATGAGGTTCATCTAAATTAATCAGAAGATTTAGCCTCTCTGGTCGATGAGGAGTTCTACTAGATCTACGAATTACAGGTGCAACACGTTCTGGATCACCAACAGTGTGTTCAGCTTCAACGTGCGGTTGGCTAGTGCCTTCAGAAGGTATGTCACTTTCTGATTCTTGAATTTCTTCAAAATCTACTTTACTCCCACTGACTTCCTGTAAGAGAAGATCTCTTTCAAAGAATTCAGCAAACCGAGCAGTAAACACTTTATTTTCAGCTTGGTAGTAAAAGTAGCAACCCATTGTTTCCTTTGGGTATCCCACAAAGTGACATTTGATACCTCTGGGTTCTAACTTGTTTGAAGTGTCACGTTTCACATACGCTTCACAACCCCAGACTTTCAAATAAGACAACTTAGGACTCTTTCCATGCCATAACTCATATGGTGTCTTTTCTACCTTCTTGGTTGGAACCATATTGAGTATGCGTGCAGCAGACTCTAATGTAACCCCAAAAAGACATTGGTAGAGTAGTTAGACTCATCATAGATCGAACCATATCAAGTAAAGTTCGATTCCTCCGTTCAGACACACCATTATGTTGTGGTGTGTAAGGTGGAGTGAATTGTGAGATGATCCCACAATTCTTCAGGTGGTCCAAAAACTCTTGACTCATGTATTCCCCTCCTCGATCAGAGCGAAGGGCTTTAATGGTCTTTCCAAGTTGATTCTCTACTTCATTTTGGAAGATTTTAAACTTTTCAAAAACTTCATGTTTATGTTTCAGCAAGTAAACATAACCATATGTACTATAATCATCAGTAAATGTAACGAAGTATGATTCACCATGTCTAGACATAGTTCTAAAAGGGCCACATACATCAGTATGTATTAGTCCTAAAAGATCTTTAGCTCTTTCACCTAAACTGGAGAAAGGAGCCTTTGTCATCTTTCCACATAAACATGACTTGCACACATCAAATGACTCAGAGCCAGTTGATTCCAAAAGCCCATCAGATTAGAGTTTTGAAATGCGTTGTTTGTTTATATGACCAAGATGACAATGCCATAGATAGGTATTATTCAAGTCTTGCTTGATTCGTTTAGCAGTACAGGTATATACAAAATTATTGTTTGAAATCACACCATGCATATCAATTTCAAAAATACCATCACGTAGATAAGCATTAAAATAAAAGATATTATCCTTAGAAACTGAAATACCAAAGTGCGTAAATGTAAGTTCAAAACCAACATCTTTCAAAAGAGAAACTGAAACTACGTTGCTCGTAATACTAGGAGCATAATGACATTGTTTCAACAAAACAATAAGACCACTGGGTAGAGTAAGCTCATAAGTTCCAATAGCTTCAACAGCTTCTCGATCCCCATTGCCCACTCTTAAATCCATTGTGACTTTCTTCAGTCTCTTACTTCTTCTCATTCCCTGCATATTGTTACAGATGTGAGTACCACAACCAGTATCAAAAATCCAGGAATCACTAGAAAAAGTATACAACTGTATATGAAATATACCTGATTTGCTGGCTTAGCCAGATTTGCCTTTTCTCAACTCAGATAGGTAGGATAGACAGTTCCTCCTCCAATGGTCAACTTTTTCACAGTGGAAACATTCGGCGTCTTTCGCTGGGTTTTCTTTCTTGGGAGGTGGTGGAATCTTCTTCTTAGCAATTGACTTTCCTTTTCCTTTCCCCCAAGTTTTCGGCTTATTCTTTTTCACCTTACCATCCCTAATCATCAGGACACCCGGATTGGAAACCTTAGATGGAATATTCTGTTCAGCAGTTTTGAGCATCGAGTGCACCTCTGCCAGAGATTTCTCCCAACCTTGCATATTGTAATTCATCACAAATTGGTGATACGATTTTGGTAGTGAAGCCAAAACCGTGTTCACAACCAAGTTAGGCGGCAAGGTAGTTCCAAGTTTTTCCAATCGGTCAATGTAGCTTTTCATTTTCAAGACATGAGAGCTCACTGATTGACCCTCCTCCATTTTGCATGTTTGAAGAAGCTTATAAGTTTCATATAACTCTTGACTAGCTTGTTTCTGAAACATATTTTTCAGCTCAGTCATCATATCATATGTTGTACGATCCCTTTTGGAGGTCAGAAGTCATACTAGCAAGCATGAATAAAGATATCTTCTCTTGCTCATCAAACAACTTCTGACAAGCTTTCTTTTGAGTAGCTGTAGCTGTCTCAGGAGGAGCTTCGGGTAAGGGTTCTTCAATTTTGTTCAACTTCCCTTCATATTTGAGAACGATTCTCAAGTTGCGGTACCAGTCTAGGAAGTTTGAAACTTTGATTTTCTCCTTCTCCAACAAAGAACGGAGAGTGTTTTGGCTTACGTTTTGATTGTTTGACATCTACAAAAGAACAAGATTCAATTTAGTATTTTTGATATAAAACTTTAATAAATTAACTACCCAAGTTTTTATATATTTTAAAAACAATTAATTTACGAAAGCCTAAGATCCACATAGAGATTCCATAGCCACATCTGTTGATCAGCAAGCAGTTATGGAGTCTATTGGTAGGTAGCGGGTACCAATTGCGTCACAAGTGCAACTCTTAGATCTTTATGGGACCTAGAGATATGTGTAGTCTAACAAACTACTATTCTCTACTGGCGTGTTTGTCCCATCTTTGCCTCGAACTCAGGTCTCACTGTGAATACGATTAAGTCGTCTAATTTGGAAATAGTGGAAATTTAGCCTAGTCTCACTCGTAACTAAAAATCCACCTCGTGGCTATAATTCAATTAGGTCTCACCGTAATCAAAAAATAACGAGGAGTGTTTGCAAGCTCATTGGATGGCATGACTTAAATTTGACGGGTATATTGAAAAAGTTTGTGTTAACGAATAATGCATGAACACAAGATTCGTTACACTAATTGTTAAAACATTTTAACCAATTATATATGTCGATCGTGTTTGTGTGTCTTGTTTGTTATTTTATTTTATATATAAAATTTAATAAATACACAAATGTGTATCATTTTAAAACAATTTTAAAAGATGTCACCCATATATATTATTTGAGTTTCAAAAAACATTTAACTTTAAACTCGTTAGAGTTTAACATTTTTAAAATCATCAATTTTAATCTTTGAAACTCGTTACTGATTTTATTTGATGTTTTCATCAAAAACAATTTGCATATATTATAATCAGCAATTAAATATAAAATGCAATAAATAAAACACAACCATGCATCACACACATACATAGCCTAGCCCAAAATATCCTATGCTTGATCACATGAGCCATCATGGGATCAAGAGGTCAAACTAAGGACAAACCATAGCTCCTACTTGATTCAAGATCCAAGTGAAAACTTGCCGAACACCATCGTTGTTAACTTGACCTGTTCACCATCTTCTAGGTCAAACTTCACGTTTCATCTTTATCTCCAATCTTCATCTTATTACATTTATTTAAAATTGAAAATACAACTAGTCTAGTACATTTACAAATTGAAATAAACTTAAATACAATACTATGAAATTGAAAGTAAATAAAATACAACTTTGGCTTCTATGTGTAGTGACCCGAACTTTTCCATGTTTATATATATTAATTGAGATTGATATTTACATGACTAAATGTTTCCAACGTGTTAAGCAATTAAACTAGTTAAGACTTGATTAAATGAAATAAGTTTCATATAGACAATTGATCACACAAGTTGACCGGCGATTCACGAACGTTACAAAATTGTAAAAACTACATGTTGTGGTATATATATATATATATATATATATATATATATATATATGGTTGACATGAGATTATGATGAGTAAGTATCTCACTAAGTATATTAACAATGTGTGATATACATAACAAAGGAGATTACTAAGTTAAGAAACTCGAAATGATATATATAACGATTATCGTTATAATAACGTCTACTAAATATATATGTATCATATTAAGTTATTGATACACTATATTTAACATGATAAAATGATATTTAAATATATCATTAAGTGTGTTAACAATGAACTACATATGTAAAAACAAGACTACTAACTCAAGAATTACGAAACGAGACTTATACGTAAATTTTAATGTATATATCATATTAAGAGATATTCTTACATCATAATATCATGATAATATAATAATTTAACATCTCATTTGATATAATAAACATTGGGTTAACAACATTAATTGAGATCGTTAACTTAAAGGTTTCAAAACAACACTTACATGTAACGACTAACGAAGACTTAACGACTCCATTAGAATGTATATACATGTTGTGTTTTGATATGTATTCTTACACTTTTGAAAGACTTCAAGACACATATCAAAGGACTTCTACTTAGCAAAAATGCTTACAATTACATCCTCGTTCAGTTTCATCAACAATTCTACTCGTATGCACCCGTATTCGTACTCGTACAATACACAGCTTTTAGATGTATGTACTATTGGTATATACACTCCAATGATCAGCTCTTAGCAACCCATGTGAGTCACCTAACACATGTGGGAACCATCATTTGGCAACTAGCATGAAATATCTCATAAAATTACAAAAATATTAGTAATCATTCATGACTTATTTACATGAAAACAAAATTACATATCCTTTATATCTAATCCATATACCAATGACCAAAAACACCTACAAACACTTTCATTCTTCAATTTTCTTTATCTAATTGATCTCTCTCAAGTTCCATCTTCAAGTTCTAAGTGTTCTTCATAAATTTCATAAGTATAGTTTCATAAAAATCAAGAATACTTCCAAGTTTGCAAGTCTACTTCCAAGCTTTCTAATCCATTCCAAGTAATCATATAAGATCAAGGAACCTTTGTTATTTACAGTAGGTTATCTTTCTAATTCAAGGTAATATTCATATTCAAACTTTGATTCAATTTCTACAACTATAACAATCTTATTTCGAGTGAAAATCTTACTTGAACTGTTTTCGTGTCATGATTCTGCTTCAAGAACTTTGAAGCTAGATCTATTTTTTTTATTTCCAGTAGTTTTATCCAGAAAACTTGAGGTAGTAATGATGTTCATAACATCATTCGATTCATACATATAAAGCTATCTTATTCGAAGGTTTAAACTTGTAATCACTAGAACATAGTTTAGTTAATTCTAAACTTGTTCGCAAACAAAAGTTAATCCTTCTAACTTGAACTTTAAAATCAACTAAACACATGTTCTATATCTATATGATATGCTAACTTAATGATTTAAAACCTGAAAACACGATGAACACCATAAAATCGGATATACGCCGTCGTAGTGAAACCGGGGGCTGTTTTGGTTTGGATAATTAAAAACTATGATAAACTTTGATTTAAAAGTTGTTCTTTTGGGAAAATGATTTTTCATATGAACATGAAACTATATCCAAAAATCTTGGTTAAACTCAAAGTGAAAGTATGTTTTTCAAAATGGTCATCAATATGTCGTTCTTTCGACGGAAATGACTACCTCTTTAGTAATTGACATGTAACTTAAATTTCCGACTATAAACCTATACTTTTTCTGTTTGGATTCTTAAATTAGAGTTCAATATGAAACCATAGCAATTTGATTCACTCAAAACGGATTTAAAATGAAGAAGTTATGGGTAAAACAAGATTGGATATTTTTGATCTTTTTAGCTACGGGAAATGTTTAACAAATCTATACAAATCATATCCTAGCTAACTTAAATTGTATTATACATGTATTCTAATATATTATGTAATCTTGGGATACCATAGACGCGTATGCAAATGTTTTGACATATCATATCGACCCATGTATATATATTTGGAACAACCATAGACACTCTATATGCAGTAATGTTGGAGTTAGCTATACAGGGTTGAGGTTGATTCCAAAAAATATATATACTTTAAGTTGTGATTTAGCCTGAGACGTGTATACACTGGGTCGTGGATTGATTCAAGATAATATATATCGATTTATTTCTGTACATCTAACTGTGGACAACTAGTTGTAGGTTACTAATGAGGACAGCTGACTTAATACACTCAAATCTTTAAAACATAATAAAAATGGTTGTAATTATATTTTGATCATATTTTGATATATATGTACATATTTGTATAGGTTCGTGAATCGATCCGTGGCCAAGTCTTATTTCCGAGGAAGGAAATATCTGTGAAAGTGAGTTATAGTCCCACTTTTAAAATCTAATATTTTTGGGATGAGAATACATTCAGGTTTTATAAATGATTTACAAAATAGACACAAGTACGTGAAACTACATTCTATGGTTGAATTATTGAAATCGAATATGCCCCTTTTTATTAATTCTGGTAATCTAAGAATTAGGGAACAGACACCCTAATTGACGCGAATCCTAAAGATAGATCTATTGGGCCTAACAAACCCCATCCAAAGTACCGGATGCTTTAGTACTTCGAAATTTATATCATATCCGAAGGGTGTCCCGGAATGATGGAGATATTCTTATATATGCATCTTGTTAATGTCGGTTACCAGGTGTTCACCATATGAATGATTTTTATCTCTATGTATGGGATGTGTATTGAAATATGAAATCTTGTGGTCTATTATTACGATTTGATATATATAGGTTGAACCTATAACTCACCAACATTTTTGTTGACGTTTAAAGCATGTTTATTCTCAGGTGAATACTAAGAGCTTCCACTGTTGCATAATAAAATAAGGACAAGATTTGGAGTCCATGTTTGTATGATATTGTGTAAAAACTGCATTCAAGAAACATATGTCGATGTAATATATTTCTATTGTAAACCATTATATAATGGTCGTGTGTAAACAGTATATTTTAGATTATCATTATTTGATAATCTACGTAATGTTTTTAAAACCTTTATTGATAAAATAAATGTTATGGTTGTTTTAAAAATGAATGCAGTCTTTGAAAAACATCTCATATAGAGGTCAAAACCTCGCAACGAAATCAATTAATATGGAACATTTATAATCAATATGAATGGGACATTTCACTATGGCCTCCAATTAAATCAAAAAACAACATGGCATAAAATTGCCGTAACCAACAATCACAACAATCACACATTGGTCGGGGCATTATGGGCTATGTATGCAATCATAATTTAATAACAACATTATTAAACCTATATATGGCTTGTCCATGGTTACAATGCATGTGTATAACCATGGAATAAAATAAATATTAAATAACCAACAATTATCCGAACCACATCTTTTTAAATTCAAAATTTAAATAGTGAATTTCTTCAGATCTTATTTGTGCGTCATGAGGTAATCAACAAAGTTGACTTTCAAAACCATAAGGGTTTTGACTTTTACCAATTCACCACAAAGCTAGATCTAAGAAAATCACGCGACAATTAAGACGGTGTAAAAGCGGCTCTTGATACCACTGAAGGAAAATCGTGTGTACTTTTAACAATTCAGATTAACGCAGCGGATAATAAAAATAATAATCTTTTATTATTTATGAACAAAAATTACAAGTTTAAATAACCACTTATTTAGTAAAACATACACACGATAAATCTATCCCATGGATCCAGTTACACCAATAATAATTGTCAAGAATAAAATTACGAAGTGGAGTTAACGGTATACCTTTCTTGAAGAAACTGATGAACGAAGAGAAACCTACGATCAAAGGGTATGATCGTCACTTTGGATAGTCCACTACACTTTCAAACAACGCCAATGGGTGCTAGTCCAAACCCAAGCAACTTATTAATATTAATACAATCAGATTATATTAATACTAATATGACAAAGTAATGTAAATAATACTCTGTAAAACTTTTCGTAAAGAAATCGTAATATGTGGTTTTGTCTTTTTGAGGCTACAAGTAAAAAGGCAGAGATTCTATCTGTTTTCTTTTTCGTGAGAGACACCACACCAAAGAAGGAACATATAAATATTAATTCTAACGACTCGTTAAGTCGGCAAAGTAAAAAACGCGTAGTAAAAATATGTTTCCAAGTTTTACTTGATTTCGAAATCTTTTCCCTTTTATTTCATTACTTGTCCACAAAAGAGTAATTAAATAATATTTACATTTAATTAATTAATCAAACAATTAATTAATTAATTTAATCTAATAATTTAAATATTCATTTAAATATTCAATTAATTCATAACGGAGTATTTTAATTTGTTTAGTCACTTGAGTAATATATATACATCTTATATATATTTAATTTGACGTCTAGGTGTATATATGTGTGACCCCAAAGGCTCAAATGAATTTAGCCATATAGTTATATGTTGTACCTATACATGTGACCGCTAGCCGAAAATAGGTATAAACATATAGCGCCATCCGTTTCAAGGAATCCCAGGAACGCACAAAGTTCATTAGAAAATTAAAGAAGGAATATGCCCAATCTCCCGTAATATCAATTGATCGACGATAAAATATGTGATGTCTTGCGATACAAAACCATCCTCTTTCGAAAGAAACAACGTGAACTAAATTTTTCAAGATAAGAACGAAAGGTTTTAAGCCGTGCGCTTTACAGTACATCTCAATGATCATAATATTTAGAATAGAATGAGGATTGAACCACACTCAGTCCATAAACTAACAAATTGCCAAAAAGAAATCGGTAAAGGGGATTCGTAAATTAAAAAGGCTGAATGCGTATGCATAGACAACCACTTTCTCAGGAGGAAGTCAATCGGCACTGATAATGCTAAAAACGAACATATATTTCATAGCATTATTCCTCAAGAAAGACAAGCTTTTAGTTGCAATTGTTCTATTTACAAGTGATATTCATTTAAATAATAAAAGGTAAAGACAAAAGACAGATTCGACGAATTGAAGACGCAAACGACCAAAAAGCTCAAAAATACAAAATACAATCAAAGAGGTTCCAATTATTGATAAGAAACGTCTCGAAATTACAAGAGTACAAGATTCAAAACGCAAAGTACAAGATATTAAATTATACGCAAGGACGTTCGAAAATTTGGAACCGGGACCAGAGTCAACTCTCAACGCTCGACGCAACGGACTAAAAATTACAAGTCAACAGAGTACAAGAATATAATATAATATATATATAATTAAATTTAATTATATATATTATATTATATAATAAATAAATAAGCAGCCCACGTTTTTGTAGACTTTTGAGCCTCCCCAGCTGGCCATGCGATCGCATGAGCCTGAAGGGTAAAGCTCATGCGATCGCATGAGCAACTTTTCCAGCCCTATAAAAACGAGTGTTTGGTTCATCAATATCCATCTTTCTTTCTCTCTATCAAACGTTTATATATATATATATATATATATATATATATATATATATATATATATATATATATATTATAATTTTAATTTTAATTTTAATTTCTAATAATAAGGGTATGTTAGCGAGTGTTTTAAGGGTGTAAGTCGAAATTCTGTCCGTGTAACGCTACGCTATTTTTAATCATTGTAAGTTATGTTCAACCTTTTTAATTTAATGTCTCGTAGCTAAGTTATTATTATGCTTATTTAAAATGAAGTAATCATGATGTTGGACTAATTACTAAAATTGGATAATTGAGTTTTGTACCATAATTGGGGTTTGGACAAAAGAACGACACTTGTGGAAATTAGACTATGGGCTATTAATGGGCTTTATATTTGTTTAACTAAATGATAGTTTGTTAATTTTAATATAAAGATTTACAATTGGACGTCCCTATAAATAGCCATATACACTCGATCGGACACGATAGGCGGGGTATTTATATGTACGAATAATCGTTCATTTAACCGGACACGGGAATGGATTAATAGTCTATGGAATTATTAAAACAGGGGTGAAATTATGTACAAGGACACTTGGCATAATTGATAACAAAGTATTAAAATCTTGGGTTACACGCAGTCGATAACCTGGTGTAATTATTAAACAAAGTATTAAAATCTTGTTACAGTTTAAGTCCCCAATTAGTTGGAATATTTAACTTCGGGTATAAGGATAATTTGACGAGGATACTCGTACTTTATATTTATGACTGATGGACTGTTATGGACAAAAACCAGACGGACATATTAAATAATCCAGGACAAAGGACAATTAACCCATGGGCATAAAACTAAAATCAACACGTCAAACATCATGATTACGGAAGTTTAAATAAGCATAATTCTTTTATTTCATATTTAATTTCCTTTATTTTATATTTAATTGCACTTTTAATTATTGCACTTTTTATTTATTGTTTTTGTATTTAATTGCACTTTTAATTATCGTACTTTTTAATTATCGCAATTTTATTTTATCGCACTTTTATTTATCGCAATTTCCTTATCGTTATTTACTTTACTCTTTAAATTAAGTCTTGTATTTATTTTTAATATTTTACATTAGGTTTTAACTGCGACTAAGTTTTAAAATCGACAAACCGGTCATTAAACGGTAAAAACCCCCCCTTTTATAATAATAATATTACTTATATATATATTTGTATTTTTATAAATTAAACTAATATAGCGTTAAGCTTTGTTTAAAAGATTCCCTGTGGAACGAACCGGACTTACTAAAAACTACACTACTGTACGTTTTGGTACACTGCCTATAAGTGTTGTAGCAAGGTTTAAGTATATCCATTCTATAAATAAATAAATATCTTGTGTAAAATTGTATCATATTTAATAGTATTTTCTTGTAAAATTTAATAGTATTTTATAACCCTTAGTTTTAACATCAAGTATTTTTGGCGCCGCTGCCGGGGAATCCAATTTTTTGCTTAAACGCCGGAAGCGCAACGCTAATAAAAAAAATACGCTTTTGTAAAAATACGTTTTAAATATTCGAAAATATAAAAAGAAAAATGAAAATATAAATATTTTTAAGAGTTTGTTAAATATTTAAGTTTTATAAAATTTCTTTATTTCTATTTTTAGTTTGTAAAAATATAATTTTTATTTAATTTATATAAATATATAATACAGCAAAAAAAAAATATTAAAACTCGAGTCCAGTACTGTAGCAGCCCAGTGTCTGGCCAGAAACCCTAGCCCATGCGATCGCATGGCTGGGTAACTTAGGACTCATGCGATCGCATAAGCCCTTCTGACACGTCACATTTGATTATCGTACAACATTAAATACGGAGTAATTATTATTATTATTAATCAAACCCTAATTAGGGTTGTATTATTATAATATTTAAGTTTTAATTTTATTATTTTGTATTATTTAGTTTTAATTAGGTTATTTAATTTATATAAACTTAATACTTTTATAAAATAAATAATATTTTTATAAAAATTGTACTTTTTACAACTTTTAGTATATTTTTATATTTTGTCCCTTTTTAATTATTTTAGCGTAATATTTGTATTTTATCACTCGTACTTAGTTTTAAACTTAGTTTTTGCCATAGTTATTTTTATTTCTAGATTTTTAGGCTTTGCCGTAAAATCCCTTAAGTGCTTTCTCTTTAGACTAAGATTTAGGTGCTTTAGAATTTTGCGACGCAGTTTTTAAGTTTTAGTACCTTTTTAAGATATTGCCATTTGAAATATAGTTTTTCTTGTAAGCTTTAATATTTTTAGACGCAACTTTTAATTCTTAGTTTTTAGTTCCTTTTTAAGTTTCAACGCGCTACTTTCTTATTTTTATTTTTCGACGCCTATTACCTATGTATCAATTATCACTACAATTAGTAATCTCAATTTACAATTTTAATTTAGTGATAATAATAAGGTTGGGTTAGTCGAGTGTTTTAAAGTTTTATAAGTCACTCTTTTTCTTTCTTATTTCTCCAATTTTAATACCGACGCGCTATTTTTCTCTCTTATTTCTCGCCATTCTAGTTTTTAGAACATAGAATTTTCTACTTCTTCTCTAAATTTATTTAAATTACGAAAATTTATTTTAAGTGGTTAAATTGATAGACATCAAAATTTTCTGGTTCGTAGTAATAGTTGGATTTGTACGTGGACCGGGTTATTGGAGCCAAACAGGGTTATATTGAGACCAAACGAATCCTGCCCCTCTGCTGCATATTTTGGCTATTCGAAACGTGAGAAAAATCAGAAAAGTCTATTAATTGGATAACTTATATAATTTTTCTTTCCTTTTTAAAAACTAATAGGATATTCAGTGAATGCACCGAGCAAGACGTTCACCACCTTTTGTACGTTCACCACCTGTAACCAGATCAAGACATCTAGCAAATATTTTCACCGTTGATTTTTCTTTAGAATCGTCATCCAGTCGACCAAGTACTCCAATTCAAATTTCCGATAATCCATTTTTTGAACCCGACCTCACAATTGAGAATCCGGAGAATATTCAGGGACGATTCATAGATCCTGAACCATTAATTTTTCTTCCGAAACCACCAATCATTCAAACAGAGATTGTTGAGGAACGAACAATTAAATCAGAATCCTCTAGTGATTCAGATTCAACAAATTCAATTATGGAGAATCTGGAACCTCTAAGTGTGGAAGACCGAATGCGAGCTAAACGCACTGGACAAGGTCACGCAATTACTCATCCAGACATTAATGCGCCAGATTATGAAATCAAAGGACAAATTCTACATATGGGGACTAATCAATGCCAATTTAGTGGTGCGCCGAAGGAAGATCCAAATGAACATCTTCGTACCTTTAATAGGATCTGCACACTATTTAAAATAAGAGAAGTTGAGGATGAACAGATATATCTCATGTTATTTCCCTGGACTTTAAAGGGAGAAGCCAAAGATTGGTTGGAATCGTTACCTGAAGGGGCAATTGATACATGGGACGTTTTAGTTGAAAAATTTCTTAAACAATTCTTTCCGTCATCTAAAGCCGTAAGACTTCAAGGAGAAATTGTTACGTTCACACAGAAACCGAATGAAACTCTATATGAGGCGTGGTCTAGATTTGGAAAGTTATTAAGAGGATGTCCGCAACATGGTTTAGACACTTGTCAAATAGTACAAATATTCTACCAAGGATGCGACATCACTACAAGGAAAGACATAGATATTGCAGCTGGTGGTTCTATTATGAAGAAAACAGAAACTGATGCTTACAAAATTATTGATAACACTGCTTCCCAC
Source organism: Rutidosis leptorrhynchoides (assembly GCF_046630445.1). NCBI lineage: Eukaryota > Viridiplantae > Streptophyta > Magnoliopsida > Asterales > Asteraceae > Rutidosis > Rutidosis leptorrhynchoides. The sequence goes on from NC_092335.1 coordinate 483,270,503, forward strand.
TCACATGAGTGGCACCAAGAAAAAGATATCGTTAGATCATCTAAAGCAGCTAGAGCCGATTCTAGCCATAACTTAGATTCCATTTCTACAAAGATAGATGCTGTCGAGAGACGAATGGAAAAGATGACTAAGGATATATACTCAATACGAATTAGTTATGGGCAGTGTGGAGGACCACATTTGACAAAAGATTGTCTCAGTATTGAACTAACAATGGAACAAAGAGAGAATATTTCATACATAAACCAAAGGCCTGAAAATAATTATCAGAATAATTATCAACCGCCAAGACCGATTTACAATCAAAACCATAATTATAACCGAAATGTTCCATACAAGAACCAACAAGGTCCTAGCAATCAACAAGTATCCAATAATACTTACAATCAGCAAAGACCTAATTTTCAAAACAAACCACAAACCGATGATAAAAAGCCGAATTTAGAAGATATGATGACGAAGCTAGTTGAAACTCAAACGCAGTTTTTCACATCTCAGAAACAAACGAATGAACAAAATGCTCAAGCATTTAGAAATCAACAAGCTTCTATTCAAAATCTGGAACAAGAAGTAAGTAACCTAGCAAGGTTAATAGGTGAAAGAAAATCGGGAAGTCTACCTAGTGATACAAATGCTAACCCCCGGAATGAAACAGCTAAAGCCATTACCACAAGAAGTGGTATTAAACTTAAATCACCTGAAATACCTGTAACTTCTGATGAAGCTATTCCTACTCCACAAGAACCACAACCTGAACAAGATAAGGAAAAAGAACCGGTAGTTGAAAAGGTTAATGAAGATAACACAGTTAAGGCTAAACCTTATGTTAAACCATACCAACCACCACTTCCTTACCCGAGTAAAATGAAGAAAGAGAAACTTGAAGCCGAGCAATCCAAATTCTTAGATATGTTTAAACAGATAAATGTAAATCTTCCTTTCATTGATGTAATTTTAAGAATGCCTAGATATGCTAAATTCTTGAAAGATCTAATCACAAATAGAAAGAATATGGAAGAACTCTCGGCTGTTACTATGAATGCTAATTGTTCAGCAGTGCTGTTGAATAAGATACCAGAAAAACTATCAGATCCAGGAAGTTTCACAATTCCATATTTTCTGGGTAGTCTTAATTCAATAGAAGCATTGGTAGACTTAGGTAGTAGTATAAATTTAATGCCGTATTCACTATACGCTAAACTAGACCTTGGAGAATTGAAACCAACACGAATAAGCATACAACTAGCTGATCGATCAATAAAATATCCTAGAGGGATAATGGAGAACATGCTAGTTATAGTTGGTACTTTAGTATTTCCAGTAGATTTTGTTGTTCTGGACATGGAAGAAGATTCTCAAGTTCCTCTCATATTAGGAAGACCATTCTTAAACACGGTTAAAGCAATGATAGACGTGTTTGGTAAGAAACTGACCCAAAGTATAGAGGACGAGAGTGTTACCTTTTCAGTTGATAGAGCAATGCAATAACCGCAATATGTAGATGATACATGTTATTATATTCAAACTATAGAATCACATGCAGAATTGTTAGAAGAGTTTCCAGAATTACAAGGAACAGGAGAATGTTCTTTAGGAGAAGGAACTGAACCAATTGATGAAACCGAAATGTTAGCTACACTAATGGCTAATGGATATGAACCAACAACAGAAGAAATTCAAATGTTAAAAGAAGAAGACAGATATCGATATAAATCATCGATAGAAGAACCTCCGGCATTAGAGTTAAAGCCACTTCCAAACCATTTGGAATACGCTTATTTACATGGTGAATCTGAATTACCTGTAATAATATCATCTTCTCTTACTAATAATGAAAAATCTCAACTCATTTCTGTATTAAAAGCTCATAAACCAGCTATTGCATGGAAGATTCATGATATTAAAGGAATAAGTCCTTCGTATTGCACACATAAAATCCTTATGGAAGAAGGTCATAAAACGTATGTGCAATGCCAACGAAGACTAAATCCTAATATGCAAGATGTTGTTAAGAAAGAAATTATTAAACTGCTAGATACAGGTTTAATTTATCCAATCTCTGATAGTCCATGGGTAAGCCCAGTTCAATGCGTACCTAAGAAAGGTGGCATGACTATCATCACAAATGAGAAGAATGAGCTTATTCCTACTAGGACTGTAACAAGATGGCGTGTATGTATTGATTATAGAAAATTAAATGACGCCACCAGAATGAAAGGACCCGTCCTAATCTATCCGGACGAAGTCCATATCGATTATAAACGATTCACAATAGTTGATTACATCGCGAGGTACTTGACCTCTATATGATACATTTTACAAACATTGCATTCGTTTTTGAAAGACAAACATCGAAAGTTGACAAGCACGCATCACATTTCATAATATATCAGACTATCAACGACTTAATAATAATCTTGATGAATTCAATGAATCGAATGCAACGTCTTTTGAAATATGCTATGAATGACTCCAAGTAATATCTTTTAAATGAGCAAATGCACAGCGGAAGATCTCTTTCGTACCTGAGAATAAACATGCTTTCAAGTGTCAACCAAAAGGTTGGTGAGTTCATTAGTTTAACATAAATAATCATTTCATAATTTTAATAGACCACAAGATTTCATATTTCTATTTCTTATAAACATACGTCTCATGCATAGAGACAAAAATATCATTCATATGGATTGAACACCTGGTAACCGACATTAACAATATGCATATTAGAATATCCCCATCATTCCGGGATCCTCCTTCGGACATGATATAAATTTTGAAGTACTAAAGCATCCGGTACTTTGGATGGGGCTTGTTGGGCCCGATAGATCTATCTTTAGGATTCGCGTCAATTAGGGTGTCTGTTCCCTAATTCTTAGATTACCAGACTTAATAAAAAGGGCATATTCGGTTTAATAATACAACCATAGAATGTAGTTTTAAGTACTTGTGTCTACTTCGTAAAACAGTTATAAAAGCAGCGCATGTATTCTCAGTCCCAAAATATATATTGCGAAAGCATTTAAAAAAGGGATTAATGAAACTCACAGTACTGTATTTTGTAGTAAAAATACATATGACGACATTGAATGACTGAACAATGCAGGGTGGCCTCGGATTCACGAACCTATATCATTTGTATATTTATTAATACATATAATCGTATTCAAATGAATATATATATATAAATTTATTAATTATATTATTTTTATATTAATATCATATATTCTTAATTTGTATGTACATTCAAATAGTTGATATTTTTATAGTTCTATTAATATAATCATATACGTACTTGTTTAATAATATATTTAAAAATCGACAATTTGTTGTTTGTAAGTGTTTATATAAATAATTTTAATAGGTTTTTATGTATATAGTTACGTTAAGTTTGAATATAAGTGTAGTATATATAATGAATATATTTTATGTACACAATATTTATTTACCTAAAAATGATAGTTCTTGAGATTAATAAAGACAATATTAATAATCATATTATTTAGTATTAATACCTATTTTGATAATAATATTGTTAGTAATAACAATAATAATAGTAATTATAATTGCAACTCGGGTTATATTAACGGTAATAATAATAGTTGGTAACTACTACTAATAATAACGGTAATAACAATAATAAATATCATTCATAATACATATTAATAATAATTCATACTTAATAATAATAATAATATCCTAATCATAAAAAATGATAACTAATACATATTTCAACACTATCATTAATAATAATTTTAATTACATGTGATAATAATAATAACTATAACTAATGATACAAATAACAATAATAAAGGTAATAATTAGTAATAATAATAATAACATAATAATTAGAATATTGGAGTGACTACCTTAATGAAATTCGTCACAAAAAGAATTAAACACCCCTGCCGGGTCTCGAACCCGAGACCTCTCGAATAACGCTAACACCCTTCACCAAGGCTCCGTCGCCTATTAATCTGTTTTAACCTCTCTCCATTTATTTTAAAACCCTCGTTAATTTTATGTTCTTCTTCCTCAAAACACAATTCGACCAGAGCTCCACCATTACAAAACATAGATTTTATTTAATCATTTTAGGATATAAAATTAATCCATAAACATTTCATAAGTGAGATATTAAATTAATAAACGCAAAAAAAAATAAGATAAAAAAACAAAATTTCTGTTCGTCGCTAGAAGAGAAAAAAAATAATTGATTTTGAGATTAAAGAAGTTTTAGACAGAAATTATAAAACGAATTAGGTTTCAATTCATCCTTAGAAACTATTGGAAGCATTAATCGAACTTAAAACCTCAAAACAGATTCGAATTTGATGATGAACACAAAACTTGACTTTTTAAACGAAACTTTGACTCGTAAAATTAGGATTCAATATAACGAATTGGTACATAAGATTTTGCAGAAAGTTTGCTTTGAAGATTCCTAACTAAACTGCATTTATACATTTTCAAATTTATATCAAAATTGAACCTTTCAAAATTATGAACACTAAAGGGATGAACGAGCTGTACCTTTTCTTTTTCTGTTAAAATAAATGGAAAAAATATAGATGAAAGTGATAATTGATAATGCTAGTGATATTCTCCAATGATTTGTGTTTTAACTCGTGAATTAACAGATTGTTGTATATATAAAAAAAGATTCGACTGATTCAATAAAGCAGAAGAAAAATATATATTAAAAAAATACTGATAACAACTTGTAACAATTTTTATTTAGTTCTGTTTGATTTTTTTTAACTTGTTAACAGAGTCAAAGACAGGAAAATCGAATTCAGATCATTTGGATTGATACTTTTCAACAACTTGTACTAATTCCTTGTTTTTATATTCTTATGTAATTAAATTTATAACTAATAATAAATAATAATAATAATAATTATATTAATAATAGTTATCATAATAATAGATAATAATAATGATGATTAAAAATAATGGTGATAATAATATTATTCATAATGCAATTAATAATACTAATTATGTTAAAAATAATTATAATAAATTTAATAATAAAAATAATCATATTAATAACTAACATTATAATTATAATAATGATAATTTAGTAATAACGATATAAATAATAATAATACTTATATTAGTAATGATAATAATAATATTAGAGATTTCAACACATTATTTGCATCAAGTTTCATATCTATTAATATTAATAAGACTGATATTAATATTAATATGAATATTATAACAATAATGAATTAATGATAATAATATTAATATAACAATTATACATGAAATGCTTTGATACAGTTGACAATTTATGTTTGAAATCGTTTATATCTAATATACTTTATGTATTCAAAATAACAAATTTTAGTTTGTTAAAGTTATCTTTCATCGTAACTAAATTACATAATAGTTCGTTTAATATAATTATTTACATATATAATTATTTATATTTACATTTCTATTTTCAATTATAGGTTCGTGAATCGTCGAAATTAGTTAAAGGTCAAATGCATTCATAAAAAATAGTTCCAACATTTTGAGACTCGGTTTAATAGACTTTGGTTATCGTGTCGAAACCATATTAAGATCAAATTTAAATTTGGTCAGAAATTCCCGGGTCATCACACAGAAAAGATCACTTTCCCTTACCTTTCATTGATCAAATGTTGGAAAGGTTAGCCGGAAACAGTTACTATTGTTTTCTAGATGGTTTTTCCGGATATTTTCAAATTCCAATAGCACCCGAAGACCAAGAGAAAACCACATTCACGTGCCCTTATGGTACTTTTGCTTACAAACGCATGCCATTTGGACTTTGCAATGCCCCTGCAACCTTTCAAAGGTGCATGATGGCGATTTTTCACGACATGATAGAAGAATGCATGGAAGTTTTCATGGATGACTTTTCAGTCTTCGGTGATACATTTGAATCATGTTTAGTTAATCTTGAACGAATGCTTATTAGATGCGAACAATCAAATCTAGTACTTAATTGGGAGAAATGTCATTTCATGGTTAAAGAAGGCATCGTTCTTGGTCATAAAATTTCAAAGGAAGGAATTGAAGTGGATAGAGCTAAAGTAGATGTAATAGCTAAACTTCCACATCCCACCAATGTTAGAGGAGTTAGGAGTTTTCTAGGGCATGCCGGTTTTTACCGACATTTCATAAAAGATTTTTCTAAAATTGCCACTCCTATGAATAAACTCCTAGAAAAGGATGCTCCAATCATCTTTTCAGATGAATGTATCAAATCTTTTAATATACTTAATGAAAAACTCACTAATGCGCCGATCATGATAACACCAAATTGGAATCTACTGTTTGAACTAATGTGCGATGCAAGTGATTTTGCAATGGGAGCCATTTTAGGACAAAGGATTGAAAAATAATTTCAACCTATATATTATGCTAGTAAGACGTTACAAGGAGCACAAACAAATTACACAACTACTGAAAAAGAACTCCTTGCTATTGTCTTTGCTTTTGACAAATTTCGTTCATATCTCGTTCTAGCTAAAACGGTGGTCTATACCGACCATTCTGCTCTTAGATACCTATTTTCGAAACAAGATGCCAAACCAAGATTAATCCGTTGGATCTTGCTCTTACAAGAGTTCGATATTGAAATCCGAGATAAAAGAGGAGCAGAAAATCTCGCAGCCGATCATCTTTCTCGTCTTGAAAATCCTGATTTAGAAGTTCTAAATGAATCGGCCATACAAGACAACTTTCCTGATGAATATCTATTGAAGATAGATTATAATGAAATTCCATGGTTTGCAGACTATGCAAACTACTTAGTATGTGGATTCCTTGAAAAAGGATTGTTGTACCAAAAACGAAAGAAATTCTTCAGTGATATAAAACACTATTTCTGGGAAGATCCACATCTGTTTAAAAGTTATCCCGATGGAATAATACGCCGATGTGTATTCGGAGATGAAGCCAATCAAATCTTAAACCATTGTCACACAGGACCAACAGGAGGGCATTATGGGCCTCAACTAACAGTAAGAAAAGTTTATGATGCTGGATTCTATTGGCCTACAATTTACAAAGACGCACACCTTCTTTGCAAATCTTGTGATGCTTGTCAAAGGGCCAGAAAAATAAGTCAACGTGATGAAATGCCACAAAATGTCATTCAAGTATGTGAAGTATTTGACATTTGGGGTATTGACTTTATGGGTCCATTTCCAAAATCTCATAATAATCTATATATTCTCGTAGCCATTGATTATGTATCTAAATGGGCGGAAGCACAAGCTCTCCCAACTAACGATGCACGAGTTGTAGTCAACTTTTTAAAACGTCTTTTTGCAAGGTTTGGAACACCGAAAGCTTTAATAAGTGATCGGGGTACTCATTTCTGTAATAATCAACTTGAGAAAGTTCTTAAAAGATATGGAGTAACTCATAAAATCTCCATTGTTTATCATCCACAGACAAGTGGACAAGTTGAAAATACCAACCGAGCTTTAAAACGTATTCTAGAGAAAACCGTAGGATCAAATCCCAAGGAATGGTCCATAAAATTGGAGGATGCACTCTGGGCTTTTAGAACAGCCTACAAAACTCCAATTGGAACCACACCTTTTAGACTCGTTTACGGAAAAGCATGTCATCTTCCAGTAGAAATTGAACACAAAGCATTTTGGGATTTGAAGACATGTAATCTTGATTTACATGAAGCTGGACGTCTACGATTAAGTCAATTAAACGAATTAGAAGAATTAAGACATGAAGCATACGAAAATTCGTTAATCTATAAAGAAAGAACGAAGAAATGGCATGATAAAAGAATCAGAAGTTCAAAAGAATTTAAAGAAGGAGACAAAGTTCTTCTTTTCAATTCACGATTCAAGCTATTTCCTGGAAAATTGAAATCAAGATGGTCTGGACCATTCATAGTCAAAAGAGTTTTCCCATACGGAACGATAGAATTAACAAATTCAAATGGGATTGAATTTAAAGTTAATGGTCACAGAGTTAAACACTACATAGATAGTCCGATGGAAGTCAACAACGAAGTTAATCACAATTTCGATACCACAGCTAACTAAGTGTGGGGAGAATCAAGTCTTTAAAGGATAATATGTATTTCTGTTAGAGTTAGATTTTCTATTTTCGTGTAGTTCTCGAAAATGGAACCCGAATGGTCTTTCCCTAGCAGACCCTAAAGAACTAGTCTTCTCCCCCCATTCTGAATTTTTATTTTTTTTTAGGTTTTTACGAAATGAAGACTTCCTGTGAAGTAAACCATGGTCTAATGCTACACGCTTTGATTACTAAACGTAATAATGACACACTACCGAGTGAACTGGTATCAGTAATCAGAGAAAAATTGGACGGAGTAACAAAAGAATCCAGATGCGAAGATAATAAGTTACAATTTGGTAAAGGAAAATCAAAATCCACAGCGAAAAGAAGAGCACGACACCTTGAAAGATGTCACAAATGCGGAGAATGGTCACACGAAGGTAAATGTTCAAATAATCAAACCTATTCAAACACCGAATTTGTTACTTTATGCAGAGATGGACCGTTCATATGTTTAGAAGAAAAAACATTAAATGCTCGAGGTTACGCCTATGTAGCCATGGAAAATCAATTAGTCCGACTATCTTATGAGTGGGCTAGAGCATATCACTAAGAATACTATTTCACAGGTAAGTTTGTACAGTTTTTAGTTTTATTTTTATTTTTAACCTTTTGATAATAAACGCTAATTTGTTTGCTATAAAGTATTAAATTGGTATTCGATGAAATTAGGTCTTGCGACCGAAATTATTGATATCATTCAAAAAATTTATTACATCACTGCGAAATTTAACGTTTATTCTTAAGGTATAAATATCTTTAATCAATCAACCCAAAATATTTTAAAAATTCGTCATGAGTTAAACTAGGTTATGTAACCGAAATTACTTTACCGAAAAGAGGGGCGTATATTTTTGATAATATTTGATTGATTAAAGTGGGATAAAAGCCAAAAAGATTTTTAATTTTATTTTTACCATGTTTTTAAAATTAATATATAAATCTTAAATTGATATTGTAAACTTTTTAAATCAATATATTTAAGTTTGTAAATATTTGAGAAATTAATATTTTTAATATAAGTTTGTATGTATAAAAATAAAAATATAATTTAAGTTTGGTGTGAATTTTTAATTTTATGCATTTTAAATTTAAGTTTGGTGTGAATTTAAAAACAAAAATTTACTTTATATCGCTAAGTTAAAAATATGATTTTTAAAATTCGTCGTAAGTTGAAGACTAGGTCGTTGAACCGAAATTGCTTTACTCGAGGGCGGGACGAGAACTTTTATTATCATTATTTTTAATCTTATTGAATTAAAGTATGCCAAAAACATTAAAAAAAACCCAAAAATCTTTACTTTTAAAAACCGCACTTTGAATTGACAAATTTTAAAATTTTGTCGAGGGACGGACTAGGACATCGATCCGAAACGCCCTCATTCTAAAAAGAAACAAATTTTTAAAATTTTATTAATTATAAGTTTTAGAAGTTATAAGGTTTTATAAAAAAAAAATAAAAAAAAAATACTGTAGCCGGAGCCCCATGCGATCGCATGGGTATTGCACTCCAACTCCATGCGATCGCATGGAGCTGGAAAACAGGTCAGATAGAAAAGGGCAGCGAGCTGTTCTTCACACCATAAAACACACAACACATACGAAAATACTCCCAAATATTCACCAAATTTCACAAAAATTCACCGTAATTCATCATTTTTCTTGCTCTAATCATGCCTAGATTCTCATTCTTCAGCAAAATGGTAAAAATTACACCCCTAAACTCATAAATTTTCTAGTTTTTGTGATAATTACCAATATTTTACCTAATGCAATTTTGTTAATTTCTAGTGTAATTAGTGCTAAATTGTTAGTATTTTATACATGTATAACCTAGATTGATGCTATTTAACATGATTTGAAGCCAAAAACTTCAAAATTTTTAGAAATCTAGGGTTTGTGTTCTTGAGCAATTTGGAGCTTTTTGATATAAACAGGTTTTGGCCAATTTTTGTCATGAATTATTGCTTAATTGAGTAGTGTAACATGTTTAGGTAGTTAAATGATCCAAACATTGATCCTAAACATGATTTTTAAAGATTAAAGTGGACTTTTTAGGCAAAAATTCATGAACTTGATTAATTTGATATAATTGCCATTTGAGACTTGTTTAATTGTTAGTAATGACTATTTTGACATGTTATTTGAGTTAAATGCTTATGAACTTTGTCTACATTTCCATATGTGCTTATTTGAAAAAGTATAGAATTGTAAAAATTGTGAAAATGTGTATAAGTTAAATTTTGATTTAACATGTTATTATGATTGTTTTAAGTTGTTATTTTGCTAACACTAATGCATATTTGGATGCACAAATTTTGTGTTTAATGTGTTTTGCAGAAAGCCGATACTGGAGGTTCAGGAGCATCATCATCTAGACAGCCTGCTCCAGCTCCAGAACCAGAACCAGAAATGCAATATGAACCTGAACAACAACCACAACAGGAACCACAATATCAGCCTGAACAGCACATACCCTATTATGATCCGCTACAGTTACCTAATGAATTGACAGTATTTCTGCCACAACCACCTGTAGAATACCCAACGATACCGGAACACACATTGCATCCTAATTTGAGGTTCGATAGACGATGGAGAGATTATCCATCATATCAAAGTAATAAGTTCAAATTAGTAACAAAAGAGGTAGAGGTGCCAAGGGTAATTGATTGGAATCCTTTGGAAACGTTCCATCTAGCTGACCGTGTTAGACAGCATTTGGTACAAAGGTATGGCAGTTCTTCTTTTATAGATTGGATACGTCTTTTCACCATTCGTAGACCTGTATATAAGGAATGGTGTGTTGAGCTGATGAGTACTATAGCGTTAAATGTAGATGTAGATAGGTTAGATGATAGAAGTTCTCTTAGATTTATCCTTGGCGGTAGGATGTACAGAATGTCCATAATGGACATGGCCAGGGCATTACAGATTTACACTCCTAGTGAATTGCTACTACCCGATTGTATGAGTTTGATTTATCTTGGGGAAAGGGTAGATAGGAACTTTGACGCTGACGCCGTTTGGAGGCTGATAATGCTAAAAACGAACATATATTTCATAGCATTATTCCTCAAGAAAGACAAGCTTTTAGTTGCAATTGTTCTATTTAAAAGTGATATTCGTTTGAATAATAAAAGGTGAAGACAAAAGACAGATTCGACGAATTGAAGACGTAAACGACCAAAAAGCTCAAAAGTACAAAATACAATCAAAGAGGTTCCAATTATTGATAAGAAACGTCTCGAAATTACAAGAGTACAAGATTCAAAACGCAAAGTACAAGATATTAAATTGTACGCAAGGACGTTCGAAAATCTGGAACCGGGACATGAGTCAACTCTCAACGCTCGACGCAATGGACTAAAAATTACGAGTCAACTATGCACATAAATATAATATAATATATAATTAATTCTTAAAATTAATATATATATTATAATATATTTATAAATCGTCGGTAAGAAAGAAGCCAAAGGAGGGTGAGCTGTATTTTCAAACTTCGCGACTCACGGAGTTTGAAGGCAAAAGTTGCCGCGAGTCGCGGAGTACCCCTGAACTCAATTCCCTATAAAGCCAACCGAATTCTGATCATTTTGATATCCATAATATATCCATCTCTCTATCTATATACGTAATATTTATATTTATAATTTATATTTTAATTTTAATTTTAATTTTAATCCTAATAATAAGGGTATGTTAGCGAATGTTGTAAGGGTGTAAGTCGAAATTCTGTCCGTGTAACGCTACGCTATTTTTAATCATTGTAAGTTATGTTCAACCTTTTTATATTAATGTCTCGTAGCTAAGTTATTATTATGCTTATTTAATCCGAAGTAATCATGATGTTGGGCTAATTACTAAAATTGGGTAATTGGGCTTTGTACCATAATTGGGGTTTGGACAAAAAAACGACACTTGTGGAAATTAGACTATGGGCTATTAATGGGCTTTATATTTGTTTAACTAAATGATAGTTTGTTAATGTTAATATAAAGATTTACAATTGGGCGTCCCTATAAATTACCATATACACTCGATCGGACACGATGGGCGGGGTATTTATATGTACGAATAATCGTTCATTTAACCGGACACGGGAATGGATTAATAGCCACTAGAATAATTAAAACAGGGGTGAAATTATGTACAAGGACACTTGGTATAATTGATAACAAAATATTAAAACCTTGGGTTACACTCAGTCGACATCCTGGTGTAATTATTAAACAAAGTATTAAAATCTTGTCACTGTTTAAGTCCCCAATTAGTTGGAATATTTAACTTCGGGTATAAGGATAATTTGACGAGGACACTCGCACTTTATATTTATGACTGATGGACTGTTATGGACAAAAACCAGACGGACATATTAAATAATCCAGGACAAAGGACAATTAACCCATGGGCATAAAACTAAAATCAACACGTCAAACATCATGATTGCGGAAGTTTAAATAAGCATAATTCTTTTATTTCATATTTAATTTCCTTTATTTTATATTTAATTGCACTTCTAATTATCGCATTTTTATTGTTATTGTATTTAATTGCACTTTTAATTATCGTACTTTTTAATTATCGCAAGTTTATTTTATCGCACTTTTATTATTCGCAATTTCATTATCGTTATTTACTTTATGCTTTTAATTAAGTCTTGTATTTATTTATTATTTTACATTTGGTTTTAACTGCGACTAAAGTTTTAAAATTGACACACCGGTCATTAAACGGTAAAAACCCCCCTTTATAATAATAATATTACTTATATATATATTTATAAAGTAAACTAATATAGCGTTAAGCTTTGTTTAAAGATTTTCCCTATGGAACGAACCGGACTTACTAAAAACTACACTACTGTACGATTAGGTACACTGCCTATAAGTGTTGTAGCAAGGTTTAAGTATATCCATTCTCTAAATAAATAAATATCTTGTGTAAAATTGTATCGTATTTAATAGTATTTTATACCCCTTAGCTTTAACTATCAAGTATTTTTGGCGCCGCTGCCGGGGAACAATTTAGCTTAAAAGCCGGAAGCGCAACGCTAATTAAAAAAAAAGATTTTTAGTTTACTTTTATTAAAATTCGTTTTTATAAAAATACGTTTTAAATATTCGAAAATATAAAAAGAAAAACAAAAATATAAGTATTTTTAAGATTTTGTTAAATATTTAAGTTTTATAAAGTTTCTTTATTTTTATATAAGTTTTATTTAAGTATTTTGTTTTTATTTAAAACATAAAAAAACCGAAAAAAAAATATATATATAAATCTAGTTTTAAGATTTTTATTTATAAAATTATAAAGTAGTTCTATTTTTATTCTAGTTTTTAAAATATAAGTTTTTATTATATAAATATTTTAGATTTTAAAACAGAAAATATAAAACAGAAAATATAAAATAAAAAAATAAAAAAGAAAAACGCGTCGAATTTCAAAACTGTACCTGAGTTGAATTTTGAAACCCCGCGACTCGCGGAGTTTGAAGCATCGAATACCGCGACTCGCGGAGCAGACCTGACACGGGTACACCGGAACCCTAATTCGCATTAATTACGGGTTTTATTAATTTTAATTAATTTTAAACCCTAATTAGTTTATTTATATTATATAGTTTAGTTTAGTTTTTATTTATTTATTTTATTTAGTTAAATTAGTTTAAATAAAATATAAAATTAAAAGTTTTAATAAATAAATAATATAAAAATAATATTTTTATAAAAATAATATTTTTATAAAAATTTGTAACTTTTTACAACTTTTTGTATATTTTTATATTTTGTCCCTTTTTAATAGTTTTAGCGTAATATTTGTATTTTTAGCTCATATTTAGTTTTAAACTTAGTTTTTGCCATAGTTATTTTTATTTCTAGATTTTTAGGCTTTGCCGAAAAATCACTTAAGTGCTTTTTCTTTAAACTAAGATTTAAGTGCTTTAGAATTTTGCGACGCCTTTTTAAGTTTTAGTTTCTTTTTAAGTTATTTCCATTTGGGATATAGTTTTTCCTGTAAGCTTTAATATTTTTAGACGACTTTTACCTATGTATCAATTATCATTCCAATTAGTAATCTCAATTTGCGATTATAATTTTAAGTTAGTTGTAGTAATAAGGTTAGGTTAGTCAAGTGTTTTTAAGTGTTATAAGTTTCTTTTATTTTTCCGTCACCTTTTATTTTTCAACCAATTTTCTTTTTCGACCTTTTTCGACGAACTCTTTTTCTTTCTTATTTCTCGCTATTCTAGTTTTAGGACATAGATTTTTATTCTACTTCTTATCTAAATTTCTTAAAATTACGAAAATTTATTTTAAGTGGTTAAATTGATAGACATCAAAATTTTCTGGTTCGTAGTAATAGTTGGATTTGTACGTGGACCGGGTTATTGGAGCCAAACAGTCCTCAATTATATTGAGACCAAACGAATCATGCCCCTCTGCTGCATCTTTTGGCTATTCGAAACGTGGGCAAAATCAGAAAAGTCTATTGATTGGATAACTTATTATAATTTTTCTTTCCTTTTAAAAACTAATAGGATATTCAGTGAATGCACCGAGCAAGACGTTCACCACCTTTTGTACGTTCACCACCTGTAACTAGATCAAGACATTTAGCAAATATTACCGCCATTGATTTTTCTTTAGAATCGTCATCCAGTCGACCAAGTACTCCAGTTCAAATTTCCGATAATCCATTTTTTGAACCCGACCTCACAATTGAGAATCCGGAGAATATTCAGGAACGATTCATAGATCCTGAACCACTAAACTTTTCTCCGGAACCACCAATCATTCAAACAGAGATTGTTGAGGAACGAACCATTAAATCAGAATCTTCTAGTGATTCCGATTCAACAAATTCAATTATGGAAGTAACAGAACCATTAAGTATGGAAGACCGAATGAGAGCTAAACGCACTGGCCAAGGTCACGCAATTACTCATCCAGACATTAATGCGCCAGATTATGAAATCAAAGGACAAATTCTACACATGGTGACTAATCAATGCCAATTTAGTGGTGCGCCGAAGGAAGATCCAAATGAACATCTACGTACCTTTAATAGGATCTGCACACTATTTAAAATCCGAGAAGTGGAGGATGAACAGATATATCTCATGTTATTTCCCTGGACTTTAAAGGGAGAAGCCAAAGATTGGTTGGAATCGTTACCTGAAGGGGCGATTGATACATGGGACGTTTTAGTTGAAAAATTTCTTAAACAATTCTTTCCTGCATCTAAAGCCGTAAGACTTCAAGGAGAAATTGTTACATTCACACAGAAGCCGAATGAAACTCTATATGAGGCGTGGACAAGATTTGGAAAGTTATTAAGAGGATGTCCGCAACATGGTTTAGACACCTGTCAAATAGTACAAATATTCTACTAAGGATGCGACATCACTACAAGGAAAGACATAGATATAGCAGCTGGTGGTTCTATTATGAAGAAAACCGAAACTGATACTTACAAAATTATTGATAACACTGCTTCCCACTCACATGAGTGGCACCAAGAAAAAGATATCGTTAGATCATCTAAAGCAGCTAGAGCCGATTCTAGCCATGACTTAGATTCCATTTCCGCAAAGATAGATGCTGTTGAGAGACGAATGGAAAAGATGACTAAAGATATTCACTCAATTCGAATTAGTTGTGAGCAGTGTGGAGGACCACATTTGACAAAAGATTGTCTCAGTATTGAATTAACAATGGAACAAAGAGAGAATATTTCATACATAAACCAAAGGCCTGGAAAAAATTATCAGAATAATTATCAACCGCCAAGACCTATTTACAATCAAAACCAGAATTATAACCGAAATATTCCATACAACAACCAACAAGGTCCTAGCAATCAACAAGTATCCAATAATACTTACAACCAGCAAAGACCTAATTTTCAAAACAAACCACCACAACAAACCGATGATAAAAAGCCGAATTTAGAAGATATGATGACGAAGCTAGTTGAAACTCAAACGCAGTTTTTCACATCTCAGAAACAAACTAATGAACAAAATGCTCAAGCATTTAGAAATCAACAAGCTTCTATTCAAAATCTGGGACAAGAAGTAAGTAACCTAGCAAGGTTAATAGGTGAAAGAAAACCGGGAAGTCTACCTAGTGATACAAATGCTAACCCCCGGAATGAAACAGCTAAAGCCATTACCACAAGAAGTGGTACAACACTTAAACCACCTGAAATACTTGTAACTTCTGATGAAGCTATTCCTACTCCACAAGAACCACAACCTGATCAAGATAAGGAAAAAGAACCGGTAGTTGAAAAGGTTAATGAAGATAACACAGTTAAGGCTAAACCTTATGTTAAACCATACCAACCACCACTTCCTTACCCGAGTAAAATGAAGAAAGAGAAACTTGAAGTAGAGCAATCCAAATTCTTGGATATGTTTAAACAGATAAATGTAAATCTTCCTTTCATTGATGTGATTTCAGGAATGCCTAGATATGCTAAATTCTTGAAAGATCTAATCTCAAATAGAAAGAAAATGGAAGAACTCTCGGCTGTTACCATGAATGCTAATTGTTCAGCAGTGCTGTTGAATAAGATACCAGAAAAATTATCTGATCCAGGAAGTTTCACAATTCCATGTTTTCTGGGTAGTCTTAGTTCAATAGAAGCATTGGCAGACTTAGGTGCTAGTATAAATTTAATGCCGTATTCACTATACGCTAAACTAGACCTTGGAGAATTGAAACCAACCAGAATAAGCATACAACTAGCCGATAGATCAATAAAATATCCTAGAGGGATAATGGAGAACATGCTAGTTAAAGTTGGTACTTTAGTATTTCCAGTAGATTTTGTTGTTCTGGACATGGAAGAAGATTCTCAAGTTCCTCTCATATTAGAAAGACCATTCTTAAATACGGCTAAAGCAATGATAGACGTGTTCGGTAAGAAATTGACCCTAAGTATAGAGGATGAGAGTGTTACCTTTTCAGTTGATAGAGCAATGCAACAACCACAATCTACAGATGATACATGTTATTATATTCAAACTATAGATGCACATGCAGAATTATTAGAAGAATTTCCAGAATTACAAGGAACAGGAGAATGTTCTTTAGGAGAAGGAACTGAACCAATTGATGAAGCTGAAATGTTAGCTACACTTATAGCTAATGGATATGAACCAACAACAGAAGAAATTCAAATGCTAAAAGAAGAAGACAGATATCGATACAAATCATCGATAGAAGAATCACCGAAATTAGAGTTAAAGCCACTTCCAGACCATTTGGAATACGCTTATTTACATGGTGAATCTGAATTACCTGTAATAATATCGTCTTCTCTTACTGAAAATGAGAAATCACAACTCATTTCTGTGTTGAAAGCTCATAAACCAGCCATTGCATGGAAGATTCATGATATTAAAGGAATAAGTCCTTCGTATTGCACACATAAAATCCTTATGGAAGAAGGTCATAAAATGTATGTGCAACGCCAACGAAGACTAAATCCTAATATGCAAGATGTAGTTAAGAAAGAGATTATTAAACTGCTAGATGCAGGTCTAATTTATCCAATTTCTGATAGTCCATGGGTAAGCCCAATTCAATGCGTGCCTAAGAAGGGTGGCATGACTGTCATTACAAATGAGAAAAATGAGCTTATTCCTACTAGGACTGTAACAGGATGGTGTGTGTGTATTGATTATAGAAAATTAAATGACGCCACCAGAAAAGATCACTTTCCCTTACCTTTTATAGATCAAATGTTGGAAAGATTACCAGGAAATAGTTACTAATGTTTTCTAGATGGATTTTCCGGATATTTTCAAATTCCAATAGCACCTGAAGATCAAGAGAAAACCACATTCACGTGCCCTTATGGTACTTTTGCTTACAAACGCATGCCATTTGGACTTTGCAACGCCCCTGCAACCTTTCAAAGGTGTATGATGGCGATTTTTCACGACATGATAGAAGAATGCATGGAAGTTTTCATGGATGACTTTTCAGTCTTCGGTGATACATTTGAATCATGTCTAGTTAATCTGGAACGAATGCTTATTAGATGCGAACAATCAAATCTAGTACTTAATTGGGAGAAATACCATTTCATGGTTAAAGAGGGCATCGTTCTTGGACATAAAATTTCAAAAGAAGGAATTGAAGTGGATAGAGCTAAAGTAGATGTAATTGCTAAACTTCCACATCCCACCAATGTTAGAGGAGTTAGGAGTTTTCTAGGGCATGCCGGTTTTTACCGACATTTCATAAAAGATTTTTCTAAAATTGCCACTCCTATGAATAAACTCCTAGAAAAAGATGCTCCATTCATCTTTTCAGATGAATGTATTAAATATTTTAATATTCTTAAAGAGAAACTCACTAATGCGCCGATCATGATAACACCAAATTGGAATCTACCATTTGAACTGATGTGCGATGCAAGTGATTTTGCAATGGGAGCCGTTTTAGGACAAAGGATTGAAAAACGATTTCAACCTATATATTATGCTAGTAAGACGTCACAAGGAGCACAAACGAACTATACAACTACTGAAAAAGAACTCCTTGCTATTGTCTTTGCTTTTGACAAATTTCGATCATATCTCGTTCTAGCAAAAACGGTGGTCTATACCGACCATTCTGTTCTTAGATACCTATTTTCAAAATAAGATGCTAAACCAAGATTAATCCGTTGGATCTTACTCTTACAAGAGTTTGATATTGAAATCCGAGATAAAAGAGGAGCAGAAAATCTCGCCGCTGATCATCTTTCTCGTCTTGAAAATCCCGAATTAGAAGTTCTAAATGAATCGGCCATACAAGACAACTTTCCTGATGAATATCTATTGAAGATAGATTATAATGAAATCCCATGGTTTGCAGACTATGCAAACTATTTAGTATGTGGATTCCTTGAAAAAGGATTATCGTACCAAAAACGAAAGAAATTCTTCAGTGATATAAAACACTATTTTTAGGAAGATCCACATCTGTTTAAAAGTTGTCCCGATGGAATAATACGCCGATGTGTATTTGGAAATGAAGCTAGTAAAATTTTAAACCATTGTCACACAGGACCAACAGGAGGGCATTATGGGCCTCAACTAACAGCAAGAAAAGTTTATGATGCTGGATTCTATTGGCCTACAATTTACAAAGACGCACACCTTCTTTGCAAATCCTGTGATGCTTGTCAAAGGGCCGGAAAAATAAGTCAACGTGATGAAATGCCACAAAATGTCATCCAAGTATGTGAAGTATTTGACATTTGGGGTATTGACTTTATGGGTCCATTTCCAAAATCTCATAATAATCTATATATATACTCGTAGCCATTGATTATGTATCTAAATGGGCGGAAGCACAAGCTCTCCCAACTAACGATGCACGAGTTGTAGTTAACTTTTTAAAACGTCTTTTTGCAAGGTTTGGAACACCGAAAGCTTTAATAAGTGATCAGGGTACTCATTTCTGTAATAATCAACATGAGAAAGTTCTTAAAAGATATGGAGTAACTCATAAAATCTCCACCGCATATCATCCACAAACAAGTGGACAAGTTGAAAATACCAACCGAGCTTTAAAACGTATTCTAGAGAAAACCGTAGGATCAAATCCGAAGGAATGGTCTATTAAATTGGAGGATGCACTCTGGGCTTTTAGAACAGCCTACAAAACTCCAATTGGAACCACACCTTTTAGACTTGTTTATGGAAAAGCATGTCATCTTCCAGTAGAAATTGAACACAAAGCATTTTGGGCTTTGAAGACATGTAATCTTGATTTACATGAAGCTGGACGTCTACGGTTAAGTCAACTAAACGAATTAGAAGAATTAAGACATGAAGCATATGAAAATTCGTTAATCTATAAAGAAAGAATGAAGAAATGGCATGATAAAAGAATCAGAAGTTCAAAAGAATTTAAAGAAGGAGACAGAGTTCTTCTTTTCAATTCACGATTCAAGCTATTTTCTGGAAAATTGAAATCAAGATGGTCTGGACCATTCATAGTCAAAAGAGTTTTCCCCTATGGAACGATAGAATTAATAAATTCAAATGGAATTGAATTTAAAGTTAATGGTCACAGAGTTAAACACTACATAGATAGTCCAATGGAATTCGATAATGAAGTTAATCACAATTTTGACACCACAGCTAACTAAGTGTGGGGAGAATCAAGTCTTTAAAGGATAATATGTATTTCTGTTAGAGTTAGATTGTCTGTTTTCATTTAGTTCTCGAAAATGGAACCCGAATGGTCTTTCCCTAGCAGACCCTAAAGAACTAGTCTTCTCCCCCCATTCTGAATTTTTATTTTTTTTAGGAAATGAAGACTGCTTGTGAACTAAACCATGGTCTAATGCTACACGCTTTGATCACTAAACGTAATAATGACACACTTCCGAGTGAAATAGTATCAGTAATCAGAGAAAGATTGGACGGAGTTAGAAAAGAATCCAGATGCGAAGATAATAAGTTACAATTTGGTAAAGGAAAATCAAAATCCGCAGCGAAAAGAAGAGCACGACACCTAGAAAGATGTCACAAATGCGGAAAATGGTCACATGGAGGTAAATGTTCAAATAATCAAACCTATTCAAACACCGAATTTGTTACTTTATGCAGAGACGGACCGTTCATATGTTTAGAAGAAAAAACACTGAATGCTCGAGGTTACGCCTATGTAGCCATGGAAAACCAATTAAACCGACTATCTTATGAATGGGATAGATCATATAACTAAGAAATCTATTTCACAGGTATGTTTGTATAGTTTTTATTTTTTTTATTATTTTTATTTTTAACCTTTTGATAATAAACGCTAATTTGTTCGCTATAAAGTATTAAATTGGTATTGAATAAAATTAGGTTTGGCGACCGAAATTATTGATATCATTCAAAAATTTATTACATCACTGCGAAATTTAACGTTTATTCTTAAGGTATAAATATCTTTAATCAACCAACCCAAAATATTTCAAAAATTCGTCATGAGTTAAATTAGGTCTTGGAACCGAAATTACTTTACCGAAAAGAGGGGCGCATATTTTTAATAATATTTGATTGATTAAAGTGGGATAAAAAGCCAAAAAGATTTTTAATTTTATTTTTACCATGTTTTTAAAATTAATATATAAATCTTAAATTAATATTGTAAACTTTGTAAAAACAATATATTTAAAATTGTAAATATTTGAAAAATTAATATAAGTTTGATGTGAATTTATAATATGAATTTTTAAATTAAGTTTGGTGTGAATTTTTAATTTTTAAAATATGAATTTTATTTTTATGCATTTTAAATTCTAAGTTTGGTGTGAATTTTTAATATTAATTTTGAATTTTATATTTAAATTGTGTGAATTTAAAAACAAAAATTTACTTTATCTCATTAAGTTAAAAATATGATTTTTAAAATTCGTCGTAAGTTGAAGACTAGGTCGTTGAACCAAAATTGCTTTATTATCATTATTTTTAATCTTATTGAATTAAAGTATGCCAAAAACATTAAAAAAAAACTAAAAAAAAAAATCTAAGCTTTTAAAAACAATTGCTTGAAAAAGACAAATTTTAAAATTTTGTCGAGAGACGGACTAGGACATCGATCCGAAACGACCTCGTCCTAAATAACAAGGGAAACAAAATTTTAAAATTAATTACTTAATTGTTTTAATTAGTATAAAAAAAATACAAACTCCGCGACTCGCGGAGTTTGAAGGGTCAAACACCGCGACTCGCGGAGGGACCGAATTACAGAAAAAAATAAAACGCAAGAACAGCTCAGTTGCACACCACAAAAACGAAAATACTGCGAATATAACCCCAAAAACCCGAAAAAGACCTCCCAAATTCACAATTTTTCACCGTTAATCATCAAATCTTTTACTAAAATCATGTTGAGAAGGATGCTATCAAGGAATTACTCAAGAAAAACGGTAAATTTCTACACCTAAACACCATTTAATCCGAAAATTAGTGTTCTTGAGCAATTTTTTCCCCAATTCGATTTTGATGTTTTTTAGTGTAATTATGCTTAAATTGCTTATGTATTATGCTTGTATAACCTAGATTGATGCTATTTAACATGATTAAAAGCCTTAAACTTTAAATTTTGAGTAATCTAGGGTTTGTGTTCTTGAGCAAATTTGGGGCTTTTTGATATAAACAGGTTATGGCAGATTTTTGTCATGAATTGTTGCTAAATTAAGTAGTGTAACATGTTTAGGTAGTTAAATGATCCAAACTTTGAGCCTAAACATGATTTTGAGAATTAAAGTGGACTTTTTCAAGTCTAAAATTCATGAACTTGATTTTTGAAAGATAATGCCATTTGAAACTTGTTTAATTGCTAGTAATGATTATTTTGACATGTTATTTTAGTTAAATGCTTATGAACTTGGCGAACATTTTCGTATATGCGTATTTGAAAAAGTGTAGATTTGATAAAAATATGAAAATGAGCTTAAGTTTGATATAAATTGATCATGTCATTGTAATTATTTTGATTGATGATTTTGCTGACACTAATGCATATTTGGATGCACAAAAATTGTGTTTGATGTGTTTTGCAGACTGAAAGGGGTGAATCTTCATCCCAAGCTCGCAATGCTCCAGCTGAGAATGCGGAACAACAGGAGGTGGATAACTACTACAAACAAGATATACCTCATCCAGTCATGACATTTTCTGATATGCACTTGGAAGATTTGCACCCGAACCTGAGATTTGACAGACTTTGGATAGATTATCCAAAATATCAAAGGGGTTTGCATACTCTTCATTCTAAAGTTGTTGAGGTACCTAGGGTCATAGAATGAGAACCATTAGAAGCTGTAGAATTGGTCGGGCCAATTAGGGAATTACTTGCACAGAGGTATGGTAATTCTACTTTTAATGACTGGGTACGTTTATTCACCATGCGTAGACCTGTATATAAAGTATGGTGTGAAGAATTGTTGTGTAATATAGAATTAAATGATCGGGTAGCTAGTTTAACCGATCGACCTTTTATTAGATTTTTGTTAGGAGGTTCGATGCGCCACATGTCTTTACTAGACATGGCTCAGGCTTTACGTATATATACGCCTGAGGAGTTAGCATCTGCCGATTGTAGAGGGTTGATACTAAATGGTAGAAAGATAGATGAAAATTTTGATACACATGGTGTATGGAGTCAAATGACAAGCCATCACCGATTCAAAGGGGGAAATTACTCTTATTTGGATATAGATAGAGCTGAATTAAGAGTAATTCATAGGTTTTTAGCTAATTTGATTACACAAAGAGGTAAGAACAAGGAAAAGGTAAATGAACAGGATTTGTTTTACCATATGTGTATTCGAGACCCACAAAGCGCTGTAAGTATACCTTATTGTGTGGGTTATTATTTATCAGCTATGGTTAGGGGGATGAGACCGCATAGCATAATAGGAGGTGGTATATTTATTACTTTGATTGCTGAATATCTCGGTGTGGATATAAGTCGGGGGGGATTATTAGTCAAAGAACCAGAACCCCGCGATACAATAGGTTTAAATGTATACCATGGTGCGAAAGTTTTGAAGAGGCGAAATAACGCCGCAGTACAATACCATGGTAGACATCCACAGGTTGAGAGAAACCAACAGCAAGGTAATGTAGGAGGGGGAAATGAAATGCAAGAAATGCAAAGGTTTATAGCTTCACAGGAGTACGAAAATGCTAGACATAGAGCATTTGAAGATTGGCAAGTTCATCAAAACCAAATCATAGCTTATTGCCAACATATAGGTAGAAACTATATTCCTACTACAAAGCCCATATTCCCTCCCTGGTCTATAGAGATTCAACCACCGTATCCTACGTATAACCCAGCCGAAGCATTTTATAGCACCTATGGTTATGCATGGAACCCCTACTGGTATCAGCATCATCCCTAGTCTACTTAGTTTTATTTATTTTGTAATTTGTAATGTTGATACGTTTAATACTTATTTAATATTGTAATAGTTTTTATAATTTTCTAACTTTTATTCTTAGATTTTAATAATTTTTGAATGTGGGGTAATATACCAAACTTCAAAAATATGTATATATGTTTGCAGTTTATCTTATGCACACAACAGGGTAAAACAACGCATTTTCAAAGACTGACATTAAGTTCAGCAAAAGCAACTAATTTTGACGACAAGATGCAAAATATATGTGAAATAACAACAAGACGGAATGAACAAATGATGTGCACCATTTATCATTCAACAAACAAACACAAATATGTTTGGAAACTTTGGTAAAATTTAATCATGTTCACACAAATCACCCTCAATAATTTAAATTGTTACTGATTTCTTGCAAATGAGGGCATTGCAAGATCTTAAGTGTGGAAAGGGGTTAAATTCTTTCGGATTTTAAAATTTTTAAATTTTTACTTTATACACTTGGTTACCATTAGAAATACTAGTAAAGTAGTAGTTGTATTAGAATCTAGTGCTCTCTGATAATAAAGAACATCCCTAGTCTTATATACTGACTACCCAATTCTAGTAAAAATTTTCAAAATTTTTAATTAAATAAACTCAAAATCATGTTTATACATATTTATGAACGATAAAACTAGGTTTTAACACCGAAATTATTGTTACCTCGGAAAGGACATAAATTGATAAACAAACCAAAATGTTAAAATTCATTTAAAATGGAATTGAGGACAATAAAAAGGAAAATAAAAGCCAAGTGTGGGAAAATTCTCCAAGTTATTCAAAACATATGTCACATATTTTTGTACAAATAACTGAAAATACTTTTGTTTTGGACTAAACTAAACTGTTTTACCCGATGAAAGAAAAGAAGAGATGGATCTACACGATGAATCAATTCCATCATTAAAAGGAAGTAAAGTCTTCCGAAAAAGAAACGCGCTTCTTGATTTAGGTCATGAAGTTGTCGTCCAGACCAGTTGTAGGTTGACGAAAAATCTAGAAAAGTCATCACTAAAATCAGCAGGAAATCCACGGACCTCAGCATTAAACAGGGTCGCCAAGTGGTCAGATTTATCCTAACCATGAGAAGGATTTATCTCGTACAATGGGGGGCACCATGCAAATTAGCTGGATAAGACTAATGAATCAGATCTTCAGAAAGGATAATCTCCTTAAAAGATCAAAAATCAGCTTTTAAGCCTGATATTACTCAATCCTTGAGATTGACCTTAAAGATTGAGAATTACAAACTCATGGAATTCAATGATATCTAAACTCGAGCCTGAACGAGAAAATATTTTGATCAAAATTACAAACCGATTTGTTTTCTAAAAACCCATTTTCAATGCATTCATTACCATTGAACGTAAAATTCTAGGAATTCACCTGGAATTCATTAGGTCACCTGAACCAAATCGGGTGTCAACCGTAAGAACGGTGGTTGCATAGTGGTCAAA
This sequence comes from Rutidosis leptorrhynchoides, assembly GCF_046630445.1. NCBI lineage: Eukaryota > Viridiplantae > Streptophyta > Magnoliopsida > Asterales > Asteraceae > Rutidosis > Rutidosis leptorrhynchoides. Next base: position 483,296,002 of record NC_092335.1, read on the forward strand.
GACAGGACCTTGTGCCAAACCTACAAATTATAAGGGTGAGCTTTACTATTGCTCCTACCAAGGATAGTAATTGCGTCTGACACGTTATAGACCATAATTAAAAGCATGTCAGGGGACATTGCCTTAACAGTTGCTTGTTCAACGCTTTCCTTTACAACCGGATGGTAGTTTACCGAAAGGTAATATACGGGACAAGTAAACTGGACGTGTTGCTTTCCTAATACAAGGTTAGCAAGTGGGTGACACAAAACCGCAAGTTTTAAGCTAAAATTTTCAAATCTGAAATCCACCAAACCCACAAAAATATTTTGCAAACACCGGTGAAGGGTTATTCCGGAAAACTTATCTAGGGTAAAAACTAGATTTAATTTTCAAAAGATCAAATGTTTTCATAAAGATCCAATTTCTTTAATGGATCTAAATTTTTATAGTCATGTGGGACTGTAAACCATATCGTTACTACCATTGTTTATACCGCCGTATAGAAATCACTGATGTACAAAGTGTGAAGAATAAAGAAGTGATTCTAGTATTTCAAGACGATATTGCTTGAGGACAAGCAACGCTCAAGTGTGGGAATATTTGATAATACTAAAAACGAACGTATATTTCATAGCATTATTCCTCAAGAAAGACAAGCTTTTAGTTGCAATTGTTCTATTTAAAAGTGATATTCGTTTGAATAATAAAAGGTGAAGACAAAAGACAGATTTGACGAATTGAAGACGCAAACGACCAAAAAGCTCAAAAGTACAAAATACAATCAAAGAGGTTCCAATTATTGATAAGAAACGTCTCGAAATTACAAGAGTACAAGATTCAAAACGCAAAGTACAAGATATTAAATTGTACGCAAGGACGTTCGAAAATCCGGAACTGGGACATGAGTTAACTCTCAACGCTCGACGCAATGGACTAAAAATTACGAGTCAACTATGCACATAAATATAATATAGTATATAATTAATTCTTAAAATTATTTATATATATTATAATATATTTATAAATCGTCGGTAAGAAAGAAGCCAAAGGAGGGTGAGCTGTATTTTCAAACTCCGCGACTCGCGGAGTTTGAAGGCAAAAGTTGCCGCGAGTCGCGGAGTACCCCTGAACTCAATTCCCTATAAAGCCAACCGAATTCTGATCATTTTGATATCCATAATATATCCATCTCTCTATCTATATACGTAATATTTATATTTATAATTTATATTTTAATTTTAATTTTAATTTTAATCCTAATAATAAGGGTATGTTAGCGAATGTTGTAAGGGTGTAAGTCGAAATTCTGTCCGTGTAACGCTACGCTATTTTTAATCATTGTAAGTTATGTTCAACCTTTTTATATTAATGTCTCGTAGCTAAGTTATTATTATGCTTATTTAATCCGAAGTAATCATGATGTTGGGCTAATTACTAAAATTGGGTAATTGGGTTTTGTACCATAATTGGGGTTTGGACAAAAGAACGACACTTGTGGAAATTAGACTATGGGCTATTAATGGGCTTTATATTTGTTTAACTAAATGATAGTTTGTTAATGTTAATATAAAGATTTACAATTGGGCTTCCCTATAAATTACCATATACACTCGATCGGACACGATGGGCGGGGTATTTATATGTACGAATAATCGTTCATTTAACCGGACACGGGAATGGATTAATAGCCACTAGAATAATTAAAACAGGGGTGAAATTATGTACAAGGACACTTGGTATAATTGATAACAAAATATTAAAACCTTGGGTTTCACTCAGTCGACATCCTGGTGTAATTATTAAACAAAGTATTAAAATCTTGTCACTGTTTAAGTCCCCAATTAGTTGGAATATTTAACTTCGGGTATAAGGATAATTTGACGAGGACACTCGCACTTTATATTTATGACTGATGGACTGTTATGGATAAAAACCAGACGGACATATTAAATAATCCAGGACAAAGGACAATTAACCCATGGGCATAAAACTAAAATCAACACGTCAAACATCATGATTTCGGAAGTTTAAATAAGCATAATTCTTTTATTTCATATTTAATTTCCTTTATTTTATATTTAATTGTACTTCTAATTATCGCATTTTTATTGTTATTGTATTTAATTGCACTTTTAATTATCGTACTTTTTAATTATCGCAAGTTTATTTTATCGCACTTTTATTATTCGCAATTTCATTATCGTTATTTACTTTACGCTTTTAATTAAGTCTTGTATTTATTTATTATTTTACATTTGGTTATAACTGCGACTAAAGTTTTAAAATCGACAAACCGGTCATTAAACGGTAAAAACCCCCCTTTATAATAATAATATTACTTATATATATTTGTAAAAGTAAACTAATATAGCGTTAAGCTTTGTTTAAAGATTTTCCCTGTGGAACGAACCGGACTTACTAAAAACTACACTACTGTACGATTAGGTACACTGCCTATAAGTGTTGTAGCAAGGTTTAAGTATATCCATTCTCTAAATAAATAAATATCTTGTGTAAAATTGTATCGTATTTAATAGTATTTTATACCCCTTAGCTTTAACTATCAGAGGCGTATGTCAAACTATAATGTTTTTACACTAGGAGGTAAACACTCCTACTTACATATTAACAAAGCCGAGCTTCGTGTGATTCATAGATTTTTGGCTAACTCGATTACACAAAGAGGTCACAATAAGGAGAAACTGACCTTACATGATTTATTTTACCTAAAGTGTATTCGGGACCCGAGAAGCTTTGTTAATATCCCTTACTGTGTTGGTTTTTATTTATCTAAAATGGTAGAAGGAATGCAGGAAGGGAGTATAATAGGAGGAGGTATTTTTGTTACTCTCATTGGAGAGTATTTAGGTGTTGATAGGAACCGAGGGGGTCCATTACAGCTTTGTAGAGAACAGGATGAGACCATAGGATTGCGGGTTTATGTAGGTGCTAAGGTATTGAAAAGTAGACGTAACCAGTCACTTCCCTATGAAGGTAATCATCTACAGGTAGAAAGGGGTTCAGACGAAGAAATGGAGGAAGCGGAAGACATCAGGGATGTCATTCGAGATGCTATTCTTGACGTCCACGTTCGTATAGATGATGAATCAATGACGAGCGCGGCCAGACATAGTATGTACGAGCAGTGGAACTCCGAGAGAGTATACGAGGATTATAGGCGACGCCAACACGATAGCTGGTTAGTTCATCAGCACCAAATCATGAGCCATCTATCATATCAGGTACCAAATAATTACGTGCCTACTCGACCTGCTTATTTTCCACCACACAGCCCCGAGATCCGACCACCCTTTAACCGGTATGACTATAACCAAGCCTATTAGGACACCTACAACCAACAATGGAACCCACCTGACGAGATGAACTGGAACCCCTATCCAGACTGATTTGGTTCCATTTGGTTATTTTTATGATTTTTATGTTTTTATCTTTTTACTTTTTCATGTTTAAACTTATATTATTGGATATATTTGTGTAATTTTTATCATTTTTATTATTATTGTGTACTAATATTTCACATTTAGGATTTGAAAGTGGGATATTAAGTCCCATTTCAAATTGCCATGCATGTTTATATTTGTATGTATGTATAATGTCGATTGTACAAAACATGGTAAAACAGCGCATTTTCAAAGACTGGCATTAAGTTCAGCAAAAGAAACTAATTTTGACGACAAGATGAAAAATAAATGTGATGTAACAACAAGACAGAATGAACAAATGATATGCACCATTTATCATTCAGCAAACAAACGCCAATATGTTTGGAAACTTTGGTAAAATATAATCATTTTTCTGCGCTAATCACCCTCAATAATTTAAATTGTTACTGATTTCTTGCAAATGAGGGCATTGCAAGATATTAAGTGTGGGAAGGGGTTAAATTCTTTCGGAATTTTAAAATTTTTACTTTATACACTTGGTTACCATTAAACATACTAGTAACGCAGTAGTTGTATTAGAATCTGGTGCTCTCTGATAATAAAGAACAGCCCTAGTCTTATATACTGACTACCCAATTCTAGGAAAAATTTTCAAAATTTTCAATTAAATGAACTCAAAATCATGTTTATACATATTTATGAACGATAAAACTAGGTGTTAACACCGAAATTATTGTTACCTCGGAAAGGACATAAATTGAGAAACAAACCAAAATGTTAGAATTCATTTAAAATGGAATAGAGGACAATAAAAAGGAAAATAAAAGCCAAGTGTGGAATTTAGTGACCCGAACTTTTCCATGTTTATATATATTAATTGAGAGTGATATTTACATGATTAAATGTTTCCAACATGTTAATCAATCAAACTTGTTAAGACTTGATTAATTGAAATATGTTTCATATAGACAATTGACCACCCAAGTTGACCGGTGATTCACGAACGTTAAAACTTGTAAAAACTATACGATGACATATATATGGTTATATATATAGTAAACATGTTTTTATTATAAGTATGTATCTCATTAGGTATTTTAACAATGAGTTATATACATAAAAATGAGACTATTAATTTAAGAAACTTGAAAACGATATATATAACGATTATCGTTATAACAACGTCTTACTAGGTACATATGAATCATATTAAGATATTGATACACTTGGTTAATTATGTTAAATGATAATTAAATATATTATTAAGTGTATTAACAATGAAATACATATGTAAAAATAAGACTACTAACTTAATGATTTCGAAACGAGACATATATGTAACGATTATCGTTGTAACGACATTTAACTGTATATACATCATACTGAGATATATTATATATCATAATATCATGATAATATAACAATTTAACATCTCAATTGTTATAATAAACAATGGGTTAACAACATTCAACAAGATCATTAACCTAAAGGTTTCAAAACAACATTTACATGTAACGACTAACGATGACTTAACGACTCAGTTAAAATGTATATACATGTAGTGTTTTAATATGTATTCATACACTTTTGAAAGACTTCAAGACACTTATCAAAATACTTCTACTTAACAAAAATGCTTAAAATTACATCCTCGTTCAGTTTCATCAACAATTCTACTCGTATGCACCCGTATTCGTACTCGTACAATACACAGCTTTTAGATGTATGTACTATTGGTATATACACTCCAATGATCAGCTCTTAGCAGCCCATGTGAGTCACCTAACACATGTGGGAACCATCATTTGGCAACTAGCATGAAATATCTCATAAAATTACAAAAATATGAGTAATCATTCATGACTTATTTACATGAAAACAAAATTACATATCCTTTATATCTAATCCATACACCAATGATCAAAAACACCTACAAACACTTTCATTCTTCAATTTTCTTCATCTAATTGATCTCTCTCAAGTTCTATCTTCAAGTTCTAAGTGTTCTTCATAAATTCCAAAAGTTCTAGTTTCATAAAATCAAGAATACTTTCAAGTTTGCTAGCTCACTTCCAATCTTGTAAGGTGATCATCCAACCTCAAGAAATCTTTATTTCTTAGAGTAGGTTATCATTCTAATACAAGGTAATAATCATATTCAAACTTTGGTTCAATTTCTATAACTATAACAATCTTATTTCAAGTGATGATCTTACTTGAACTTGTTTTCGTGTCATGATTTTGCTTCAAGAACTTCGAGCCATCCAAGGATCCATTGAAGCTAGATCCATTTTTCTCTTTTCCAGTAGGTTTATCCAAGGAACTTAAGGTAGTAATGATGTTCATAACATCATTCGATTCATACATATAAAGCTATCTTATTCGAAGGTTTAAACTTGTAATCACTAGAACATAGTTTAGTTAATTCTAAACTTGTTCGCAAACAAAAGTTAATCCTTCTAACTTGACTCTTAAAATCAACTAAACACATGTTCTATATCTATATGATATGCTAACTTAATGATTTAAAACCTGGAAACACGAAAAACACCGTAAAACCGGATTTACGCCGTCGTAGTAACACCGCGGGCTGTTTTGGGTTAGTTAATTAAAATCTATGATAAACTTTGATTTAAAAGTTGTTATTCTGAGAAAATGATTTTTATTATGAACATGAAACTATATCCAAAAATTATGGTTAAACTCAAAGTGGAAGTATGTTTTCTAAAATGGTCATCTAGACGTCGTTCTTTCGACTGAAATGACTACCTTTACAAAAGCGACTTGTAACTTATTTTTTCGACTATAAACCTATACTTTTCTGTTTAGATTCATAAAATAGAGTTCAATATGAAACCATAGCAATTTGATTCACTCAAAACGGATTTAAAATGAAGAAGTTATGGGTAAAACAAGATTGGATAATTTTTCTCATTTTAGCTACGTGAAAATTGGTAACAAATCTATTCCAACCATAACTTAATCAACTTGTATTGTATATTATGTAATCTTGAGATACCATAGACACGTATACAATGTTTCGACCTATCATGTCGACACATCTATATATATTTCGGAACAACCATAGACACTCTATATGTCAATGTTGGAGTTAGCTATACAGGGTTGAGGTTGATTCCAAAATATATATAGTTTGAGTTGTGATCAATACTGAGATACGTATACACTGGGTCGTGGATTGATTCAAGATAATATTTATCAATTTATTTCTGTACATCTAACTGTGGACAACTAGTTGTAGGTTACTAACGAGGACAGCTGACTTAATAAACTTAAAACATCAAAATATATTAAAAGTGTTGTAAATATATTTTGAACATACTTTGATATATATGTATATATTGTTATAGGTTCGAGAATCAACCAGTGGCCAAGTCTTACTTCCCGACGAAGTAAAAATCTATGAAAGTGAGTTATAGTCCCACTTTTAAAATCTAATATTTTTGGGATGAGAATACATGCAGGTTTTATAAATGATTTACAAAATAGACACAAGTACGTGAAACTACATTCTATGGTTGAATTATCGAAATCGAATATGCCCCTTTTTATTAAGTCTGGTAATCTAAGAATTAGGGAACAGACACCCTAATTGACGCGAATCCTAAAGATAGATCTATCGGGCCCAACAAGCCCCATCCAAAGTACCGGATGCTTTAGTACTTCGAAATTTATATCATATCCGAAGGGTGTCCCGGAATGATGGGGATATTCTTATATATGCATCTTGTTAATGTCGATTACCAGGTGTTCACCATATGAATGATTTTTATCTCTATGTATGGGATGTGTATTGAAATATGAAATCTTGTGGTCTATTATTATGATTTGATATATATATATATATATAGGTTAAACCTATAACTCACCAACATTTTTGTTGACGTTTTAAGCATGTTTATTCTCAGGTGATTATTAAGAGCTTCCGCTGTCGCATACTTAAATAAGGACGAGAATTGGAGTCCATGCTTGTATGATATTGTGTAAAAACTGCATTCAAGAAACTTATTTTGTTGTAACATATTTGTATTGTAAACCATTATGTAATGGTCGTGTGTAAACAGGATATTTTAGATTATCATTATTTGATAATCTACGTAAAGCTTTTTAAACCTTTATTGATGAAATAAAGGTTATGGTTTGTTTTAAAATGAATGCAGTCTTTGAAAAACGTCTCATATAGAGGTCAAAACCTCGCAACGAAATCAATTAATATGGAACGTTTTTAATCAATAAGAACGGGACATTTCAGTTGGTATCAGAGCGTTGGTCTTAGAGAACCAGAAAATTTGCATTAGTGTGTCTTATCGAGTTTGTTAGGATGCATTAGTGAGTCTGGACTTCGACCGTGTTTTCTTTAAAAATGATTGCTTAACATTTTTGTTGGAAACTATATATTTTTAACATATGAATATTATGTGATATATTAATCTCTTAACGTGTTTGATATTATGTGATAGATGTCTACCTCTAGAACAAGTCCCATTGACTCACCTAATAATAATGAAGAGTCAAATGTAAATTGGAATGATTCGTGGACTGATTCACAAGTTCCCGAAGAGGAACCGGAAGAAGAGTCGGAACCGGAAGAAGAATCGGAACCGGAAGAAGAATCGGAACCGGAAGAAGAATCGGAACTGGTGGGGGAAATAATAAAACGGTTAAGTAAAAGAGAATCCTCAACCAACCGACCAAGGTTAATTATGGTCAATGGTGTTTCCGCCAAGGAAGCAAAATATTGGGAGGATTACCAATTCTCCGATGAATCGGATTCCGACGAAAATTCCAATGATGTTAAAGAAATTACCCCAACTGAATTTAAAAAGGCAAAAGAAAATAATAAGGGAAAGGGCATAAAAATAGAGAAATCTAATTCCAACCCCGATGAACTTTATATGTATCGTCAACCCCCGAAGTCCTTAAGTTGTAACAATGACCCGGGAACCTCTAAACCACCAGGTTTTTCTAAACCAATGTGGACAACGACGGCTCGTATTAGGGGAACATCATATATCCCTAGAAACTTGGCAAAACGAACCAAAACTGAAGAAGAAGAAACGAGCGAGTCGGAATAAGATAGTTGTATTCGTGTGGTGTAATATATGTAATATAGTGTTCTTATGCTTTATGATATATGTAAAAGTTGCTTGTATTAATAAGTATTTTTTTATGAATCTAACTCTTGTCTATTTTACAGTTTAAAAACACAAAATGGATAGACAACCCAATATTTTAAGAGACCTACCCGGAGACATGATTGATGAAATCTTGTCTAGAGTCGGCCAGAATTCCTCGGCACAACTATTTAAGGCGAGATCAGTTTGTAAGACATTCGAAGAACGTTCCAAGAATGTCTTGGTTTATAAGAGACTTTCGTTTGAAAGATGGGGGATATCACATTAGGAAACCTATAAGTTACGATGTGTTTACTTTGACGCATATATTGCGGGGAACCCAAATGCTATTTTACGCAACGGGTTAAGAAATTATTTTGACTCAATATATCCGAATATTGGACTTCGTGATTTAGAAAAAGCGGCTAACATGCAACATAAAGAAGCATGTTATGCTTACGGATTAGTAATGTTCGCTTCTCACCAAAGTGAGGACAAGAACATCGGGCTACAACTATTAAACAAAACGTTTCCACAAGTGACGGAGTCTGTAATTGGGGTAAGAAAAGAGGTTTTTAGATTATTACGGGACTGTTGGACATTACGTAACCCTCGTCCCTTTGATGACGTTACAACACACTGTCTTATCAACGGCCATAACGGTTATGTTCCACAAGACCAAGGATGGGAAGTACTCCTAGTAAAACCAGAATGCATGACTTGTTTCTGGACGTATGAATTACGTGTCTTTATTGCCTTTGCTGAACGACTTGTGTACTAGCTAGAATTATCTTCACAACTATCTTGTATCAAAGTTATTGTGTGCTATATTTCATGCTTTATGTAAAATAAGCGGTATTGTAAGTTTGTAAAATATTGTATAAAAGTTTGAACGCGAAATATTATTATAATTAGTTTTTCATATAGAATTGTAGTAGTTGAATTGTATATTAGCTACTAAGTATGAACTTAACGGGTAGGTACTACCCGAATTTAAACTTATAAAACGCTAATATGAAGAAAAAGCTTTTATAAATGAGTTCATATTATGCTACGAAATACTATTAACTACTCTAAATATTCTGTATGATTAACTTGTTCCATTTGACTATTTTGAAGGAAATGGCACGGACTACTCGACACACCGTGAATATGAATGAAGAGGAATTCCGTACTTTTCTAGCTTCAAACATAGCCGCAGTACAGGCTGCGCTACATACCAACAATAACCTTGGATCTAGCAGTACAGGAAATCGTGTAGGATGCACCTACAAAGAATTCACTGCCTGCAAACCTTTGGAATTTGATGGAACTGAAGGACCGATCGGATTGAAACGGTGGACCGAGAAGGTCGAATCGGTGTTTGCCATAAGTAAGTGTACTGAAGAGGACAAAGTGAAGTACGCTACGCATACCTTCACAGGTTCTGCGTTAACATGGTGGAATACCTATCTAGAGCAAGTGGGACAAGACGATGCGTACGCACTACCGTGGTCAGCATTCAAGCACTTGATGAACGAGAAGTACCGTCCCAGAACCGAGGTCAATAAGCTCAAGACAGAACTTAGAGGGTTACGAGCCCAAGGATTTGATATTACCACGTACGAAAGACGATTCACAGAATTGTGCCTATTGTGTCCGGGAGCATTCGAAGATGAGGAAGAGAAGATCGACGCATTTGTGAAAGGATTACCGGAAAGAATCCAAGAAGATATAAGTTCACACGAGCCCGCCTCTATACAACAGGCATGTAGAATGGCTCACAAACTAGTGAACCAGATTGAAGAAAGAATTAAAGAACAGACTGCTGAAGAGGCCAATGTGAAGCAAGTCAAAAGAAAGTGGGAGGAAAACGGTGATAAGAATCACCAATACAACAACAACAGCAATTACAACAATAATCGCAACAATTATCCCAACAATCGCAACATCAATCGCAACTACAACAAACGGCCCAACAACAACAACAACAACAACAGCAACAGCAACTACAATAATCATCCCAACAACAATAATAACCGCAACAACAACAACAATCAGAAGCAGCTATGCCAAAGGTGTGAAAAGTATCACTCGGGGTTCTGCACCAAATTTTGCAATAAGTGTAAAAGAAATGGTCATAGCGCGGCGAAATGTGAGGTCTACGGACCAGGGGTTAATAGAACAAAAGGAACAAATGGTGTCGGAACGAGTAATGGCGGAGCAAGTAGTGTCGGAGCAAGTTATGCCAATGTAGTTTGTTATAAATGTGGAAAACCGGGCCACATTATTAGAAATTGCCTGAACCAGGAGAACACGAATGGACAAGGCCGCGGAAGAGTTTTCAATATTAATGCGGCAGAGGCACAGGAAGACCCGGAGCTTGTTACGGGTACGTTTCTTATTGACAATAAATCTGCTTACGTTTTATTTAATTCGGGTGCGGATAGAAGCTATATGAGTAGAGATTTTTGTGCTAAATTAAGTTGTCCATTGAAGCCTTTGGATAGTAAATTTTTACTCGAATTAGCAAATGGTAAATTAATTTCAGCAGATAATATATGTCGGAATCGAGAAATTAAACTGGTTAGCGAAACATTTAAGATTGATTTGATACCAGTAGAGTTAGGGAGTTTTGATGTGATAATCGGTATGGACTGGTTGAAAGAAGTGAAAGCAGAGATCGTCTGTTACAAAAATGCAATTCGCATTATACGAGAAAAAGGAAAACCCTTAATGGTGTACGGAGAAAAGGGCAACACGAAGCTACATCTTATTAGTAATTTGAAGGCACAAAAACTAATAAGAAAAGGTTGCTATGCTGTTCTAGCACACGTCGAGAAAGTACAAACTGAAGAAAAGAGCATCAATGATGTTCCCGTCGCAAAAGAATTTCCCGATGTATTTCTGAAAGAATTACCGGGATTACCCCCACATCGATCCGTTGAATTTCAAATAGATCTTGTACCAGGAGCTGCACCAATAGCTCGTGCTCCTTACAGACTCGCACCCAGCGAGATGAAAGAACTACAAAGCCAATTACAAGAACTTTTAGAGCGTGGTTTCATTCGACCAAGCACATCACCGTGGGGAGCTCCTGTTTTTTTTGTCAAGAAGAAAGATGGTACATTCAGGTTGTGTATCGACTACCGAGAGTTGAACAAACTTACCATCAAGAACCGCTACCCACTACCGAGAATCGACGACTTATTTGATCAACTACAAGGCTCGTCTGTTTATTCAAAGATTGACTTACGTTCCGGGTATCATCAAATGCGGGTGAAAGAAGATGATATTCCAAAGACTGCTTTCAGAACACGTTACGGTCATTACGAGTTTATGGTCATGCCGTTTGGTTTAACTAATGCACCAGCTGTGTTCATGGACCTTATGAACCGAGTGTGTGGACCATACCTTGACAAGTTTGTCATTGTTTTCATTGATGACATACTTATTTACTCAAAGAATGACCAAGAACACGGTGAACATTTGAGAAAGGTGTTAGAAGTATTGAGGAAGGAAGAATTGTACGCTAAGTTTTCAAAGTGTGCATTTTGGTTGGAAGAAGTTCAATTCCTCGGTCACATAGTGAACAAAGAAGGTATTAAGGTGGATCCGGCAAAGATAGAAACTGTTGAAAAGTGGGAAACCCCGAAAACTCCAAAACACATACGCCAGTTTTTAGGACTAGCTGGTTACTACAGAAGGTTCATCCAAGACTTTTCCAGAATAGCAAAACCCTTGACTGCATTAACGCATAAAGGGAAGAAATTTGAATGGAATGATGAACAAGAGAAAGCGTTTCAGTTATTGAAGAAAAACCTAACTACGGCACCTATATTGTCATTGCCTGAAGGGAATGATGATTTTGTGATTTATTGTGACGCATCAAAGCAAGGTCTCGGTTGTGTATTAATGCAACGAACGAAGGTGATTGCTTATGCGTCTAGACAATTGAAGATTCACGAACAAAATTATACGACGCATGATTTGGAATTAGGCGCGGTTGTTTTTGCATTAAAGACTTGGAGGCACTACTTATATGGGGTTAAAAGTATTATATATACCGACCACAAAAGTCTTCAACACATATTTAATCAGAAACAACTGAATATGAGGCAGCGTAGGTGGATTGAATTATTGAATGATTACGACTTTGAGATTCGTTACCACCCGGGGAAGGCAAATGTGGTAGCCGATGCCTTGAGCAGGAAGGACAGAGAACCCATTCGAGTAAAATCTATGAATATAATGATTCATAATAACCTTACTACTCAAATAAAGGAGGTGCAACAAGGAGTTTTAAAAGAGGGAAATTTAAAGGATGAAATACCCAAAGGATCGGAGAAGCATCTTAATATTCGGGAAGACGGAACCCGGTATAGGGCTGAAAGGATTTGGGTACCAAAATTTGGAGATATGAGAGAAATGGTACTTAGAGAAGCTCATAAAACCAGATACTCAATACATCCTGGAACGGGGAAGATGTACAAGGATCTCAAGAAACATTTTTGGTGGCCGGGTATGAAAGCCGATGTTGCTAAATACGTAGGAGAATGTTTGACGTGTTCTAAGGTCAAAGCTGAGCATCAGAAACCATCAGGTCTACTTCAACAACCCGAAATCCCAGAATGGAAATGGGAAAACATTACCATGGATTTCATCACTAAATTGCCAAGGACTGCAAGTGGTTTTGATACTATTTGGGTAATAGTTGATCGTCTCACCAAATCAGCACACTTCTTGCCAATAAGAGAAGATGACAAGATGGAGAAGTTAGCACGACTGTATTTGAAGGAAGTCATCTCCAGACATGGAATACCAATCTCTATTATCTCTGATAGGGATGGCAGATTTATTTCAAGATTCTGGCAGACGTTACAGCAAGCATTAGGAACTCGTCTAGACATGAGTACTGCCTATCATCCACAAACTGATGGGCAGAGCGAAAGGACAATACAAACGCTTGAAGACATGCTACGAGCATGTGTTATTGATTTCGGAAATAGTTGGGATCGACATCTACCGTTAGCAGAATTTTCCTACAACAACAGCTACCATTCAAGCATTGAGATGGCGCCGTTTGAAGCACTTTATGGTAGAAAGTGCAGGTCTCCGATTTTTTGGAGTGAAGTGAGGGATAGACAGATTACGGGTCCGGAGATTATACAAGAAACTACCGAGAAGATCATCCAAATTCAACAACGGTTGAAAACCGCCCAAAGTCGACAAAAGAGCTACGCTGACATTAAAAGAAAAGATATAGAATTTGAAATTGGAGAGATGGTCATGCTTAAAGTTGCACCTTGGAAAGGCTTTGTTCGATTTGGTAAACGAGGGAAATTAAAGCCAAGGTATATTGGACCATTCAAGATTATTGATCGTGTCGGACCAGTAGCTTACCGACTTGAGTTACCTCAACAACTCGCGGCTGTACATAACACTTTCCACGTATCGAATTTGAAGAAATGTTTTGCTAAAGAAGATCTCACTATTCCGTTAGATGAAATCCAAATCAACGAAAAACTTCAATTCATCGAAGAACCCGTCGAAATAATGGATCGTGAGGTTAAAAGACTTAAGCAAAAAAAGATACCAATTGTTAAGGTTCGATGGAATGCTCGTAGAGGACCCGAGTTCACCTGGGAGCGTGAAGATCAGATGAAGAAGAAATACCCGCATCTATTTCCAGAAGATTCGTCAACACCTTCAACAGCTTAAAATTTCGAGACGAAATTTATTTAACGGGTAGGTACTGTAGTGACCCGAACTTTTCCATGTTTATATATATTAATTGAGAGTGATATTTACATGATTAAATGTTTCCAACATGTTAAGCAATCAAACTTGTTAAGACTTGATTAATTGAAATATGTTTCATATAGACAATTGACCACCCAAGTTGACCGGTGATTCACGAACGTTAAAACTTGTAAAAACTATACGATGACATATATATGGTTATATATATAGTAAACATGTTTTTATTATAAGTATGTATCTCATTAGGTATTTTAACAATGAGTTATATACATAAAAATGAGACTATTAATTTAAGAAACTCGAAAACGATATATATAACGATTATCGTTATAACAACGTCTTACTAGATACATATGAATTATATTAAGATATTGATACACTTGGTTAATTATGTTAAATGATAATTAAATATATTATTAAGTGTATTAACAATGAAATACATATGTAAAAATAAGACTACTAACTTAATGATTTCGAAACGAGACATATATGTAACGATTATCGTTGTAACGACATTTAACTGTATATACATCATACTGAGATATATTATATATCATAATATCATGATAATATAACAATTTAACATCTCAATTGTTATAATAAACAATGGGTTAACAACATTCAACAAGATCATTAACCTAAAGGTTTCAAAACAACATTTACATGTAACGACTAACGATGACTTAACGACTCAGTTAAAATGTATATACATGTAGTGTTTTAATATGTATTCATACACTTTTGAAAGAATTCAAGACACTTATCAAAATACTTCTACTTAACAAAAATGCTTACAATTACATCCTCGTTCAGTTTCATCAACAATTCTACTCGTATGCACCCGTATTCGTACTCGTACAATACACAGCTTTTAGATGTATGTACTATTGGTATATACACTCCAATGATCAGCTCTTAGCAGCCCATGTGAGTCACCTAACACATGTGGGAACCATCATTTGGCAACTAGCATGAAATATCTCATAAAATTACAAAAATATGAGTAATCATTCATGACTTATTTACATGAAAACAAAATTACATATCCTTTATATCTAATCCATACACCAATGACCAAAAACACCTACAAACACTTTCATTCTTCAATTTTCTTCATCTAATTGATCTCTCTCAAGTTCTATCTTCAAGTTCTAAGTGTTCTTCAAAAATTCCAAAAGTTCTAGTTTCATAAAATCAAGAATACTTTCAAGTTTGCTAGCTCACTTCCAATCTTGTAAGGTGATCATCCAACCTCAAGAAATCTTTGTTTCTTACAGTAGGTTATCATTCTAATACAAGGTAATAATCATATTCAAACTTTGGTTCAATTTCTATAACTATAACAATCTTATTTTAAGTGATGATCTTACTTGAACTTGTTTTCGTGTCATGATTTTGCTTCAAGAACTTCGAGCCATCCAAGGATCCATTGAAGCTAGATCCATTTTTATCTTTTCCAGTAGGTTTATCCAAGGAACTTAATAACATCATTCGATTCATACATATAAAGCTATCTTATTCGAAGGTTTAAACTTGTAATCACTAGAACATAGTTTAGTTAATTCTAAACTTGTTCGCAAACAAAAGTTAATTCTTCTAACTTGACTTTTAAAATCAACTAAACACATGTTCTATATCTATATGATATGCTAACTTAATGATTTAAAACCTGGAAACACGAAAAACACCGTAAAACCGGATTTACGCCGTCGTAGTAACACCGCGGGCTGTTTTGGGTTAGTTAATTAAAATCTATGATAAAATTTGATTTAAAAGTTGTTATTCTGAGAAAATGATTTTTATTATGAACATGAAACTATATCCAAAAATTATGGTTACACTCAAAGTGGAAGTATGTTTTCTAAAATGGTCATCTAGACGTCGTTCTTTCGACTGAAATGACTACCTTTACAAAAGCGGCTTGTAACTTATGTTTTCGACTATAAACCTATACTTTTCTGTTTAGATTCATAAAATAGAGTTCAATATGAAACCATAGCAATTTGATTCACTCAAAACGGATTTAAAATGAAGAAGTTATGGGTAAAACAAGATTGGATAATTTTTCTCATTTTAGCTACGTGAAAATTGGTAACAAATCTATTCCAACCATAACTTAATCAACTTGTATTGTATATTATGTAATCTTGAGATACCATAGACACGTATACAATGTTTCGACCTATCATGTCGACACATCTATATATATTTCGGAACAACCATAGACACTCTATATGTCAATGTTGGAGTTAGCTATACAGGGTTGAGGTTGATTCCAAAATATATATAGTTTGAGTTGTGATCAATACTGAGATACGTATACACTGGGTCGTGGATTGATTCAAGATAATATTTATCGATTTATTTCTGTACATCTAACTGTGGACAACTAGTTGTAGGTTACTAACGAGGACAGCTGACTTAATAAACTTAAAACATCAAAATATATTAAAAGTGTTGTAAATATATTTTGAACATACTTTGATATATATGTATATATTGTTATAGGTTCGAGAATCAACCAGTGGCCAAGTCTTACTTCCCGACGAAGTAAAAATCTGTGAAAGTGAGTTATAGTCCCACTTTTAAAATCTAATATTTTTGGGATGAGAATACATGCAGGTTTTATAAATGATTTACAAAATAGACACAAGTACGTGAAACTACATTCTATGATTGAATTATCGAAATCGAATATGCCTCTTTTTATTAAGTCTGGTAATCTAAGAATTAGGGAACAGACACCCTAATTGACGCGAATCCTAAAGATAGATCTATCGGGCCCAACATGCCCCATCCAAAGTACTGGATGCTTTAGTACTTCGAAATTTATATCATATCCGAAGGGTGTCCCGGAATGATGGGGATATTCTTATATATGCATCTTGTTAATGTCGATTACCAAGTGTTCACCATATGAATGATTTTTATCTCTATGTATGGGATGTGTATTGAAATATGAAATCTTGTGGTCTATTATTATGATTTGATATATATATAGGTTAAACCTATAACTCACCAACATTTTTGTTGACGTTTTAAGCATGTTTATTCTCAGGTGATTATTAAGAGCTTTCGCTGTCGCATACTTAAATAAGGACGAGAATTGGAGTCCATGCTTGTATGATATTGTGTAAAAACTGCATTCAAGAAACTTATTTTGTTGTAACATATTTGTATTGTAAACCATTATGTAATGGTCGTGTGTAAACAGGATATTTTAGATTATCATTATTTGATAATCTACGTAAAGCTTTTTAAACCTTTATTGATGAAATAAAGGTTATGGTTTGTTTTAAAATGAATGCAGTCTTTGAAAAACGTCTCATATAGAGGTCAAAACCTCGCAACGAAATCAATTAATATGGAACATTTTTAATCAATAAGAACGGGACATTTCATGGAAAAATTACCAAGTTATTTTAAACATATGTCACATATTTCTGTAACAAATAATTAAAGATACTTTTGCTTTGGACTAAACTAAACAGTTTTACCCGATTTACTATAAGAAAGATGGATCTACACGATGAATCAATTCCATCATTAAAAGGAAGTAAAGTCTTCCGAAAAAGAAACGCGCTTCTTGATTTAGGTCATGAAGTTGTCGTTCAGACCAGCTGTAGGTTGACGAAAAATCTAGAAAAGTCATCACTAAAATCAGCAGGAAATCCTCGGACTTCAGCATCAAACAGGGTTGCCAAGTGGTCAGACTTATCCTAACCATGAGAGGATCTGTCTTGTAAAATGGGGAGGACGTCGTGCAAATTAGCTTGATAAGACTAATGAATCAGATCTCCAGAAAGGATAATCTCCTTAAAGATCAAAAATCAGCTTTTAAGACTGATATTACTCAATCCTAGAGATTGACCTTAAAGATTGAGAATTACAAACTCATGGAATTCGATGATATCTAAACTCGAGCTCGAACGAGAAAATATTTTGATCAAAATTACAAACCGATTTGTTTTCTAAAAACCCATTTTCAATGTGTTCATTACCATTGAACGTAAAATCCTAGGAATTCACCTGGAATTCATTAGGTCACCTGAACCAAATCGGGTGTCAACCGTAAGAACGGTGGTTGCATAGCATGGTCGAAGACAGGACCTTGTGCCAGACCGAAAAATTATAAGGGTGAGCTTTACTATTGCTCCTACAAAGGATAGTAATTGCGTCCGACACGTTATAGACCATAATTAAAAGCATGTCAGGGGACATTGCCTTAACAGTTGCTTGTTCAACGCTTTCCTTTACAACCGGACGGTAGTTTACCGAAAGGTAATATTCGGAACAAGTAAACTGGAAGTGTTGCTTTCCCAATACAAGGTTAGCAAGTGGGTGACACAAAACCACAAGTTTTGAGCTAAAGTTTTCAAATCTGAAACCTACCAAACCCACAAAAAGAATTTACAAACACCGGTGAAGGGTTATTCCGGAAAACTCATCTAGGGTAAAAGCTAGAATGAAATTTTCAAAAGATCAAATGTTTTCATAAAGATCCTATTTCTTTAAGGATCTAAATTTTTATAAGTCATGTGGGACTGTAAACCACATCGTTACTACCATTGTTTATACTGCCGTAAAGAAATCACTGATGTACAAAGTGTGAAGAATAAAGAAGTGATTCTAGTATTTCAAGACTATATTGCTTGAGGACAAGCAACGCTCAAGTGTGGGAATATTTGATAATGCTAAAAACGAACATATATTTCATAGCATTATTCCTCAAGAAAGACAAGCTTTTAGTTGCAATTGTTCTATTTACAAGTGATATTCGTTTAAATAATAAAAGGTAAAGACAAAAGGCAGATTCGACGAATTGAAGACGCAAATGACCAAAAAGCTCAAAAATACAAAATACAATCAAAGAGGTTCCAATTATTGATAAGAAACGTCTCGAAATTACAAGAGTACAAGATTCAAAACGCAAAGTACAAGATATTAAATTATACGCAAGGACGTTCGAAAATTCGGAACTAGGACCAGAGTCAACTCTCAACGCTCGACGCAACGGACTAAAAATTACAAGTCAACGGAGTACAAGAATATAATATAATATATATATAATTAAATTTAATTATATATATTATATTATATAATAAATAAATAAGCAGCCCACGTTTTTGTAGACTTTTGAGCCTCCCCAGCTGGCCATACGATCGCATGAGCCTGAAGGGTAAAGCTCATGCGATCGCATGAGCACCTTTTCTAGCCCACATGCCCTATAAAAACGAGTGTTTGGTTCATCAATATCCATCTTTCTTTCTCTCTATCAAACGTATTATAATATATATATATATATATATATATATATATATATATATATATATATATATATATATTATAATTTTAATTTTAATTTTAATTTCTAATAATAAGGGTATGTTAGCGAATGTTGTAAGGGTGTAAGTCGAAATTCTGTCCGTGTAACGCTACGCTATTTTTAATCATTGTAAGTTATGTTCAACCTTTTTAATTTAATGTCTCGTAGCTAATTTATTATTATGCTTATTTAAAACGAAGTAATCATGATGTTGGGCTAATTACTAAAATTGGGTAATTGGGTTTTGTACCATAATTGGGGTTTGGACAAAAGAACGACACTTGTGGAAATTAGACTATGGGCTATTAATGGGCTTTATATTTGTTTAACTAAATGATAGTTTGTTAATTTTAATATACAGATTTACAATTGGACGTCCCTATAAATAACCATATACACTCGATCGGACACGATGAGCGGGGTATTTATATGTACGAATAATCGTTCATTTAACCGGACACGGGAATGGATTAATAGTCTATGGAATTATTAAAACAGGGGTGAAATTATGTACAAGGACACTTGGCATAATTGATAACAAAGTATTAAAACCTTGGATTATACGGAGTCGATAATCTGGTGTAATTATTAAACAAAGTATTAAAATCTTGTTACAGTTTAAGTCCCCAATTAGTTGGAATATTTGACTTCGGGTATAAGGATAATTTGACGAGGATACTCGCACTTTATATTTATGACTGATGGACTGTTATGGACAAAAACCAGACGGTCATATTAAATAATCCAGGACAAAGGACAATTAACCCATGGGCATAAAACTAAAATCAACACGTCAAACATCATGATTACGGAAGTTTAAATAAGCATAATTCTTTTATTTCATATTTAATTTCCTTTATTTTATATTTAATTGCACTTCTAATTATCGTACTTTTATTTATTGTTATTGTATTTAATTGCACTTTTAATTATCGTACTTTTTAATTATCGCACTTTTATTTTATCGCACTTTCATTTATCGCAATTTCATTATCGTTATTTACTTTACGCTTTAAATTAAGTCTTGTATTTATTTTTAATATTTTACATTAGGTTTTAACTGGGACTAAGTTTTAAAATCGACAAACCGGTTATTAAACGGTAAAAACCCCCTTTTATAATAATAATATTACTTATATATATATTTGTATTTTTATAAATTAAACTAATATAGCGTTAAGCTTTGTTTAAAAGATTCCCTGTGGAACGAACCGGACTTACTAAAAACTACACTACTGTACAATTAGGTACACTGCCTATAAGTGTTGTAGCAAGGTCTAAGTATATCCATTCTATAAATAAATAAATATCTTGTGTAAAATTGTATCATATTTAATAGTATTTTCTTGTAAAATTTAATAGTATTTTATACCCCTTAGCTTTAACATCAGGCACGCTCGTTAGGAAGAGGTGCAACATGATCAAATGAATATATGTGCGGATGCCAATTACATATTTCCTCAAAATAGCTTTTGGTAACAATACTTTGCACATTCTGAACATTAAGCGGCAGTGAATGACAAACATGGATCATTATCTACCAACGAAGTAGATTTCAAGTGAAAACTTGAATAAATTAGTGAAAAGATCTTATCAGAATTTGAGGTAAATTCAGGTCGACTACTCGCTTTCGAGCAACCTGGATCATCGTCGTTGAACCATCGTGCTTACGAGAGAATTAATTTTCTTCAGCTTTGTAGATTTGAACTCGTGATCTTCGGCCTCTTTATGGAAGGATTTAAGTTTCCGGTGATAATGAAATCGGTAATTGTTGATTTTCATGTTAGCTTGTGTTTTATTAGAATCGAATTGGCGGTAGGCGCAACAACCAGGAAAATGCCTAAACAAAATTCATTTAAAATTAAACCCTAACAATTAGAATTATTGCTGGGAAAAATGGTCTCACTAATTTCCAATACACGATCAATAAAAAAAAGTAAAGAAATAAAGACACAAGCCACACACACATGAATTTAACGTGGAAACTCCGAAACATGAGAAAAACCACGGACCCCCATGTGACGACCCGGAAATTTCCGACCAAATTTAAACTTAATCTTTATATGGTTTCAACACGATAAGCAAAGTCTGTAATTTTGAGTCTCAAATTTGGAACTATTTTCGTACATTCATTTGACCTCAACCAGTTTCGACGGTTCACGAACATTAGATGTGTATATATAAGTAATTAGATATAATTTCTATACATAATTATTATATGTATATTGTAATAAGTTATAAGTATAATAGGTAGAAATTTATAATATTTACTTATTTGTAAATAAATACAAGTTAAAATATATATGTTATAATATTATTACTTTCATTCTTTAAATGAATATTAATATCAGGATTAATAATATTAGGATACAAATATGATATTGATGTGTATAAGTTGTTATATTATTATTATTATTATAACTAATAAGATTATTATTTTCATTATTATTATTATTATTATTATTATCATTATTAATAATTAAATTTAGTAAAATTATCATTATTGTTGGAATTAATATTATGATATTATTTCTTACCATTACTTGTCACTTTATCAATAATATTATTATTAATAATATTATTAATTGTATTACTAATAATATTAATATATTTATACTTGTTAATTATTATAACCTAAAATTAATTATAATATACAAATAATATATATACAAGATATATATCTATATGCTGATATATATATATATATATATATATATATATATATATATATATATATATATATATATATATCAAAATACGTATTTGTAATCAGTAGTATATATTTACATACAAATACATATTATATACATAAATATATAGGAATCAAATCCAAAATTATATATCATTTTCAAACTGTAGATAAATTGTTCCTGCATCTTAATTCGTACAAATCAGTAGGATGAATCCAAAAATCTGTTATGCTTCACCATCGAAACTGTTGTGGATTTTGTTTTCTGTCTGATTTTGTTACATGTCCACTTCAATCAACCAAAAGAATCAAAGATTATCACATATCGTAACAAAATCCATTACACATCATTATCTACTTTTTATATTATTCTTATCTTTTGTTTCTATCTTTTGGCCTCGAATATTTCTTTCGACACAATCAATCCTACAAAACAAAATGTGATCAATTATTGATACGAGATCACACACTATATACACAAATAATTACATACACAAAGCACAGAGAGGTAGAGAGAGTTATAGAAATTACAATTACTATCACCATCGAACCATTCTTGTTTCTATTATTATTAGATGAAAGTCACATTCCATTTGCAAACCATCACCTACGCCACCTCCATCAAACACTTTCACCATCATAAACCATGAAACCCATCAACCAAGAACACACTCACTATAGTTTTCTCTATTCCGTTTGATACCCAATTAACCACCATGATCATCAAAACCTCCATTACCCGTACGCCCACCTTGTTCCTTCGGTTACTAATCCAACAACACAAGAACCCATCGACACACACAATCTCACTTCAATAACCCTAACACACCCTCTTCAATCTTGAAACCGCCACCATTTATTTATTTTAATTTCTCTTTTCTTCCTTTTCGTTACTTCAGCTTGAATCAAACAAAACCACACGCCATATTTTCTTTTTGTGTGCTTCTATCTCAGTCAAAAGAGATGAAAATATTTATATTAAAGATGATGGATCACACTTTAAATATATATAGCAATTTGAGTATTGGATTCCAAAGCATTGGCGTAACTTAATTATGCAAGTGGGACAACCAAATACTACTCTTTCTCTTATCTCATGTGCAAATACCAAATTCTTATTCAAGCCACCATATCTTATTCTTTTTATGGTAGCCCACAATGGGTAAAGTGTTTCATTACATTATTAAAGAAGACTTTTGTTGTTGCTTTCATGCTAAACCGAACCCCACTACTTCGTTGTTAAAAAGATAAAGTCACTGAAATCTCTTTATGTTATTGAATAAACTAACTTGGCTGTATTATTGATGGGACCAAATTACTAGTTTTGTTGAGCCACTTTCCTTTTCTTTTTGGTCGACTTTCACTAAACAAAACAACCTCCACTTGCTAGCTCATCAATATGGTGGACCATGATTATCTCCTCCATGTATACGTGCCAAACCACACATCTGTTGTGCAACCTGCAAAGAAATTTAATATGGGATGAAACCAGGCCGCAGACCTTCAACATCTGTGACAGGCTTAACCATATTGCTTCTGCTTGGGCCGTAAGTTCGTGTTAATGGGCCAGGATCATCTTTTAGGCCGAATTTGAGGATGGCCATGATAACAGGAGGACGAGGGTTATGGTGATATACGAGAATTGGTGATCATGTTAAGCGAATAATGATGATATGCGGATGATAACGATATCGATGTTGAATTGAATACGTGATGTTGTGATTTTATGTGATAAAGAGTTTATGATTAGATAATGAGGATGATAAACGTTAATAGTGACCGAGAAAGAAGGTGTAGACCCGCTATTTTTTTTTTCTTCTTGTTCCTGCTACGGTTCCTTGTGTTTTTCTGTTTCAAGCGAGCAGCAATTAAAACCAACAACAACCTTAAAATTTTTAAGTGGACTTAGGATTTTTAAGTAGTTGGGCCAAGAACATTTACAACCTCTGTTGGGCCGTGACAATTAATGTTGGGCTAAGAACATTTAAACCTTCTGTTGGGCCAAGACCCAATTACTATTTTCGGTTGGGCCACTTTTTTGTTGCATTTTCGGTAAACCACAAACTAAGATGTACGGTGAACTGATGATATAAAATACAAGGAGTACGTGTGATGTTGAAAAGGTGATAGAGAAGATTATGATGTTAAGAATGAGTCAATGATGTTGAGATGATAATGAAATTGATGACGATTGAATTCGATAATAATATTAGTTGATGGAGATGATGTTAAGTTAAGATATGAAGTAATAGCGGAACGGTAAGGATGGTTGTTGTGTTAGCGGGAGATCGCGAGTTCGAGTCCTGGCAGAGACACTTTTATTTTTTGGAGCTTATACTATTAAGGTAGTAATTTATTTTTATTATTATTTTCATTAATGGTATTATTAGTAAAAGTATTATTATTATTATTAATATCATTAAACTTATTATTATCACGAGTATTATTAATATCATTATTATTATTAACATTATAATTATTATTACTATTTTATTAGTTTTATTATTAGTTTATCATTTTTATTATTAAAACTAACATATAACATTAATATTAAAGTTATTATCCTTATTAAAACTATCATTTTTAAAATTAACATTTTTATTATTACTAATATTACTATCACTATTATCATTATCCTTAAGCTAGTATTACTTCAAATTATTAATTTTGCAAACGAAAGATTTATATAAAAATATATGAAGCATACTAATATTACATAAAATTTTGTTTTAACTAATATTATTGAGGTAACATTAATTAAATATCAAATAAGTATCATAACGTCTTATAAGTATTAATAAAATTATATATAATAATAATATTAATCTTAATACATAACAAAATATATATAAACTTAGTTGATTTATAATGTGTTAATATATATACATGATATAGGTTCGTGAATCCAAGGTCAACCTTGCATTGTTCAGTTTCGCCGTATGCATATTTTTACTACAAAATATCGCATTGTGAGTTCATTTGATTCCCTTTTACTCTTTACATTTTTGGGACTGAGAATACATGCGCTGTTTTTATAACTGCTTTATTAAATGACTTTGAATTATATTTTGAACTGTGAATACATGAAATGCTTTTATAAATGTTTGACGAGATAGACACAAGCAAAACATTCCTCGAATGAATTATTATGCCGACAGAAGTTATGTGAATTATTATTGAATTATGTGGACATGATAATTGCCACCATTGAATTATGTGGATATGATAATTGCCACCATTGAATTATGTGGACATGATAATTACCACCATTGAATTATGTGGACATGATAATTGCCACCAATTGAAGTGAATGTTATGTATCGAGAGAATGATTTTATACACAGGTTATGTGTATGTTATTTTTGTGCACGAGATATGTGTACGGTTACTAAGATTTATGAAAACTGATTTCGTACACGAGAAAGGTGTACTGTATTTAAAAGATATCGCATGTACATTACAGGTGGGTATAGGATTCGGGCCCATTTGTACCATGCAGCATTTAAATCTTGTGGTCTATCAAAAGTACTGAATTTTATTGTTTACGATAAACCTATGAACTCATCAACCTTTTGGTTGACACTTTAAAGCATGTTTATTCTCAGGTATGAAAGAAACCTTTCGCTGTGCATTTGCTCATTTTAGAGATATTACTTGGAGTCATTCATGGCATATAGACGTCAGTTCATCGCGATGGTACCATATGTTGAAGTGTTCGTTCAGGAAAATTTTGGACGGGGTATGACACCCCAAAAGAGAAATTCAATATATCAAAAATTATTACAATGACATAGACCGTTAAATGACTCGCTTAAGCCAACTACCCTCTCTAAAATATTTAACTAGAACAACTCTCAAACAAGAGTAAGAAAGAAAGAAATAATCAAATACTTAAAGTGTATTGATTGGTGCAAGTTGAAATGAAGACTTAGACCTCCTTTTATAACCAACTAATTCCCTTCCAACTTCATCCTCCCACCTATATGGGATAACATCCATTCACCAACGTGACATTTAAGCAACCATATCAATTCTTCTAACCAAAACTATAACTGATCAAGCATAGAATAATCGGGTCGAGTTCGGTCCATGCTTGACATCACTAAAAGGGGATTTAAGGGTCAACTGAGTTTAACTCTCCGGTTCTGAGTACCGTGAATAACCCCTTGCGAGATGATGATCTCAACAGGGGTGGTTAAACGTAGACTCACCATCGGCGGACAGTCCGGTCATTGATGGCTCGCGTTAGGTGGCAAGGTTTATGTTCATGGAACGTTACCTGTATATCAAGAATGTCTAGTGGAATGCTATGAATCCGGTGCACGGGTATATTTGCGCTATGCGCTGCTGTTCTTAGAATGTGTGTGTGTGTGTAAAGGTGAAAAATCTAGATCCCCCGTTCTGTGGACGAAGTCTTATTTATAGGATAACCTTTCTTGTCTTCTATTGCCATGTAATGAGGCTAAACAGATCGTGGCCTGCAAATAGTACGTCCTCAGGCGAGCTGGTCCGATAAAAGTAAAAAGTGTTATTGTCGGCTCTGATTCTTGTCTGCCAGGTGTCCTCTGCCAGCTACAGCATCGCCCGTCATGTGACCGCTACCTATGCACGCTTATAGGACTAGCGCGATGGTAATAAGTATAGCACTTCAGGCCTTGGCATGCTCTGGTAATTCCTGGTGGCGATGCTGTTTGATACGCTACACGAGCTGATCAGGTATGCATATCATTAAGTCCCCCCAGTTCAATGGTATGCGCAGTTGTGGCGCGTGGCGTTGAACTCAACTCATAACTGTCGTTCAATGGTACGTGTAGGTGCGGCGCGTGGCGTTGAACTCAACTTTTAACTGTCGTTCAATGGTGCGCGTAGGTGCGGTGCATGGCATTGAACTCAACTCGTAACTGTCCTTCAATGGTGCGCGTAGGTGCGGCGCGTGGCGTTAAACTCAACTCATAACTATCGTTCAATGGTGCGCGTAGGCATGGCACGTGGCGTTGAACTTAACTCATAAATATCGTTCAATGGTGCGCGTAGGTGCGGCGCGTGGCGTTGAACTCAACTCGTAACTGTCCTTTAATGGTGAGCGTAGGTGCGGCGCGTGGCGTTGAACTCAACTCGTAAATATCGTTCAACTACTTTTTACTGCGCGCCGCCATCTTCTTCTTTTTTATATTTAAAAAGTATTTTGTCCTATTGCATTAAATGCAGGAAAACCGAAGCGACGGTTTGTCAGATGCTACAGTTGTATTCCCGCCGATTTCGCCGCCTTTTGTTTCCTTGTACTCTTCCCTTTCCTTCTTTCGACACGTGGCTCAATCTCTGCCTTTGATATTTTAACCGCCCATTTTCAACTTCCCTTAGGGCCTCTTCCATGTTTTTACTCTCCTATAAATACTTCATAATCATCTCTCTCAATTTTTTATTTCATCTCTGCTCTTCATTCTCGTGCAAATCTTATCGGCTCACTACTTCGACCTCGTCTATTAGCTTTTTCAGGTTAGCGCCCACTTAGTCTCTCCTCTTACGATTCTTTGATTTATTTGTTAAATAGATGGCCTCGTCTTCCTCTACTGCTGAGCCTCCAAATGTGACGTTATCAAGTCTGTTATGACGCAGCGCAAAGTTGCGCAGTTGGTGAAGTGGTATCCACCTTTGGCTGATTTGAATCCTGTAGCGCCCTTGGTTGGTCAGCGCGCTAGTGATGTTATCGACGGTAAGGTTACCATATATAGGCAGGTCATGTTGTATGGGAATGTGCGCTATCCTCCCACTTCTTTCTTTATGGAGGTTCTTAATCACTTCAATGTTGGCATTGGGCAGCTGCACCCTTATAGCGCATGCCGCGTTATTCTTTTCAAGATGATTTGCCAGTACTATCAATTTCCTCCATCGGTAAACTTGTTTAAGAACGTATTTTCATGTCGCAAGAATCAACAGAGCTGGTATTCTTTCAATGACAGGATTTTGTTCGTACAGCGCACGAAAGCTGGGGTGCACAGGAAGTGGAAGAATTCTTTCTTTTTTATCGACGATTCATTTATCCCGCTTGCATATAGCAATATCTGCGCGTGGCATACCTGTGCTATCAGCGCGGAGTTAAACGTTAGGCCTCCCCTTTCCCCTGATGAGCAGCAGAGACTTGTTCATTTTTATAACCGCGAACTCCCTATCCGTCCATATAGCTCCGATATTTTAAGGGTTGCTAATATGTGTCCCTATCTGCCTGCCCTGCCAGTTATCTTAGACGCCGATGATAATGGTAGGCGGCAGATGGGCGTTATTTTTGCACTTGTTTTCTCTTTATCACTTGTGTCTAACTTAGCATGTTTTATTTGCAGAGATGCATCTAGACAGGCTTCTGGCTTCGCGCGACATTGAGGGCGTTCATACTGAGACGCCTGATGTGGAGAATCAGGGTGACCAGGACATGGACATCGATGGGCAAGCCCAAGGTGATGCCGCTATTGGCGCCAGTGGGTCTGGTAGTGCCAATCAGCGCGAGAGTCATGTAGACGAGGACTCTCGTCAGGCGGATGTTGAAGGGGGCAAGGCTAGTGAGCCCTCAACTAAGGGTGGGAGTAACCGCAAGCATGCTAAAAAGGGAAAGGTTATAACCAGTTGTCTTCAAGTGCTGGGGCATTGCGCTACCTTTTTTGTTACTAACCAGTTGTCTTCTTATTTATAGAAGCTCTCCTGCAGTTCTATGGCATGAACAATCAGTTGTCTATTCCGGAGGCTACAGCGGCCTGTCAGTTCGAATACTTGGAAGACATCAAGCTTCCCAACTACTTTGGGCATCTATCGCCCATGGCAGCATGGCGTTTTGACGTTCAGTTGGCCATGCTGAACTTGATGCGTGCTAAAAGCTGTCTTAAAGCGGCGAAGGCGCGCCTAGTGTGATGACCCGGGAATTTCCGACTAAATTTAAACTTAATCTTTATATGATTTCGATACGATAAGCAAAGTCTGTAATGTTGGGTCTCAAAAATTTTGGAACAACGTTCATATGTTCAATTACCCTTTGACCGTGCTCGACGATTCACGAACTATTGTGTGTAAATTAATTATGTAAATAAATAAATTTATATATGTATATATATATATATATATATATATATATATATATATATATATATATATATATATATATATATATATATATATATATATATATATATATATATAAGTAATTGTTTATATAATATTTTGAGTTAATAAAATATACTTTAATCACTTGAATTAAAAATATAAAATAATATACAAGATAACTAAGTGGCTGTTAAATTAAAACTCTATATAACTTCTATAGATAATCTTTAAGTATGGTGGAATATATATATAAAAGATATAAATACTATATGTATATATTATCTAATCATTAAATATTACATAGTTAACGTTAATGTATTAAACTACAAGTTAAAATATAGTTATTATATTAATAATATTATTAGTTCATTTATTATTAATAGTGATATCAGTAGTATTAATATTTTTCATTTAATATATAAATATGAAATTTGATATGTATGAATTGTTATATTATCATTATTATTAATATTATTATTATCATCTAATAATATTAATATTATTAAAATTAGTATTTTTATTGGTATTATTCAAAATTTTATTTTTACCATTATTATTATTAAATATCATTATTATTAGTATTCTTAATATTATTTTGGTATTATTATTTTTGTTGCTTCTAATATTATTATTATTAGTATTAGTATTTTTATTGGTTTTAATATTATTAACAAAATTAATATATTTATAATTGTTTATTAACTTGATGGATTAAATGATAAAAAAAATTATAACAAATACATGGGATCCAGTTTTCTTCCACAATCAATTATATATGTATTTTTTTTCTTTCTCTCTTTCTGTATTTATGCTACACCCGTGAGCATATGTCGAGAACCACTTTCTTCATATAATCAAGCTTTGTGAATTCTTCTAATTTCATTATCATTTAACTTTCACAATCATAGCAGTTGAGGAATTAAACAGAAATATATATTATAACTGCTCGATACCCCTGTTCGTCCATTTTTTTTCTTTTTACCAAAACTCGATTTCGAATTCAATTGAAAAATCTATAAATGCAGTCTAGTTAGGAATCATCCACTCAAACTATCTGCAAAGTTTGAGCCTCCAATTCCACGTAACGATTTTGAATTTTTGAGTCAAAGTTTATTTTAAAAAAAGTCAACTGAAGTGTTCTTGAAGAAATTCGAGTTCGTGTTTGCGTTTCAAATTAAATTGATGATTAGGAAAGTTTATAGAAGCGATTTGGAAAACATTTCATGAAGGAACCATGATCTAAAAACGTTTAAAAATCAAAAATCAAATTTGTTTTTTTTTTTAACTTGCGACAGCAGCAGTAATGTTGTTTCTATTTTTTTGTTTTTGTTTTTATTTTATTTATTTTTTATTTCAAGATCACACTTTATGGTTGTATTATTGTTTATAAGTCTTAAGTCAAGCTATAAATTCGTTATTTGAGTTATTGAAGATTGTTGGATCAATATAACTCATGAAGAAGATGAAGGTTACGAAATTTCGGGTTATATAATATAGCAGTGGGTATAAAACAGAAAAACTGGCACAGCTCAACTGGTTAGGGTGTTTTTTGGGCGTACGAGAGGTCACGGTTCGAGTCCGGGGAGCGACTTATATTTTTTTGGAACTTGTTTCTTTCTCTTCAAAGGTTGTAACCTATTTCATTCTTATTATTTTTATTGATTATTATTATTATTATTATTATTATTGTTGTTGTTGTTGTTGTTGTTGTTGTTGTTGTTATTGTTAGAAATTGTTATTGTGACTAATATGATAGCATTAATACTAACATTAATATTAAGTATTACTTATAATTGTTATAATTAAAAATGACAAGTTTGAGTACTAGTAACATGATAATTATTACTAATACTAATATAGGTATTATATTTATTGTTATTGATATAAATAATATAATGGTTAGGATAATTATAATTATTGTATTATGGATAAAATAAGTAGGATTATGTTTATAATTAAGTATGACATGACAAAATGATATAATTATATAGTATGGATAAGTATAGATATAAACTTGTTACGCACATGAAAACGTGTATGACATATAAAGGTAAAATGACTTCGATTACGATTATGCTTAATAATATAATTAATATATTAAGTAATAAGAACGATGTTATTATTATTTAAACTTGACAAAAAGAAATGTTATAAGTTATAGTCATAAAACTTAATCGTTAATATTAATAAGTATTATCTTTATTATCATTACTATTATTACTAATATATTGAATATTATTATTATTAGTAGTATCCTTATTATAAAAATTATCATGTTTATTAAAACTATCAATATTATCATAAATAGATACTTTTATATATAAAAATACATTACGATACACTTTTATTATTAAAAAGATATTAGTTAAATCATATCAATTAATATATAAAAATATATACTAAACCTTAATATACAGTTTTTATTATTAATAAGTAATAGTTATATAAAACATATAAACTAAATATATTAAAATAACATATAGTATAACAAGTATATTATTAATAACAAAATATATAATTGCTCGATTACGAATATATGTTTTAATAGATATACAAATGATATAGGTTCGTGAATCCGAGGCCAACCCTGCATTGTTCAATATTGTCATATGTATTTTTACTACAAAATACATTATGGTGAGTTTCATTACTCCCTTTTTAACTACTTTTCCAATATATATTTTTGGGACTGAGAATACATGCGTTTTTATAAATGTTTTACGAAATAGACACAAGTAATCGAAACTACATTATATGGTTGAATGATCGAAGCCGAATATGCCCCTTTTGCTTGGTAACCTAAGAATTAGTAAACCGATCTACTAATTGACGCGAATCCTAAAGATAGATCTATGGGCCCGACGAACCCCATCCAAAGTACCGGATGCTTTAGTACTTCGATGTTGTTTTATATCATGTCCGAAGGATTTCCCGGAATGATAGGGGATATTCATATATGCATCTTGTTAATGTCGGTTACCAGATGTTCAATCCATATGAATGATTATTTTTGTCTCTATGCATGGGACGTATATTTATGAGAAATGAAAATCTTGTGGTCTATTAAAATGATGAAAATGAATATTTATAATAAACTAATGAACTCACCAACCTTTTAGTTGACACTTTAAAGCATGTTTATTTTTAGGTACGAAAGAAATCTTCCGCTGTACATTTGCTCATTTTAGAAATATTACTTGGAGTCATTCATGACATATTTCAAAAGACGTTGCATTCGAGTCGTTGCATTCAACAATATTATTATTAAGTCAATTATAGTTAGATATATTATGAAATAGTATGCCTGCCGTCAACTTTCGATGTAATGAAAGATTGTCTTTTCAAAAACGAATGCAATGTTTGTAAAACGTATCATATAGAGGTCAAGTACCTCGCGATGTAATCAACTGTTGTGAATCGTTTATAATCGATATGGACTTCGTCCGGATGGATTAGGACGGGTTGCTACACCTAGACGGCGTGATAATGCTAAAAACAAACATATATTTCATAGCATTATTCCTCAAGAAAGACAAGCTTTTAGTTGCAATTGTTCTATTTACAAGTGATATTCGTTTAAATAATAAAAGGTGAAGACAAAAGACAGATTCGACGAATTGAAGACGCAAACGACCAAAAAGCTCAAAAGTACAAAATACAATCAAAGAGGTTCCAATTATTGATAAGAAACGTCTCAGAATTACAAGAGTACAAGATTCAAAACGCAAAGTACAAGATATTAAATTGTACGCAAGGACGTTCGAAAATCCGGAACCGGGACCAGAGTCAACTCTCAACGCTCGACGCAGCGGACTAAAAATTACAAGTTAACTATGTATATAAATATAATATAATATATAATTAATTATATATATTATATATATATTATATTTATATATTAAAACCGTCGGCAGACTAGGATCCAAACTTGTGTGAGCTGGATTTACGAACTCTGCGACTCGCGGAGTTTGTGGTGCAAAAATGCCGCGACTCGCGGAGCCCCAAATTCTGAAAATGCCTATAAAAGCCAGCGCATTTCGATATTTTTATATATCATATATCAATATCTCTATCTATATGTAAACGTATATATATATATATATATATATATATATATATATATATTTTAATTTTAATTTTAATTTTAATTTTAAATCCTAATAATAAGGGTATGTTAGCGAATATTGTGAGGGTGTAAGTCGAAATTCTGTCCGTGTAACGCTACGCTATTTTTAATCATTGTAAGTTATGTTCAACCTTTTTAATTTAATGTCTCGTAGCTAAGTTATTATTATGCTTATTTAATGCCGAAGTAATCATGATGTTGGGCTAATTATTAAAATTGGGTAATTGGGCTTTGTACCATAATTGGGGTTTGTACAAAAGAACGACACTTGTGGAAATTAGACTATGGGCTATTAATGGGCTTTATATTTGTTTAACTAAATGATAGTTTGTTAATTTTAATATAAAGATTTACAATTGGACGTCCCTATAAATAACCATATACACTCAATCGGACACGTTGGGCGGGATATTTATATGTACGAATAATCGTTCATTTAACCGGACACAGGAGTGGATTAATAGTCTATGGAATTATTAAAACAGGGGTGAAATTATGTACAAGGACACTTGGCATAATTGATAACAAAATATTAAAACCTTGGGTTACACGCAGTCGATAACCTGGTGTAATTATTAAACAAAGTATTAAAACCTTGTTACAGTTTAAGTCCCCAATTAGTTGGAATATTTGACTTCAGGTATAAGGATAACTTGACGAGGATACTCGCACTTTATATTTATGACTGATGAACTGTTATGGACAAAAACCAGATGGACATGTTAAATAATCCAGGACAAAGGACAATGAACCCATGGGCATAAAACTAAAATCAACACGTCAAACATCATGATTACGGAAGTTTAAATAAGCATAATTCTTTTATTTCATATTTAATTTCCTTTATTTTATATTTAATTGCACTTCTAATTATCGTACTTTTATTTATTGTTATTGTATTTAATTGCACTTTTAATTATCGTACTTTTTAATTATCACACTTTTATTTTATCGCACTTTTATTTATCGCAATTTCATTATCGTTATTTACTTTACGCTTTAAATTAAGTCTTGTATTTATTTTTAATATTTTACATTAGGTTTTAACTGCGACTAAGTTTTAAAAATCGACAAACCGGTCATTAAACGGTAAAAACCCCCCTTTATAATAATAATATTACTTATTTATATATTTGTGTTTTTATAAATTAAAACTAATATAGCGTTAAGCTTTGTTTAAAAGATTCCCTGTGGACGAACTCGACTTACTAAAAACTACACTACTGTACGATTAGGTACACTGCCTATAAGTGTTGTAGCAAGGTTTAAGTATATCCACTCGATAAATAAATAAATAACTTGTGTAAAATTGTAGCATATTTAATAGTATTTAGTTGTAAAAATAAAGCTATTTCATATACACCTCTGCGCACATCAAGTATTTTTGGCGCCGCTGCCGAGGAACGCCGAAGCGAAACGCCACATAAAAAAAAGAGATTTTTATTAAGTTTTATTTAGTTTTTGTAAAAATATATTTTAAATATTAAAAAATATAAAAATTTTAAAAACCGAATAAAAAAATATATAAATCTATTTTTAAGATTTTTATTTATAAAATTATAAAGTATTTCTATTTTTTTATTTTAGTTTTTAAAATATAAGTTTTTATTTATTATATTTTATATAATTATTAAAAACAGAAAAATATATAAAATATAATTTAAAAAAAAACTACAGAACCTGTCGAACGATATTTGTGCATTTAAAATTTTAACCTCCGCGACTCGCGGGGTTTTCTGGTACGTGGCACCGCAACTCGCGGAGCCACCCTGACACGAGCAGAAGCCCTAATTCTGCATTAATTACGTGTAATTATTATTATTATTTATTTAAAAACCCTAATTAGGTTTTGTTAATTAATTAATTTAGTTTAGTTTTAATTATTTTATATATTTAGTTTAATTAGTTTAATTAAATTTTAAAATTAATAGTTTTATAAAATAAATAATATAAAAATAATATTTTTATAAAAAATGTACTTTTTACAACTTTTAGTATATTTTTATATTTTGTCCCTTTTTAATTGTTTTAGCGTAATTTTTTGTATTTTTCGCTCATATTTAGTTTTAATCCATAGTTTTTACCATAGTTATTTTTATTTCTAGATTTTTAGGCTTTGCTGTAAAATCCCTTAAATGCTTTTTCTTTAGACTAAGATTTAGGTGCTTTAGAATTTTGTGACGCCTTTTTAAGTTTTGGTACCTTTTTAAGATATTGCCATTTGGGATATAGTTTTTCTTTTAAGCTTTAATATTTTTAGACGCAAATTTTAATTCTTAGTTTTTAGTTTTTTTTTTTTAAGTTTTAACGCACTACTTTCTTATTTTTATTTTTTGACGCCTTTTACCTATGTATCAATTATCACTCCAATTAGTAATCTCAATTTGCAATTTTAATTTTAAGTTAGTGATAATAATAAGGTTGGGTTAGTCGAGTGTTTTAAAGTTTTATAGTCACTCTTTTTCTTTCTTATTTTTCGACGCCTTTTATTTTTCAACCCTTTTCTTTTTCGACCTTTTTCGACGCGCTCTTTTTCTTTCTCATTTCTCGCCATTCTAGTTTTTAGGACTTAGAATTTTCTCTATTTCTTATCTAAAACTTCTTAAAATTACGAAAATTTATTTTAAGTGGTTAAATTGATAGACATCAAAATTTTCTGGTTCGTAGTAATAGTTGAATTTGTACGTGGACCGGGTTATTGGAGCCAAACAGTACTCAATTATATTGAGACCAAACGAATCCTGCCCCTCTGCTGCATCTTTTGGCTATTCGAAACGTGGGCAAAATCAGAAAAGTTTATTAATTGGATAACTTATATAATTTTTCTTTCCTTTTAAAAACTAATAGGATATTCAGTGAATGCACCGAGCAAGACGTTCACCACCTTTTGTACGTTCACCACCTGTAACCAGATCAAGACATCTAGCTAATATTGTTGCCGTTGATTTTTCTTTGGAATCGTCATCCAGTCGACCAAGTACTCCAATTCAAATTTCCAACAATCCATTTTTTGAACCCGACCTCACAATTGAGAATCCGGAGAATATTCAGGGACGATTCATAGATCCTGAACCATTAATTTTTCCTCCGGAACCACCAATCATTCAAACGGAGATTGTTGAGGAATGAACCATTAGATCAGAATCCTCTAGTGATTCAGATTCAACAAATTCAATTATAGAGAATCTGGAACCTTTAAGTATGGAAGACCGAATGTGAGCTAAACGCACTGGCCAAGGTCACGCAATTACTCATCCTGACATTAATGCGCCAGATTATGAAATCAAAGGACAAATTCTACATATGGTGACTAATCAATGCCAATTTAGTGGTGCGCCGAAGGAAGATCCAAATGAACATCTTCGTACCTTTAATAGGATCTGCACACTATTTAAAATAAGAGAAGTTGAAGATGAACAGATATATCTCATGTTATTTCCCTGGACTTTAAAGGGAGAAGCCAAAGATTGGTTGGAATCGTTACCTGAAGGGGCGATTGATACATGAGATGTTTTAGTTGAAAAATTTCTTAAACAATTCTTTCCGGCATCTAAAGCCGTAAGACTTCAAGGAGAAATTGTTACGTTCACACAGAAACCAAATGAAACTCTATATGAGGCGTGGACAAGATTTGGAAAGTTATTAAGAGGATGTCCGCAACATGGTTTAGACACTTGTCAAATAGTACAAATATTCTACCAAGGATGTGATATCACTACAAGGAAAGACATCAATATAGTAGCTGGTGGTTCTATTATGAAGAAAACAGAAACTGATGCTTACAAAATTATTGATAACACTGCTTCCCACTCACATGAGTGGCACCAAGAAAAAGATATCGTTAGATCATCTAAAGCAGCTAGAGCCGATTCTAGCCATGACTTAGATTCCATTTCCGCAAAGATAGACGCTATCGAGAGACGAATGGAAAAGATGCCTAAAGATATTCACTCAATACGAATTAGTTGTGAGCAGTGTGGAGGACCACATTTGACAAAAGATTGTCTCAGTATTGAACTAACAATGGAACAAAGAGAGAATGTTTCATACATAAACCAAAGGCCTGGAAATAATTATCAGAATAATTATCAACCGCTAAGACCGATTTACAATCAAAACCAGAATTATAATCGAAATGTTCCATACAACAACCAACAAGGTCCTAGTAATCAACAAGTATCCAACAATACTTACAACCAGCAAAGACCTAATTTTCAAAATAAACCACCACAAATCGATGATAAAAAGCCAAATTTAGAATATATGATGACGAAGCTAGTTGAAACTCAAACGCAGTTTTTCACATCTCAGAAACAAACTAATGAACAAAATGCTCAAGCATTTAGAAATCAACAAGCTTCTATTCAAAATCTGGAACAAGAAGTAAGTAACCTATCAAGGTTAATAGGTGAAAGAAAACCAGGAAGTTTACCTAGTGATACAAATGCTAACCCCCGGAATGAAACAGCTAAAGCCATTACCACAAGAAGTGGTATTACACTTAAACCACCTGAAATACCTGTAACTTCTGATGAAGCTATTCCTACTCCACAAGAACCACAACCTGAACAAGATAAGGAAAAAGAACCAGTAGTTGAAAAGGTTAATGAAGATAACATAGTTAAGGCAAAACCTTATGTTAAATCATACCAACCACCACTTCCTTACCCGAGTAAAATGAAGAAAGAGAAACTTGAAGCCGAGCAATCCAAATTCTTGGATATGTTTAAACAGATAAATGTAAATCTTCCTTTCATTGATGTAATTTTAGGAATGCCTAGATATGCTAAATTTCTGAAAGATCTAATCTCGAATAGAAAGAAAATGGAAGAACTCTCGGCTGTTACTATGAATGCTAATTGTTCAGCAGTGCTGTTGAATAAGATACCAGAAAAATTATCAGATCCAGGAAGTTTCACAATTCCATGTTTTCTGGGTAGTCTTAGTTCAATAGAAGCATTGGCAGACTTAGGTGCTAGTATAAATTTAATGCCGTATTCACTATACACTAAACTAGACCTTGGAGAATTGAAACCAACACGAATAAGCATACAACTAGCAGATCGATCAATAAAATATCCTAGAGGGATAATGGAGATCATGCTAGTTAAAGTTGGTACTTTAGTATTTCCAGTAGATTTTGTTGTTCTGGACATGAAAGAAGATTGTCAAGTTCCTCTCATATTAGGAAGACCATTCTTAAACACGGCTAAAGCAATGATAGATGTGTTTGGTAAGAAACTGACCCTAAGTATAGAGGACGAGAGTGTTACCTTTTCAGTTGATAGAGCAATGCAACAACCACAATCTGCAGATGATACATGTTATTATATTCAAACTATAGATTCACATGCAGAATTGTTAGAAGAATTTCCAGAATTACAAGGAACAGGAGAATGTTCTTTAGGAGAAGGAACTGAACCAATTGATGAAACTGAAATGTTAGCTACACTAATAGCTAATGGATATGAACCAACAACAGAAGAAATTTAAATGCTAAAAGAAGAAGACAGATATCGATATAAATCATCGATAGAAGAACCTCCGACATTAGAGTTAAAGCCACTTCCAAATCATTTGGAATACGCTTATTTACATGGTGAATCTGAATTACCTGTAATAATATCGTCTTCTCTTACTGAAAATGAGAAATCACAACTCATTTCTATGTTGAAAGCTCATAAACCAGCCATTGCATGGAAGATTCATGATATTAAAGGAATAAGTCCTTCGTATTGCACACATAAAATCCTTATGGAAGAAGGTCATAAAACGTATGTGCAACGCCAACGAAGACTAAATCCTAATATACAAGATGTTGTTAAAAAATAAATTATTAAACTGCTTGATGCAGGTTTAATTTATCCAATTTCTGATAGTCCATGGGTAAGCCCAGTTCAATGCGTGCCTAAGAAGGGTGGCATGACTGTCATTACAAATGAGAAAAATGAGCTTATTCCTACTAGGACTGTAACAGGATGGCGTATTTGTATTGATTATAGAAAATTAAATGACGCCACCAGAAAAGATCACTTTCCCTTACCTTTTATTGATCAAATGTTGGAAAGATTAGCCGGAAACAGTTACTGTTGTTTTCTAGATGGTTTTCCGGATATTTTTAAATTTCAATAGCACCCGAAGACCAAGAGAAAACCACATTCACGTGCCCTTATGGTACTTTTGCTTACAAACGCATGCCATTTGGACTTTGCAACGCCCCTGCAACCTTTCAAAGGTGCATGATGGCGATTTTTCACGACATGATAAAAGAATGCATGGAAGTTTTCATGGATGACTCTTCAGTCTTCGGTGATACTTTTGAAACATGTCTAGCTAATCTTGAACGAATGCTTATTAGATGCGAACAATCAAATCTAGTACTTAATTGGGAGAAATGCCATTTCATGGTTAAAGAAGGCATCGTTCTTGGACATAAAATTTCAAAAGAAGGAATTGAAGTGGATAGAGCTAAAGTAGATGTAATTGCTAAACTTCCACATCCCACCAATGTTAGAGGAGTTAGGAGTTTTCTAGGGCATGCCGGTTTTTACCGACGTTTCATAAAAGATTTTTCTAAAATTGCCACTCCTATGAATAAACTCCTAGAAAAAGATGCTCCATTCATCTTTTCAGATGAATGCATTAAATCTTTTAATATTCTTAAAGAAAAACTCACTAATGCGCCGATCATGATAACTCCAAATTGAAATCTACCGTTTGAACTAATGTGCGATGCAAGTGATTTTGCAATGGGAGCCGTTTTAGGACAAAGGATTGAAAAATGATTTCAACCTATATATTATGCTAGTAAGACGTTACAAGGAGCACAAACAAATTACACAACTACTGAAAAAGAACTCCTTGCTATTGTCTTTGCTTTTGACAAATTTCGTTCATATCTCGTTCTAGCTAAAACGGTGGTCTATACTGACCATTCTGCTCTTAGATACCTATTTTCAAAACAAGATGCCAAACCATGATTAATCCGTTGGATCTTACTATTACAAAAGTTTGATATTGAAATCCGAGATAAAAAGGGAGCAGAAAATATCGCCGCTGATCATCTTTCTCGTCTCGAAAATCCCGAATTAGAAGTTTTAAATGAATCGGCCATACAAGACAACTTTCCTGATGAATATCTATTAAAGATAGATCATAATGAAATTTCATGGTTTGCAGACTATGCAAACTACTTAGTATGTGGATTCCTTGAAAAAGGATTATCGTACCAAAAACGAAAGAAATTCTTCAGTGATATAAAACACTATTTCTGGGAAGATCCACATTTGTTTAAAAGTTGTCCCGATGGAATAATACGCCGATGTGTATTCGGAGATGAAGCTAGTAAAATCTTAAACCATTGTCACACAGGACCAACAGGAGGGCATTATGGGCCTCAACTAACAGCAAGAAAAGTTTATGATGCTGGATTCTATTGGCCTACAATTTACAAAGACGCACACCTTCTTTGCAAATCCTGTGATGCTTGTCAAAGGGCCGGAAAAATAAGTCAACGTGATGAAATGCCACAAAATGTCATTCAAGTATGTGAAGTATTTGACATTTGGGGTATTGACTTTATGGGTCCATTTCCAAAATCTCATAATAATTTATACATTCTCGTAGCCATTAATTATGTATCTAAATGGGCAGAAGCACAAGCTCTCCCAACTAACGATGCACGAGTTGTAGTCAACTTTTTAAAACGTCTTTTTGCAAGGTTTGGAACACCGAAAGCTTTAATAAGTGATCGGGGAACTCATTTTTGTAATAATCAACTTGAGAAAGTTCTTAAAAGATATGGAGTAACTCATAAAATCTCCACTGCTTATCATCCACAAACAAGTGGACAAGTTGAAAATACCAACCGAGCTTTAAAACGTATTCTAGAGAAAACCGTAGGATCAAATCCAAAGGAATGGTCCATAAAATTGGAGGATGCACTCTGGGCTTTTAGAACAGCCTACAAAACTTCAATTGGAACCACACCTTTTAGACTCGTTTACGGAAAAGCATGTCATCTTCCAGTAGAAATTGAACACAAAGCATTTTGGGCTTTGAAGACATGTAATCTTGATTTACATGAAGCTGGACGACTACGGTTAAGTCAACTAAACGAATTAGTAGAATTAAGACATGAAGCATACGAAAGTTCGTTAATCTATAAGGAAAGAACAAAGAAATGGAATGATAAAAGAATCAGAAGTTCAAAAGAATTTAAAGAAGGAGACAGAGTTCTTCTTTTCAATTCACGATTCAAGCTATTTTCTGGAAAATTGAAATCAAGATGGTCTGGACCATTCATAGTCAAAAGAGTTTTCCCATACGGAACGATAGAATTAATAAATTCAAATGGGATTAAATTTAAAGTTAATGGTCACAGAGTTAAACATTACATAGATAGTCCAATGAAAGTTGACAACGAAGTTAATCACAATTTCAATACCACAGCTAACTAAGTGTGGGGAGAATCAAGTCTTTTAAAGGATAATATGTATTTCTGTTAGAGTTAGATTTTCTGTTTTCGTGTAGTTCTCGAAAATGGAACCCGAATGGTCTTTCCCTAGCAGACCCTAAAGAACTAGTCTTCTCCCCTCATTCTGAATTTTTATTTTTTTTAGGTTTTTACGAAATGAAGACTTCCTGTGAACTAAACCATGGTCTAATTTTACACGCTTTGATCACTAAACGTAATAATGACACACTACCAAGTGAACTGGTATCAGTAATCAGAGAAAAATTGGACGGAGTAAGAAAAGAATCCAGACGCGAAGATAATAAGTTACAATTTGGTAAAGGAAAATCAAAATTCGCAGCGAAAAGAAGAGCACGGCACCTTGAAAGATGTCACAAATGCGGAAAATGGTCACACGAAGGTAAATGTTCAAATAATCAAACTTATTCAAACACCGAATTTGTTACTTTATGCAGAGATGGACCGTTCATATGTTTAGAAGAAAAAACATTAAATGCTCGAGGTTACGCCTATGTAGCCATGGAAAACCAATTAGCCCGACTATCTTATGAGTGGACTAGAGCATATCACTAAGAAATATATTTCACAGGTAAGTTTGTACAGTTTTTATTTTTATTTTTATTTTTAGCCTTTTGATAATAAACGCTAATTTGTTCGCTATAAAGTATTAAATTGGTATTCGATGAAATTAGGTCTTGCGACCGAAATTATTGATATCATACAAAAATTTATTACATCACTGCGAAATTTAACGTTTATTCTTAAGGTATAAATATCTTTAATCAATCAACCCAAAATATTTCAAAAAATTCGTCATGAGTTAAATTAGGTCATGGAACCGAAATTACTTTACCGAAAAGAGGGGCGCATATTTTTGATAATATTTGATTGATTAAAGTGGGATAAAAGCCAAAAAGATTTTTAATTTTATTTTTACCATGTTTTTAAAAAATTAATAAATTAATATTAAATAAATATTGTAAAATTTTAAAATTGTAAATATTTGGAAAATTAATATTTTTAATATAAGTTTGTATGTATAAAAACAAAAATATAATTTAAGTTTGGTGTAAATTTATAATATGAATTTTTAATTAAGTTTGGTGTGAATTTTTTTAATTTTATGCATTTTAAATTTAAGTTTGGTGTGAATTTAAAAACAAAAATTTACTTTATTTCGCTAAGTTAAAAATATGATTTTTAAAATTCGTCGTGAGTTGAAGACTAGGTCGTTGAACCGAAATTGCTTTACCCGAGGGAGGGACGAGAACTTTTATTATCATTATTTTTAATCTTATTGAATTAAAGTATGCCAAAAACATTAAAAAACCCAAAAATCTTTGCTTTTAAAACCGCGCTTTAAATAGACAAATTTTAAAATTTTGTCGAGGGACGGACTAGGACATCGATCCGAAACGACCTCGTCCTAAATAACAAGGGAAACAAATTTTTAAAATTAATTAATATTTGTTTTATAAGTTAAAGATTTAAAAAAATAATAATAAAAAAAATAAAAAATAAACGCCGCGACTCGCGGAGTTTGTAATAGGGAAACACCGCAAGTCGCGGAGTTTGCAAGTTCCAGAAAAAAAAAATAAAACGCAAAAACATATCAGTTGTAACGACCCGTAAATTTTCGACCAAATTTAAACTTTAAACTCTATATGTTTCCGACACGATAAGCAAAAACCTTAATATTGAGTCTAGAAAGTCTAAAATCTATATTTGGATAATCAGTTACCCTTTTGACCAAGCCTGGCG
Source organism: Rutidosis leptorrhynchoides (assembly GCF_046630445.1). NCBI lineage: Eukaryota > Viridiplantae > Streptophyta > Magnoliopsida > Asterales > Asteraceae > Rutidosis > Rutidosis leptorrhynchoides. The sequence goes on from NC_092335.1 coordinate 483,339,732, forward strand.
ATTCACGAACAACTAACTGTAAATAGATGCTTGCATGTTTAAATATATACTTATATATATATATATATATATATATATATATATATATATATATATATATATATATATATATATATATATATATATATATATATATATATATATATATATATATATATATATATATATATATATATATACATATATATAATAATTTGAAATACTATTTAAATATTATATGATTAAAAGTGTTAGAATTAAATATGTAAAATAATATGTGATGTAATGGGAACTATATTTATAATATATATATATATATATATATATATATATATATATATATATATATATATATATATATATATATATATATATATATATATATATAATTATGTATATAAATATTACTTGTAAATATATATATGGTTATATTAAATTATTTGTTTAAAAATATATATATATATATATATATATATATATATATATATATATATATATATATATATATATATATATATATATATATATATATATATATATATATATATTTGTTTTGGAAATTAAAGTTGATATTTCAAAACTGAAAATAAATAGAAAGAGAGTATATTAAAAATAAATGATTTCGAGCTTAAGTAGTAAACGTCAGTAACACTCGGTTGACGTTTCGCTAGTTTTAATATAAATATAATACATGTATATGAAAGATTAAGATAAAAGTTGAACTATAAATCGATTACGAAGATTTTAGATTTGTTATAAATATTTTTGTCCTTTAAAGTTTAAATATTGGTACTCCGTACATATAAATCGGAACAGAAAATAAATATTTTTTTGAACTTTTTTGATCAGGTTTCAAATCGATAATGAGTGAAATAATTTAAGACGCTTAATCTAAAAATTTGAGATTTTTAGGGACTCTTTTGTACATTAACTGTTTAGCAATGGACACGATATAACACTCTGCGGGTTAAAATATTTGATGTCGGCAACAATTATCTAACCACACATATATATGGCACGTTTTATTTATTTATTATTTATATTTAATTAATATATTATTATTATTATTATTAATATTAATAGTTATAATTATATATATATATATATAAAAGTATCTATATATACTTACACTTAGGATAAAAAGATAACAAGCTTATCACCACCACCACTTTACCCTCTCCTTCCTCTGCCACCGGCAACTACCACCGGAGCCACCATGCCCGCCACCCATGACCACCGCCGCCGCCGCAAGGTTACTATCATCAATAAGAACTTTGTTATTCGTTTAAACGTCACACCTCCATCGTCACCCATATCTCCTTCACCTTCACTAAAACACCACCACCGGTCATCTTTCACTACCCCTACACCGCCACATCCACTCCCACCGTGAGTATCTCCGTCAACCATCACCACGAATCACCTTCACCCTCCACCCTAACGCCATTTAATCGCCTTCCACCACTCGAGACCACCACCTTCACGCGTTTACTTTCTGTTTCTTTTTATACTTTAAAATCCTCCAACACCATTAAAATGATACAGTTACACCTGTTCTACCGCCGCTGTGAACAACTCTTATTTTTTTCTGATTTCGATTCATATAAAAAAAAAAAAAACATTCGCTACCCTTAAATGCTCGAAAACTACTCCTGCTCGATTATTGCTACTGTTCGGTCTCTCTTGCTGTAGATACCATTGTTTTGATGTAGAACATAACTAGTTAATAATGGTGAAACTGAGTCACGAGGTTGTTAGTGAAATTATGAGGAAGACGATAAACAGGACCATACATATTAAATATAATACCCCTACGTATTAAAACAGAATTGGTGAGTGGTGCAGATGGTTGGAACCTGTGTTGTTAGCCAACAGGTCTCGGGTTCGATTCTGAGGCCTGCAGCATTTTTTTTATTTCACAACAAATTACTAAATGAGATCGAGGGTATAAAAGCCATTCTTTGACTGGCTGGATTTAATTAAGTATTGGGCCGGTTCTTGATTTGGTTGGACTAAAATAATATTGGGCCAAGACCCATGGTGATTGATGATGAAAAACGGTTGAATGATAAAGATAGAAAAGAAAAAGAAACAGATAGATACCGGTTATATCTATATGCCTATGGTAATTAAACAGAAATATAGAAATAGAAGAATGGTTTAGGGGTGTTGTTGTTTAGCAAGAGGTCGTGAGTTTGAATCCTGTCTTGGGCAATTAACCTCTTTTTAAATATTACAAAGGTATAATTATTATTACTATTTTTGTTATGATAGTTGTTATTATTTTAAGTATTGTTATTATTGATATCTTTAGTACTAAAAATATATATATATATTTTTTTTTATCTGTTATTTTATTAAAAATTAGTATTATCATTTTATATATAGTTACATATAACAAATTATGTATTTTAAAATAATACTAAATATATATAGATATCAATATAACTACAAGAATCATTTTAGATATATATATATATATATATATATATATATATATATATATATATATATATATAACACATAATTTAAGGTATAATATAAATATATGACTTTAAATGAGAATTTAGTGTAAATCTTATATAACCATAATTACATATATAACATGTATTAATAAATGAAATTATGTGATTTCCAGTATACGTTTTAATATATAAATGAATGTTATAGGTTCGTGAATCCGAAGCCAACCCTATACTTGTTCAATGATGTTATATGTATTTTTACTACAAAATACAGTATGGTGAGTATATAGTCCCCTTTTAAACTTTAAATATTTTTGGGCTGAGAATACATGCGCTGTTTTTATAAATGATTTACGTTATGGACACAAGTGATCAAAAATATATTCTACGTTGAGTTGTACCACTGGCATACTTCCCTGTAGCTTGGTAACTATTATTTACAGCGGTATTGTAAACGCGAATCCTGTTGATAGATCTATCGGGCCTGACAACCCCAACCGGACTGGACGACCAGTATTCAACGGTTGCACAGTACTTCGTTTTGTGACTACACTTGGTACAGTGTAGTAAGATTTCATAATAAAGAGAATATGCGACGTGATTAAATGTTAAGTATGGTTACCAAGTGCTCAACCACTTAGAATATTTTTATTAAATGTTTATACATGAAATCTTGTGGTCCATAGTTATTACGCTGCTAGCATCAAACCTATATATCTCACCAACTTTATGTTGACTTTTTAAAGCATGTTATTCTCAGGTACGAATTAAGTCTTCCGCTGTGCATTTGCTCATGTTAAGGACATTACTTGGAGTCGATCATCGCAATGAGACCAGATATTGATGATTTCGTCCAGGGGGACCTGGACGGGGTTTGACATCAGTCCCCAACATCCCACACCCAAAATACTGCGAAAAACCCCGAAAAAAAGCCTCCCAAATTCGCAATTTTTGACCATTTTTAATCAAATCTTTCACAAAATCATGTTGAGAAAAATGCTATCAAGGAATTACTCAAGGAAAACGGTAAATTTCTACACCAAAACACCCTTTAATCCAAAAATTTAGTGTTCTTGAGCAATTTTATACCCAATTCGATTTTGATGCTTTTTAGTGTAATTATACTTAAATTGCTTATGTATTATGCTTATATAACCTAGAGAGATGCTATTTAACATGATTAGAAGCCTTAAACTTCAAATTTTGAGTAATCTAGGGTTTGTGTTCTTGAGCAAAATTGGGGCTTTTTGATATAAACAGGTTATGGCCGATTTTTGTCATGAATTATTGCTAAATTAAGTAGTGTAACATGTTTAGGTAGTTAAATGATCCAAACTTTGAGCCTAAACATGATTTTTGAGAATTAAAGTGTACTTTTTCAAGTCTAAAATTCATGAACTTGATTTTTGAGAGATAATGCCATTTGAAACTTGTTTAATTGCTAATAATGATTATTTTGACATGTTATTTGAGTTGAATGCTTATGAACTTGGCGAACATTTTCGTATATGCTTATTTGAAAAAGTGTAGATTTGATAAAAATATGAAAATGAGCATAAGTTTGATATAAATTGAACATGTCATTATAATTATTTTGATTGATGATTTTGCTGACACTAATGCATATTTGGATGCACAAAAATTGTGTTTGATGTGTTTTGCAGACTGAAAGGGGTGAATCTTCATCCCAAGCTCGCATTGCTCCTCCTGAGAATGCGGAACAACATGATGTTGATAACTATTACAAACAAGATATACCTCATCCAGTTATGACATTTTTAGATATGTACGTGGAAGATTTGCACCCGAAATTGAGATTAGACAGACGTTGGATACATTATCCAAAATACCAAAGGAGCTTGCACACTCTTCATTCTAAAGCTGTTGAAGTACCTAGGGTAATAGAATGGGAACCGTTAGAAGCCGTAGGATTGGGCGAACGGATTAGAGAATTACTTACACAGAGGTATGGTAATTCTACCTTTAATGATTGGGTACGATTATTCAACATGCGTAGACCTGTATATAAAGTATGGTGTGAAGAATTATTGTGTAATATAGAAATAAATGATCGGGTAGCTAGTTTAACCGATCGAGCTTTTATTAGATTTTTGTTAGGAGGTTCGATACGCCACATGTCTCTACTAGACATGGCTCAGGCCTTACGTATATATACGCCTGAGGAGCTAGCATCTACCGATTGTCGACGGTTGATATTAAATGGTAGGAAGATTGATGAAAATTTTGATACGCATGGTGTATGGAGTCAAATGACTAGCCACCACCGATTTAAAGGGGAAAATTACTCTTATTTGGATATAGATAGAGCTGAGTTAAGAGTAATTCACAGGTTTCTAGCGAACTCGATTACACAGCGAGGTAAAAATAAGGAAAATGTAAATGAGCAAGATTTATTTTACCACATGTGTATTCGAGACCCACAAAGCGCTGTAAGTATACCTTATTGTGTGGGTTATTATTTATCAGCTATGGTTAGGGGGATGAGATCGCACAGTATAATAGGAGGTGGTATATTTATTACATTAAGTGCTGAGTATCTCGATGTGGATATAAGTCGGGGGGATTATTAATCGAAGAACCAGAACCCCACGATACAATTGGTTTAAATGTATATCATGGTGCTAAGGTTTTGAAGATGCGAAATAACGCCGCAGTACAATATAATGGAAGACATCCACAGGTTGAAAGAGATCAACAGCCAGGTAATGTGGGAGGGGGAAATGAAATGACAGAAATGCAAAGGTTTATAGCTTCACAAGAGTATGAAAATGCTAGACATCGAGCATTTGAAGATTGGCAAGTTCATCAAAACCACATCATAGCTCATTGCCAAAATATAGGTAGAAACTATATTCCTACTCCAAAGCCCGTATTTCCTCCCTGGTCTATAGAGATCCAACCACCGTATCCTACTTATAACCCAGCTGAAGCATTCTATAACACATATGGTTATGCATGGAACCCCTACTGGTATCAGTATCAACCCTAGTCTATTTAGTTTTATTTATTTTATTTTTGTAATGTTACTACATTTAGCACTTATGTTGATATTGTAATAGTTTTTATAATTTTCTAACTTTTATTATTAGATTTTAATAATTTTTGAATGTGGGGTAATATACCAAACTTCAAAAATATGTATATATGTTTGCAGTTTATCTTATGTACACAACAGGGTAAAACAACGCATTTTCAAAGACTGGCATTAAGTTCAGCAAAAGCAACTAATTTTGACGACAAGATGAAAAATAAATGTGATGTAACAACAAGACGGAATGAACAAATGATATGCACCATTTATCATTCAACACAAACAACAATATGTTTGGAAACTTTGGTAAAATTTAATCATTTTTTCTGCGCTAATCACCCTCAATAATTTAAATTGTTACTGATTTCTTGTAAATGAGGTCATTGCAAGATCTTAAGTGTGGGAAGGGGTTAAATTCTTTCGAATTTTAAAATTTTTTACTTTATACACTTGGTTACCATTAGAAATACTAGTAAGCAGTAGTTGTATTAGAATCTAGTGCTCTCTGATAACAAAGAACAGCCCTAGTCTTATATACTGACTACCCACTTCTAGTAAAAATTTTCAAAATTTTCAAACTAAATGAATTCAAAATCATGTTTATACATATTTATGAACGATGAAAACTAGGTGTTAATACCGAAATTATTGTTACCTTGGAAAGGACATAAATTGAGAAACAAACCAAAATGTTAGAATTCATTTAAAATGGAATAGAGGACAATAAAAAGGAAAATAAAAGTCAAGTGTGGGAAAATTTACCAAGTTATTTTAAACATATGTCACATATTTCTATAACAAATAACTGAAAATACTTTTACTTTGGACTAAACTAAAAAGTTTTACCCGATTTACTGTAAGAAAGATGGATCTACACGATGAATCAATTCCATCATTAAAAGGAAGTAAAGTCTTCCGAAAAAGAAACGCGCTTCTTGATTTAGGTCATGAAGTTGTCGTCCAGACCAGCTGTAGGTTGACGAAAAACCTAGAAAAGTCATCTCTAAAATCAGCAGGAAATCCACGGATCTCAGCATAAAACAGGGTCGCCAAGTGGTCTGACTTATCCCAACCATGAGAGGATCTGTCTCGTAAAATGGGGAGGACGCCGAGCAAATTAGCTGGATAAGACTAATGAATCAGATCCCCAGAAAGGATAATCTCCTTAAAGATCAAAACTCAGCTTTTAAGACTGATATTACTCAATCCTAGATATTGATCTTAAAGATTGAGAATTACAAACTCATGGAATTCAATGATATCTAAACTCGAGCTTGAACGAGAAAATATTTTGATCAAAATTTCAAACCGATTTGTTTTCTAAAAAATCCATTTTCAATGCGTTCATTACCATTGAACGTAAAATCCTAGGAATTCACCTGGAATTCATTAGGTCACCTGAACCAAATCGGGTGTCAACCGTAAGAACGGCGGTTGCATAGCATGGTCAAAGACAGGACCTTGTGCCAGACCGAAAAATTATAAGGGTGAGCTTTACTATTGCTCCTACAAAGGATAGTAATTGCATCCGACACGTTATAGACCATAATTAAAAGCATGTCAGGGGACATTGCCTTAACAGTTGCTTGTTCAACGCTTTCCTTTACAACCGGACGGTAGTTTATCGAAAGGTAATATACAGAGCAAGTATACTGGACGTGTTGCTTTCCCAATACAAGGTTAGCAAGTGGGTGACACAAAACCACAAGTTTTGAGCTAAAATTTTCAAATCTGAAACCCACCGAACCCACAAAAACAATTTGCAAACACCGGTGAAGGGTTATTCCGGAAAACTTATCTAGGGTAAAAGCTAGATTTAATTTTCAAAAGATCAAATGTTTTCATAAAGATCCAATTTCCTTAATGGATCTAAATTTTTATAGTCATGTGAGACTGTAAACCACATCGTTACTATCATTGTTCATACCGCCGTATAGAAATCACTGATGTACAAAGTGTGAAGAATAAAGAAGTGATTCAAGTATTTTTATTTCAAGACTATATTGCTTGAGAACAAGCAACGCTCAAGTGTGGGAATATTTGATAATGCTAAAAACGAACATATATTTCATAGCATTATTCCTCAAGAAAGACAAGCTTTTAGTTGCAATTGTTCTATTTACAAGTGATATTCGTTTAAATAATAAAAGGTGAAGACAAAAGACAGATTCGACGAATTGAAGACGCAAACTACCAAAAAGCTCAAAAGTACAAAATACAATCAAAGAGGTTCCAATTATTGATAAGAAACATCTCATAATTACAAGAGTACAAGATTCAAAACGCAAAGTACAAGATATTAAATTGTACGCAAGGACGTTCGAAAATCCGGAACCGGGACCAGAGTCAACTCTCAACGCTCGATGCAACGGACTAAAAATTACAAGTTAACTATGTATATAAATATAATATAATATATAATTAATTATATAAATTATATATATATTATATTTATATATTAAAACCGTCGGCAGACTAGGATCCAAACTTGTGTGAGCTGGATTACTCGCGGAGTTCGTGGTGCAAAAATGCCGCGACTCGCAGAGCCCTAAATTCTGAAAATGCCTATAAAAGCCAGCGCATTTCGACGTTTTTATATATCATATATCAATCTCTCTATCTATATGTAAACGTATATATATATATATATATATATATATATATATATATATATATTTATATTTTAATTTTTATTTTAATTTTAAATCCTAATAATAAGGGTATGTTAGCGAATATTGTGAGGGTGTAATTCGAAATTCTGTCCGTGTAACGCTACGCTATTTTTAATCATTGTAAGTTATGTTCAACCTTTTTAATTTAATATCTCGTAGCTAAGTTATTATTATGCTTATTTAATGCCGAAGTAATCATGATGTTGGGCTAATTATTAAAATTGGGTAATTGGGCTTTGTACCATAATTGGGGTTTGGACAAAAGAACGACACTTGTGGAAATTAGACTATGGGCTATTAATGGGCTTTATATTTGTTTAACTAAATGATAGTTTGTTAATTTTAATATAAAGATTTACAATTGGACGTCCCTATAAATAACCATATACACTCGATCGGACACGATGGGCGGGATATTTATAAGTACGAATAATCGTTCATTTAACCGGACACGGGAGTGGATTAATAGTCTATGGAATTATTAAAACAGGGGTGAAATTATGTACAAGGACACTTGGCATAATTGATAACAAAATATTAAAACCTTGGGTTACACGCAGTCGATAACCTGGTGTAATTATTAAACACAGTATTAAAACCTTGTTACAGTTTAAGTCCCCAATTAGTTGGAATATTTGACTTCGGGTATAAGGATAATTTGACGAGGATACTCGCACTTTATATTTATGACTGATGGACTGTTATGGACAAAAACCAGACGGACATATTAAATAATCCAGGACAAAGGACAATTAACCCATGGGCATAAAACTAAAATCAACACGTCAAACATCATGATTACGGAAGTTTAAATAAGCATAATTCTTTTATTTCATATTTAATTTCCTTTATTTTATATTTAATTGCACTTCTAATTATCGTACTTTTATTTATTGTTATTGTATTTAATTGCACTTTTAATTATCGTACTTTTTAATTATCGCACTTTTATTTTATCGCACTTTCATTTATCGCAATTTCATTATCGTTATTTACTTTACGCTTTAAATTAAGTCTTGTATTTATTTTTAATATTTTACATTAGGTTTTAACTGCGACTAAGTTTTAAAATCGACAAACCGGTCATTAAACGGTAAAAACCCCCTTTATAATAATAATATTACTTATTTATATATTTGTATTTTTATAAATCAAAACTAATATAGCGTTAAGCTTTGTTTAAAAGATTCCCTGTGGACGAACCGGACTTACTAAAAACTACACTACTGTACGATTAGGTACACTGCCTATAAGTGTTGTAGCAAGGTTTAAGTATATCCACTCGATAAATAAATAAATAACTTGTATAAAATTGTAGCATATTTAATAGTATTTAGTTGTAAAAATAAAGCTATTTCATATACACCTCTGCGCACATCACGGCGCCGGCTCTTCCACGCCGGGTGCGCTGACTGCTGAGCAGATGCATGATTGTATCGTGCATCTGACTTCTGATCTCGAGCATTCAGAAAAGGCTAGTAACGAGGCGGCCAGCGCCTCATTGGTCCTAGCTGAGGAGAAGGCGTCCTTGGCATCTAAGGTTAAGGAGTTGGCTAAAAAGGTCAAGTCCTTTGAGTCTGAGAAGAGTGATTGGGAAAAAGAGCGCGAGGACTTGACTGATCGCTTAGCTTCTTGTCAGGTCGATCGCGACACGACCAAGTGTCAATTTGAGACGTTGAAGAGGGGTCTCCCCGAGCTCGTCGGTCGTGCCATTGACTCAAAATACGTGAGCGATCTTTTTGTCGACGCTGTTCTCACTTTCAAGGCGTAGGAGAGACTCGTTTTTTGGAGAAAGATTCAGCCTCTCGTCCAACCCTCTGAGGCCTTGGATGCTCTTATTGCCAAGAATGTGAATCCTCTTGCCGCGCAGAAGAGCAGGGCTATGGAGCCGACGTTGACGAACGTCAGGGTCCCTTCACTGGTGGCCTTATCCGAAGACCCCACTGCTGATGCTGACCGTTTATTAAAAGACCCGTTGTAAATTTGTAATTTTCTTTTAACAATGTAATTACTCTTTTGATGATAATGAAAGTTTATCTTGTTTACTTGTCTATGTTGCACGTAATTTCCATGTTGTAACGTATTAATAGTTTACATGTGCGCTAGCAATTTATAACTGTTTAAATCAGTGTAGCCAAGTATATGGGTTATGTTCACGATTTTCGTATGATCATGCGCGTTAGATCGTTTGTTAAAATGTTTAGCTAAGTATTTCTCGATTTTCATCGTAATTATACTCGAGGCATGTCAACACTTAACCTATCACATTTATTGTTGTGCACACAATATATGCTTAAGTTAAGCATCCGTGTGTGCGCATCGGGAGTCTTCTAAGTGCGCCAACACTTAGGATTGAGGTCAGGCACGACCAACGCCGTCGTTTATATTCATGACTTGTAGATCTCGAGTTCTGCGCGGGTTGGTTAGGTTAATCCAATGACGCTTAACCGTCCGATTATAATAGACTAGCTTGTCGCCAAACAAGCTTCTGCCGCACGGGTGCCGGAGAAAGCAGTGCGCACTATTTTCAAGTTACAGAGCTACTTTACACAAAATGGTATAAAGATTTTTGCAGACAATAACTTGGAGACAATTAATTAATCATGCATAAATAATGCGCGTAACACGCTTTAGGATTGTCGTTACAAACTTTCAAACATGTGCTTAAAACAAGACGCGCTTACAAATTTCAAAATTCCTCAAACCAGTATTCATTGTTGAAGCATGCTCTGCCCTCTCTCAACTTCTCATCCTTGTATTCTTCGAACTCGTAGTCCATGCAGGCAATCTCGTCTCCCTCGTCAATTCCAGCTCCAGAAGAGCCGGCCCATCTTTCTTCGCTTTTGCCTCGGCTTGATAACTTCGGATCTGTGGTTACCAGTCAAATAGTGTTACAAATCAATGAAAGCGCGAGTATGTGTGCAGGTGCACTCTCATATGCCTCTTATGTTTCGGATTATGTAAGATTGTGCTCATTTTAATGCGGTAAGCGCGCAGACTGGTTGCGCATTTATTGCATTCTATCCAGCGAAGTATACAAGCGCCCACTTTGCTGTAAAGCAGCTACGCACGTCCTGTGACTTTAATTTTTGAAACAGTATTATTCATGTTAGCGCATACCTGTCGAAGTCGAAAGTCCTCTGGGTGATTTTGGACTTGAGCGTGGCTTCTCCTAGCGGGGTAGGTAGCATTATGATCCCTCAGTAGAGACAGCTGCTGATAGCGAAATGTGATAGCGCCAGTTCCCTCAAGGAGAGCATCGTACTCCGATTCGGCGTGTATCACTCTGAAGTCGACCACCGTCGTGTGCGCCCTGTTCTTGTGTTCATCGTCTCACAAGGTTAACACTGCCCCCAGTATCCCCTTCAACCATGCGGGGTCCCCACTTATCCCCCTGAACTGTTGTTTCACCTTCCTCAAGTTGCGCTTCACGGTGTAGTTTAGGTTCTCAAAGCAATGGTAGAATAAAACATTAACACAGCTGCCAGTATCGATAAGAATTTTGTCAATGTGCTAAGTGCATTCAGGCATATAACCTTCGACCACTAGAGGAGCGCATTCTCTTTCGAAAATGGGCTCGCGTAGGAGATGCGCCTTTAAGTTCTCATACGGCAGCAGTGGCTCCTTCTCAACCTCCTTCTTTCCCCACGAGAAGACATAAATGACCTTATCCTTTTCCACTCCTTTGCCCTCCTTCTTGTACCCTCCTGACTCGTCTTTACCAGGCTTCAAATGTTTCAGTTCTCCACGTTCAAGGCAGGCAACTACCTTATCAACCAATGCTTTGCAGCGATTGGTTTTGTGCCCGAAGTCATCATGGAAGTCGCGGAACTTCGACTTATCACGTCGCGCGTACTCAGACATTCGCGCGGGCTTTTCAAACATCTTGGAGATTGGCTCAGTCACGTAAATTTCTTTCAGACTCTTGGTGAGGCTCCTGATCAAAGCTTGCTTGTTATCCCTGGTGTCACTTTCCTTATTTCGATGACGTTGCTGGTTGTTGTTGTTCCATTGGTGATTTCGTTGGTGCTTCCTATCATTGTGGTGATTGTTGTTGTGGTGGCGGTAGGGGCTAGAGTCGTGCTGGCTTCTCCCAAAACCACCCGACTGGCGTCCACCCCTAAGCGAATCATAGCCGTCGTGCTGACCATTACCTGAATTCCTGTAACTCGAGTATCTTGAGGTTTCTTCTTCAGCGAGCATGTGTTCGTGCGCTTCCCTTATCGCTTTCGCCAATGTCTCTGGGGGGCGCTTCCTCAACCTCTACCACAACGTTAGGTGGCGCTCCCGGCAAATCCCGTGTATGAAACCAGATACCTTTAGCGACTCCACGCAGTTGGGAATTCTAGCTACCTCTTGACAATACCTGTCGATGAACTGTCCCAAGGATTCCCATCTCTCGTGCTTGATGTCATGACACTCAACATGCATCCTTCGAGTTGTGCGCATGTTATGGAAGTTGAGCAGGAAACGCGTCCGAAGATCATCATAGCAACTTATAACTGGCGCTGGTAGGTTGTTGAACGATTGCCGAGCTACGCCCCCTAATAGCGGCGGGAACTCCATGCACTTTGTCTTGTCAGCCCAGCACTGATTGCGTGCTATACCTTCATACTTTTGTAGGAAGTCATCTGGGTCTGAGAATCCATCATAGTACCCCAGGGTTAACGGTATTACAGGCAGCGGTGTAGAAACATGGTTCAGTATATGCGCCGAGAACTTTTCTCCAGTAGGCGCTGTTTCAAAAGAGGGTTTAACGGGCACTCCCTTTATCCCTGCGTACAGGTTCTTAATCATGAGTTCGGCCTTTCCCGGTTGCTCGAACTCATGCACCATATCATCTGGCGTAGCATTCATCAAAGCATGGATCAACTTGGCTTGGCTGTAGGCGCGTTGTTCGCGTGTAATAGCTGGTGATTCTGTGGATGTCCCCTTTCCTGCAGATCATGGCACTAGACCCAGGTGTAGTTGGGGAGGCATCCCTCCGAGGTGAATGTGAAGGTCGCGCGCCCTGTGAGCCTGCGGGGCTGCTAGTATGGCTAGGGCTATTGCGCGCAGATTCAGTAGCTGGATAGATGGGTAGAAATCCCGTGCTCGCAGTGTTTGAGGCCCATGGTATCGGCCTAATTGCCCTGGAGTCTTAAAGGACGACGCGGGTGCACCAGGGGGAGGCATCTGTGCGCCCCTTGGCGGCACGTTATCAGAAGGTTCTTATCGACCCCTTGGCGGCGGGCTTATGTCCCGTAGGTGATGTAGCTCGTGCTTGAGCGGGCTTTGGTACTTCCTGCTTGCTGGTCATCTCAATACATGTCACTGTATATCAAAGGGAAACAAGCGGGTTGTTAGTGGACATACAGAAAAAAGATCAAATCAAAATCTTTTAACTTGATTATACCACAGATGGCGCCAAATGATCAAGCATAGAATAATCGGGTCGGGTTCGGTCCATGCTTGACATCACTAAGAGGGGATTTAAGGGTCAATTGGGTTTAACTCTCCGGTCCAGAGTACCGTGAATAACCCCTTGCGAGATGATGATCTCAACAGGGGTGGTTAAACGTAGACCCACCATCGGCGGGCAGTCCGGTCATTGATGGCTCGCGTTAGGTGGCAAGGTTTATGTTCATGGAATGTTACCTGTATATCAAGAATGTCTAGTGGAATGCTATGAATCCGGGAACGCGGGTATATTTGCGCTACGCGCTGCTGTTCTTAGAACACGTGTGTGTGTAAAGGTGAAAAATCCAGATCCCCGTTCTGTGGACGAAGTCTTGTATTTATAGGATAACCTTTCTTGTCTTCTATTGCTACGTAATGAGGCTAAACAGATCGTGGCCTGCAAATAGTACGTCCTCTGGCGAGCTGGTCCGACAAAAGTAAAAAGTGTTCTTGTCGGCTCTGATTCTTGTCTGCCAGGTGTCCTCTGCCAGCTACAGCATCGCCCGTCATGTGGCAGCTACCTATGCGCGCTTATAGGACTAGCGCGATGGTAATAAGTATAGCGCTTCAGGCCTTAGCGCGCTCTGGTAATTCCTAGTAGTGATGCTGTTTGATACGCTACACGAGCTGATCGGGTATGCGTATCGTTAATAACCAACAAATATCGACCTTTTGGATAGAAGAAGATAACCATGCTTTCACATTGCATGGATAACTGACATAGACGCTTTCTCGATGACAACTTCAAGATCTTCATCTTCATGCCCTGACATTATCTCTAATCCAAGAAATAAAATTTGCATCCATGTCGAATATTGTCTAAACCGACAATCATTGTCATCACAGAGAATCATAACTTTTAACAAAATTATCATAATCCACCATAAAAAAGTATCACACTTAGAATATCCTATTCTGAGAATTTCACCTCGGCACATGTTGAACAACCAGCTGAAACCTTATGGTGCAACTTGTAACATCCCGCCTTTTTCGTCTACTTTCCGTTTATATAATTTAAGGACCGTTATATAATTATAACATCTTCCGTTAATACGCGTATTTAAAAATATTCCGTTTAGGTAATTTATGCACCCGCTTCTAAACTCGAGGGACTATTTGTGCCAATGGCCAAACTTGACCAACTAGGTCAAGGAGTCAAACCATCTCCTCCTCCACCCATTCACCTCCTCACCCTTTTGATACTTTCAACTTTATGCTCTCAAACCCTCAATCAAAAATTCACCATCTAAATCCGATCTAGCAAGCGTTCTTCAAAACAATTTACATATTTGGAATCCTTGCAACTTCCTCTTCGAATCCATACCAACTTCATCTCATTTGGGTAACTTTCTAAAAACACTAGATTTTATGTTCTTGATGTTTTTGACTTATAAAAGTGTTAGTTAGTGTCTATGGCTCGAGTCTAACATGAATATATGATTTGTATGCTCGATCTTGTTGTTTTAGTGTAACTAGCTTGAACTTGAAAAATGACTTGTTTGATCTTGAGTTTGGTTGCTTAAATGTTGTTAGATGTTAAAAGTCCATGTATTAAATGTGTTACTAGCATCATTAGCTTCAGTTTGATGTGTAGGTTGACTTGGAAAACTTCCATAACATGATTTATGAGTTTGTGATTTTTGGTTAGGGTTTGGTAGTCTTCAATGTGAATTTTGATGCATTAAATGCTTGGAAAAGTCATTTGTAAATGTTTAGTTGCAATGTATATTCAAGTACCTTCGAAACGGCATATCATACATGTAAATTGGTTGCCCGAATCATGAAACGCATTTAATGAACTTGAATGTAATAAATGATGAGCATTTAATGTGGTTTGATTGTTGTAAATGCTAGAATTGATTGATAATGTGTGGTTAGTTGCATTCTTCGTCAAAATACCTTTCCGGTGATATAAGATGCATGTTTTTATTGTTTGCGGATCATAAATTGTGATTGTTTGAAGTTTGGATCGTACACTTGTGTGATTTCAGCAAGCAGGATCTGTGTACCATTTTGGACACCGTCCAAATCATTGGACGCCTTCCAAATCATTGGACGCCGTCCAGTCCTTCATTGCTGGATGCCGTCCAGAACATTTGAACGCCGTCCAAATGAACTGCCAGGGACTGTCCAACTTGGTCATTTTTCGTTTAATTCTAACTATGACATCCACCTCTGATTAACATGTAACTTGTTCTAACATGGTCATATATGATTATAAAACTCAGAAAAATTGTCCGAGACCCGACCCGAACGTGTTGACTTTTTCGTTGACTTTGACTTGACCAAAGTTGACTTTTATTCAAACGTAACCTAATACTTATGCAATCGTTCTAACGTGCCTTTATACTTGTAGCTTGCATGAAACTTGATAATTTGACTCACATGCTATATTAATCGAGTCATAACGAGCCATATGACTAATTGAACAACTTTGACCAACTTCATGTTTACCAATATTGATACAACCTATTGATTAGGTCGAGACTAGCATTCTTTCTTGCACACGTTTACTTTGTGAAGTACATTTACATTCGTGCACTCAAGGTGAGATCATAGTCCCACTTTTACTCTTTTAAACTTACATTTGGGATGAGAAAACATAAACGTTTCGTTTTACAAAGTGAACACAAGTACGGAAACAAACATTCTACGTACGAGTTAGAACAAAAATCCTCAATTCGATTATCATTAGTTACACTTGCCGGGTGTAAGCGAGAACTTATGTTGTATGGCCATATGGGTTTGACAAACCCTCATTCGGACGGTTCGCTACCATTATGCGGATGAAATATATTTTCGAGAATAAGTGTATGTTCTAACACTATGTGATGGGGTAACGTTAATTAAGCCTTGATTATTGGGTGCTCGTGGTAACAATTTTAGAATGATCTTACTATTACTCCAACGTTATAAATCTTGTGGTTCAACCAATTTACTTACGTACTCACTTATTAAACCTATGATTTCACCAACGTTTTCATTGACAGATTTCTATGTTTTTCTCAGGTCCTTGAACGTTAAGTGTTACATGCTTTCGCATGCTATTTTTGATACTTGCTTGGATGTCGAGTATACATGCATACATGGAGCATCTTTTGACTTACTTTTGAATTGTGTCGCATAGGTTTCAATTGTACTTAAAACGTTGTAACATGTTTAACCGTTGATCTACTTTATAAACTTTGAACATCTTAACATTTGAAATGAATGCGACATATTTTTTGGTCAAACGTTGTTTTAAATACTTATGACCACGTAATGGGACCTAAGTAGACGGCGCCGTCAATGACGATTTTGTCGGGTCACTACACAACTTTCCCGTTTGGCTTTCCTGAAAGTTCCATCAACTATTACCATCAGTTTCCACCACACAACTTGCATCAACGCCCAACCAATGCCCATGTGCAATTGTGGAACTGCTAACGAACATCCCTTTCCATGGTGGCAAGGACACACCATGAGGATGACATGACTTCAGAGGAATTCGTCACTCTCCGTAACAACAGAGACAATGTTAGCGTCTTTTGAACCATTTTTCGGATTAGCTCCACCTGGACAATTAACCCTTACATGCCATGTTTTTCCGCACCCTTAGCATACCAGATTCTTTCTAGAGTTCTTCGTTAGCCTATCCGAACACATCCGTACCGTAGCTTCTGATGATGATACCTTGTTACCTTCCAGCATTTTCTCCTCAGTTAGGAGCTTGCTAGTAACGTCTTCAAACTTTAACTTTTCTTTCCCGTACATTAGAATACGTTTCATGTGTTCATAGGACGATGCCAAAGATAATAGCAACCTCAAAGCTTTATATTTATCATCCACTTTAACTCCAATAGCTTCTAGTTCCAAAATAATACCATTACGAATACTCAGATGATCTGAAATCTTTGAACCCCCATCCATACGCAAAGTATGGAATTGTTCTTTAAGACACAACCGATTTGAGATGCCTTGACCTGGTACAACTGCTCTAGTTTAACCCAAAGCTCCTTAGCCGTTGATAGCACGTGCACATTTGCAAGCACGTTTTTTGCAAAACACAAACGAATCGCACTCGCCGCTCTCAAAATCCATATCATCCCATTCTTTTTTCATCGAACTTACTGCTAGAATCACTGCCAGAAACAAAAGTGGGTTTACCCTTTAAAACCTTGTGTGAACCGGACTGAATCAACACATCCTTGACTTAAATTTGCCACAAGCCAAAATCGATCCTCCCATCAAATTTATCTACATCAAACCTCATTGGACTGAACTTCGACATCGTATCCGTACTTTTCTGATTTTGCCCACGTTTCAACTGGCCGACAGATGTAGTGGAGAGGTAACATCCGTTTGGTCCCAATATTATTGGTGACTGTTTGAAAAATTTAGCAACCAAGTCCACTACAAATTATTGACACCACTTACACCTAATCAGAAAAATATACCCTATACGATCAATATAAGTAGTTTATGATATGGAAGCTCAGACTAAGCCGCGACCACACAGCATATTCCGACCTTCTATAACCGAGACCCTCGTCAAACCTGACACTCTGATACCTGTTGTTGGGAAAAATGGTTTCATTAATTCCTAACACACGGCCAATAAAAAACAGTAAAGAAATAAAGACACAAGCCACAACACAAGAATTTAACGTAGAAACTCCAAAACATGATAAAAACCACGGACCCTCAAAATAGAAATTCATTATATCACAAATTGTTAAAATGACATAGACCACTCTCTTAATCCATCTATAACTCACTAAAATATTTAACTAGAAAAACTCTCAAACAAGAGTAAGAAAGAAAAAATAATCAAATACTTAAAGTGTATTGATTGTTGCAAGTTGAAATGAAGACCTAGCTCTCCTTTTATAACCAAACAAATCCCCTTCAGCTTCATCTTCCCACCTATGTGGGATAACATCCATTCACCAATGTGACATTTAAGCAACCATATCAATTCTTCTAACCAAAACTATAACCAACAATTATAACGAAAATACCCCTCCATTCGAGATCTACTATTGCAGCCTCCTTTTAATTCTATTTTTTCCTCGAAAAACTCACTTTTCTAACAATCCTTCTTTATATATCTGTGCTATGAAAATACTTGAAAAAAATTTAGTCGTTGTTCCTTCAACTTCGTATTAAATGTCACATGTGACCTTAAACTTCATTTTTGACTTTATTGATCTCGAACTAATAAGATATTACACGGATAATTTTGGAGATAATGTGTAACGACCAAACTTTTTCGACTTGCTTTTATGCTTTGTGCTTTAACGAAACTGCGTATTTGTGCGTACTGAGCTATATTATACTCTGGGATCTTACTACATGTGGATTACTTTCATTCATATGTTTAAACGTGCCTTTAAGTACGTAGGGTACTTAACTTGATCCCCGGAAGCCTCTATGACCGTCGGTGTCACTTGACGTTTAGAACAAACTGCGTACTGTGTACACGTTTAACTTCGGTCATAATCGGAATATTATGACTACGAAATACTAATTGTTATTTTATAATAACAATTACTTGGGTTTTTGGATGCTTAATTACGCTTAGTAATTTACTAGAGCACACTAGTTAGTCTTGTTGGACTTTAGCCTACCCTACACTAGCTAGTGGACTATTTAATTAGCCCAGTTATTATTAGTTAGTGACCCATAATAATGAAAGACAAATGCCCATTTATTAGAGAGAACATACTAGCATTTTTGTTAACCATTATCCTTAATGTTGCATGGAATCTTAACATAAGCACCAACTTTAGACAACCATTAACCAAAAAGTAAAAGGGTGTCCCCCTTATCCCCCTACCAAACCCACAGCCTCCCCACCTCACCACCACCTCACCTCCTATAAATACCAAGCTTATCCCATTCATTTCACACTTGATTTCATTTACAATTTACACACACTTACTCTCTAATTCTCTCTCTAGTCTTTCTCACTCTAAAAAGTGTAAGTTTTAAACTTTCTTCTTCTTCTTCTTCCCTTCTCATTCACGACATCATCATCATCATTGGATCTAGCTCTTTAGCTTTTAGATCTTGTTATATCTTGTAGATTCAAACATGGATTTGAATCCTTCAAGAACATGGAAGATTCAAGCTTTCTAGCTTTGAATCTTCACCTATTTTGTAGATCTAAACCTTTTTAGCTTTTAATCACTTTATTTTGTTGTAAATATTCAAACTTGTATTTGTAATCTTCATGTAACTTGAAGATCTAGCTTCATGCTTCAAGGATCTTCAAGAACAACCAAGATTCAAGCTTTCTAGCTTTGAATCTTCATTACTTTTGTTGGATCTAGGTTTTTTAACTTATGATCTCATTATTTTGTTATAAATATCAAACCTCGTGTTTATCATCTCCGATGCGTCTACGTGCTTTCCTACAATATTGTATATCAATATTAAACAGTGAGTTTCATAAGATCCCTTTTACTCTCTACATTTTTGGGCTGAGAATACATGCAAATGCTTTGTTAACCGATATACAATATTTATATGCGTGAGTTTCATTGCTCCCTTTTTAATTGCTTTTGCAATATATTTTTGGGCTGAGAATACATGCAATTTATTTTAAACGCAATGGATACAAGTACATACTTAATTCTACACTGAGTTTAAACCGAAAATCCCTTAGCTTTGGTAACTAGTAACTGCCAGTACATAGGATGTGGACTGGTGGGCGCGAATAACAGTATATGGATCCATAGGGCTTGACATCCCCGTCTGTTCCAGGTATAGAAAGAAACTCTAGCCTGAACTATAAAACAGACGTATGCTATTTGAAGTTAGTACACGTTAGATTGCGTGTATTGTACATGTTGGTTGCATGTTAAACGAGGGGTACTTATTATAAACGTTAAGGCTTGGTTACCAGGGTGCTCAATTTTGTAGAACCGATTGATAAACGTTTCGGATGAAACAACTGAAATCTTGTGATCCACCTTTTATGTAAAACCTATTGATAAAAGTTTTGAATAAAACAACTGAACTTTTGTAATCCACATTGATATACGGATTATGTGTAATATTAAAACTATGAACTCACCAACCTTTGTGTTGACACTTGAAGCATGTTTATTCTCAGGATTCTAGAAGTCTTCCGCTGTTTGCTTATACGTGATACAAGATATGTGCTTGGAGTTATACATGCTATATACAAGAAACTTGCATTCACCAAACCATTACCATGTATCTTATTTTGACTGTATTGTCAACAGATGTATTATTGTAAACCATTTAAATGGTGATTGTCTATACGTAGGAATCATCAGATGTTAAAAACCTGGAATTTATATATTCATTTATGAAATACCTTTTCAAACGAATACAATGTTACAAAATGTATCACATAGAGGTCAAATACCTCGCAATAAAATCAATGAATGACGTGTTCGTCCATATGGATTTGGAGCGATCGTCACAGTGGGTGATATACATACGTTAAGTCTAGTTACCGGGTGCCCACGGTTAAGCATATACTTTTCATACTGATTTAAACTGATGATTGAAGCACTGAAATCTCGTGGTCTACATTACTTTACTGATTACAAACTATAGCTCACAAACATTCGTGTTGACTTTTAAGCGTGTATTTCTCAGGTGCTTAGACGATGTTGCTTCTGCTGTTAGAATTGCTGTCTTGGTGTTATAGACTTGCTGTTATGGACCTGCTGTGTTAGATTTCCGCTGCATTACTTAGATATGTCTCAATCATGGAACTTTTCTTTTGCATTCGTAACTTATGTTATTTTCAAACAATGACTTTGTAACGACCTTTGTGTCACGTTATCTTTTGTAAAACGCTATTTTTTTATGAATGAAAAACTGGTTTTCAAACAGCATATAGTGTTTGACCTTGTAATGATCCTGTTGTTGATGAACCGTACACGATGATTTTGTACGGGGCGTCACATTTGGTATCAGAGCATTGGTTGTAGGGCATTAGGTTGCATTAGTGAATCTAGACCAGACCGAGTAGGATTCACTAATAGGACTAATCTACAACTTGCTCGTTTACTTGTTACTGCTTACTTATACTGCCGTATGTGAAAGGACCCGTTCATATACATTATAAATGATTCACAATAGTTGATTACATCGCGAGGTACTTGACCTCTATATGATACATTTTACAGACATTGCATTCGTTTTTAAAAGACAAACTTCCTTTACATCGAAAATTGACAGGCATGCATACCATTTCATAATATCCACTATCCAACTATAATTGACTTAATAATAATCTTGATGAATTCAATAACTCGAATGCAACGTCTTTCGAAATATGCCATGAATGACTCCAAGTAAGGTCTCTAAAATGAGCTAATGCACAGCGGATGATTTCTGTAATACCTGAGAATAAACATGCTTTAAAGTGTCAACCAAAATGTTGGTGAGTTCATTAGTTTATCATAATCATTCATTTTCATCATTTTAATAGACCACAAGAATTTCATTTCCAGTTCTCATAAATATACGTCCCATGCATAGAGACAAAAATCATTCATATGGTGAACACCTGGTAACCGACATTAACAAGATGCATATAAGAATATCCCCTATCATTCCGGGAAATCCTTCGGACATGATAAAACAACTTCGAAGTACTAAAGCATTCGGTACTTTGGATGGGGTTCGTTAGGCCCAATAGATCTATCTTTAGGATTCGCGTCAATTAGTAGATCAGTTTACTAATTCTTAGGTTACCAAGCAAAAGGGGCATATTCAGCTTCGATCATTCACCCATATAATGTAGTTTCAATTACTTATATCTATTTCGTAAAATATTTATAAAAATTGCGCATGTATTCTCAGCCCAAAAATATAAAGGGTAAAAAGGCAAATGAAACTCACTTTCCAATATTTTGTAGTAAAAATATTCATACGAAGATACTGAACAATGCAGGGTTGACCTCGGATTCACGAACCTATATCATTTATTGAAAGGACCCGTTCATATACATTATAAACGATTCACAATAGTTGATTACATCGCGAGGTATTTTGACCTCTATATGATACATTTTACAAACATTGCATTCGTTTTTAAAAGACAAACTTTCTTTACAACGAAAGTTGACGGCATGCACACCATTTCATAATACATCCAACTATAATTGACATAATAATAATCTTGATGAACTCAATGACTCGAATGCAACGTCTTTCAAAATATGCCATGAATGACTCCAAGTAATATCCTTAAAATGAGCTAATGCACAGCGGAAGATTTCTTTAATACCTGAGAATAAACATGCTTTAAAGTGTCAACCAAAAAGTTGGTGAGTTCATAGGTTTATCATAACAATCATTTCAATATATTAATAGACCACAAGATTTCCGTTTATAAATATATGTACACTCGCAAGTGTATAAGAGTATTCTATAAATTGTAGGCACCCAGTAACAAGCCTTAACGTTCATGTTTTACCCTCTGAAGTACACCAGATCAGGTGTGTTTAAAATAACCTCGAAGTACTAAAGCATCCCATAGTCAGGATGGGGTTTGTCAGGCCCAATAGATCTATCTTTAGGATTCGCGCCTACCGTACATAGACAAGTAGTTTAATGTTACCAAGCTAAGGTATATTTCTGGTTTAAACCCACATAGAATTAGTTTTAGTACTTGTGCCTATTTCGTAAAACATTTATAAAATAGCGCATGTATTCTCAGCCCAAAAATATATATTGCAAAAGCAATTAAAAAGGGAGCAAATGAAACTCACCATACTGTATTTCGTAGTAAAAATACATATAACGTCATTTAACAATTGCAAGGTTGGCCTCGGATTCACGAACCTATATTAATTATATATATTTATATGTTGGTCAATATTTGTCTAACAATTTTTGGTCAAGTCATAGTGTACCACAATCCTAATGCTCGAGACTAATATGCAAAAGTCAACAAAAGTCAACTTGACCCAAAATGACTTCTAAAACTTATACGTGTTTATAACTTAACTATAGTCGTTTTATATATTTAAATATATTTATTAGATTTTATAATAATAAAAGTCATTTATTAATAAAAATTTATATTAACGTTTATATATGATAAAATATACTTTTATATATCTTAAGTAGTAAAATTTATAAAGTTCACTTAATATCTTAAAACTATAGTGGTAAGTATTATTAATGTAATTATATTACGCGTGGTGAAAAATATCTTTGTATCTCCTATTTATTTGATAAAATAATATTGATCATAATAATAATAAGTAAAAGTTGTATTATTTTGTAATAATAATTATTATTATTATTCTATAAAAAAATAACAATATTTATATTTACTAAAAATGTTATTATGATAAAATGATAATACTAACATAATAGTAATAATGATATTTTATAATAACAATGATATTTCTATTAAAATAATAACGACGATAGTAATAATAATCATTTTAACAATAATACTAAAATTCAGTTGACTATAACTTCAAATCCGTTCATCGAAACCATTCGATATCTAAATGAAAAGTTCTTAATTTTTCGCTAGCTTTCCAATGACATGCATATCATATACCCTATCTCAGTAGCATATGTATCTAATTCAGGATTCAACAAACCTATCTAAGGACAATATCGAATATACAAGTATGCATAATCCTATATACTCGAGCACTAGTCAGGGATACACTATTGATATATAAAAGTTAAGTTATGAGTGCTCACGTATCAATATTGAGATTCAATATTGCAGGAAAGTACGTAGACGCAACGGAGATGATAAACACTAGATTGACCTCACGAGCATACCCATGAACCATACCCATCAACTCCATAGCTATAACCCATAATTTCCTTAGCTTCGACTCATTCAAAAAAACTATTTTGAAATCACTCGGACATCACTCCGTCGTAATATTTTATGTATACTAATAATATCTTGAAATAATACAGAGCAATATATATATATATATATATATATATATATATATATATATATATATATATATATATATATATATATATATGTAAATCGATTGAGAGAGTTTAGAGAAATATATTTTCAAGTTTCTATGAAATAATGAAACCTATTGAATTCTATTTATAATAGATTTTTGAATTATTAAAGTGAATTATTAAAGTATGAATTATTAAAGTGAATTATTAAAGTATGAATTATTAAAGTGAATTATTAAAGTATGAATTATTAAAGTGAATTATTAAAGTATGAATTATTAAAGTGAATTATTAAAGTATGAATTATTAAAGTAAATTATTAAAGTATGAATTATTAAAGTTAAAGTAAAGTAAAAGTAAAGTAAAGGTAAAGTTAAAGTATAGTAAAAGTATAAAAACTATGTATGTATAATACGCGTATAAATATATATAATATTAATTTAAATCGTTATATATATTTAATGAAATAAAATATAAATATCGTTATATTTATTATACTGGTTAAGTAATGAGTTGTCAAAAGTGATTCTAGATATTTATAAAAGTTATATACGTTTTAATAATAAAGTTCTTTTTAAACTGAAAACGTTTTTGTACGTTTGAAAATAGATTAATAGAATGTTATGGAAACCAATTCTCCATTAGCTTTTGTCTAACTTTCGTAAATGACACTTTTTATTTTTATTTATAAATAGCTTTACAAATTATTCTGAATATCGTTAAGAGGAATAGATTTCTCAAATCATAGTGGACCTCTCAACAGAGACTTGTAATCATAATTCAATGTTTCTGATAATTCAATCATTTAATATATTTTTTTTAATTTCGTCGATAATCATATTGAAACAAATACGTTCATATAAAGCATTATACTTTTAAATACTTTGTTGAAATTTTCAATTTATAACATATACACATATACACATATACATACATATTCATATATGTTCATTTAATGGTTCGTGAATCATTGGAATTTGGTCGAGGTTTAAATGAATGTATAAACATAGTTTAAAATCCTTGAGATTTAACTTAACAAACATTGCTTATCGTGTCAGAATAATATAAAGATAAAGTTTAAATTTAGTCGGAAATTTCCGGGTCGTCACAGTACCTACCCGTTAAAGAAATTTCGTCCCCGAAATTTGATAGAGGTCGTTATGGCTAACAATGAGAATGTTATTATGACGATTATGAAGTTTTATCATGTTTAAGAAGTATGGATAAAATAATTCGATTACTCAAAGCGTATGAGGGAAGTTATCGTAAATGAAGGAAATAAGATTATAGTGATTCGTCATATCTTTTGACGTCATCACAATTGATCTATGAATTTAAAGAAAATCTTTGTAATCTATGTTGGATTTGATGCTTCGGTGATTAAGGAGATTATGATTCTCTTCGAATTAATACGATAATCCATCTTGATTTCTCTGTCGGGTATTTCACTATAAATTCACCTCCTTCGTTTCCTTACAACTCACACCTTCTATTCTTTCTCCCTCAACTCATATTTTAAAGTATTTGTCAATATGCTTCATCCAGTACTGATTCTCGATATACTCCTCACTTTCATATCTGTCGTTCTTCTTTTTCATCTGCCTCCGGAAGAATCTATTTACTTCTACTATACTCTCGGTTTTATAGTGTTTTTAGTTCTTCCGTGTCTTTATATTGCTATATGCATCGATATATACGGTTTATAATTTTTGGGTGGTTGTTGGGGTTTATATCTTCCCTTATATTTCAAAGCCCCTGCTTTTGTCTTCTATAATCATTGACATCCACAGTTAATGCTCCCTTCTATTTGCTGCGATTTATACTCCAATTTCTATTTTGGAGTTTTGTCCTTTCGTTTCTTCTTCTTGCGATTAAGCAACGTTTGTAATGGTCCAGTATTCGCAGATATGAATTTCAGAATGAACATAGTTAATGTTCTAAGAAGGAAATGGTAATGGCACGATCTTGATTTGTTAATTTACCTGAATACCCTGAAAAGACCGAATCATCAAGAAAATACATTCTTGATATTTTTAGAGATTAAATAGAATACAAGAGTCGTGTAACATGGAACATGATGACGGCATGGTCTGTGAATCGTCATGTCCCATTAGAAACTCAGCATGACTTACTGTAATATAATCACGTTGATCAAGTGTCATTATATTATACTAACTCATGCTTCAGTTCCCAACACTACTTCAAAACATTCATAATTTAAACTCGAAAGTTTATATAATATAGAAACTAATAGTTTCTTATATGATGTAACACTGATAGCGTAAAGAGATAAATGACTTCAGATAAGATTAGTTGTGAAAATATCTTCAGAAATATCGCGGATATTTATAATGAAAGATATGATAATATCTTAGAATTTCTAATATTGATGGATGATGATGAAGATTTGTCTGTAAAGGTTTAGAATAAAGAGTAAGGTATTCGTTAATGACTTTAGCAGGCACTGAATCATTTGGATTCTTTGAAGGTAGATTTAGTCTTTGTGATTTGTCCACAGCCTCCTTCATAGTCTGTTCAATCCGTTTTCCAGTTCCAAACCTTCTCTTTTTCTCAGCTTTTCCACCTTACTATTCTTTGTCATCAAACTTTTTACTGTTAAGATCGTTTACAGTTTTTGATGCTTCGTCAGCATTTCAAGAACTAGTTTGCAGTTCAAAATATTTTTCAGAACTTCACATTCAAAGTATGTAAGTCCAGGAGATAGACGTTTTACGTACACATATAACTGTTGGCGTAGACATGCTGCGAGATTTCAAAATACTGGTTACTGTTTTTCGATGATTCGTATGACAATTCTCATTACAAGATGCGAATGAGTAAATGATGTGATTTCAATAAATATAATGATTTTTCGAAAAGTCAAAGATAATTGAAGTTGTTGGTAAGTTTATTGCTAAGGTGGCGAGATATGAAAGGTCCCCAGTAACGATGACGAAAGGGCAACGTATCTATCGAGGTTATAATAAGACTAGTCCGACTGAAAAGTCGAAATTGACTTGCTGGAGCTGTGACAAAACTGTCTACTTTGAAAAGGAATTGAAAAGTCATTTTAGCTAATAAATGCCAAAGGGTCTGACACAGATACGCGTCGAACTATGACTTTGGCTTCGAGAGCTTTTTAGGTACATAAATGTAGGTAATATGTGGTTGGATCATCATCTCGATTGTTCATTATTTGAAGTGTCTTCGAAAACTTCGGAGAGTTTGAACACAGTTTGTAATCGTTAATATACATATGATGTTCTAACATGGTTTTGAAGTCAAAGTATAGCTTTGAAAGATGTAGGAATCTAAGAGTGATGTCTTCTGTTAAATCATGACTTGGATTTTGATTTGTCAAAATCAGAATGCGTAATCAAATTTGGGTGAGAATGGTTGCTTTGATTTCTATACAAGAATGTATATTGTTGTGAGATTTTGGGAGTATAGTTGATGATTTGCTTAATCAGATTCGAAAAATGTAATATATTAATTGTGAATTTATATATCTCTCGGGTATTACCTACCCGTTAAAAAAAAATTTCACAATTAATATTTTGTACAACAGAATTTTATTACAGTTTTTATGAAAATATATATATGTGCATATTTTCTTCAGATGTAACATAGATTTAATGAGTTAATATTAAATTAAACTCATTTGATTTACGGTTGAAACTAGAACTGAATAATCCCTAAAGACTTTAGAAATTACATAACTTTTACGGAGTATTTATTCAATAAAATTGAAATTATGAATTAATACTTCGTTATTTGTTGGTGTTTGTAACTCTTGCACCATATTCTCTAAAGCCACTACTCGAGCGCGAAGCTCGTTGACTTCTTCTATTACACCGAGGTGATTGTCGGTTCGGACGAGTGGATAAATAAAATCCAGAATTTGATGTAGTATATAATCGTGACGAGATACTCTGAAAATGAGAGAGAAAATGGTGTTTCGGACCTGTTCGCCGGTAAGTGCTTCAGGTTCATCGCCAAGAGGGCAATGTGGTGGATGGAAGGGATCACCTTCTTCTTGTCTCCAATTATTGAGGAGGCTACGAACCTATCCCCAATTCATCCAGAATAGATGATGGCTAATTGGTTGATCCATTCCGGTCACACTGCTTTCGGAGCTTGAGTGGGATTCCATATCGGAATTCGAGGGACTTGAACTAATGACGAATTCCATTTTGTTCGATTGAATAAAGAATTTTTCGATATGAAATGATTTTTCGGCTATCGGGTGGTATTCTAATTACATAGAATATCTATATATAGCGCAAAAGATTTCGTAGATTACGGAGGAAATTACGGGATATGTCAGGCAAAGTTTACAGGAACAGATACGCTAAAATATGGATTAGCAGATACGCTAAGATATGAATTTTGTCTATACACTATTCATGCAATCAATGCAGTAAGACGTGTCTAGACTAAGAATGATAAGCAGGCAATTTTCGACAAAAATGATAAGCAAAACTTTTGACATGCAGACACGGTCGAAGTCCAGGCTCATTAATGCATCCTAACGACTATCAGTTAGACACACTAATGCAGACCTGGTTCGCTAAGACCACCGCTCTGATACCAACTGAAAGGACCCGTTCATATACATTATAAACGATTCACAATAGTTGATTACATCGCGACGTATTTTGACCTCTATATGATACATTTTACAAACATTGCATTCGTTTTTAAAAGACAAACTTTCTTTACAACGAAAGTTGACGGCATGCACACCATTTCATAATACATCCAACTATAATTGACATAATAATAATCTTGATGAACTCAATGACTCGAATGCAACGTCTTTCAAAATATGCCATGAATGACTCCAAGTAATATCCTTAAAATGAGCTAATGCACAGCGGAAGATTTCTTTAATACCTGAGAATAAACATGCTTTAAAGTGTCAACCAAAAGGTTGGTGAGTTCATAGGTTTATCATAACAATCATTTCAATATATTAATAGACCACAAGATTTCCGTTTATAAATATATGTACACTCGCAAGTGTATAAGAGTATTCTATAAATTGTAGGCACCCGGTAACAAGCCTTAACGTTCATGTTTTACCCTCTGAAGTACACCAGATCAGGTGTGTTTAAAATAACCTCGAAGTACTAAAGCATCCCATAGTCAGGATGGGGTTTGTCAGGCCCAATAGATCTATCTTTAGGATTCGCGCCTACCGTACATAGACAAGTAGTTTAATGTTACCAAGCTAAGGTATATTTCTGGTTTAAACCCACATAGAATTAGTTTTAGTACTTGTTCCTATTTCGTAAAACATTTATAAAATAGTGCATGTATTCTCAGCCCAAAAATATATATTGCAAAAGCAATTAAAAAGGGAGCAAATGAAACTCACCATACTGTATTTCGTAGTAAAAATACATATAACGTCATTTAACAATTGCAAGGTTGGCCTCGGATTCACGAACCTATATTAATTATATATATTTATATGTTGGTCAATATTTGTCTAACAATTTTTGGTCAAGTCATAGTGTACCACAATCCTAATGCTCGAGACTAATATGCAAAAGTCAACAAAAGTCAACTTGACCCAAAATGACTTCTAAAATTTATACGTGTTTATAACTTAACTATAGTCGTTTTATATATTTAAATATATTTATTAGATTTTATAATAATAAAAGTCATTTATTAATAAAAATTTATATTAACGTTTATATATGATAAAATATACTTTTATATATCTTAAGTAGTAAAATTTATAAAGTTCACTTAATATCTTAAAACTATAGTGGTAAGTATTATTAATGTAATTATATTACGCGTGGTGAAAAATATCTTTGTATCCCCTATTTATTTGATAAAATAATATTGATCATAATAATAATAAGTAAAAGTTGTATTATTTTGTAATAATAATTATTATTATTATTCTATAAAAAAATAACAATATTTATATTTACTAAAAATGTTATTATGATAAAATGATAATACTAACATAATAGTAATAATGATATTTTATAATAACAATGATATTTCTATTAAAATAATAACGACTATAGTAATAATAATCATTTTAACAATAATACTAAAATTCAGTTGACTATAACTTCAAATCCGTTCATCGAAACCATTCGATATCTAAATGAAAAGTTCTTAATTTTTCGCTAGCTTTCCAATGACATGCATATCATATACCCTATCTCAGTAGCATATGTATCTAATTCAGGATTCAACAAACCTATCTAAGGACAATATCGAATATACAAGTATGCATAATCCTATATACTCGAGCACTAGTCAGGGATACACTATTGATATATAAAAGTTAAGTTATGAGTGCTCACGTATCAATATTGAGATTCAATATTGCAGGAAAGTACGTAGACGCAACGGAGATGATAAACACTAGATTGACCTCACGAGCATACCCATGAACCATACCCATCAACTCCATAGCTATAACCCATAATTTCCTTAGCTTCGACTCATTCAAAAAAACTATTTTGAAATCACTCGGACATCACTCCGTCGTAATATTTTATGTATACTAATAATATCTTGAAATAATACAGAGCAAATATATATATATATATATATATATATATATATATATATATATATATATATATATATATATATATATATATATATATATGTGTGTGTGTGTGTAAATCGATTGAGAGAGTTTAGAGAAATATATTTTCAAGTTTCTATGAAATAATGAAACCTATTGAATTCTATTTATAATAGATTTTTGAATTATTAAAGTAAATTATTAAAGTATGAATTATTAAAGTGAATTATTAAAGTATGAATTATTAAAGTGAATTATTAAAGTATGAATTATTAAAGTGAATTATTAAAGTATGAATTATTAAAGTGAATTATTAAAGTATGAATTATTAAAGTGAATTATTAAAGTATGAATTATTAAAGTGAATTATTAAAGTATGAATTATTAAAGTTAAAGTAAAGTAAAAGTAAAGTAAAGGTAAAGTTAAAGTATAGTAAAAGTATAAAAACTATGTATGTATAATACGCGTATAAATATATATAATATTAATTTAAATCGTTATATATATTTAATGAAATAAAATATAAATATCGTTATATTTATTATACTGGTTAAGTAATGAGTTGTCAAAAGTGATTCTAGATATTTATAAAAGTTATATACGTTTTAATAATAAAGTTCTTTTTAAACTGAAAACGTTTTTGTACGTTTGAAAATAGATTAATAGAATATTATGGAAACCAATTCTCCATTAGCTTTTGTCTAACTTTCGTAAATGACACTTTTTATTTTTATTTATAAATAGCTTTAAAAATTATTCCGAATATCGTTAAGAGGAATAGATTTCTCAAATCATAGTGGACCTCTCAACAGAGACTTGTAATCATAATTCAATGTTTCTGATAATTCAATCATTTAATATATTTTTTTTTTAATTTCGTCGATAATCATATTGAAACAAATACGTTCATATAAAGCATTATACTTTTAAATACTTTGTTGAAATTTTCAATTTATAACATATACACATATACATACATATTCATATATGTTCATTTAATGGTTCGTGAATCATTGGAATTTGGTCGAGGTTTAAATGAATGTATAAACATATTTTAAAATCCTTGAGATTTAACTTAACAAACATAGCTTATCGTGTCAGAATAATATAAAGATAAAGTTTAAATTTAGTCGGAAATTTCCGGGTCGTCACATTTATATATATATATTAACACATATAATGGTAATCGAACGAAATTATGGATTATTAGTGAATTAATTGTTATTTTAATTATGTGTTTTATTAATAACCTAATTAATTACATTTATTAATATTTATTATAAAAATATTAATATAGTTATGTGATATGTAGTAAATATAGTTTTATAACTAATCGTTATTTAATAAAATAATAGTGGTAATAATAACAAATAAAAAAATTGTTTTTTATTTTATAATAATAATAATAGTAATAATAATAATAATGATAATTTTTATAAAAAATAATACTTTTAATAATAATAATAATGATAACTTTACTGGAAATGATAATTTTAATAAAAATGTTAATAACAATAAAAAGTGATAATAATAATAATATTAATAATAGTATTAATACTAGTATATTTATAGTAATAATAATAATACTAAAAAATAATGATTTTAGTCATGGTGATACTACTAATAATAATTTTAACGATAATACTAATAATAATCCTCATTTTAATACTAGTAATAATTATAGTCATAATAACAGTAATAATATTCTTAATAATCATATTAATTGTGATGATAGTAATATTAATAACTGTAATGTAAATATTTGTATTAGTATAATAATAATGATAATAATAATGATAATGATAATGATAATAATAATAATAATAATAATAATAATAATAATAATAATAATAATAATAATAATAATAATAATAATAATACTAGTAATAATAATAATAATAATAATAATAATAATAATAATAATAATAATAATTAAATATAAAAGAAGACTACCTTAAACAGCTTAAAAAGAAATAAATGCGGGCTTGAACCCAAGACCTCTCGCTCACTAGCATACAACCTTAACCATTCTACCATTCATGTTTTTCTGAAGTACTTCGCATTTTTATTATATAAAACCCGTATTTTCTGTTTCAATTCCCAACAGCACAATTACTTGGCCCCACAGAAAATGTCGGCCCATCAACATAAATGAATACGGCCCAACTGCAAAAACCCATTTTGTAACCCCATTTGAATCCTATACGGCCCAAACATTAAAGTAAAAAGAAGCCCAATCAAGAAACCCTTTTGGTGGTTCGTTATGTTTGGGATTAAAATAGAATCGGTTAGTAGCTAAATTCCTGTCGAAGGAATCAGGAACAGAAACGAAGGTTTTAGCCTTGATCGAGCAGTAGACCAAATATTATAGCGGTATTCGATGGTGTTGGGTGACTAGAGTACGAATGGAAAATGCAATAGTCATATGATCTTCATCAAAATCACTTCAATCAGAGATCAAATCATCATAACGTCATCATCTTCATACGGTATTATCCTAATCTTTACCAACATCATCGAGCTTTGTAATCCTCATCCTTAAATTCATCAACACCACGATTTCCCTGTTCATTATCACTCACGAAATTCTTCACTGTTCATCGTCTCTATCGTGAGGTAATAGAATATATAAAGAAAACAGTAAGCTATAGCAGCAGTTACTTTAATGGAGTGTTTTGGCTTCAGTTGTCAGTAACAATGGTTGTATAAGGTGACATAGTGGTGGTGATGATGGTAGTCAATCAAGGCACAACAGAAAAATAGAATAGTAATAGTAGCAGGTTCATGGGTTTTTTTTCTTGGTTGTTTGAAACAGAATATCGTGGCGGTCGAAGGTTATAAATACAAGTGGTTATGGGTTTCGTTCAAAGAAAGAAAACAACAACAATTATGCTTGATTACTCTGAGTTGTAGATGCAGGAGGTG
This sequence comes from Rutidosis leptorrhynchoides, assembly GCF_046630445.1. Classification (NCBI taxonomy): domain Eukaryota; kingdom Viridiplantae; phylum Streptophyta; class Magnoliopsida; order Asterales; family Asteraceae; genus Rutidosis; species Rutidosis leptorrhynchoides. The sequence goes on from NC_092335.1 coordinate 483,373,756, forward strand.
GTGAAAGGGTGGCATGGTGGTGATAGTTTACGGCCAAAATGAAAACAGAAGGAGAACCTGAAGCAGTAGCTGTAACGATGGAGGGTTTGAGGTGATTTCAAACATAAAATGCGAGAATTGGTGATTGTAGTAACCGGTTCTCGGTGGAAGAGGTTGAGGGTGTTCGATAAGCAGGTTATGGGGTGATGTATGAAGTTGGAAGGCTTCGGTGACGGTGGGACTTCAACACAGAAACGATATAACTCAACCGTAGTCAGCTTCAATGGTGGTTTGATGTTTGTTGGCCGATGGTTGTTGGAGATATAAGGTGGTGCTCGATGGTGGGATGGTTGAAGGTGGTGGTGGAGAGGTGAGGTTGACGGTTGTGTAGGGTGGAAGAGGAAGGTGATCAACGGGTACGGTGTTCATATATTTATGTGTGTGTATATCTATATATGTGCTGTGTAATGTATACATATAGGATAATAGGATATATTATTTCATGTTGGTGTGCTAAGTCTGTCATCATCCATATATATAATATCTATACTCCGTACAGTTTAAAATTATGAAGACAAACAATCTACAGTATTCTGTTGAATAAATTCATATGTTTACAAACTTCAAATAGTAATGCATATATTAAATGAAGAGGAGAAAAACGTGCAAAACTTTACAGCTCTAATATTAGGTATTATTTGTCGACAGTTTATCACGGATGACTATATCGTGTCCATTGATAAACAGTTAACGTATAAAAGTGTTCCTAAAAATCTCAAATTTTTAGATTGAATATATTTAATTATTCCACTCATTAACTGTTTGAAACCTGATTAAAAATGTTAGTTAATTATTTATATTCTGTTCCAATTAATATGTACGGAGTACTAATATTTAAACTAAAAAAAGTAAAAAATATGTTTATCAAACCTAAAATCTTCGTAATCAATTTACCGTTCAACTTTTATTTTAAATCTTCAAAAACTTGTACCAGATCTATATTAAAACTAACGAAACGTCAACCGAGTGTTACTGACGTTTATTAATTAGGCTCGAAACCACTTATTTTTAATATATTCTCTTTCTATATATAAACATTTTTAAATAGCAAGTTTAACTACTAAAATAAATATATTATATATTTTTAAACAAATAGATTTAATATAAGTTTATATATTTACAAGTATATTTATATACAGATTTTATATATATATATATAACTATATATCTATAATAATAGTTTTCATTATATCGCATATTATTTTACATATTTAATTTCCAACAATTTAATCATATATTATTTCAAATAATATTTCAAATTATTATATATATGTATATTTAAATATACATGTATCTATTTACAATTAGTTGTTCGTGAATCGTCGGGAATGGTCGAAGGTCATTTGAATATATGGAAACAGTTCAAAATTTTGAGACTCAACCTAACAGACTTTGCTTATCGTGTCGAAACCATATAAAGATTAAGTTTAAATTTGGTAGAAAATTTCCGGGTCGTCAAAGTATGATCTTGTTGCATGCTACTGCTTACCCTTACTGATATGTGAACTTGCTGTATGCTATTGCTTATCCTCGTTACTGCATGCTACTGTCTACTTTCGATTGCATGTTACTTTGTTTAGTACTGTTGTTATTGCCATGCTATGTACTGCGGTAGACGATCTAGGTTGCTGTAGTGCCTGATTACGTGCTTGCTATATGTCTTACTAACATGGAAAAAGTTATTTTTCCTTGTTCAAATGTCAGACATGTTGTCCATAACCTTTGACTTCGAGAGTGACTCAGAGACGACTGTTGCCTCGCCTACTATTGTTGCTGACTCACCGCTACCCTTTGACGACTCTGGCGATTCACCTTCTAGAGATAGTGGACTCGTGCTTGACCTGATAGACATCTCAGACGGAGACAAGGATCTTGAGATGATTCCAGCACCACCCAGCCCTAAACTCCCGGAGCCACAACACCATTCCGGTGGTACTATGATCCCTGGGAGAAATGGAGACGGTCCTTTCCGTAACAAGCATGGACATTGGGCTAGACGCACCGCTGATGGACGTGTTGTACTGATTCCACCAGGCAGATATCGACTTATGACCACCGGCCAGACGCTTTCTCCCGCCCGCGATGATCCTGCATTACCTTCCGACGATTCAGATGGATCATCATCCGACGACTCCAGCGAGGAGCATGCCGAGGAAGATTCTGAGGAGGAGCTCGTGCAGCCGCCCTCTACCCCGCTGAAGAAGTGGTATCGTTTCGATGGTACTGTTATTCCAGGGGTTAACGGAGGTAGACAGTTCGTGGATGCACATGGACAGTTGGTTAGGGTTACAACCCGTAAGTGGGTCGTACCGTATCCTGCCGATCCATTCGTGTGTAAGACCGCCCGTACTGTGCCGTCTACATCTGCTTCATCTGCACCACCTGCACCATCTGCACCACCTGCCCCACCAGCATCCCCCGTCGTCGAGGAACTGATAAGGGAAGTGCATGCCCTCTGTGCTCGGGTAACTGAGCTCGAGAATCAAATGTTCCACCTGATGGACATCATTTACCCACCTTCGCCCTAGGACTATTGTATTAGATTTCCTTATGTATTCCGTTTGTAGTTTCCTGTTTTTCATTAATGTAATGTACGAACCTCATGCCATTGTACGTAACTTTCTTATTATGAATGGAATTACAGCTGCTTAATTGTTGTACGGTGTTTTATTACATGTTGGCTTTTGTGCTACATGCTACTTGTTTCCATGCTTAGTTATCGTGTATTGTGTTGTTTTCGTACTGTTTACCTTATGCTATGACGTTACCGATTATCGGATTTTGACTTAAGTCGAAACTTTTGTTTGGAAGACCGATGGCTAACGGAAGAGGTCCGCGAGAAATCCCCACCGCAGCTCAGATCGAGGAGATGATAGCTACTCGAGTAGCCGCGTCTATAGCGAATGCCAACCCTGCTCCAGCTCCACCAGCTAACCCAGCTGTTCATAACGGGTGTACTTACAAGGAGTTCCAGAGCTGCAAGCCCCACAATTTCAGTGGAATAGAAGGGCCAGTTGGGCTGACGAGATGGTTTAAGAAGTTGGAATCTGTGTTCCATGTGAGTAACTGCTCTGAGGGAATAAGACCAAGTTCATATCCTGCACTTTGTCGGATGGTGCTTTGACTTGGTGAAATACGCTAGCCCAGGCGCGAGGAATCGACGAAGCTTATGCTACAGGACAGAAATTCAGAAGATGGAAGCAGAGTTTTGGGAACTGAAAGTTGTAGGAACTGACCTTGATGGCTATAACCGAAGGTACTTGGAGTTAGCATTGATGTGCCCCACAATGGTTACTCCGGAGTACAAGCGGATGGAGAGGTATCTGTGGGGACTCCCCAAAGACATTCAAGGAAATGTCACTTCATCGAAACCAGTGAATGTCCCAGAAGCTATGTGTATGGCGCACACCCTGATGAATCAAATTACCCGCCAAGAGCCAGAGAAGGCGAAATCAGAATCGGGAGCTAGTAATGGGAAACGTAAGTGGGACGGAAATAAGGGAAAAGGTTTTGACCAGAACACAGCTAAGAGGTATGAGAATTTCAAAGGGAACAACGACTGAAGGAACCCGAACCCGAACCCTAGCTCAAACCCTAACTACAAAGGTACTCTTCCTCAGTGTAAGAGATGCTACAAGCATCATACTGGATAATGCAACGTAGTGTGTGAGAAGTGCAAAAGGATTGGACACATCGGCAGAGACTGTAAGAGCACCGGCCCAGCTGTGAGGACAAACCCAAATGGACCAAGGAAGTACTATGAGTGCGGACAGCAGGGCCACTTCAGGAATGAATGTCCAAACAAGAAGAAGGATGGCGGGCCAGCACGTGGAAGAGCCTTCAACATGAACGCAAGAGATGCCCGCGAGAATCCTGACTTGGTTACAGGTACATTCACAATCAATAACCTATTAGCTTCTATTCTATTTGATACTGGTGCTGATAGGAGTTATGTATGTAGACACTTTTGCTCTAAGATAGATTGGTCGTTAGTACCTTTGGAGGAGAGTATGTTTGTTGAGGTAGCCAATGGAAAACTTGAGAAAGCTGACCAAATTAGCCGAGGAGGTATTATCAATCTAGCCGGAGTGGATTTTGAGATTGATCTAATACCCATCAAGTTGGGAAGTTTTGATGTGATTGTCGGTATGGACTGGTTGTCCAAGGTAATAGCCGAAGTTATCTGTACTTAGAAGATTCTTCGTATAACTCGCGAGGATGGTGAGCCACTGATTGTTTACAGAGATATATGTAGACCGAAGCTGAACCTTATTAGTTGCTTGAAGGCACAAAAGGTTATGAAGAATGGGCGCTTTGCTATTCTGGCACATGTGAAGAAGCTAGAAGTTGAAGAGAAGAGCGTGGATGATGTACGAATTGTGAACGAATATCCCGACGTCTTTCCAGAGGAGTTGCCTGGATTACCGCCACCGAGATCAGTAGAGTTTCAGATCGATCTACTTCCAGGAGCTGCACCTATAGCTCGCACACCTTATCGACTTGCACCTTCCGAACTACAAGAGTTGCAGAGTCAACTGCAGGAATTGCTAGACTGAGGATTTATCCAACCGAGTTCATCGCCTTGGGGCGCACCTGTTTTGTTCGTAAAGAAAAAGGACGGATTTTTCCGCATGTGTATCGATTATCGTGAACTGAACAAGTTGACGATCAAGAATCGGTATCCCCTTCCCAGGATTGACGATCTTTTTGATCAGCTACAAGGATCCAGTGTTTACTCCAAGATTGATTTACGATCAGGTTATCACCAGTTGAGGGTGAAGGAGAGCGATGTGCTGAAGACTGTGTTCCGAACTCGTTATGGCCATTATGAGTTTCTCGTGATGCCATTTGGTTTAACCAACGCACCTGCCATGTTTATGGATCTCATGAATCGTGTATGCAAGCCGTACCTGGACAAGTTCGTTATCGTCTTCATAGATGATATCCTCATCTATTCCAAAAGCGAAGAAGAACATGAGCGACATCTTCGACTCATGCTAGAACTCTTGAGACAAGAGCAACTTTATGCCAAATTCTCTAAGTGCGAATTTTGGTTGAAGGAAGTTCAATTTCTCGATCATATTGTGAGCGATCAGGGTATCAAAGTCGATCCCGCGAAGATCGAAGCTATCAACAAGTGGGAAACCCCCACTACTCCTACTCATATCTGCCAATTCTTAGGCCTCGCCGGTTACTATCGTAGATTCATCGAAGGTTTCTCTTTGATTGCGCGTCCTTTGACTGTGTTAACTCACAAGGGGAAGAAGTTTGTTTGGGAACTCGAGCAAGAGTCTGCATTCCAAACCCTGAAGCAGAAGTTAACCACCGCTCCTATTCTATCCCTTCCCGAAGGCAGTGATGACTTCGTTGTGTATTGCGATGCCTCCCGACAAGGTTTTGGGTGTGTATTGATGCAACGGCAGAAGGTTATTGCTTACGCCTCCCAACAACTGAAGATTCACGAGCGAAACTACACTACTCACAATCTTGAACTTGGAGTCGTTGTCTTTTCACTCAAACTGTGGAGACACTATCTGTATGGAACCAAGAGTACTATCCTCAACGACCATAAAAGCCTCCAACACATCTTTGATCAGAAGCAACTGAACATGAGACAACATCGATGGATTGAGACGTTGAACGACTATGATTGTGAACTTCGCTACCACCCTGGCAAGGCAAATGTTGTAGCAGATGCCTTGAGCCGAAAGGAGAGAACGGTACCACTTCGTGTTCGTGCCTTGAACATCACCATTCAGACGAATCTCAATAGCCAAATCCGCGTAGCTCAAGAAGAGGCTCTCAAGGAGGAGAATATTTCTCAAGAGCACTTGAACATTCTCGTTTCTCGATTTGAGGTCAAGGAGACTGGAATCCGATACTTTGCCGGAAGAATCTGTGTTCCTAGTTATGGAGATTTACGAAGCCTTATTCTATACAAAGCTCATAAGTCAAGGTATTCGATTCATCCAGGAGCTGGTAAGATGTACCACGACCTCAAGGTTCAATATTGGTGGCCAAACCTCAAAAGGGATGTCGCAGCATATGTTGGAAAGTGTTTAACTTGTTCCAAGATCAAAGCCGGACATCAGAACCCGTCTGGGTTACTTCAACAACCCAAAATCCCGCAATGGAAGTGGGAAGGAATAACAATGGACTTCATCACGAAACTACCGAAGACGGTAGGCGGTTATGATACCATCTGGGTTATCGTTGACCGTATTACCAAATCTGCACACTTCCTAGCCATGAAGGAAACTGATACGATGGAGAAACTGGCACAGTTATACATAAAGGAGATTGTATCTCGTCACAGTGTACCCTTATCGATTATCTCAGATCGCGATACCTGTTTCGCTTCCAGATTTTGGCGTTCTTTACAAGAAGCCTTGGGAACACGTCTAGATATGAGTACAGCGTATCACCCGCAAACCGACGGATAGAGCGAGCGCACGATCCAAACCCTACAGGACATGTTACATGCTTGTGTTATTGATTTCGGGAAAGCTTAGGAGAGACATTTTCCGTTAGCCGAATTCTCTTACAACAACAGCTATCACGCAAGCATTAAGGCCGCACCTTTTGAAGCATTGTATGGCCGTAAATGTCGTTCTCTTATATGTTGGGCCAAAGTAGGTGAAAAATAACTCACCGGTCCCGAACTCGTCCATGAAACAACTGAGAAGATTGTCCAAATTCAAGCGAGGCTCAAGACGGCTCGCGATCGTCAAAAGAGCTATGCCGACCTTAAACGTGTGGATCGCGAATTTCAAATCGGCTACCGCGTTATGTTGAAAGTCGCACCTTGAAAAGGTGTAATCCTTTTCGAAAAGCGTGGGAAGTTGAATCCGTGATATATTGGTCCTTTTGAAGTCTTGGAGCGTGTTGGACATGTTGCTTACCGTTTGGATCTTTTGACTCAATTGAGCGTAGTTCACCCCACTTTCCACGTGTCGAATCTGAAGAAATGTCTTGCCGAACCAGAACTCGTCATACCTCTCGAGGAGCTTACGATTGACAACAAACTCCATTTCGTGGAAGAACCTGTCGAAATTATGGACCGTGAGGTCAAGACCTTGAAACGCAACAAGATTCCGATCGTCCGAGTCCGATGGAATGCAAAACGAGGACCTGAGTTTACTTGGGAGTGAGAGGATCAGATGAAACAGAAATATCCTCACCTCTTCACAACTCTACCATCTACCTCAGCTTAAAATTTCGAGACGAAATTTTCATTAACAAGTGGGTAATGTAACGACCCGACTTTTTCGACTTGCTTTTGTGCTTTGTGCTTTCACGAAACTGCGTATTTGTGCGTACTGAGCTATAGTATACTCTGGGATCTTACTACATGTGGATTACTTTCGTTTATATGTTTAAACGTGCCTTTAAGTACGTAGGGTACTTAACTTGATCCCCGGAAGCCTTTATGACCGTTGGTGTCACTTGACGTTTAGAACGAACTGCGTACACGTTTAACTTTGGTCATAATCGGAATATTATGACTACGAAATACTAATTGTTATTTTATAATAACAATTACTTGGGTTTTTGGATGCTTAATTACGCTTAGTAATTTACTAGAGCACACTAGTTAGTCTTGTTGGACTTTCTACCTTGTTGAACATTAGCCCACCCTATACTAGCTAGTTGACTATTTAATTAGCCCAATTATTATTAGTTAGTGACCCATATTAATAAAAGATAAATGCCCATTTATTAGAGGGAACATACTAGCATTTTTGTTAACCATTATCCTTAATATTGCATGAGATCCTAACATAAGCACCAACTTTAGACAACCATTAACCAAAAAGCAAAAAGGTGTCCCCCTTGTCCCCCCACCAAATCCACGGCCTCCCCACCTCACCACCACCTCACCTCTTGTAAGTACCAAGCTTATCCCATTCATTTCACACTTGATTTCATTTACAATTTACACACACTTACTCTCTAATTCTCTCTCTAGTCTTTCTCACTCTAAAAAGTGTAAGTTTTAAACTTTCTTCTTCTTCTTCTTCCCTTCTCATTCACGACATCATCATCATCATTGGATCTAGCTCTTTAGCTTTTAGATCTTGTTATATCTTGTAGATTCAAACATGGATTTGAATCCTTCAAGAACATGGAAGATTCAAGCTTTATAGCTTTGAATCTTCACTTATTTTGTAGATTTAAACCTTTTTAGCTTTTAATCACTTTATTTTTTTGTAAAGATTCAAACTTGTGTTTGTAATCTTCATGTAACTTGAAGATCTAGCTTCATGCTTCAAGGATCTTCAAGAACAACCAAAATTCAAGCTTTCTAGCTTTTGAATCTTCATTTCTTTTGTTGGATCTAGGTTTTCTAACTTATGATCTCATTATTTTGTTATAAAGATCAAAACTTGTGTTTATGATCTTCATGTAACTTGAAGATCCAAGCTTTATGCTTCAAGGTCTTCAAGAACCCCAAAGATTCAAACTTTCTAGCTTTGTAATCTTATAACTTGTGTGAAAAGGATCCAAGCTCTCTAGCTTAGGGTTCCATTACTTTGTTTGATCAAATTTGTGTTCATACTTGTTTGATTGATGGAAAGTTTGTAGCTTTAGTTGTAAATAAAACTTGTATTCGTGTTAAGACTAAGAATATGATGTAACCTTGGTTCATCATCCTTCTAAAACTCTTAAGCGAGTTGTATTCTTACTTTGTCTTAACATATTATGTGTTGATGGTTGAATCTTGGTCAAAGTGATGCTAACACATCAATGAGTTGTACACTTGAAGCTTACACGCATCAAGGATGAGAACCGTGATGAGCATCAAGCACCAAGAAACCCACCGGAGCAATTGTTTGCTGTTTTCGGGGTCTGATCACACTTCTGGACTTCTGGAAAATTTATTTTCAGATAGTTCGCTTCGATTAGGTAACTTTTTGTTTAGGCCTCGCCTTAATACGATATACGGTTTAGGATTTATAGCCTTCCGAAAGTCACTACGCCTTTGTAACGTTGTGCTGAAATTTCTGACCTACTCGCACTTAAACCATCGCCACGGTCAAAGGAAGACGAGTTAGGTTCTGAAAATTGGTCAGTTGTTAGAGGACTCACATACGGAGCCAAGGCCACTGACTACGCATCTTTTCAATTTGTATAGAGGTCGTAACAGCTGTCCAAAATCAGCCTTTTATTTCGATCTCTATTTTTGTTAAACTTACCTTAGTTTTGATGAATGATGATGATAATGATGATGTTGATGATGACACTTAAACTTAATTCATGCATTTAAACTTATGGGGACAACATACTGACCTAATGACCTTTGACTTAGGTTGACGACCTTTCGGACCGACTTACTACCTGCATACGTTTCATATCGACTTTTACTGCTTATTCACTGTGAGTTATAGCATCCCTTTACTACTTTTACTATTTTTGGGACTGAGAATACATGCGCTTTTTACGTTTTACATACTAGACACGAGTACTTAAACTTTATATATGTGTGGGTTACAAAACGGCACAAAGATTCCCCTTAGCTCGGTAACGTTTAATCATTGGTTTCTCACTCGGGCTAGTCGCGCTAGCAGACAACGGGTGTTTAATACTTCGAGGACAAACGCACTCGCCAAGTGCACTTTTAGGGGGTGATATACATACGTTAAGTCTAGTTACCGGGTGCCTACGGTTAAGCATATACCTTTCATACTGATTTAAACTGCTGATTGAAGCACTGAAATCTCGTGGTCTACATTACTTTACTGATTACAAACTATAGCTCACCAACATTCGTGTTGACTTTTAAGCGTGTACTTCTCAGGAGCTTAGACGATGTTGCTTCCGCTGTTAGAATTGCTGTCTTGGTGTTATAGACTTGCTGTTATGGACCTGCTATGTTAGATTTCCGCTGCATTACTTAGAGATGTCTCAATAATGGAACTTTTCTTTTGCATTCGTAACTTATGTTATTTTCAAACAATGACTTTGTAACGACCTTTGTGTCACGCTATCTTTTGTAAAACGCTATCTTTTTATGAATGCAAAAGTGGTTTTCAAACAGCATATAGTGTTTGACCTTGTAATGATCCTGTTGTTGATGAACCGTACACGATGGTTTTGTACGGGCGTCACATAACGAAACCTAACTTTTGCCCATTAAGTTAAAACACGTGCACAACACGTGAGGGTATTTTAATCCATCTCCGTTAATGATATCAAAAATAAAGTTTAAGATCACCTACGACATTAAGTACAAAGTTGAAGGGAGGTGATACTCACACAACCAATTTTGATCCATACACACTTTTTACCATAAAATTTATAATTATATTCCTAAATTTGGTCCTTCAACTCTCCACCAAACGTTGTAGGTGATCTTAAATTTTATTTTTGAGTTCGTTGACTTCGAATTATCAAAATATCCCACAAATGACATTTGCGATAACGAAAGTTAACTTTTGCTCGTTCAACTAAAACATGTGCACAAAACGTGAGGGTATTTTACTCCATCTACAATAAAAGATCTCTCAAATTCGAACATGTGCACAACATGTGACTCTACCTTACTCTTTATTTAGTTTTCAATTAAATTATCGTTCCCAAATTCCAAATCCAAATTTTTCACTAACCCATCTACAACTTGAATAATACAACACATCTAACAACCAACCATTAAATCCTCAATCTTGACCACAATTATTTTAGATTTTTTTGTACAGTTAATTCATTCACTAGTTCATCTGAACGATACCCATATGCCATATTCATTCGTTAATTAAACATTTGAGCCGGAACTTGGGATTTGTTCGTTTGTTCCAGATCTGGACCGAAGATCTTCATTCTTCAATCGTTATGACCGTTTGTTCCAGTTCGTCCGTCGAACAGTTGCGGAATTGTGCGGTGGAAAAGTATGAACGATGTTATGAAATTAGGCACCGTGTTATTAAATGTTACCATGTCACAACAATGCTATGAATTCGTTTTGTTCGTGTTTATCACTGTAGTGTGGGTTCATTTTCATAGTTGAAAGCCACAAGGTGTTTTGAAACCTAAATAATGAATAATATGAAATGACATAATGAGCTCAAGGATTAAATAAGCTTCTATTGCTCCTTCGGAGAAAATTTATTATCCAATTCCTAATTATTCAGCTTTGTTGCAGACAACTTTCTACTACCTCTGTTTGCTTCATTTTTTATTATAGATAATTTTGAGTTAATCATTAATCAATTATGATGATTTAATTCGATGATAATGGATGAAATTGACAGGGTTTGATTTTAGAGAATAGACAAATTTTTCGTTGTTGGTCTTTCAACTTTAGGATTGATGATAGGATTGATGTTAACATGGTGTTCGAGGAGACCAAGGGTTCGAGTCTCGGGGGGGGGGGGGGGGGGGGGGGGGGGGGATTTTCGTGAATTAACTCTAACCACTAACATTGCCTTTCAAAAAAAAATAAAAAAAAAATAAAAAATGATAGTTGTTTGCTGGTGATTGTGGAAATAATCGTTAGCATTATATGCGTTGCATATCGTTGGAATATATAAGGATTACAATTAGGGTTACAATATTATATAATAAATCTTATTCTATACAAAATAATCAACTAGTCAACCCCCTTCCCACGTAGTCGGAGCAAGAGGCTCCTCGATGCTCAGACTGAACCCAAAATTCAAGAATAGTTGAGTCGGAAAACTTTGTAAATATAACTCCAAACTCATGAGCAGATGACACATGCAATACATGCACACGATCGATAACAACATGTTTCCTGATAAAACGTAAATCATTTTTCACATGTTCGATTTTTGGTGCTGAGCCGAGTTAGAAGCTAAACATAGGTAACTTACATTATTCCCACAAAACAATACTAATAGCACGTGATACATGACAATGTAATTCATGATGTAATGTACGAGCCTAGTGACTTCAGCGACGACGTTCACGACACCCCTATATTTAGCCTAAGCACTAGAGAGGGATACAACATGTCTTTTTGAAGACCACGACACAAGATTATCCCTGAAAAAACACATAAACCAAAAGTAGATTGTCTATTCATAGGACAACCGACCCAGTCAACTCAATATAAGAAATTCAACTATCAAAGAAGGCCTAAGGTAGAGAACCATGAGATAGGGTACCTTTCAGTTACCGAAGAATACGTTTAAGTGCATTCCGGTGTGGTTTGTGGGGATCATGCGAAGATATACTTGTTGAACTGCTTACGCAATATCAAGAAGATTATGTGTTAGAAATTGTGGATATAACCGTTAAGGTTATGTGTTACAACTAGGGTTAGAATACAATTAAAGTTACAATATTACATAATAAATCGTATAATCTTTAAAATAATCAACTATATATCTAACATTTACAAACAGGTCAAAACCCAACTTTAAAACTTTAAGCGTGTAAGATTCTTAATGCATCCCATTATAGAAACGATGAGAATTTGAATTCTTTTATTGGCGAGATAAAACAACCCTCAAACTCTCAAAGTGACCACTAACTTGGTATTCTTTAATCCAAACTAATTATAAAGTCTAAATTGAAATTCAGACATGTTTAAAATTCATGGAAATTTGACTTTACTATTTTCATGGCGTCTCACACTTTTTTTTTTCCTTTTTTTAACCTACTTATTGGCCAGAGGTCAATTCGGAAGTAATCTCTTTATCCATAAAACATTGACAGAGAGGACTTTCTCTTCTTTTAAGGTGTTTCACTCTAGGTAGTAAAATGACTTCTCTTTATTCTATGATAGAGAAGGATTATCTACATCTTGTGTTCCTCATACCCCACTTTTGTGAGATTAAGTAATGTTGTTGTTGTCTTCTTTAATCCAAACCACATGTAAAAAGCCACTTCTATTGTGTATAAACTAGTAAAATTGGCCCGCGCGATGCGGCGAGACCTTTCGGATTGCATACTCATATTTAATGCAGTGTTATGTATTACAAAATTAAAAACGCGTTGATGCGGGTGTGTTTGGATACACGTGGTTAGTATCTAGTATACCTAATGGTCGGCATGTTTTTGACGCCGAAAAAATCGCATAGAAAAGAGAGAGAGAGGGGGGGGGACCATCAATATGATGTAGTTTGTTTGAGTTGTTTATTACACGTGTACATATATGTATGAAAGATAGCCCGAAATAATTAGCGTATGAAATACAACCCAAAATATTTAACTTTTTTTTAAAACGTCCTTTTCGCGCATAGTTAATTGCGTTGTGTTCGTAAAATTATTTCGAGTTGAACAGTGACGTCGAAAAATTTTAATTCGCGGCGAGCGGGAAGATATGTCCCGTTCAATATTTGGGTGGAGTTAGTTTGAATTTTTCAATAAAATAATGAATTTACGTTTTACTCCCCTATTTTGGGGACAGAAGTGTGTGTTGGTTGTTATTTCGGGGGGCTGAATTATATTTTTTTGCTTATGTCATTTTGAATTTCTTTTGGGATAGAACTGCCAAATTTGAGAGTTCTTTTAGTATTATAAGATAATAGTGTTATAATTCAGTAGGCTTATAACTACCTTTAGTGGTTTGATTCTTGATGTTATAATTCAGTAGGCTTATAACTACCTTTAGTGGTTTGATTCTTGATGTTATAATTCAGTAGGCTTATAACTACCTTTAGTGATTTGATTCTTGATTTAGAATACTAATAATGAAGTGTAAGAACAAAGATGATAATGGAGAGAAAGAAAGAAACACTTTGTAAGTGTGAGAAATGGTGCAAGTTTAATGCTTGCATTCATGAGTATTTATAGCCTAAAATCTCAATATAAAAATACATACTTTGTGTACCAAAATTGACTATATGTATACACCAAAATTGACTATCCATATCTATATTATTATTATTATTATAACACTCCCCCTTGGATAGCAATTTTATTTTGTTGAAGATCAACTATAAATTACTGCCTCGTTAAAAACCTTGCTAAAGAAAACCCAGTGGGAAAAAAACTTTAGCTAAGGGAAAAAGAGTGCAGCATGGAGTTGACTCCCCCTCAAGTAGACATCGCTTCAGCTGTTACATCTTTTGAACATGTCTCATGCCAATGTTATGAACGTGTGTTCTGAAAATAGCAGTTGGAAGTGCTTTCGTGAAAAGATCAGCAGAGTTTTTGCTAGATTGCACATATCTCATTTCAATCTGGTTGTCCTTAATGAGATTTTGAGTGTATGAGAAGAATCTAGGTGGTATGTGTTTTGTTCGGTCACTTTTGATATACCCTTCTTTCATCTGTGCTATGCAAGCTGCATTATCTTCAAAGATAGTTGTTGGACTTTTATCGCGTTCTAGTCCACAAGAATCAGTAATGAGTTGTGTCATTGATCTCAACCAAAAACATTCTCGAGTAGCTTCATGTAATGCAATCACTTCGGCATGATTTGACGATGTAGCAACAAGTGTTTGTTTTTGAGAACGCCATGATATTGCAGTACCTCCATTTAGGAATACATATCCAGTTTGAGATTTAGCTTTATGTGGATCAGATAAATAACCTGCATCTGCATAACCAACCAAATCTTGTTTTGATTCGTTAGAATAAAATAATCCTAAATCAGTAGTTCCTCGAAGGTATCGAAATATGTGTTTGATCCCATTCCAGTGTCTTTTGGTAGGAGCAGAGCTGAACCTTGCCAACAAATTAACTGCAAAAGAAATGTCAGGTCTTGTACAATTTGTAAGATACATAAGAGCTCCAATTGCACTAAGATATGGTACTTCTGGTCCAAGAATGTCTTCTTGATCTTCACATGGACGAAATGGATCAGCTTCAACATTGAGTGATCTAACAACCATAGGAGTACTTAATGGTTTTACCTTGTCCATATTGAAACGTTTCAAAATCTTTTCAGTATATGTTGTTTGATGTACAAGTAAACCATTAGGCATATGCTCAATTTGTAAACCAAGACAATACTTGGTTTTTCCGAGATCTTTCATTTCAAATTCTTTCTTTAGAAGTTGAATGGCTTCATGGATCTCTTTATTTGTACCTATGATGTTAAGATCATCAACATAAACAGCTATGATCACATATCCGGATGTTGTTTTCTTAATGAAAACACAAGGGCAAGTAAGATTATTTGTATACCCTTTGCTTATCAAGTAATCACTTAATCGGTTATACCACATACGTCCCGATTGTTTTAACCCATATAAAGATCTTTGTAATTTAATCGAATACATTTCTTTGGGTTTTGCATTTGATGCTTCTGGTACCTTAAATCCTTCAGGTATCTTCATATATATATCACTATCAAGTGATCCATATAGATAAGCAGTCACAACATCCATGAGATGCATTTCTAAATTTTTAGAAACTGCCAGACTGATTAAGTACCTAAAAGTAATTGCATCCATAACAGGAGAATAAGTTTCTTCATAATCAATTCCCGGTCTTTGAGAAAAACCTTGAGCTACAAGTCTAGCTTTATACCTTGTAACTTCATTTTTCTCATTTCTTTTTCGGACAAAAATCCATCTGTATCCTACAGGTTTCACATCTTTAGGAGTGAGAATGATGGATCCGAAAACTTTTCTTTTATTGAGTGATTCTAATTCAGCTCGTATTGCTTCTTTCCATTGAGCCCAATCATGTCTATTTTGACATTCAACCATAGATGTTGGTTCTGGATCATCATCATTATTCATGATGTCATATGCAACATTAAATGAAAATTTCTCATCAAGATTTTTCATTTCATTTCGGTTCCATAATATTTTTGAATATGCATAATTGATTGCAATTTCTGTATTGACATCATCAATCTCCTCTGCAGTAGGAGTACTGATTTGTGGTTCTTCTTGAACACTTTCTTTTACTTCATTATCAGCTGATTTTCTTTTTCGAGGATTTTTATCCTTTGAACCGATTGGTCTTCCACGTTTCTGACGTGGCAAAGATTCATGAGTGACGTTATTGCCAGCTTTTGGAATTTCAATTCGAGCTGGAGTATTTACTGCTGGTATATATGATTTTGTCACCGTTTTTGTATCTGTAAATGCATCAGGCAATTGATTTGCAAGTTCTTGTATATGCATTATCTTTTGAACTTCTGTCTCGCATTCTTTTGTGCGAGGATCAAGATACTTTAATTGAGGTTCACACCATGAAACATCATTTTCTTTATTTTTCATTTCTCCCCCTAATCTAGGGAACAATGTTTCATTAAAATGACAATCAGCAAAACGTGCTGTAAAAACGTCACCTGTCATAGGTTCAATATACCTTAATATTGAAGATGTTTCATATCCAACATATATTCCCAACCTCCTTTGAGGACCCATTTTTGTACGTTGTGGTGTCGCAATTGGAACATACACTGCACAACCAAATGTTCTAAGATGGGAAATATTTGGCTCTTGACCAAAAGCAAGTTGTAGGGGGGAATATTTATGACTTGCACTTGGTCTGATGCGAATCAATGCAGCAGCATGTAAAATTGCATGACCCCATATAGATACAGGGAGTTTTGTTCTCATTATCAATGGTCTAGCGATTAACTGTAAACGTTTAATCAATGACTCGGCTAAACCATTTTGTGTATGCACATGAGCAACAGAATGTTCAACAACAATTCCTATAGACATGCAATAGTCATTAAATGCTTGAGATGTAAATTCACCAGCATTATCAAGTCTCACCCTTTTAATGGTGTAATCAGGAAAATGAGCTCTCAATTTAATAATTTGGGCAAGAAATTTTGCAAATGCCACATTACGGCTTGATAACAGACAAACATGAGACCATCTGCTAGATGCGTCTATTAGAACCATGAAATATCTAAATGGTCCACATGGTGGATGAATTGGTCCACATATATCACCTTGAATTCTTTCAAGAAACATTGGTGATTCTTTCTCAACCTTAAGTGGTGAGGGTCTAGTTATCAATTTTCCAAGAGAGCAAGATGTACATGGAACCATTGTATCATGATGGATTTTTCTATCCTTTAGTGGATGTCCATGAGTACATTCAATAATCCTTTTCATCATTGTTGATCCTGGATGGCCTAATCTGTTATGCCATAAACTGAATACACCAGGATCAATATATTTTTCGTTAACTACCATATGTATTTCTGGTACATTTATATGTGTATAATGTAATCCAGAACTAAGTCTTGGCAGTTTTTCAACCACATGACTCTTGTCAGTGATACTTAAATATTTCTCATTTTCTGTTGTCACTGACTGATAATCATACCCGTTAAGGTATATGTCGGAGAAACTCAATAAATTTCTGCTTGACTTGGGAGAAAATAAGGCATCATTTATTAAAAATTTTGTACCATTTGGTAGTATGAAATTTGCCTTTCCTATCCCTTTTATCAAGTTAGCAGGTCCTGATATTGTATGTATAGTTCCTTCCGTTGGTTTTAGATCAATAAAATATTTCTCGGATTTAAGTATAGTGTGTGTAGTTCCACTGTCTGCTATACAGAGATCTCCACCACTTGATTGATGTTGTATTCCAGCAAAATTCATATTGAACTTCATATATAAGAAATAAATAGTGAGTACATTAATATTACACAATATTTTAAACGCAAATAGATAGTACTGAAACATTTAGCAAACATAATGACAAAGACAGACGATATTAAATCGTTTATTTTTCAAAAGACACACAACTTAAACATTCAAGAAATCTTCATATAAATCAGATGGTTTCTCAGTGACTGTTGGATCAATATTATCCACAAAATTTACTTCCTTTTCTTTACCTTTCAGCGAATCCTGATACATCTTAACAAGATGTTTAGATGTTCGGCAAGTATTAGCCCAGTGGCCCATTCTACCACATCTGTAGCAAGATTCTTCAGAATTTTTAGAAGAATTTTCTTCAACATCTTGTTTAATGGGCTTGTTTTGTGGTTGATATTTATATTTTCGTGGATTACTATTTCTTTGACCACCACGGCCACGACCACGACCACGTCCACGCCCATTACCATTACCATAAGGATGGTTTCTACCATAGTTATGGCTTTTGGCATGATGATGGTGATGGTTATTATAACCACGACCTTGCCCGCGTCCTTGTCCCTGTTTATAATTATTTGCAGTATTTGCTTCAGGGATTGCAAGTGTACCAGTAGGACGGGATTGCTGATTTTTCATTAATAGCTCATCATTTTGCTCTGCAACTAAGAGATATGAATTAAGTTCAGGATATGTTTTGAACTTTAGCATTCTCAAATTTCTTTGCACTGTGATGTTTGCAGCATTCATTGTGGAGAAAGTTTTCTCCATCATGTCTGCATCACTAATTTCATGTCCACAGAATTTAAGTTGTGAACATGTATTATACAGAGCTGAGCTGTATTCATTTACTTTCTTAAAGTCTTGGAACCTTAATGTTCTCCATTGTTCCATTGCAGCTGGAAGTAAAATTTCTCTTTGATTATTGAATCTGCTTTTAAGACCTTCCCATAAAACATGGGGATCTTCTACAGTCACATAATTATTTTGTAAGCATTCATCAATATGTTGATGAATAAAGCAACATGCCGTAGCTTGTTCTTTTTCAGAACAAGTGTTGTTTTCATTTATGGTTTCAAGAATGCCCATTGATTTAAGATGCATTTTTACTTTTATAACCCATGGCATGTAGTTGTTTCCAGTTGATTCTAAAGGAGTAAATTTAAGCTTTTCCAGATTCGACATTTTCTATTATCAAAAATTAAAACAAACATCATGATAAATTAGAGTCAATTTATATTCATAAGTATATAAACATTAAACATAAATTTAATATAACATAAATGATAAGTAGGTGACAGTGTCGACCATGTGTAAGCAATCATAAATAAATGTTATATAACAAAAATATAAATATTAGTAAACATAAATGAAAATTTGGCGACAGTGTCGACCATATATTTTTTCAGGTGGTATAACCGACCTATATCATTCTGGTGGTATAACCGACCATATATCATTTTGGTGGTATAACCGACCATATATCATTTTGGTGGTATAACCGACCATATATCATTTTGGTGGCAGAGCCAACCATATTTAGTATTAAGATTATCGTGCTGATAACGTGTTATAATTCAGTAGGCTTATAACTACCTTTAGTGGTTTGATTCTTGATGTTATAATTCAGTAGGCTTATAACTACCTTTAGTGGTTTGATTCTTGATGTTATAATTCAGTAGGCTTATAACTACCTTTAGTGATTTGATTCTTGATTTAGAATACTAATAATGAAGTGTAAGAACAAAGATGATAATGGAGAGAAAGAAAGAAACACTTTGTAAGTGTGAGAAATGGTGCAAGTTTAATGCTTGCATTCATGAGTATTTATAGCCTAAAATCTCAATATAAAAATACATACTTTGTGTACCAAAATTGACTATATGTATACACCAAAATTGACTATCCATATCTATATTATTATTATTATTATAACAAATAGCTAGTTATTTCCATATGTTTTATCCACCAAATTAAGTGACATTAATTTATATGTAGCTCCTTAATGAAACTATTAGCTCCTTAATGAAACTATTATCAATAGAAGGTAAAAGAACGAACCGAATAAAAAATAACATCCTTTTTTAAAGGGTTGTGGTGTGTAATTACTTGGACAATTTAAAAAAAAAAAAAATTATATATATGTTGTCGTGTGTAATTACTTGGACAATTTAAGAAAAAAGAAAAAAAACAAATTATCACATATAGTTGTTAACAAACACATCAAAATCCATATTTAAGCATTGTTATGCATCCCATTATAGAATGATGAGAATTTAAATTCTTTTGTCGGCAAGATAAAACAACCCTCAAAGTGAGCAATAACTTGAGTGAGCAATAACTTGGTATGCGTCTATCTATTCTATACTACATGTAAAAAAGCCACTTCTATTGTGTATAAATAGCTAGTTATTTCCATATGTTTTATCCACCAAATTAAGAGACATTAATCTATATCTAGCTCCTTAACGAAACTATTATCATAAATGACTCCTTTTACTTTTCTTCTGCTTTCTCATTGTTTCATTACCTTTGCCCATTCTTACTTCCCCATTATTGTCTGCCCAAAATGCGGCCGAATGGACGTTCCCTATCCACTTAGCACCAATCTCAACTGCGGCAACCCAAAATACAAACTTCATTGTAATGAAACTACCGGGCTTGAATTCATTTCAGCTGATGAAATTTACTATAAGATCATTAACATTGATCCAAAGGCTAATAGGCTCGTTATCCGCCCTCCATTTATATCGAAAGACACTTGCCAATCTTCGGATTTGCAAGTTGGTGGCTTTAAGTTAGACGATGATTCTGTGTTCAATATATCGTCTCGTAATACTGTTTTATTGTTAAATTGTTCTGATAATATTTTACTGTCACCTTTGAATTGTTCTTCTATTAGCATTTGTAGACAGTTTGAAGATAAAGAAGGTGCATGTGCTGGCTCACTTTGTTGCTCTTATTTGAAAGATGCATCAATGACTAATCATAGGATTAGAGTTAGAGTTGAAGGGTGCAGTGCTTATACATCTATGGTGAATATAAAGCCTGGAGCTTCTGTTGACACGTGGAATTTTGGTATTGAATTGCAGTGGTTGCCTCCTTTCTAAAAAAGAGGAAGCATTATATTATTGTACTCGTATTATGTAATTATGTAATTAGTGTAATGGATAGTGGATGTATCACTTGTGTGTCTTGTTTTGTACTATATCCAAATTAAGAATGATGTGTGTTTTATGTTTGCATAGAAATTACAAGTTGATGTATTATATTACCTCATTAATTGGTTGTCTTTTGCTTGTTTGAGAAAAACCATCACATGATTACTTATTGGTTGGTGTTCTGATATTCATATAGGAATTTCAAAGTTCAAATCTCAGTAACACAAAATTTTTCCCATGTTTTAGTATTCTAAACACAATTTTTTTTAATTTTTTATGTTTGAAAAGTGAGCAACATATATGTCTTATGTATTCTAGTTTTCTTGTGGCTATACGTATTTTATACTTAAGTATTAATTCCTTGTTGTGTACGTAGACATCATATCTTAATGGTTAGCCTTAAAATTCGACTAAAGATGTTATAAACAATTCCGATATTTCTTATTCATCTTTTCCACAATGAATCCGATTATATATTGAAAGGCCACTCAATTGTTTGTAGTCTACCCATATCCAAAACTAATTTTGTACGTCACCCAAATTCATATGTTGATCAATATATGCAAAATTCGCATAAATAAATCATTTGGATAAAATGTAAATATACACAAATTTCTTAATTAACCCAAATTCTATTATTTATTTTTTCTATAATTTTATGAGTACTTATATTATTCACATTTTTACGATGATTTTTTACTACATTTAGTATGTGTGAAAAAGAATGCAAATTTAAGTGGTCTATAAAATTGTTTCTAAAGACAGATAACCTACATATATAAAATTGTATATTTATGTGGCCAATGTGTAATCCCTAAATTAAACATGTTAACAATCATGACAACTTTATTTATATAAATATATTTATAAATATTTGTCACTTATTGTAGAATAGTGTTATAAGCTATAAGGTCTTATTTGCAATTATTTAAGTTATTATAACTCCCACGTCTCTTTGACAACTTCTTGACCCCCTCACCTTCCATTTCTCCACGTTTCCGTCCCTTACAAACTACAATTTTTAAGTATCTATCTTCATTCATCGCTTCATTTTGCATGCGAAAACAACAATGAAAAAAGAATCCAACATTTACAAAAAATGGAGAGAAAAAGGCAAAATATTACGAGCAGTAATTCATGGTGCAATTGGCAACAACTATATCATTACACCAGAAGATAAGGTTCATAATAATAATGGAGATAATTCTAATAAGTCTAATGAAGGGGTTAAAGATGATCAAAAGCAGTCAACTGAGGTTTTTTGTAAAGTTGGTTTGTTGCCATCTTTGGTTAGGGTTCCAAGTAGAGGATTAAACGGGTTACGGAAGCTTGGTAGAGCGGTTTCTATGCGCAAACACGAAGAACAAGATGATGAAAGCGTTGAACTTTGCAAGAGGAGGATTATAATGGGAAAAAAGTGTCGACCATTGAATGTATCAGGTGCACTTCACTATGATAAGAATGGTGTTTTGGTACCGGAAGACTTTGTTTCTTCACTTTAATTAGAAAAAAGAAGTTTTTAGCATGTGAAATTTATATATCGATCGATCAATGTTATATTTTTGTGTGATATTTTGGTGGTTGTGAGTTCAAATCCCGGCATAATACATTATCTGTTTATTTAAATTTAGCGTCATTAGCTTTATTTTTTTTGTGAAACATCTGAACTTTTTATGAAAAAACGTCACCCCCCCTAGTAAGGCACTAGAGAGACGACCAAATTGGAAAGCTTACAATGGCTTAATTAGCCACAAGTTCTAACTATGATTACATTTACTTCTACTAACAATTCAATTGAAAGCAAAATTCCTAATGGAATCAAAAAGAACATCTTTCTTCATGCTCGGGGGACCAAAAAGAACACTATTTCGAAATTTTCATATGTGCCAAAGTAAAGAAGGGCACCGATAATCGGATAAAGTCTTTTCGTTGAAATCGATGGTACGTGAGCCACATCGAACCAAATTAGCCATTTTGCCCACTTTCGAAACCTCGGGATGTCTAAGTCGACCCATTTATCTTATTGTTTTATATTGCGTTATTAATTTTAAGCCGTGCTTTGAGTTTAAAACTATTTCTAATGCTATCAAAATCATGTTTTTAATTTAAATGAACATGGTATCAAACCGTTCCGAACAATACTGCTATATTTTTTTTTTATCAAAAATTAATACCGATATCTACTGGTATGTTTTTGATAAAAATAAGTACTACACCTATATGATACCAAATCAAATAACAAAAGAAAAAAAAAATCCTAAAGTTATAAATTCAAGCATGTTTTATAAATCTTAAGGCCTATTAACGTTTCAATTATGATTCGAAATCTTAATAAAGTGTAAATTACGAGTACTATTTCAAACTATTAAATGCAGGCTTTATATATACATAACATAAACGTGGGTAATTGTAAAATTAAACAGAGTTGGAATTCATGGAATTGTAGAGCAAACAAATCAAACAGATACGAATAGATACAAAAGGTGCTTCAAACCTAGCTTAATGGTATTCGAGGAGCCTATCAACCAAAGATTTTAGGGGTCCAAGCTCCATCAGATAAAATTTTTGATGATGATCCTTTTCCAAGACTAATGGGCCGTAACAAGGCAAAAAAAAAGGTCCGATCAAACTACTCTACTGAGTCAAGTCGTACATGTCGGTCATCAAAAGCGGAAGAGGCATTGAAAGCTATTTCAAAGCATAAGGCGAAAAGAACAAAAGGTGTTAAACATGCGAAAAAACAAGATACTCTTCGAACCGCTTTTGCAGGTGCTAGTGTTTTGAGCGTCAATGCCAAGGAGATCGCGGACCCCGAACACAAAGAGTATATTGAAAAGCTTCAAATATTGTACCTCGATCAGTTCAAGCATTTGGTCGACAAACCACCACAACAAACCGATGAAGCATCCGAAGACGACAACTAGTTTACTAGTTTAATCCTTTTTTTTTTTTTTTTTTAGTATTTTGTCATTTTTATAATTAAATATTTTTTTTTTAGTATTTTGTAATTTTTTCTATTTTATTGAATATTATATTATTACTTTTATTAAATAAGTGTCTTAATTTTTTTTTTTTTTAATAACAGTTCAGGATCATCCAGGGGGATTAAACCACTTACGCGTTTATCTCCCGCAGTTTCATAACTCGTCCTCAACTGCTGCCCTGGAGGAAATCCGACCCAATTCGAGGGCATT
Source organism: Rutidosis leptorrhynchoides (assembly GCF_046630445.1). Classification (NCBI taxonomy): domain Eukaryota; kingdom Viridiplantae; phylum Streptophyta; class Magnoliopsida; order Asterales; family Asteraceae; genus Rutidosis; species Rutidosis leptorrhynchoides. Next base: position 483,397,639 of record NC_092335.1, read on the forward strand.
CAAGGGTAAAGGGGCAACGCAATGCGTAAGGCACCCTTGGGTGGAATTCAAGGGTAAAAGGGCAACCTTGTGTGCAATGTTGCACCTCACGGGAGTTAAACTCTCACGTACTCGCTAAGATAGGTAAACCTCTACCACATAAGCTACAACACAAAGTATTTGTGAACCCTACACAAAACTGACATTTTTTTTTAGAAAGGCAAACACACACACCCATACACGAATATATACATGCCCACCCCGGGACTCGAACCCCAACCTATAGGTTGAAGGGTCACCTCGATACCGCTATGACAATGACCATTTGGTACAAAACTGACATTTTGGATTACTATTTTTTTTATATTATAAAATGTAAAAAATTAAAATTGATGAACCCTACACAAAATTGACATTTTAGATTACTGAGTGTTAGAAACTGACATTGTCCAATCACAAGCAGATTGACATTTTTTTATCAAAAAATGTCAAAAGTGTATAATATCACATAAACCATTAGAAATTGTCTAATGCTTATGTTTAGAAAAGTATTTTTAGTAGTTGGGTAGTCCATCAATAGTCGATTAATGAAAGTATTGGACCAATTCGACAATTGGTAAAAGAGTAGGGGCTTATTTGTATATTCCCTAATTCCTAATTACTATTACTATACTATCTAAATGACAAAACTCTGTAGCACTATTCATCAATAGTAATTAGGGGTATTTTTGTCATTTAACCTTTTTTGTTGTTGTCTCCAACGATAAAAGAAGCAACTTTCGTAAAAGAACCAACCCTTCAATTTACCAAAAGATGTCGAAAAAAATTTCTTTTTACAAAATAATCAACTACCTTTTTTTCTTTTTTTTTCCTCAACAATAAAAGAGGCAACTTTCAAAAAATGAACAACCCTTCAATGCTACCAAAAGATGTCGAAAAACATTTTTTTTACAAAATAGATCAACTAACTTTAAAAAAAAGAACGCTAAAAGAAGCAACTTTTACAAAAGAAACAACCCTTCAATGTTAGATGTCGAAAAAAATTCTTTTTTACAAAATAGATCAAGAAAAAATTCTTTTTTACAAAAAAATCAACTACCTTTTTTTTTCTCCTCAACGATAAAAGAGACAACTTTTATAAAAAGAACAACCCTTCAATGCTACCAAAAGATATCGAAAAACATTCTTTTTTACAAAATAGATCAACCAACTTAAAAAAAAGAACGTTAAAAGAAGCAACTTTCACAAAAGGAACAACCCTTCAATGTTAGACGTTGAAAAAAATTCTTTTTTACAAAATAGATCAAGACTTTTTTTTTTAACTCGCATTCAAAACGGAGCTCCCGGCGCGAAGCGATGCTCACGACTAGTTTCATCCATTACACACAATTATCCAACAGTTCAATAAACCTGATTTGAGAACAAACCCATTTCCTTCCAAAAAGCTTCACAAATGTCGTTGAGCTTAGGCTTATCAATGGCTTCTTCCACTATCCATTGTTGTTCACCTACGTCATCCTCAACGTCATCATCGTATCGGAGAACAACCGCAGCTGCTACAAATAGTAGTATTAAACCTAGGTTACCTCCATTGACGTTAACCGATTAATTAAACGGATTTTGAAAAATCGGAACGGATTGCTCTTAAAAAGAATTAATCGGCGAGTAATCGAGTTTTTTACAACACTGCTTACTGGTATGTTTTTGATAAAAACTAGAAAAAATTCGACCGCGCGTTGCTGCGGTTGTATTCGACGCGCGGTCGAATTTGAATATACGTTGTTTGATAGTTGGGTTGTTTGTTGGACGTGTATGTATATGTATGTAATATAGCTCGAAATTTTTAGCTTTTTTAACGATATCCGTTTCGCGTATAGTTAGTCGCGTTGTGTTCGTAAAATTATTTCGAGTTGAACGGTGGTCTCGGAAAAATTTAACTCGCACCGAGCGAGAATAGAGGGCCCGTTATTTAGTGTTTTTTTAACGACGTCCGTTTCACGTGTAGTTAGTCCCGTTGGGTTCTTGAGTTTTTTTTGAGCTGAACGGTGGTTTCGAAAAAATTTAACTCGCACCGAGCGGGAAGATATGCGTATTTGAAAAATCGGGTGGAGGTTGTTAATTAAAATAGTAATTTTACATTTTGTACCCCTGTTTTAAGGGGTAAAGTTGCATATTGTTAAAACTTCGGGGGGAAGTTGTTTTTTTGACTTTAATAATTTTACATTTTGTACCCCTGTTTTAAGGGGTGAAGTTGCATATTGTTAAAACTTTGGGAGGAAGTTGTTTTTTTGACTTTGGTTTTGTGTTTGTCGTTCGGTTTTGTTTTTTGGCCCTGAACGACCAAAACAGGGGTGTCTGTTAGTTAAAATCGGGTGGAGGTTGTTAATTAAAATAGTAATTTTACATTTTGTACCCCTGTTTTAAGGGGTAAAGTTGCATATTGTTAAAACTTTGGGGGGAAGTTGTTTTTTTGACTTTAATAATTTTACATTTTGTACCCCTGTGATAATGCTAAAAACGAACATATATTTCATAGAATTATTCTTCAAGAAAGACAAGCTTTTAGTTGCAATTGTTCTATTTACAAGTGATATTCGTTTAAATAATAAAAGGTGAAGACAAAAGACAGATTCGACGAATTGAAGACACAAACGACCAAAAAGCTCAAAAGTACAAAAGACAATCAAAGAGGTTCCAATTATTGATAAGAAACGTCTCGAAATTACAAGAGTACAAGATTCAAAACGCAAAGTACAAGATATTAAATTGTACGCAAGGACGTTCGAAAATCCGGAACCGGGACCAGAGTCAACTCTCAACGCTCGACGCAACGGACTAAAAATTACAAGTCAACTATGCACATAAATATAATATAATATTTAAATAATTCTTATAATTATTTAATATATTATATTTATATTTAAAACCGTCGGCAAGAAAGACTCCAAAAGGGACTGAGCTGTAATTTCAATCTCCGCGACTCGCGGAGTTTGAAGGCCAAAAGGGCCGCGAGTCGCGGAGCCCCAAGTTTTGAAACTCCCTATAAAGCCAACCGAATTCTGAGCATTTTAATCATCATATATCCATCCATCTCTCTATCTATATCGTAAAATATATATATATATATATATATATATTTATAATTTATATTTTAATTTTAATTATAATTCTAATAATAAGGGTATGTTAGCGAATGTTGTAAGGGTGTAAGTCGAAATTATGTCCGTGTAACGCTACGCTATTTTTAATCATTGTAAGTTATGTTCAACCTTTTTATATTAATGTCTCGTAGCTAAGTTATTATTATGCTTATTTAATCCGAAGTAATCATGATGTTGGGCTAATTACTAAAATTGGTAATTGGGCTTTGTACCATAATTTGGGTTTGGATAAAAGAACGACACTTGTGGAAATTAGACTATGGGTTATTAATGGGTTTTATATTAACTAAACAATACCTTGTTAATTTAATATACAAACTTATAATTCGACGTATTTATATATTACCATATACACTCGATCGGACACGATGGACGGGGTATTTATATGTACGAATAATCGTTCATTTAACCGGACACGGGAATGGATTAATAGCCACTAGAATAATTAAAACAGGGGTGAAATTATGTACAAGGACACTTGGTATAATTGATAACAAAATATTAAAACCTTGGGTTACACTCAGTCGACATCCTGGTGTAATTATTAAACAAAGTATTAAAATCTTGTTACAGTTTAAGTCCCCAATTAGTTAGAATATTTAACTTCGGGTATAAGGATAATTTGACGAGGACACTCGCACTTTATATTTATGACTGATGGACTGTTATGGACAAAAACCAGACAGACATATTAAATAATCCAGGAAAAAGGACAATTAACCCATGGGCATAAAACTAAAATCAACACGTCAAACATCATGATTACGGAAGTTTAAATAAGCATAATTCTTTTATTTCATATTTAATTTCCTTTATTTTATATTTAATTGCACTTCTAATTATCACATTTTTATTATTATTGTAGTTAATTGCACTTTTAATTATCGTACTTTTTAATTATCGCAAGTTTATTTTATCGCATTTTTATTATTTGCAATTTCATTATCGTTATTTACTTTACGCTTTAATTTAAATCTTGTATTTATTTTTAATATTTTACATTTGGTTTTAACTGCGACTAAAGTTTTAAAATCGACAAACCTGTCATTAAATGGTAAACCCCCCCCCCCCCCCCCCCTTTATAATAATAATATTACTTATATATATATTTGTATTTTTATAAAAGTAAACTAATATAGCGTTAAGCTTTGTTTAAAGATTTCCCTGTGGAACGAACCGGACTTACTAAAAACTACACTACTTTACGATTAGGTACACTGCCTATAAGTGTTGTAGCAAGGTTTAAGTATATCCATTCTATAAATAAATAAATATCTTGTGTAAAATTGTATCGTATTTAATAAGTATTTCCTTGTAAAATTTAATAGTATTTTATATACACCTCGCGAAACATCACCCTGTTTTAAGGGGTGAAGTTGCATATTGTTAAAACTTTGGGGGGAAGTTGTTTTTTTGACTTTGGTTTTGTGTTTGTCGTTCGGTTTTGTTTTTTGGCCCTGAACGACCAAAACAGGGGTGTCTGTTAGTATATATAATCAAATGACAAAAGAAAAAAAAAAATCCTAAAATTATAAATTCAAGCATGTTTTATAAATCTTAAGGCCTATTAAATAAGTGTCTTAATTTTTTTTTTTTTTTGAACAACAGTTCTGGATCATCCAGGTGGATTAAACCACTTACGCGTTTATCTCCCGCAGTTCCATAACCCGTCCTCAACTGCTGCCCTGGAGGAAATCCGACCCAATTCGAGGGCATTCAAGGGTAAAGGGGCAACGCAATGCGTAAGGCACCCTTGGGTGGAATTCAAGGGTAAAAAGGCAACCTTGTGTGCAATGTTGCACCTCACAGGAGTTAAACTCTCACGTACTCGCTAAGATAGGCAAACCTCTACCACATAAGCTACAACACAAAGTATTTGTGAACCCTACACAAAACTGACATTTTTTTTTAGAAAGGCAAACACACACACCCATACACGAATATATACATGCCCACCCCGGGACTCGAACCCCAACCTATAGGTTGAAGGGTCACCTCGATACCGCTATGACAATGACCATTTGGTACAAAACTGACATTTTGGATTACTATTTTTTTTATATTATAAAATGTAAAAAATTAAAATTGATGAACCCTACACAAAATTGACATTTTAGATTACTGAGTGTTAGAAACTGACATTGTCCAATCACAAGCAGATTGACATTTTTTGATAAAAAAATGTCAAAAGTGTATAATATCACATAAACCATTAGAAATTGTCTAATGCTTATGTTTAGAAAAGTATTTTTAGTAGTTGGGTAGTCCATCAATAGTCGATTAATGAAAGTATTGGACCAATTCGACAATTGGTAAAAGAGTAGGGGCTTATTTGTATATTCCCTAATTCCTAATTACTATTACTATACTATCTATAAGACAAAACTCTGTAGCACTATTCATCAATAGTAAGTAGGGGTATTTTTGTCATTTAACCTTTTTTGTTGTTGTCTCCAACGATAAAAGAAGCAACTTTCGTAAAAGAACCAACCTTTCAATTTACCAAAAGATGTCGAAAAAAATTTCTTTTTACAAAATAATCAACTACCTTTTTTTCTTTTTTTTTTCCTCAACAATAAAAGAGGCAACTTTCAAAAAATGAACAACCCTTCAATGCTACCAAAAGATGTCGAAAAATATTTTTTTTTACAAAATAGATCAACTAACTTTAAAAAAAAAGAACGCTAAAAGAAGCAACTTTCACAAAAGGAACAACCCTTCAATGTTGGATGTCGAAAAAAATTCTTTTTTACAAAATAGATCAAGAAAAATTCTTTTTTACAAAAAAATAACTACCTTTTTTTTCCCTCAACGATAAAAGAGACAACTTTTATAAAAAGAACAACCCTTCAATGCTACCAAAAGATATCGAAAAACATTCTTTTTTACAAAATAGATCAACCAACTTAAAAAAAAGAACGTTAAAAGAAGCAACTTTCACAAAAGGAACAACCCTTCAATGTTAGACGTTGAAAAAAATTCTTTTTTACAAAATAGATCAAGACTTTTTTTTTTAACTCGCATTCAAAACGGAGCTCCCGGCGCGAAGCGATGCTCACGACTAGTTTCATCCATTACACACAATTATCCAACAGTTCAGTAAACCTGATTTGAGAACAAACCCATTTCCTTCCAAAAAGCTTCACAAATGTCGTTGAGCTTAGGCTTATCAATGGCTTCTTCCACTATCCATTGTTGTTCACCTACGTCATCCTCAACGTCATCATCGTATCGGAGAACAACCGCAGCTGCTACAAATAGTAGTATTAAACCTAGGTTACCTCCATTGACGTTAACCGATTAATTAAACGGATTTTGAAAAATCGGAACGGATTGCTCTTAAAAAGAATTAATCGGCGAGTAATCGAGTTTTTTACAACACTGCTTACTGGTATGTTTTTGATAAAAACTAGAAAAAATTCGACCGCGCGTTGCTGCGGTTGTATTCGACGCGCGGTCGAATTTGAATATACGTTGTTTGATAGTTGGGTTGTTTGTTGGACGTGTATGTATATGTATGTAATATAGCTCGAAATTTTTAGCTTTTTAACGATATCCGTTTCGCGTATAGTTAGTCGCGTTGTGTTCGTAAAATTATTTCGAGTTGAACGGTGGTCTCGGAAAAATTTAACTCGCACCGAGCGAGAATATAGGGCCCGTTATTTAGTGTTTTTTTAACGACGTCCGTTTCGCGTGTAGTTAGTCCCGTTGGGTTCTTGAGTTTTTTTTGAGCTGAACGGTGGTTTCGGAAAAATTTAACTCGCACCGAGCGGGAAGATATGCGTATTTGAAAAATCGGGTGGAGGTTGTTAATTAAAATAGTAATTTTACATTTTGTACCCCTGTTTTAAGGGGTAAAGTTGCATATTGTTAAAACTTTGGGGGGAAGTTGTTTTTTTGACTTTAATAATTTTACATTTTGTACCCCTGTTTTAAGGGGTGAAGTTGCATATTGTTAAAACTTTGGGGGGAAGTTGTTTTTTTGACTTTGGTTTTGTGTTTGTCGTTCGGTTTTGTTTTTTGGCCCTGAACGACCAAAACAGGGGTGTCTGTTAGTTAAAATCGGGTGGAGGTTGTTAATTAAAATAGTAATTTTACATTTTGTACCCCTGTTTTAAGGGGTAAAGTTGCATATTGTTAAAACTTTGGGGGGAAGTTGTTTTTTTGACTTTAATAATTTTACATTTTGTACCCCTGTTTTAAGGGGTGAAGTTGCATATTGTTAAAACTTTGGGGGGAAGTTGTTTTTTTGACTTTGGTTTTGTGTTTGTCGTTCGGTTTTGTTTTTTGGCCCTGAACGACCAAAACAGGGGTGTCTGTTAGTATATATGTAATAGGTATTAATACCAAATCAAATGACAAAAGAAAAAAAAAATCCTAAAATTATAAATTCAAGCATGTTTTATAAATCTTAAGGCCTATTAAATAAGTGTCTTAATTTTTTTTTTTTTTTTTGAACAACAGTTTTGGATCATCCAGGGGGATTAAACCACTTACGCGTTTATCTCCCGCAGTTCCATAACCCGTCCTCAACTGCTGCCCTGGAGGAAATTCGACCCAATTCGAGGGCATTCAAGGGTAAAGGGGCAACGCAATGCGGAAGGCACCCTTGGGTGGAATTCAAGGGTAAAAGGGCAACCTTGTGTGCAATGTTGCACCTCACGGTAGTTAAACTCTCGCGTACTCGCTAAGAGAGGCAGAACTCTACCACATAAGCTACAACACAAAGTATTTGTGAACCCTACACAAAACTGACATTTTGGATTACTATTTTTTTATATTAATAAAATGTAAAAAATTAAAACTGATAAACCCTACACAAAACTGACATTTTGGATTACTGAGTGTCAGAAACTGACATTGTCCAATCACAGACAGATTGACATTTTTTGGCCAAAAAATGTCAAAAGTGTCTATAATATCACATAAACCATTAGAAAATTGTCTAATGCTTATGTTTTAGAAAAGTACTTTTAGTAGTTGTGTAGTCCATCAATAGTCGATTAATGAAAGTATTGGACCAATTCGACAATTGGTAAAAGAGTAGGGGCGTATTTGTATATTCCTTAATTCCTAAGTTCATCCATTACACACAATTTTCCAACAGTTCAGTAAACCTGATTTGTGAACAAACCCCTTTCCTTCCAAAAAGCGTCACAAATGTCGTTGAGCTTAGGCTTATCAATGGCTTCTTCCACTATCCATTGCTGTTCACCTACGTCATCCTCAACGTCATCATCGTACCGGAGAACAACCGTAGCTGCTACAAATAGTAGTATTAAACCTAGGTTACCTCCATTAAACCCTAAAGATCCGTTTCTTTCAAAACTGGCATCAATTGCTTCTAATTCACCTGAAAATCTTCTAAATCGACCGGTTAATTCAGATACGCCGCCGTATTTGGACCTTTTTGATTCTCCCACGCTCATGGCTACTCCTGCAACCGTACTCTTTTTACCTCTTTTTTATCATTAAATTGAGTTTTTATATATTCGTATACTCTTGTAAGTTTTGTTTATCTTCTATTAGATTAAATTCTATAGACGCAACCAAAAGTTATCTCTAATTTGAAACAAACTACTTAAATTTGATTTAGTTATGTCGTAGATAATCTTTCATTTCACTATGTGGTAGTTTGTTAGCTATAGTCATATATATAGTATATATTTAGACTTACAGGAAAGGTTGCAAAATTTGTTATTCGGGGATTAATCGGTTAGGACTTTCGAAGGAGTAATCAGCAATTCGGGGATTAATTGGATTTTACTTTATACATTTAAATATTAAATTTAAAAAATTATGCGTGTAAATATAAAAAAGAACCATAACCATAAACATAAACATAAACTTTATCGTATTGTCTAAAATTGTTCATTTTGTTCAAAAACTTTAAAGCTCTATGTTTAAATTCATGTTAAAATGTGACCAATTTTGAGTTTGACTGACTTTGATTGCCAAATTCGATTTTGACCTATCAGTCGACAATGAGCGATTAATTAAATGTATTTTGGAAAGTCGGAACGGATTGCTCTTAAAAATGAATAATCGGAGATTAATCTGCGAGTAATCGGGTTTTTTACAACAGTGCTTATAGGGAAGGTTTCCAATAGACCCTTGTCACGTAATTTCTTCAATAGAATACTATCAATCACTTTGACTGAGTTATGCAGCTGTCAAGTTTATGAATTTGTGGGTTTGAATATTCATATTGCGAAGTTTAGTAGAGTATTACCAATATTGGAACTCTTTTTTGGTATTGTTACATCAGTAATTTTTGTTTTTGGTATTAGGTGGAAAGATCCGTTTCATACAACGAACACAGGCCAAGAAGGCCTCCTCCTGACTTGCCATCATTGCTTCTCCATGGAAGAATAGTTTATCTAGGAATGCCGGTAACAGCCGCTTCTGTTTGTTCTATGATGCTCTTATTTACACAACACATAGGGATAGTGACTGCTATTAACTGTGTGTTTGGTGCTTTGTCATCTAAAAAGAAACTTTAAGGAAAAACGTTCTCTAGAACTTTTTATCATTTGTAAAAACATGATAGAAGAAAGAAAGAATCCTTTGACAATGCAACGATGTCAATTTAGAGTTTATTTTATGTGCAAGTCTGTGTCTTTTGAACCACAAAAGTCAGCAACAAGCTTTACCATGTGGAAAAGGTGGTTTTATGTTTACTGTGCGGCTTTCATATGGTGTTGTTGTGCTTGTATATATATTATTATATTTTTTGTTAATTGAAAGGCAAAATGTCGTTAAAGAATCACGGGAACTTATCTTTATATAATTAGTTAACACGTGTACTTATGGAGGCCTTTTTTGTATTTTTTATTAGTTGGTGCCGGCAGTTACAGAGCTCGTCATTGCAGAGTTGATGTATCTACAATGGATGGATCCTAAAGAGCCTATTTATCTTTATATAAATTCTACCGGAACTACTCGTGATGATGGTGAATCGGTAACATTTCTAATTCAGCATCTTTATTTTAGGTCTTCTATTGACATTAGCCCAGACAGACTTATTTAGATGTTTTTTTTTTTTTTTTCAAGTTATGAATCATATTAGATATTGATAGGTGTTGGATAGACAGATAATAAAACCTATGAATTTTCATTTGATGTCCTTTTTTAATGAGAAAACAAACACTTGCAATCAGGTTGGAATGGAGACGGAGGGTTTTGCAATTTATGATGCTATGATGCAATTGAAAAATGAGGTAACATGCTTGCTCATTCAGTCATTCATTAAAGTATATACCAAAATCTTATAATTTGGTCTGAAATTAGTGTAGGTGTTGATACGGTTATTAAATTTGTGTAAGCTACACCCAATTTGACATGTGTTGTTACAAACCTAGATTATGACAAACTTAGCCCGGCACATGAATGTGATATCATGCAATTAATTACTGAGGACATGAGTCGTGCAGTGACACAAGTACACAACCCTACATTCAGAAATTATGTACTTTGCAGAATGAGTTGATTTTTATATATGGTGTTTATAATTCTGTTATTAATTAGTTATTATTGTGCAGATACATACAGTTGGAGTTGGAGCTGCTATTGGTCATGCATGTCTCTTGCTTGCTGCAGGAGCTAAAGGCAAAAGATTTATGATGCCACATGCAAAAGGTATGATTGAAGTTTGTAATGAATATTTTGCCTATCTTTTGTAACTAATTACTGGTGTTTGTTTTATTATAGCTATGATACAACAGCCTCGTGTCCCATCATCTGGATTAATGACGGGCAGTGATGTTCTCATACGTGCAAAGGAGGTCTGTATTAATATTTTAACATTACTTCTCATGTTTACATTTTGCTTTTTTATTGCTTTTCAATTTACTTTGCATGATGTTACTTAAAACAAGTTAGCACCTTGTACTTGATCTACATATGCCTCGCGCATATAAGTCGGGAGAAAGACTAGCATACATAGCAGATAAAAACAGATTTTGCTCTCTTACACGTCTAGTTAACCTTGACCATAGGCGCTCGTATTGCGATACTAGTGTTGCTCGTGAAAATTTTGAACCTTGTATTAGTTGTCCCTAGATAACAATTAATTCGCCTGTTTATAAAGTCAACTGATTAGTGTTTGTGGGTCAATCCAATAGTTGTTGGTAGTATAGCAGTTTTGCATTTTTCTCTTTTTAATGTGGGATCTTCCATTTACAGGTAATCATTAACAAGGATACACTCGTTGAACTCTTGTCGAAGCACACAGAAAATGTCAGTAATCAATCTGCTTGATCTTTTTCTATTGAACTAATACTTGCAATTTTTTTAAAATAAATAACTCATTGGATGAACTTTGATTCACCAGTCGGTGGAAACTGTAACGCAAGTGATGAGAAGACCATTTTATATGGATTCCACTAAAGCTAAAGAATTTGGCGTTATTGATAAGGTACAGTACACACATACATCCATGAAACATGTCTTGATCTGTTGTATTCTGGTCTGAGTAATTTAATAATGTTGTTTTGTGGTTAGATACTCTGGCGTGGTCAAGAAAAGATCATGGCTGATGCTGCCCCACCAGAAGCATGGGATAAGGGCGCCGGGATTAAATCTCTTGATGCAATGTAGCTTCTTTACCAAGTTGCTTATACTATAGGTAAATATGCTTGCTTTAATGACATTGCATTTGTTAGTTGATCTAATATTGTTTTTTGTTGTATTAATATTGGTTGCTTCAAAGCTAATTTCTCATCCGATTTTGCGGTGCAGGATTACGACATGGGAGATTACCTGTGCAAATGGATGATGTGTATTCATCATGTTACGACTATTATGTATAGGGTAATCAAGGGATCTTCTTGATGTAGGAAAACATGGACTTTGAACAACTTGTTAGATCCAATCTACCCATAAACTTCGGTTTCTGCCAAGAAACATTATTTTCATGAAATACATACGGAAAGAACTAGACAATTGGTTATAAGTTGGCATCATTGTACATTTATCGATCAAAACCATTTTTTATTTCAAAATTGTTTTTTATTATTTTAAGAGCCAAATAACTTATGGATTTATTAATATAATATCATGTATTATTATCAAAATCGCCATCAATCAACAAGTAGACGAACAGACACCACATCCATATTTAACTTCCAGCGGAATTACAAGAAACTAATCAATAACCCAATTGAAAGTTCTCAAATTTATAGCGAACTGGCCTAAATTGAATACAATTAAACACACACACTCCCTGATTATTCAATCTGATAGAGATTTTAGTTATAAATAGGGGTGAGCATAAAATCGCATTAATAGAACCGTAACAATATTAACCGACAAAACCGACCTAACCGAATGGATAACCGTGAGTTTGGTTAACACTTTTGAATTAACCGAACTTTGTAGGTCGGTTAAGAAAATAGTATGTACCCGCACTAAATTAACCACACCTGCACCATTTAGTTTTTTTATATTATGATCGTTGTAAGGTAAATGGTCAAGTTGTTAATACAGTAAACTTTGTAGATCAATGTGTAACTTTATTTTGACTTTTAAGTTTGGATGGAGTTAATTCTACATTTTAAGAATTTTACATGAAATTATGCTTTGTCTAGTAATTAATGGTTATTTACAATAATTTGGAGTGTAACAATGACATTGATCTACTTTTATTTTTCATTAAAAATATGAGACAATAACTTATTCTTATATTAAAATGCCATTTTCTGTATTATATTCACAAACTTATTAAATTAATTTTATTCCAATAAAAGGTTAACCAAATTAACCGTTCTATAATTAATCGCGATGAATGTTATTGTTTTGGCTTAAAAACGCTAAAAGAAATAAATGATAACATGCATCATGAGTAATGCTTTATTGCTTTAATTAGAATATTTTTCCATCGTTTGTTTTTCATCTTAAGTGAAGCTTTTTTCAAAATTAATTTAGCGTTTAGGGTTTAGGATTTAATGTTTTGGGTTTATATATATATATATATATATATATATATATATATATATATATATGACTTGCTTTTCAGAAAAAATAAATAAATAACAACCGATTGCTACCTTGTGTACGTTATTGAAATTAAATAATAAGACTAACGTTGTTGAAAGTAATAAAAAAATAGTTGAAATATAACGCTGTTGAAATGTTTCCTAAACTTTGGATGCTTCTCATTGTGTATATTTCAACAAAGAAGGGATGTTGTTGGCTGTTTCTATAAACGATAATGAAATTAATATTGTTGCAAGTAAAGGTGAGGTTAGGTTACTAAAATTCAAGGATAATCGTTATTTTGTGTACAATCAAATTGTTTTTGAAATTAAAAGAAACGTGTATACAGACTAGAGACTACTACCATGACCATAGTCATTGGTGTTGGTAATATATTAAGTGGTTGGACCTGCATAATGTAAGTGTTTGTTCTTTGTATGAAGAAATAAATTTTTTAAACTTTTTTAGAATTCAGAATGTATGTAAGTTGAAGGTTGTAGAACATGTATTCAAGAGTTCTAAATTTTTCTTAACAAACTAGAAAATCATAATATTCATTGTCATTGTCAGCTTTCTCTATAAATAGCCTCCAGAGCTTCATTCTCGAGATAGAAATAAACAATGCAATTCAAACACACTTTTATATTTCAAAACACACTATATATATATATTTTAACTTCTATAATTTTAAGAATCATGAAATTAAAGAGAGTTGTTTTCTTTTTAATATGCAAATTCATCTTTTTTCAAATTCAATTTTCTCATAAATGACGTGTCTATAAAAAGTTTCTATCATTAGAATCAATGTAATTTCTTTAATTAGAGATTTCACGTTATATGTTTTTGGCAACAAAATATCATTTTAAATGAGTATTTGATATGTTTAATTTTACTTCAAATAATCAAATTTCGAGTTAGAATAACAAACTATAAACACAGGTGAAAAATATAATTTTGTTATAATTCAGTAGGCTTATAACTACCTTTAGTGGTTCTTGACTGTAGAAGGTATATAGAGATAGAGATACTGTAAAACGGAGAAAACAAAGGTTGAACAAAAGGTATGAGTAATTGGTTTTTTATTTATAGAAAAATGTACAATGAGAGTTTGGTGGCATTTGGAATCTAGAGAGAGAGAGTGTTTTTGTTAACAAAAAAATACATACCATAAACTCTAACTCAACACACCTATTTATACTCAAAAAAATATACTATGCAATATCTATAATAATAATAAAATTATCATCCAATTATTACTTTTATAACACTCCCCCTTGGATGATAATTTTATTAGTGAATAACTAGTACTGCCTCGTTAAAAACCTTGCTAAAGAAAACCCTTTGGGATAAAACTTTAGCTAAGGGAAAAAGAGTGCAGCATAGAGTTGACTCCCCCTCAAGTAGGCAACGCCTGAGTTGTTACATCTTCTGAACATGCCTCATGCCAATATTATGAACGTGTGTTCTGAAAATAGCAGTTGAAAGTGCTTTGGTGAAAAGGTCAGCAGAGTTTTTGCTGGACTGAACATATCTCATTTCAATCTGGTTGTCCTTAATGAGATTTTGAGTGTATGAGAAGAATCTAGGGGGTATGTGTTTTGTTCGGTCACTTTTGATATACCCTTCTTTCATCTGTGTTATGCAAGCTACATTATCTTCATAGATAGTTGTTGAACTTTTATTGCGTTCTAGTCCACAAGAATCAGTAATGAGTTGTGTCATTGATCTCAACCAAAAACATTCCCGACTGGCTTCATGTAATGCAATTACTTCGGCATGATTTGATGATGTTGCAACAAGTGTTTGTTTTTGAGAACGCCATGATATTGCGGTACCTCCATTTAGGAATACATATCCATTTTGAGATTTAGCTTTATGTGGATCAGATAAATAACCTGCATCTGCATAACCAACCAAATCTTGTTTTGATTCGTTAGAATAAAATAATCCTAAATCAGTAGTTCCTCGAAGGTATCGAAATATGTGTTTGATCCCACTCCAGTGTCTTTTGGTAGGAGCTGAGCTGAACCTTGCCAACAAATTAACTGCAAAAGAAATGTCAGGTCTTGTACAATTTGTAAGATACATAAGAGCTCCAATTGCACTAAGATATGGTACTTCTGGTCCCAGGATATCTTCATGATCTTCACAGGGACGAAATGGATCAGTGTCAACATTAAGTGATCTAACAACCATAGGAGTACTTAATGGTTTTGCCTTGTCCATATTAAAACGTTTTAAAATCTTTTCAGTATATGTTGTTTGATGTACAAGTAAACCATTAGGCATATGTTCAATTTGTAAACCAAGGCAATACTTGGTTTTTCCGAGATCTTTCATTTCAAATTCTTTCTTTAGAAGTTGAATGGCTTCATGGATCTCTTTATTTGTACCTATGATATTAAGATCATCAACATAAACAGCTATGATCACATATCCGGATGTTGTTTTCTTAATGAAAACACATGGGCAAATAAGATTATTGGTATACCCTTTGCTTATCAAGTAATCACTTAATCGTTTATACCACATGCGACCCGATTGTTTCAACCCATATAAAGACCTTTGTAACTTGATTGAGTACATTTCTTTGGTTTTTGCATTGGGTGCTTCTGATACCTTAAATCCTTCAGGTATCTTCATATATATATCACTATCAAGTGATCCATAAAGATAAGCAGTCACAACATCCATGAGATGCATTTCTAAATTTTCAGAAACTGCCAGGCTGATTAAGTATCTAAAAGTAATTGCATCCATAACAGGAGAATAAGTTTCCTCATAATCAATTCCCGGTCTTTGAGAAAAACCTTGAGCTACAAGTCTAGCTTTATACCTTGTAACTTCATTTTTCTCATTTCTTTTTCGCACAAAAACCCATCTATATCCCACAGGTTTCACATCTTTAGGTGTGAGAATGATAGATCCGAAAACTTTTCTTTTATTGAGTGATTCAAATTCAGCTCGTATTGCTCCTTTCCAATGATCCCAATCATGTCTATTTTGACATTCCATGACAGATTTTGGTTCTGGATCATCATCATCATTCATGATGTCATATGCAACATTATATGAAAATATCTCATCAAGATTTTTCATTTCATTTCGGTTCCATAATATTTTTGAATGTGCGTAATTGATTAAAAATTCCGTATTGACATCATCAATCTCCTCTGCAGAAGGAGTATTGATTTGTAGTTCTTCTTGAACACTTTCTTTTACCTCATTATCAGCTGATTTTCTTTTCCGAGGATTTTTATCTTTGGAACCAATTGGTCTCCCACGTTTCTGGCGTGGCAAAGACTCAAGAATAACATTATTGCCAGTTTTTGGAATTTCAATTCGAGCTGGAGCATTTGCTGCTGGTATATATGATTTAGTCACTCTTTTTGTATCTGTAAATGCATCAGGCAATTTATTTGCAAGTTCTTGCATATGCATTATTTTTTGAACTTCGATCTCGCATTCTTTTGTGAGAGGATCAAGATACATTAATTGAGGTTCACACCATGAAACATCATTTTCTTTATTTTTTATTTCTCCCCCTAATCTAGGGAATAATGTTTCATTAAAGTGACAATCAGCAAAACGTGCTGTAAAAACATCACCCGTCATGGGTTCAATATATCTTATTATTGAAGATGTTTCATATCCAACATATATTCCCATCCTTCTTTGAGGACCCATTTTAGTGCGTTGTGGTGGTGCGATAGGGACATAAACCGCACAACCAAATGTTCTAAGGTGGGAAATATTTGGCTGATGACCAAAAGCAAGTTGCAAAGGAGAATATGTATGACTTGCGCTTGGTCTAATGCGAATCAATGATGCAGGATGCAAAATTGCATGGCCCCATACAGATACTGGGAGTTTTGTTCGCATTATCAATGGTCTAGCTATTAGCTGCAATCGTTTAATTAATGATTCAGCTAAACCATTTTGTGTATGCACATGGGCAACGGGATGTTCAACAATAATCCCAATAGACATGCAAAAGTTATTAAATGCTTGAAACGTAAACTCACCGGCATTATCTAGTCTCACCCTTTTAATAGTATAATCAGGGAAATGTGCTCTCAATTTAATAATTTGAGCAAGAAATTTTGCAAATGCCATATTTCGACTTGATAATAGACAAACATGAGACCATCTACTAGATGCGTCTATTAGAACCATAAAATATCTAAATGGTCCACATGGTGGATGAATTGGTCCACATATATCACCTTGAATTCTTTCAAGAAACATTGGTGATTCTTTTTCAACCTTAAGAGGTGATGGTCTTATTATCAACTTTCCAAGTGAGCATGATGTACATGGGATAAGTGCATCATGAGGGATCCTTTGATCCGCCAATGGATGTCCATGTGTATTTTGTATTATTCTTTTCATCATTGTTGATCCTGGGTGACCTAATCTCTCATGCCACAAACTGATCATTACAGGATCACATAATTTTTCTTTAACTACCACATTTACTTCAGGTACATTTATATGTGTATAATGTAAACCAGAATGAAGTCTTGGTAGTTTTTCAATTACACGATTCTTATCAATGATACTTAAATATTTTTCATTTTCTGTTGTCACTGACTGATAATCATATCCATTTTGGTATATGTCAGAGAAACTTAACAAATTTCTTTTTGACATGGGAGAAAATAAGGCATTATTTATCAGAAAATTCGTACCATTTGGTAACATGAATTTTGCCTTTCCCATTCCTTTTATTAAGTCCACAGGACCTGATATAGTACGTATAGTTCCTTCCGTTGCTTTCAAGTCTGTGAAATATTTTTTAGATTTGAGTATGGTGTGAGTGGCACCACTGTCTGCAATACAAATATCTCCACCATTTGACTGATTTTTTACTCCAGCAGTATACATCATGAACTTCAAAAAAAAATATGAGAAACAAATAATGAGTATATAATTCATCAATATATTACATTCAAAACATGTTATAAACGATAGCACATAATAAGGAAATATGTAGTAAACTAGATATGGTGTAGATTGAAAATCTACAACCATTTATTTAACGAGAACTTATAATAGGATATCTATATATATATATATAGATATTAGAAATTTATTCATTAAAGTAGTCACAAGTTGGCTCAGTGATTTTTGTATCAAGGTCATCCACAAGATTTGCTTCTTTTCCTTTTCCCTTTAGGGATTCTTGATACCGATTAACAGAATGCTGATTTGTTCGGCAGTTTTTAGACCAGTGGCCAATTTTACCACATCGGTAACAAGAATATTCAACATTCTTTGAAGAGCCTTCTTCAACATTGTGATTTGTGGGATTGTATGGTGTTTGGATTTTATAATTTTGTGGATTATTATTTCTTTGTCCACAACCACGACCACCACGACCACGACCACCACCACGACCATTACCATAAGGGTGATTTCGAACATAGTTATGATTTTTATATTATTGTTATGGTAATTTCCATGATGATGGTTTTGGCCAATATGGCTACGACCTCTTCCACGCCCTCGTCCATGTGCATTTCTTCTTTTATTATTATTATTATTATTGTTAATAGCATTAGCTTCAGGAAATGCTAGCGCACCGGTAGGACGAGATTCTTGATTTTTCATCAGTAATTCTTTATTAACTTCTGCAACTAAGAGATAAGTTTGAAGTTTGGAAAAAGTTTTATAATTCTGCAATCTTAAATTTTCTTGCACAGTTATATTTGGAGAATGCATTGTGGAGAAAGTTTTCTCCATCATATCAGCATCACTTATTTCTTGACCACAGAATTGAAGCTTTGAACGGATCTTGAACATGGCCGAGCTGTATTCACTTACCTTTTTGAAATCTTGGAACCTTAGATTTCTCCATTCTTCCCTCGCAGCTGGAAGTAATATCTCCTTTTGATTATCGAATCTACTCTTGATACTTTCCCATAAAACATGTGGATCTTTGATAGTGAGAAACATATGTTTTAAGGTGGTATCAATATGTTTGCGAATAAAAGCAATTGATTTTAATTTATCTTGATCGGAACAAGTATTATTTTCTTTTAAAGTTTCTAGAATACCCAATGATCCAAGATTTATTTCTACGTCCATAACCCATGATGTGTAGTTTGTTCCCGATACGTCTAAGGCATCAAACTCAAGCTTTGATAAGTTTGACATTTTCTATTTTCAGAAAGATGAACAACATAAATCATAATCATAATCATAATCATAATATTTTTTTTTTTCGTAGATAAATAACAACATGCAATTAGAATTAGTTTAGATTCATAAGTAGTAAACAAAGGAATAATGGTATGATTACAAATAATAAAATCATAAGGGAATATAGGTTCATATTATATTATATTATTAATGATATTATTATAATATATATTAAGTTATAATATATATTATTATAATATATTTTTCTTATTTTAACCTTTAAGATTTACTTTTAATAAAAATACAAACTACTTTTCTTATTTTAACTTTTAAGATTTACTTTTAATAAAAATACAAACTACTTTTTTATTTTAACTTTTAAGATTTACTTTTAATAAAAATACAAACTACTTTTTGTATTTTAACTTTTAAGATTATAAATTTAAGAATAAACATTAGTATGCATGAAATAAATAATGATTAATTGCATAAGTAATCATAAATGTTAGATAACATATAAAGACCCCATCGTATTCGTATTGATCGGAATTAATCTCGACCCATGGTACCGTGTTGTCAAATGACGTGTTGCGTACATAAAGTACCGTGTTGTCAAATGACGTGTTGCGTACAATCATGAGGTCTTATTAACATAAATATAAATGTTAGTGAAGTTAATAAGAGTTAGATTACACAAAATATAATTCAGGTGGTATAACCGACCATATATAACTTAAATAACATAAATATAAATGTTAGTGAACATAACTGTAAATGTTAGTATACATAAATAAATGTTAGATAACATAAATGTAAATGTTAGTATACATAAATAAATGTTAGATAACATAAATGTAAATTAGGCGACAGTGTCGACCATATATCATTTAGGTGGTATAACCGACCATATATTAGTTAGGTGGCAGAGCCAACCATATTTAGTATAAATGTTGAGATAATCGTGCTGATAACGTGTTATAATTCAGTAGGCTTATAACTACCTTTAGTGGTTCTTGACTGTAGAAGGTATATAGAGATAGAGATACTGTAAAACGGAGAAAACAAAGGTTGAACAAAAGGTATGAGTAATTGGTTTTTTATTTATAGAAAAATGTACAATGAGAGTTTGGTGGCATTTGGAATCTAGAGAGAGAGAGTGTTTTTGTTAACCAAAAAATACATACCATAAACTCTAACTCAACACACCTATTTATACTCAAAAAATATACTATGCAATATCTATAATAATAATAATAAAATTATCATCCAATTATTACTTTTATAACAAATTTCCAATTGTAAGTTTAAAAACAAATTTGGGCCTTGCACCTCTAGAGTCCAGCCCAAAGTGTATGGGCTTAAGCCCTCTAAGTTTCGAAGATGTCAAAGCAATGCGTGAGAAAAATCGTTATTTCAACAAAATGTAATGACTGTACTTCAATTATAATTCTTTATTTTCAATACTCTTCTTCGATTCAATTTTGTTGCTGATTGTGGAAAACGTTTCAATTAAATTCGGAGAGTTGTAAAATATGTCTAATCTACCTAAAGATTCGGTGATGATCTTAAATCATGAACCATCGGTCAAGAGTTTTGATTTTTATCCAAAAGTTCAATTCCCGCTTTTTGGTTTGTTAAAGATTCTATGTTTCTGCTATTGAAATACAGATTGATTTATTGATATATTATTGATAATTTATGTTTTGATTTTGTGTTGGCTAAATGAAGTTGGAACAAACAAGGAGAAATGACAATATTGGACTTAAGTATCAAGAAAAAACTTGCCCAGAGTTTCAAGATTTGAAATTTTGGTTTTTTGTCGATTCCTGTTCAGGTTAACTTGTATATATGATGTACAATCTGTAAATCTTGTTGTATATATATTTTCTTTTTTTAACGGCCAAAGAATCCGTAAAAAGGGAGAATCTTTCTTAGTGGAATGAGATGAAACTGAAGGTGTTGTTAAGAGGACATATAATAGCCTTGTGAAAGGAGGGAGCCGTTAAATTTGATATAAAAAAAAAATTGCTTTATTGCTGCTGGTGATGACTCCATGGTGAAATATTGGGATATGGATGATGCTGCCATTTTATCTTAAAATGATGCAAACGGTGGTTTAGCGGTAAGAATCATTTTATATTTTGTCGTAAAAAATATGACTTTTACTGTATTAGTTGATGTGATGACAAGGGATCTTAAACCTATGTGCATGATTCCCCCTTTGTGCATTTTAACAGAGAAGGTACGTTGTTGGCTCTTTCGAAAAAAGACAACGGTGTTAAGATTCTGGCAAATTCAGTTGGAGTTTAGGTTATTACAATTTGCTCTAAGTTCGGCTGATACGGTGAGAACCGTATAAACCACCTTTTGGTTGTTCAAATTCTACAATCAAATCAAGTTGTTTATGAAATTAATATATATATATATATATATATATATATATATATATATATATATATATATATATATATATATATATATATATATATATAAATGTGTGTGTGTGTACAGACTTCTCTCATGACCACGGTTGGTGCTGCTAGTACACCCGTTGGACCCATGGCAATGATGGTAAGTGTGTTTTTTTTTCTTTTTATATTTATGAAGAAATATTTTAATATATGCACTTGATGTGTACTTTGGCTGTGTGTATGTTTATAGGATATCTTACAACCGAACTTTAAGATAATCATCAGATCATTACAATGTCGATCCTTAAGACTGGACGGTACATCTCCAGCAATGAGGGTTACGAGTTTGACTTACACTAGTTCAGGAGCCGCACTTTTAGCTATACCAGCCAATAAACTATGGAAATGGCAGAAAACTACTTCTGATGGTATTAACTATGATTCGTTATTTTTTAATCTTAATATTAATTAACTTAATGTTTGGTACTTATGCTTATTTGATTTGTCTAGGAAAGTGCTAGCTAACACCTCAGCTATGGCAGCCAACTAGTGGTTCAACCGTGAAGAAGATTCCATTGCATGCTTTGCACCGTCAAAGAAGGGTACATATGTTATGTCAGCTGTGACGACCCGGAAATTTCCGATCAAATTTAAACTTAATCTTTATATGTTTCCGACATGATAAGAAAAATCTATTAAATTGAATTTCAAAATTTTTGAACTATTTTATGAAATCATTTGACGTTCGACCAGTTCCGACGATTCACGAACCATTAATCGTAAATAGAAATGTATATATATAAATAATTATACGAGAATAATTATATATTATAAACTAAACTATTATGTGATTAGTTATAATGAAAAAATAACTTAAGTTAATGTTAATATATATATATATATATATATATATATATATTATATAAATAATAACTATTCAGTAAATGTCATCATAAAATATTACATAAATAATAAATGGTATTATATCAAATTTAATTATAAGTTTGAATATAATTGTTACATTAATATTATTATCATTATTTTTATTATTGTTAATATTGACAATTGTAATATTAATATTATTATTTTTAATATAAAATATATAAATATGAAATTTGATATGTATAAGTTATTATATTATTATTAATATTACTATTATCATTAATAAAACTAATAAGATTATTATTATCATTTTTATTATGATTATCATTATTAGTAATTAAATTTATTAAAATTATCAATATTGTTAGTAATAATATTATTATTTGTCATCTATTATTACTAGGCTCTTTATTAATAATATTATTAATAATATTATTATTAGTATTATTAATAACCTTAATATATTTATATTTATTAAATATCAAAATTTAAGAAATTGATATATATATATACATATATAAAATGTTATATAAATACAGATATATTTAAATGCTTATACATAAACAAAATAACATATTTATATATGTAAATACATATACAAATATAGATATACATAAAAAAAAATTCCGATATATACATGTAGATATAAAAAAAATAAAAAAAAAAAAAAAAATATACGTAATTATAATCATAAAATCCAAAATTATTTTGCTATCATTGTCAGACTGTAGTGTAATTTGTTTTAGGATTACAAACTAGTACGAATCAAATACATTTAGTCATATTAGAAGACAAAATTTGTTAGAGGTCGTTTGTAATCTTTTTCTATTTCTTCTGATTGATTAATCGGGTAGTACCAATCAAACTAGCAAACAAACATAATTTGAGGTACATTAGCTGTAAATAATTCTGTTAATATCTATATAATACCCTACTTGTGCAATTCTAATTAAAACAGCAAAATCCAAAATTAATTTCAATAACCAAGCACATTACCTCTGTTCTTGACCAAGAACATCAAAAACCCAAATTCGATTTTTATTTCAAAATGTAAAAGTGCAGTGCTGTTAGGAATCGTTCACTTAAACTTACTGCAAAATCTCAAACTCCAATTCCTAATAACGAATCTAAATTTGTGAGTCAAAGTTTATCTCTAAAAATTCAACCGATTCGTTCTTAGAGAAATTTGAGTTCGTTTTGATGTTTCAAGTTTAATTGACGATTCCAATAGTTTCTATATATGATTATCAAACTATTTCATGTTACAATCATAGTCCATTACGTGTTCTAAATCAAAAATCAAATTTTTAAAAAAAAAAAAAAAAACTTCGACGAGCAGCAGGAGGTTTATAATTTTTTTTTGTTTAATTAAATCAATAGTTATTGCAAGTTATTTGTAAAGAAATTTCAAATTTTAATTTAAAAACTAGTCAGTTAATCGATTAGGAGGGAGATTCTTTGGGTCGACTGCTAGTATGAGGAAGAAGAACAAGTAACTTCAGTTATATTTATATGGGTATAGATTATATCAGGAAAAAAAGTAAACGGACGAATGGTTAAGGAGTGTTTAGTGTGAGCGATTGGTCAGGGTTCGAGCCCGGTTGTGGGCATTTCTTTTTGGGAAAACATTTAAAGGTAGTCTTTCATCATCATCATCATCATTATTATTATTATTATTATTATTATTATTATTATTATTATTATTATTATTATTATTATTATTATTATT
Source organism: Rutidosis leptorrhynchoides (assembly GCF_046630445.1). Lineage (NCBI taxonomy): Eukaryota > Viridiplantae > Streptophyta > Magnoliopsida > Asterales > Asteraceae > Rutidosis > Rutidosis leptorrhynchoides. The sequence continues at coordinate 483,421,920 of NC_092335.1, forward strand.
ATTATTATTATTATTATTGTTGTTGTTGGTATGTTACTAGTATTATTGTATTACTAATTATTACCATTATTATTAATAATATGGTCATTAAGATTAATATCATTAAGTTAGTTTATATTATTATCATTATTAATATTATTAGTATTAACATTATTATTATTATTAGTAATATTATTATTCTATTATTATTGTTATTATTATTTACTATGATTATGGTTATGTTAATCAATTTTTTTTTACTACTAACATTAATATTATGAATATTATTATCATTAAAGTAAGTAATATTATTATTATCATTATTATTAAGACTAGTATTAGCATTAATCATTAGTTGTATTACTATTATTTTTAAATTTAAATATGAAGATATTAGAATATTAAGGAAAGATGTTATGAAATAAAAATAATATAATTAATTTATGAAATTAAGATTAAGTAAAAATCATGATTAATAAGTATTGTTATAAACGTTAATTCAAAACTTCGAATATGGAAATAATATTTTGCTATAAATAATATTAAGTAATATGTATAAATTTATGGATTTAAAACTGTGGAGAAGATTATGAATTGGGGTAAGTTATTAATTATTATTATTATAATCATAATCATCAATATTATTACTAACACTACCATTAATAAAAATTAGTATTATCATTATCATTTTTATTATTACTAGTATCATTATTATAATTAAAATAATTATTAGTTATATAAAACTAGATGTAATACATATAACATAACCAAAATTTAATATTTTGATGTACAAAAAGAATATATGAAACATATATATATTATTAATATAAAAATGATATAATTAATAAATTATAAATATAGATTTATTCGATTACGATTATATGTTTTAATATATATATATATATATATATATATATATATATATGAATGATATAGGTTCGTGAATCCGAGGCCAACCCTGCATTGTTCAATATCATCATATGTATTTTTACTACAAAATACAGTATTGTGAGTTTATTTGATTCCCTTTTACTCTTTACATTTTTGAGACTGAGAATACATGCGCTATTTTTATAACTATTTCCTAAATGGTTTTGAGATATATTTTTAAACTGAGAATACATGAACTGCTTTTATAAATGATTGACGAAATAGACACAAATATTCAAAACTACATTCTATGATAGAATTATTTGGATTCAGAGGTTCGATTTAGTAGTTAACGGAGAGATGATTTTGCATTGTGTAAGCATTAGCTCCCGTTTTAACTACCATCGGCGAGATGATTTTGCATTGCACGCACGCACTAGCCCTCGATGTATTGTATTGTATTATAGTCGACTTTGTAGTTGGTAACGGAGGGATGATTTTGCATTGCGTACGCATTAGCCCCCTTTTCAGCTACCCTCGGAGGGATGATTTTGCATTGCGTACGCATTAGCCCCCGTTGTGTCATACCCCGTCCTAATCCATCTGGACGAAGTCACCAACATCTGGTTCCATTGCGATGATCGACTCCAAATAATGTCTTTAAAATGAGAAATGCACAGCGGAAGATTTCTTTTTCATACCTGAGAATAAACATGCTTTAAAGTGTCAACCAAAAGGTTGGTGAGTTCATAAGTTTATCATAAACAATAAAATTCATCATTTTGATAGACCACAAAATTTAAATGCTGCATGGTACAAATGGGCCCGAATCCTATACCCACCTGTAATGTACATGCGATATCTTTTAAATACAGTACACATTTCTCGTGTACGAAATCTTTTTTCATAAATCTTAGTAACCGTACACATATCTCGTGCACAAAAATAACATACACATAACCTGTGTATAAAATCATTCTCTCGATACATAACATTCATATCAATTGGTGGCAATTATCATGTCCACATAATTCAATGGTGGCAATTATCATGTCCACATAATTCAATGGTGGCAATTATCATGTTCACATAATTCAACGGTGGCAATTATCATGTCCACATAATTCAACAATAATCCGCAGAACTTCTGTCTGCATAATAATTCATTCGAGGAATGTTTTGCTTGTGTCTATCTCGTCAAACATTTATAAAAGCACTTCATGTATTCGAAGTTCAAAATATATTTCAAAAGCATTTAACAAAGCAGTTGTAAAAAAAACAGCGCATGTATTCTCAGTCCCAAAAATTTAAAGAGTAAAAAGGAGCAAATGAAACTCACCATACTGTATTTTGTAGTAAAAATACATATGACGATATTGAAAAATACAGGGTTGGCCTTGGATTCACGAACCTATATCATTTATATATATTAATACATATAATGGTAATCAAATAATTTCATCTATATAATATTTATATATTTAGGGTTGTAGTTTATATAAAATTTGTAATACATTTTGTCTATATTATATCTTAAATTATATACTATATATATGTTTATTTCGTAAAAATATATTAATATGTTTAATATATAATTATAGGTGATATAAATATATTTTATGTACAAAAATCTTTATTTTTTTTAATATAATAATAATGAAAATGATAATTTTAATAAAAATGGTAGTTTTAATAGTTATTAGAATTTTCATAATAATGATACTTTAAATAAATATGATGGTAAAAATAATATTACTAATAATAATAATAATAATAATAATAATAATAATAATAATAATAATAATAATAATAATAATTATAATTATAATAATAATAATAATAACAATAATAATAATAATAATAATAATAATAATAATAATAATAATAATAATAATAATAATAATAATACTAAAAATAATAATAATAATAATAATAATAATAATAATAATAATAATAATAATAATAATAATAATAATAATAATAATAATAATAATAATAATAATAATAATAATAATAATAATAATAATAATAATAAGAAGAAGAAAAGAGGGCTACCTCAAAGAATGGTTAAAAAAGTAATAAAGCTCCTACTCGGGCTCGAACCCGCGACCTCTCATTCCTCAACACAACACTCTAACCATCAGGCCATGTATGTTTTTCTGAATTGCTATGAACTTAATTATATCTAACCCGTAACAGATTTTGATTCCATTTTCTTCTTCTTCTCCTCCTAATTCTATACGATCGTAACCTCACCCTATCATCATCATCATCACTTCTATTTATCACGTATGATAATCACAATCATCATTAATCGAAATCCTAGGGTTTAATCGTAATCAATTATCATAATCACATAATTATTATCGTTACCCTCCTCATCGTACATATTCACATCATCATACGATCGTTATTCATCTCACATCATTATCATCCAATAACCATCGTCATCATCATCTTATCATTCTCTTCATCATCATAATCATAATCATAACGTAACCATAGTTATAATCATACGCATAATCATATAACATAAACCTTATTTCTATCATCTTACCTTATCATCATCCTTTCTATTGCTTTCCTCCATTAATAGTTGAAAAAAATAATAATATAACAACGTTTACTGCAGGAGCTTAAGGGTGACGATTTCAGTTTCACGACTCATCAACAATCATCTCTTAACCTTCATTAATGGACTTCTCGGCCCAATTATAAAGTTTTAATTCAGCCCACATATTAATTAAGCCCATGAAAACATTACTAACCCAATAGGTTTAAGGTTTAATATTTAATATATCTATGTATTTTGTTCAGATAGAAACTAGGGACCTCTCCGTTGATCAGGACAGAAAAGAAAAGCAGGAACATGTGGTCCAACGAAGTATATGCATCGATTAGAATATAAAGGCTGTGAGTGGAATTTAGAATCCAAGAACATGTCCTTATCATGACTCCCTCCCTTCTTCTTTTATTAGTGAAAGTAATTACCAATCAAACAAGTTACGAACTGAACACACTGTAGTAGGTTCACAAAATCATCATCATGTTTATCAACGTTATTATCATCTTAATCAACATTGATTCTTCATCTTCTTCCTTTGTTTTAAACCCCAACAGTAACAGCGGAATATCAACAAATAAACTGCAAGAAATAGGAGGTTGAATGGCTGAGTTTTGGGTCTTGGTTAAAGCTGAAATCGACAACAGGTAATGGTAACAATAACGGCTGTAAATAGGAAGAAGGATGGAAGTATTTGTCGTATGATGTTACTGCTGATGTGTGCATCGAAACACAAATGAATTTGTTAGTGGATATTACGGAACATGAAGAAAGAATGAAGAAGAAACTGAAAAGTCCGAGGTTACAAGTATGCCAGGCTTGCTATTACAGAGAGATTTAGAAGAAAACAAAAAGATAAGTGAGGTAATGAAAACGAAATCGCCAAAGATAAAGAATATATAGAGAATATTGCGAATTAAATCATATTAACTATTAAGTCAACAGATTAAGATAAGGAACAATAATTTGATGTGTCGGGAAATATTCATCACCAATCTTCATTTATCACACTCTTCATCACGTGTATTTCTAAATTCATTTACAGGAATCGGGTTGAGCTTTTGAACCATTGGAGAATCATCATCAACATATTCGTCATCAAACAAGTTGTACGTTTCTGGTGCAGACTGAAGAAAAGGTGATGGTTTGTTCGAATTAGAACCCGGTAACAGAAATGAATGAGAGTGTGAGAGAAGGAGTGAGGTGACGGGTAGTGATGGTTTCTGATATTTACAAACTTTGATAAGGCAAATGGGTCGATGGTGTTTGGTTGTAAATGGTGGTGAGGTGATGGTACTTGTGGAAGCTGAGGGTGAGTGAATCAAACATGAAACCGTAGTAGTAAATGATGAAAATGATGTTGGTTTGTTTTCGAGATTAAGAAGGAACAAGGGTCAAGTTTGTGTCTTGCTTTGGGAATTGGTAAACGACTCTTGTGCAGTGAATAAAGGGAAGTAGGAATTAAGAATGGTGAGTAAAGTATGATCAAGCATATGTGTTTATATGTATATGTAATATAGGCAGATAAGGGAAATCAATTGACAGCAAAAAGGGAGTTAGTGGAGTTCAATCAACAACAAACACAGTAATATAATTGAAGTAGAAACACTGGTTAATCACGGATCCATGTTATATACTCTAAATAAAGTTGTAACGAAGGGCCAGTTCACAAAGGACTTCTTTCCAATTTGTATATTACGGACCCATTAACTACATACATATGATATTATTGGTTGCTTTGGCATTATTAATATTGATATCGTGATATTATTAATATTTCCCATTCCCATTCCTCTTTTTCTTTGTCTGCCATGAGCTCAACAAAAACAAAAGTAAATAAGACCCATATAATAATTTAAAGGTGATGGTTAGTGGGTTGTTGGTTTGTGATGACTTTAATAGAACACAACAAAAAGAAACGGGTGAGAGTGAATTAGACAGGAAACAGAATTATAATCAAATGGTGTAGGTTTGAAATCATTTGATCGTATAAATTTACTAATATTAATTAATAATTATAATATAAAATATTATTAATAATAATCACATAAGTTCGAATTAAACTTCTCTACATAATAATCGAAACGTCCATCGAGTATAACAATTATTAAACAATTATATTTGATATAATATATATATATATATATATATATATATATATATATATATATATATATAGATTTATTTTAATAACAATTTAATTATATCGTATATTATTATTTTAAGTTATTATATATATACATATATATAATCATATCCAATTATATAATGGTTCGTGAATCGTTGGAATCTGGTCGAGGTTAAATGAATGTATGAACACAGCTTAAACTTTTTGAGATTCAACTTACAAACTTTGCTTATCGTGTCAAAAATATTAAATCGTATCGAGAGTTTGGTTTAAAATTAGTCGAAATTTTTCGGGTCACTACAGTACCTACCCGTTAAAGAAATTTCGTCCCGAAATTTGGTTGAGGGGGTCATGGCTAACAATAAAAATGTTTTCATGATGAATATGAGTTGATAAATAAAGTTTTATCATTATTAACTAATATAGATAAAACGATTCGATTATGTAGAGCGTACGAGTGAAGCTGTCAGAACAGATTGAGATAGAGATTTAACTTTTGACGTTGTCACGGTGGATTTCCGAAATTCAAGGGATTTAAAGAAATCTTTGAGATCTGAATAAAATCATATTCTTTGGGATTTAAAGAAATTAGGATCTCTATAATTAAATGCGGTAATCTGCCTCAATTACCCTGTCTGATATTTCCATTATAAATTAAACTCTTCTGTTCCATTATTCTCGCCATTCCTATACTTTCTTTCTTAGTTCGTATATCCAAAAGATTGTGAAAATGCTTAATTCTGTTCTAATCCTTGATATTTTTCTAATTATCACTTCTGTCATTCTTCTTTTCAATTTTCCACCAGAAAAATATGTTTACTTCTACTATTACCTTGGGGTTATAATGTTTTTCATTCCCCCGTGTGTTTATATCGCTATACGCATTGATATACACAGTTTGTAATTCCGGTGTTGTTGTTGGGCTTTATATTTTCTCTTATATTTAGAAGTTCCATGCTTTTGTTTTCTCTTCCCGACTTCAGGTAAAGCAAGTAATGGTCCAGAGTTCGTAAGTATGGAGTTTCGAATGATTATAATGTTCTAAGCAGGAAAGAACGTGATAGCACGATTTGATTTTCAAATTTATCAATATCACGGAAGATAGAACCATCAAGAATACATTTTTTTTATATGTTCAGAAGTTAAGTAGAATGAAAGAGTTATGTAACATGGCACATGATAATGGTATGATCTACTGTGAACCATCATCACGTTTCATTAAAAACTAAGCATGACTTACTGTAATATAATCACGTTGGCCGGGCGTCATTATATTATACTAACCCATGCTTCAATTCCCAACACTTCTCCACAATTCATTCATAATTTATACTTAGATTTTTCAGAAGTTTCCAATATAATGGAATACAGAAAACACGAAGAGGTAGATAATTTCGGACAAGAATATTTATGAAAATATCATCAGAAATATCGAAGATATTTATGATGATATTTTGGAATTTCTAAGTTCGAAGGTTGATGAAGAAAAATTTTTCGCAAGATTTTAACATGACTTCGGAGCAAGATATTCTCTAAAGATTTCATCGGATCCAGAATTACTTGGATTCTTTGAATATAGGGTTTGGTCCTTGTATTTGTCCTTGGTCTCCTTCATGGTTAGCTCAATTCGTGTTTCAGTACCAAATATTTAATCGAGCTTTCCCAATATTCCATTCTTTATTTTTAAACTTTTGGCCGTTTAGACCATCTACAATTTTTGCTGTTTTCTCTACATTTAATGCTACCATATCTGAATCATCGGTTATCAATCCGAGGTGGTTTCAAGAGAATTGTGTTTTTAGATGATTAAACGCTGATGGTAATATGGTGGAATATGAAAGGTTCCCCGGTAACAATAAAAATGACAAACGTATATCAAAGTTATAATAAGGTTAATCCGAATGAAAATCGAAGTTGACTTGCTGGAGCTGTGATAAAATTGACTAATTTGAAATAGGATTGCAAAGTTATGCTGGGTAATAATAACACTAAAGGAATTAGTACAGCTACTTGTTAAACGTTTACTCAGTTTCCGAGAGTTTTTCAGGTGCATAACTATATGCATAAATCTTTCCTTCCGTAGATGAAGTGCGGTTGGTTCATCCTTTCGTTTGAGGTGTTTTCAAGAATCATGAAGGGTTTGAACGCAGATTGTAATCGTCAAGATACAAATGAGGTTTAAGATGAAATCAAGTGGCAAACTTGAAGAAATGTTTAGTTTCATATGTTATATTCAATATTTTAATTCATTTTAATTGTCCAATATTATTAGTCCACAGTCGATAGTCTACAGTTATAGTCCAATAATTCATATATAGTTTAATATATAATATTCGAATTAATTAATACGTATCGTGACCCGTGTACATGTCTCAGACTCAAATTATATATATTATTATAGAATCAACCTCAACCCTGTATAGAGAACTCGATCATTACTGCATATAGAGTGTCTATGGTGATTCTAAATAATATATATAGATGCGTCGATATGATATGTCAAAACCTTGTATACGTGTCCCGATATTTAAAGTGCGTAAAATAAATAACATAAATTAAATTACGATAAATAAAATTGCGAGAATTAAAATTGCGATAAATAAAATGCGATAAATAAATTGCGATAAATAAATAAATTGCGATACATAAAAGGTAATACGGAATTAACAGTTAGCTAGGAACAGTTAGCGTGGATTCTTAACAAAATTTCTCATAGTTAATTTGTTTGTTTCTATCAAATTTTTATTTCGTAAATGTGTCCTTCATTATGCCACTTGTTGGATTCTGATAGATTAAAATCCAAATATGAAATTGAATGAAAATGGTTATTCTGTGGTGAATTAGATTTGTATATCTGTGGATGTAAGTAGGACGGTAATTGACCGTTGAATCAGATTCGAAGAATATACAGTGTAACTTGTTAATGTGGAATCTAAATATTCCTCGGGTATTACCTACCCGTTAAAATATTTTCACCATTAACAGTTTGTATAATAAAACTTTTAATTACAATCTTTATGAAAACATATATACATATATTTTCTTCAGACGTAATCATAGATTTAATGAGTCAATGTGATATTAGACTCATCAGAATTACGGCTAGAACTAGAGTACATAATCTCTAAAACATTAGAGATTACATAATTGCCATATAGAACGAAGATAAATGATATAGAACGTCATGTAGAACGATGATTATGCTCGAGATATAGGATGAGATGTTGAGGCATGGATTGTTGATGGTACTGGTGCTGTTACTGGTGGTACTGTTGGTGCCGGTGATGTTGCTGAAGCTGGTACATTTTGCACCATATTCTCCAGAGCCACTACTCGAGCGCAAAGCTCATTGACTTCTTCTATTACGCCGGGAGGATTGTCGGTTCGGAAGAGCGGATGAATGAGGTTTAGAATTTTAGAAAGAATATAATCATGGCGAGATATTCGGGAAATGAGGGTGAAAATATTGTTTCGGACTAGTTCGCCGGTAAGTGTTTCAGATTCTTCGTCAAAACGTGAATTTGGTTGATGGAAAGGATCGCCTTCTTTTCGTCTCCATTGATTTAGTAGGCTACGAACCCATCAAATGAATTGGTTGATTCATTCTAGGACACTGCTTTCGAAGCTTAGATGAATATCCATGTCGGAATAGCTGTCGGAACAACTATCGGAATAGCTATCGAAATCTGAGGGACTCGAACTGGTTGAGATTCATCTCGTATGATCAGATGAAGGATTTTCGATAAGAAATAGATTATAGGGTGTAGATTAGTACCCTGCAATACATAATTTACATATGCATATATAATACTAAAATCCCATAAGTTACAGAGGAATCTACGGAAGCTGTCAGGCAAAGTCTACAGTAGCAGATACGCTAAGATATGAATTTTGTCTATACACTATTCATGCAGTCAATGCAGTAAAACGTATCTAGCCTAAGAATGATAAGCAAGTGATTCCCTAAGAATGATAAGCAGGAAATTTTCAACACGAAATGATAAGCAAAACTTTTAACATGCAGACACGGTCGAAGTCCAGACCCACTAATGCATCTAAACAACTATCAGTTAGACACACTAATGCAAGACCTGGTTCGCTAAGACCACCGCTCTGATACCACATGTCATACCCCGTCCTAATCCATCTGGACGAAGTCACCAACATCTGATTTCATTACGATGATCGACTCCAAATAATGTCTTTAAAATGAGCAAATGCACAGCGGAAGATTTCTTTTTCATACCTGAGAATAAACATGCTTTAAAGTGTCAACCAAAAGGTTGGTGAGTTCATAAGTTTATCGTAAACAATAAAATTCATCATTTTGATAGACCACAAAATTTAAATGCTGCATGGTACAAATGGGCCCGAATCCTATACCCACCTGTAATCTACATGCGATATCTTTTAAATACAGTACACATTTCTCGTGTACGAAATCCTTTTTCATAAATCTTAGTAACCGTACACATATCTAGTGCACAAAAATAACATACACATAACCTGTGTATAAAATCATTCTCTCGATACATAACATTCATATCAATTGGTGGCAATTATCATGTCCACATAATTCAATGGTGGCAATTATCATGTCCACATAATTCAACGGTGGCAATTATCATGTCCACACAATTCAACAATAATCCGCAGAACTTCTGTCTGCATAATAATTCATTCGAGGAATGTTTTGCTTGTGTCTATCTCGTCAAACATTTATAAAAGCACTTCATGTATTCGCAGTTCAAAATATATTTCAAAAGCATTTAATAAAGCAGTTGTAAAAAAAACAGCGCATGTATTCTCAGTTCCAAAAATTTAAAGAGTAAAAAGGAGCAAATGAAACTCACCATACTGTATTTTGTAGTAAAAATACATATGACGATATTGAAAAATGCAGGGTTGGCCTTGGATTCACGAACCTATATCATTTATATATATTAATACATATAATGGTAATCAAATAATTTCATCTATATAATATTTATATATTTAGGGTTGTAGTTTATATAAAAGTTGTACTACATTTTGTCTATATTATATCTTAAATTATATACTGTATATATGTTTATTTCGTAAAAATATATTAATATGTTTAATATATAATTATAGGTGATATAAATATATTTTATGTACAAAAATCTTTATTTTTTTTAATATAATAATAATGAAAATGATAATTTTAATAAAAATGGTAGTTTTAATAGTTATTAGAATTTTCATAATAATGATACTTTAAATAAATATGATGGTAAAAATAATATTACTAATAATAATAATAATAATAATAATAATAATAATAATAATAATAATAATAATAATAACAACAATAATAATAATAATAATAATAATAATAATAATAATAATAATAATAATAATAATAATAATAATAATAAGAAAAGAGGGCTACCTCAAAGAATGGTTAAAAAAAATAATAAAGCTCCTGCCCGGGCTCGAACCTGCGACCTCTCGTTCCTCAACACAACACTCTAACCATCAGGCCATGTATGTTTTTCTGAATTGCTATGAACTTAATTATATCTAACCCGTAACAGATTTTGATTCCATTTTCTTCTTCTTCTCCTCCTAATTCTATACGATCGTAACCTCACCCTATCATCATCATCATCATCATCACTTCTATTTATCACGTATGATAATCACAATCATCATTAATTGAAATCCTAGGGTTTAATCATAATCAATTATCATAATCACATAATTATTATCGTTACCCTCCTCATCGTACATATTCACATCATCATACGATCGTTATTCATCTCACATCATTATTCTCCAATAACCATCGTCATCGTCATCTTATCATTCTCTTCATCATCATAATCATAATCATAGCTTAACCATAGTTATAATCATACGCATAATCATATAACATAAACCTTATTTCTATCATCTTACCTTATCATCATCCTTTCTATTGCTTTCCTCCGTTAACAGTTGAAAAAAATAATAATATAACAATGTTTACTGCAAGAGCTTAAGGGTGACGGTTTCAGTTTCACGACTCATCAACAATCATCTCTTAACCTTCATTAATGGACTTCTCAGCCCAATTATAAAGTTTTAATTCAGCCCACATATTAATTAAGCCCATGAAAACATTACTAACCCAATAGGTTTAAGGTTTAATCTTTAATATATCTATGTATTTTGTTCAGATAGAAACTAGGGACCTCTCCATTGATCACGACAGAAAAGAAAAGCAGGAACATGTGGTCCAACGAAGTATATGCATCGATTAGAATATAAAGGCTGTGAGTGGAATTTAGAATCCAAGAACATGTCCTTATCATGACTCCCTCCCTTCTTCTTTTATTAGTGAAAGTAATTACCAATCAAACAAGTTACAAACTGAACACACTGTAGTAGGTTCACAAAATCATCATCATGTTTATCAACGTTATTATCATCTTAATCAACATTGATTCTTCATCTTCTTCCTTTGTTTTAAACCCCAACAGTAACAGCGGAATAGCAACAAATAAACTGCAAGAAATAGGAGGTTGAAAGGCTGAGTTTTGGGTCTTGGTTACAGCTGAAATCGACAATAGGTAATGGTAACAATAACGACTGTAAACAGGAAGAAGGATGGAAGTATTTGTCGTATGATGTTACTGCTGATGTGTGCATCGAAACACAAATGAATTTGTTAGTGGATATTACTTAACATGAAGAAAGAATGAAGAAGAGACTGAAAAGTCCGAGGTTACAAGTATGCCAGGCTTACTATTACAGAGAGATTTAGAAGAAAACGAAAAGAGAAGTGAGGTAATGAACACGAAATCGCCAAAGTTAAAGAATATATAGAGAATATTGCTAATTAAATCATATTAACTATTAAGTCAACAGATTAAGATAAGGAACAATAATTTGATGTGTCGGGAAATATTCATCACCAATCTTCATTTATCATACTCTTCATCACGTGTATTTCTAAATTCGTTTACAGGAATCGAGTTAAGCTTTTGAACCATTGGAGAATCATCATCAACATATTCGTCATCAAACAAGTTGTACATTTCTGGTGCAGACTGAAGAAAAGGTGATGGTTTGTTCGAATTAGAACCCGGTAACAGAAATGAATGAGAGTGTGAGAGAAGGAGTGAGGTGACGGGTAGTGATGGTTTCTGATATTTACAAACTTGGATAAGGCAAATGGGTCGATGGTGTTTGGTTGTAAATGGTGGTGAGGTGATGGTACTTGTGGAAGTTGAGGGTGAGTGAATCAAACATGAAACCGTAGTAGTAAATGATGAAAATGATGTTGGTTTGTTTTCGAGATTAAGAAGGAACAAGGGTCAAGTTTGTGTCTTGCTTTGGGAATTGGTAAACGACTCTTGTGCAGTGAATAAAGTTAAGTAGGAATTAAGAATGGTGAGTAAAGTATGATCAAGCATATGTGTTTATATGTATATGTAATATAGGCAGATAAGGGAAATCAATTGACAGCAAAAAAGGGAGTTAGTGGAGTTCAATCAACAACAACACAGTAATATAATTGAAGTAGAAACACTGGTTAATCACGGATCCATGTTATATACTCTAAATAAAGTTGTAACGAACGGCCAGTTCACAAAGGACTTCTTTCCAATTTGTATATTACGGACCCATTAACTACATACATATGATATTATTGGTTGCTTTGGCATTATTAATATTGATATCATGATATTATTAATATTTCCCATTCCCATTCCTCTTTTTCTTTGTCTGCCATGAGCTCAACAAAAACAAAAGTAAATAAGACCCATATAATAATTTAAAGGTGATGGTTAGTGGGTTGTTGGTTTGTGATGACTTTAATAGAACACAACAAAAAGAAACGGGTGAGAGTGAATTAGACAGGAAACAGAATTGTAATCAAATGGTGTAGGTTTGAAATCATTTGATCGTATAAATTTACTAATATTAATTAATAATTATAATATAAAATATTATTAATAATAATCACATAAGTTCGAATTAAACTTCTCTACATAATAATCGAAACGTCCATCGAGTATAACAATTATTAAACAATTATATTTGATATACTCTATATATATATATATATATATATATATATATATATATATATATATATATATATATATATAGATTTATTTTAATAACAATTTAATTATATCGTATATTATTATTTTAAGTTATTATATATATACATATATATATAATCATATCCAATTATATAATGGTTCGTGAATCGTTGGAATCTGGTCGAGGTTAAATGAATGTATGAACACAGTTTAAACTTTTTGAGATTCAACTTACAAACTTTGCTTATCGTGTCAAAAATATTAAATCGTATCGAGAGTTTGGTTTAAAATTAGTCAAAATTTTCCGGGTCACTACACGTTGTAAGAATTATATTGTATTAACTACCACGGTGAGATGATTTTGTCATTGCACTACGCATTAGCTACCGTTGGTGAGTTGTTTGAAAGGTTCCGGTGTTCTTCATATGAATGATTTTACAGCAGGAATAAACCTGCACAGATTGTTTTCTAATTATGAGTATCTTGTGGTCTATTATATTATTGAAAATGATTGATTATGAAAAACTAATGAACTCACCAACCTTTTGGTTGACACTTTAAAGCATGTTTATTCTCAGGTATGAAAGAAATCTTCCGCTGTGCATTTGCTCATATTAGAGATATTACTTGGAGTCATTCATGAAATATTTCAAAAGACGTTGCATTTGAGTCGTCGAGTTCATCAAGATTATTACTAAGACAGTTATAGTGGGATATATTATGAAATGGTATGCATGCCGTCAACTTTAGATGAAATGAAAGTTTGTCTTTTAAAAAACGAATGCAATGTTTGTAAAATGTATCATATAGAGGTCAAGTACCTCGCGATGTAACCAAATGTAATGTATTTGTCCAGATGGATAAGGATGGATCTCTACAGGTGGTATCAGAGCGGTGGTCTTAGCGAACCAAGTCTTGAATTAGTGTGTCTAACTGATAGTTTTTTAGATGCATTAGTGAGTCTGGACTTCGACCGTGTCTGCATGTCAAAAGTTTTTCTTATCATTTCGTGTCAAAAATTACCTGCTTATCATTCTTAGAGAATCACTTGCTTATCATCCTTAGTCTAGACACGTCTTATTGCATTGATTGCATGATAAGTGTATAGAAAAAATTCGTATCTTAGCATATCTGCTAATTCATATCTTAGCGTATCTGTTACTGTAAACTTTGCCTGACATTTTCCGTAGATTCCTCCGTAACTTATGGGATTTTAGTATTATATATGCATATGTAAATTATGTATTGCAGGGTACTAATCTACATCCTATAATCTATTTCCTATCCAAAATCCTTCATCTGATCGTACGACATGAATCCCTCAACCAGTTCGAATTCCTCGGATTCCGACAGCTATTCCGATATGGAGTTTCACCTAAGCTCTGAAAGCAGTGTCACTAGAATGAATCAACCAATCATCCATCCCCAATTCATCTGATGGGTTCGTAGTCGCCTTAATCAATGGAGACGAGAAGAAGGCGATCCTTTCCATCAATCAAATTCACCTCTTGGCGAAGAACCTGAAGCACTTACCGGCGAACCAATTCGAAACACCATTTTCACACTCATTTCCAGAGTATCTCGCCACGATTATATTCTATTTAAAATTATAAACCTTATTCATTCACTCGTTCCTTCCGACAATCATCCCAGAATAATAGAAGAAGTCAACGAACTTCGCGCTCGAGTAATCAATGTGGAAAATAAGGTGCAAAACTTACCAGCTTCAGCAACATCACCGGCACCAACAGTACCATCAATAACAGCACAAGTACCATCAATAATCCATGCCTCAACATCTCATTCTGTACCTCGAGTATAATCATCATTCTACGTATCGTTCTACATCAATTATCTTCGTTCTTCATGATGATTATGTAATCTCTAATGTTTTAGAGATTATATATTCTTGTTCTAACGATAAATCAAATGAGTTTAATATCATAATAACTCATTAAATCTACATTACATCTAAAGAAAATATATATGTATATATGTTTTCATAACGATTGTAATTTAAGAATTCAGTTGTACAAACTGTTAATGGTGAAAATATTTTAACGGGTAGGTAATACCCGAGGAATATTTAGTTTTCACATTAATAAGTTACACTACACATTCCTCGAATCTGATTCAATAGTCATTTACTATCCTACTTACATCCACAGATATACGTACCTGTTCACCGCAGAATAACCATTTACATTCAATTTCATATTTGGATTTTGACTTATCAGAATCCAACAAGTGGCATAATGAAGAAACCATTGGACAAAATAAAATTTATTAGAAATAAACAATTTAACTATGAGAAGAATTTTGTTAAGAATCCACGCTAACTGTTCCTAGCTAACTATTCCTAGCTAACTGATTACATTTAATTATCGCAATTTTAATTCTCGTAATTTTATTTATCATCATTTAATTTCTGTATTTATTTTACGCACTTTAAATATCGGGACACGTATACAAGGTTTTGACATATCATGTCGACGCATATATATATATATATATATATATATATATATATATATATATATATATATATATATATATATATATTATTTGAAATCATCATAGATACTCTATATGCAGTAATGACCGAGTTAGCTATACAGGGTTGAGGTTGATTCTACAATAATATATATACTTTGAGTTGTGATCGAGTCTGAGACATGTACACGGGTCACGATACGTATTAATTAATTCGAATATTATATATTAAACTATATATGAATTATTGGACTGTTAACTGTGGACTATCGACTGTGAACTAATAATATTGGTCAATTAAAATGAATTAAAATATTGATTATTACATATGAAACTAAACATTTCTTCAAGTTTGCCACTTGATTTCATCTAAAACCTCATTTGTATCTTGACGATTAAAATCTGCATTCAAACTTTTCATGATCCTTGAAAACACCTCAATCGAGAGGATGAACCAACCGCACTTCATCTACAGAAGGAAAGATTTATGCATATAGTTATACACCTGAAAACACTCAGAACATGAGTAAACGTTTAACATGTATCTGTGCTAGCTCCTTTGACGTTGTTATTACCGAAAATAACTTTGCAATTCTTTTCCAAATTAGCCAATTTTGTCACAGCCCCAGCAAGTCAACTTCGAATTTCATTCGGATAAGCCTTATTATAACCTTGATATATAAGGTTGCCTTTCATCATTGTTACCGAAGAACCTTTTATATTCCGCCACATTAGCAGTAAACTTACTAACAACTTCATTGATCTTTGATTTTTAGAAAAATCATTATATTCATTGAAACCCTATCATATACTCATCCGCGTTTTTGTAACGATAAATGCCATACCAATTACCAAGAATCAGCAATCAGTATTTTGAATCTCGCAGCGTTTCTACATCAACAGTTATATGTATACATATAACATTTATCTCTTAGAACTATGATCCTCCATTCTGAAATTCTGAAAAGCACCCAGTGTTTGAATCAATACTTCAAATTCTGAAGAAAAAAAAAAGCTGAATGAAGCAGCAGAAACTGTAAACAACCGTAAACAACCTTAACCGTCAGAAGTTTGATGGTAAAGAATAGTATGTTGGCAAAGTAGAAAAGTTGAAACTGGAAAACGAATTAAGCAAACTATGAAGGAGGCTGTGAATAAATCACAAAGACTAAATCTGTCTTCAAAGAATTCAAATGATTCAGTATCTGCTGAAGTCATTAACGAATACCTTGCTCCTGACTCTAAACCTTTACGGAGAAATTTTCTTCATCATCCTTCGGTATTAGAAATTCTAAGATATCATCGTATCTTTCATTATAAATATTCTCGATATTTCTGAAGATATTTTCATAACTATTCTTAATCTGAAATCATTTATCTCTTCGAGATATCAGTGTTATATCAAAAAGGAAACTATTTTAGTTTCTAAATTCTGAAAAATTCGAACTTAAAATGTGAATGTTTTGCAGAAGTGTTGGGGACTGAAGCATGAGTTAGTATAATATAATGACACTTGATCAACGTGATTATATTACAGTAAGTCATGCTGAGTTTCTAATGGAACGTGATGATTCACATATTATAACATCATCATGTGCCATGTTACATGACTCTTACATTCTATCTAATCTCTAAACATATCAAGAACATATTTTCTTGATAGTTCTATCTTTTCTCGTAATTTCTGGTAACTTAACCAATCAAGATCGTGCTATTACAATCTCTCTCTTAGAACGTTAGTCATGATCATTGGAAACTTTATATCTACGAATTCTGGACCATTATTCGTCTGACTTAAAGTCGGGAAGAGTAAACAAAAGTATGGAACTTCAAAATATAAAGAAAACGAAGGGGGTGAGTATATCGTCAAATATCCGACAGAGTAATCGAAACAGATTATTGCATTTAATCGAAGAAGATCCTAATTTCCTTAATTACCGAAGAACTAAATCTTATTAAAAAGATTTCCTCTAAAATCCCATGAATTCCGGAAATCATCCATATCTACGTCAAAAGATTTGATGAAACACTATTTACTCATCTCACTCTTTTGTGATAGCTTCACTCATACGCTTCGAATAATCGAATTATTTTATCCGTGTTACTCCATGTTGATAAAATTCTATTTAACAATTCTTATTCATCATAAAAACATACTTGTTGTCAGCCATGACCATCCCAATCAAATTTCGGGACGAAATTTCTTTAACGGGTAGGTACTGTGACGACCCGGAAATTTCTGATCAAATTTAAACTTAATCTTTATATGTTTCCGACATGATAAGAAAAATCTATTAAATTGAATTTCAAAATTTTTGAACTATTTTATGAAACCATTTGACGTTCGACCAGTTCCGACGATTCACGAACCATTAATCGTAAATAGAAATGTATATATATAAATAATTATACGAGAATAATTATATATTATAAACTAAACTATTATGTGATTAGTTATAATGAAAAAATAACTTAAGTTAATGTTAAAATATATATATATGTATATATATATATATACATACACACATATATATATATATATATATATATATATATATATATATATATATATATATATATATATATATATATATATATATTTATGAATCTATATACGATCCTATTAAATATATATATATATATATATATATATATATATATATATATATATATATATATATATATATATATATATATATATATATATATATATATAATAACTATTCAGTAAATGTCATCATAAAATATTACATAAATAATAAATGGTATTATATCAAATTTAATTGTAAGTTTGAATATAATTGTTACATTAATATTATTATCATTATTTTTATTATTGTTAATATTGACAATTGTAATATTAATATTATTTATTATTTTTAATATAAAATATATAAATATGAAATTTGATATGTATAAGTTATTATATTATTATTAATATTACTATTATCATTAATAAAACTAATAAGATTATTATTATCATTTTTATTATGATTATCATTATTAGTAATTAAATTTATTAAAATTATCAATATTGTTAGTAATAATATTATTATTTGTCATCTATTATTACTAGGCTCTTTATTAATAATATTATTAATAATATTATTATTAGTATTATTAATAACCTTAATATATTTATATTTATTAAATATCAAAATTTAAGAAATTGATATATATACATATATAAAATGTTATATAAATATAGATATATTTAAATGCTTATACATAAACAAAATAACAGATTTATATATGTAAATACATATACAAATATAGATATACATAAAAAAAATTTCGGATATATACATGTAGATATAAAAATAAAAAATAAAAATAAAATAAATATACGTAATTATAATCATAAAATCCAAAATTAGTTTGCTATCATTGTCAGGCTGTGTTGTAATTTGTTTTAGGATTACAAACTAGTACGAATCAAATACATTTAGTCATATTAGCAGACAAAATCTGTTAGAGGTCGTTTGTAATCTTTTTCTATTTCTTCTGATTGATTAATCGAGTAGTACCAATCAAACTAGCAAACAAACGTAATTTGAGGTATATTAGCTGTAAATAATTCTGTTAATATCTATATAATACCCTACTTATGCAATTCTAATTAAAACAGCAAAATCCAAAATTAATTTCAATAACCCAGCACATTACCTCTGTTCTTGACCAAGAACATCAAAAACCCAAATTCGATTTTTATTTCAAAATGTAAAAGTGCAGTGCTATTAGGAATCGTTCACTTAAACTTACTGCAAAATCTCAAACTCCAATTCCTAATAACGAATCTAAATTTGTGAGTCAAAGTTTATCTCTAAAAAGTCAACCGATTCATTCTTAGAGAAATTTGAGTTCGTTTTGATGTTTCAAGTTTAATTGACGATTCCAATAGTTTCTATATATAATTATCAAACTATTTCATATTACAATCATAGTCCATTACGTGTTCCAAATCAAAAATCAATTTAAAAAAAAAAACTTCGACGAGCAGCAGCAGGAGGTTTATAATTTTTTTTTGTTTAATTAAATCAATAGTTATTGCAAGTTATTTGTAAAGAAATTTCAAATTTTAATTTAAAAACTAGTCAGTTAATCGATTAGGAGGGAGATTCTTTGGGTCGACTGCTAGTATGAGGAAGAAGAACAAGTAACTTCAGTTATATTTATATGGGTATAGATTATATCAGGAAACAAAGTAAACGGACGAATGGTTAAGGAGTGTTTAGTGTGAGCGAGTGGTCACGGGTTCGAGCCCGGTTGTGGGCATTTCTTTTTGGGAAAACATTTAAAGGTAGTCTTTCATCGTTATTATTATTATTATTATTACTAGTATTATTATTATTATTATTATTATTATTATTATTATTATTATTATTATTATTATTATTATTATTATTATTATTATTATTATTATTATTATTATTATTGTTGTTGTTGGTATGTTACTAGTATTATTGTATTACTAATTATTACCATTATTATTAGTAATATGGTCATTAAGATTAATATCATTAAGTTAGTTTATATTATTATCATTATTAATATTATTAGTATTAACATTATTATTATTATTAGTAATATTATTATTCTATTATTATTGTTATTATTATTTACTATGATTATGGTTATGTTAATCATTTTTTTTTACTACTAACATTAATATTATGAATATTATTATCATTAAAGTAAGTAATATTATTATTATCATTATTATTAAGACTAGTATTAGCATTAATCATTAGTTGTATTACTATTATTTTTAAATTTAAATATGAAGATATTAGAATATTAAAGAAGGATGTTATGAAATAAAAATAATATAATTAATTTATGAAATTAAGATTAAGTAAAAATCATGATTAATAAGTATTGTTATAAACATTAATTCAAAACTTCGAATATGGAAATAATATTTTGCTATAAATAATATTAAGTAATATGTATAAATTTATGGATTTAAAAGTGTGGAGAAGATTATAAATTTGGGGTAAGTTATTAATTATTATTATTATTATTATTATCATTATCATCAATATTATTACTAACACTACCATTAATAAAAATTAGTATTATCATTATCATTTTTATTATTACTAGTATCATTATTATAATTAAAATAATTATTAGTTATATAAAACTAGATGTAATACATATAACATAACCAAAATTTAATATTTTGATGTACAAAAATAATATATGAAACATATATATATTATTAATATAAAAATGATATAATTAATAAATTATAAATATAGATTTATTCGATTACGATTATATGTTTTAATATATATATGAATGATATAGGTTCGTGAATCCGAAGCCAACCCTACATTGTTCAATATCATCATATGTATTTTTACTAAAAAATACAGTATTGTGAGTTCATTTGATTCCCTTTTACTCTTTACAGTTTTGGGACTGAGAATACATGCGCTATTTTTATAACTGTTTCCTAAATGCTTTTGAGATATATTTTTGAACTGAGAATACATGAACTGCTTTTATAAATGATTGATGAATAGACACAAATATTCAAAACTACATTCTATGATAGAATTATTTGGATTCAGAGGTTCGATTTACTAGTTAACGGAGAGATGATTTTGCATTGCGTACGCATTAGCTCCCGTTTTAACTACCATCGGCGGGATGATTTTGCATTGCACGCACGTACTAGCCCCCGATGTATTATATTGTATTATAGTCGACTTTGTAGTTGGTAACGGAGGGATGATTTTGCATTGCATACGCATTAGCCCCCGTTTCAGCTACCCTCGGAGGGATGATTTTGCATTGCGTACGCATTAGCCCCCGTTGTAAGAATTATATTGTATTAACTACCACGGTGAGATGATTTTTTCGTTGCACTACGCATTAGCTACCGTTGGTGAGTTGTTTGAAAGGTTATGGTGTTCTTCATATGAATGATTTTACAGCAGGAATAGACCTGCACAGATTGTTTTCTAATTATGAGTATCTTGTGGTCTATTATATTATTGAAAATGATTGATTACGAAAAATTAATGAACTCACCAACCTTTTGGTTAACACTTTAAAGCATGTTTATTCTCAGGTATGAAAGAAATCTTCCGCTGTGCATTTGCTCATATTAGAGATATTACTTGGCGTCATTCATGACATATTTCAAAAGACGTTGCATTCAAGTCGTCGAGTTCATCAAGATTATTACTAAGTCAGTTATAGTGGAATATATTATGAAATGGTATGCATGCCGTCAACTTTAGATGAAATGAAAGTTTGTCTTTTAAAAAACGAATGCAATGTTTGTAAAATGTATCATATAGAGGTCAAGTACCTCGCGATGTAACCAAATGTAATGTATTCATTCAGATGGATTCGGACGGGTCTCTACAGGTGGTATTAGAGCGGTGGTCTTAGCGAATCAGGTCTTGCATTAGTGTGGCTAACTGATAGTTGTTTAGATGCATGAGTGAGTCTGGACTTCGACCGTGTCTGCATGTTAAAAGTTTTGCTTATCATTTCGTGTCGAAAATTACTTGCTTATCATTCTTAGAGAATCACTTGCTTATCATCCTTAGTCTAGACACATCTTATTGCATTGATTGCGTGATTAGTGTATAGACAAAATTCATATCTTAGCATATCTGCTAATTCATATCTTAGCGTATCTGTTAATGTAAACATTGCCTGACATTTTCCGTAGATTCCTCCGTAACTTATGGGATTTTAGTATTATTTATGCATATGTAAATTATGTATTGAGGGTACTAATCTACATCCTATAATCTATTTGCTATCGAAAATCCTTCATCTGATCGTACGAGATGAATCCCTCAACTAGTTCGAATTCCTCGGATTCCGACAGCTATTCCGATATGGAGTTTCACCTAAGCTCCGTAAGCAGCGTCACCAGAACGAATCAACTAATCATCCATCCCCAATTCATCTGATGGGTTCGTAGTCGCCTTAATCAATGGTGAAGAGAAGAAGGCAATCCTTTCCATCAATCAAATTCACCTCTTGGCGAAGAACCTGAAGCACTTACCGGCAAACCAATTCGAAACACCATTTTCACACTCATTTCCAGAGTATCTCGCCACGATTATATTCTATCTAAAATTCTAAACCTTATTCATTCGCTCGTTCCTTCAGACAATCATCCCGGAATAATAGAAGAAGTCAACGAACTTCGCGCTCGAGTAATCAATGTGGAAAATATGGTACAAAACTTACCAGCTTTAGCAACATCACCGGCACCAACAGTACCATCAATAACAGCAAGTACCATCAATAATCCATACCTCAACATCTCATTCTGTACCTCGAGTATAATCATCGTTCTACGTATCATTCTACATCAATTATCTTCGTTCTTAATGATGATTATGTAATCTCTAATATTTTAGAGATTATATATTCTTGTTCTAATGATAAATCAAATGAGTTTAATATCATAATAACTCATTAAATCTACATTACATCTGAAGAAAATATATATGTATATATGTTTTCATAATGATTGTAATTTAAGAATTCAGTTGTACAAACTGTTAATGGTGAAAATATTTTAACGGGTAGGTAATACCCGAGGAATATTTAGTTTTCACATTAATAAGTTACACTACACATTCTTCGAATCTGATTCAACAGTCATTTATATCCTACTTACATCCACAGATATACGTAACTGTTCACCACGGAATAACCATTTACATTCAATTTCATATTTGGATTTTGACTTATCAGAATCCAACAAGTGGCATAATGAAGAAAACATTGGACAAAATAAAATTTGTTAGAAACAAACAATTTAACTATGAGAAGAATTTTGTTAAGAATCCACGCTAACTGTTCCTAGCTAACTATTCCTAGCTAACTGATTACATTTAATTATCGCAATTTTAATTCTCGTAATTTTATTTATCGTCATTTAATTTCTATATTTATTTTACGCACTTTAAATATCGGGACACGTATACAAGGTTTTGACATATCATGTCGACGCATATATATATATATATATATATATATATATATATATATATATATATATATATATATATATATGTATGTATGTATATATATATATATATGTATGTATATATATATATATATATATATGTATGTATATATATATATATATGTATGTATATATATATGTATATATATATATATATATGTATATATATTATTTGAAATCACCATAGATACTCTATATGCAGTAATGACCGAGTTAGCTATACAGGGTTGAGGTTGATTCTACAATAATATATATACTTTGAGTTGTGATCGAGTCTGAGACATGTACACGGGTCACGATACGTATTAATTAATTCGAATATTATATATTAAACTATATATGAATTATTGGACTGTTAACTGTGAACTATCGACTGTGAACTAATAATATTGGACAATTAAAATGAATTAAAATATTGATTATTACATATGAAACTAAACATTTCTTCAAGTTTGCCACTTGATTTCATCTTAAACCTCATTTGTATCTTGACGATTAAAATCTGCGTTCAAACTTTTCATGATCCTTGAAAACACCTCAATCGAGAGGATGAACCAACCGCACTTCATCTACAGAAGGAAAGATTTATGCATATAGTTATACACCTGAAAATACTCGGAACATGAGTAAACGTTTAACACGTATCTGTGCTAGCTCCTTTGACGTTATTATTACCGAAAATAACTTTGCAATTCTTTTCCAAATTAGCCAATTTTTTCACAGCCCCAGCAAGTCAACTTCGACTTTCATTCAGATAAGCCTTATTATAACCTTGATATATAAGTTTGCCTTTCATCATCGTTACCGGAGAACCTTTTATATTCTGCCACATTAGCAGTAAACTTACCAACAACTTCATTGATCTTTGATTTTTAGAAAAATCATTATATTCATTGAAACCCTATCATATACTCATCAACGTTTTTGTAACGATAAATGCCATACCAATTACCAAGAATCAGCAATCAGTACTGTTTATACTATTTTGTAAAAAAGCATTTTTATAATCCATCTACAAAAGTCCTAAATCCCCAATTCACATAAACCTTAAAATGAGTAAAGAGTCATGAATTGTACCTTAACTTTAGAGATTGTAGAGATGAATGAAAGCAATGGAGTCTTCTAAATTTCAATTTAACTGATCTTTTGATCTCTATAGCTCCTCTATTCTTTTATTATATATTTTTGAACAATTTCTCACACAAAATGAACTAGGAATGACTAAAAGTTGGACTAATCTTCAAAATAAAAGCTCCTGCCTATAAATCTGACAATTACATTTTAGTCCTTTTTCTCAAACTTTCAATTTATGGCACCATTTTGACATTCTAGAGTCAAACTTTGACTACTTTTACTATTCATGAGTCAACAAACTTTAAAACTTTTAATCTTTATCTTTATTTAATGAATAATAAAAATAGAATTATACCTTGTTAGGATAGTACAATGCAAGTGTGTGTGTGGAGCACAGATAGATGGGAGAAACAACGAAGTCGGCAATTACAAATTTTAGGTGCTACTGTTGCTGCTCCAACTCCCTTTGGCAATACGAATATAGAATTTCACATAGTACTAAATCCGGATCGCGGATAGAATACAAGTGCAAATCACAATCACGTGAACGGCGAACAGTGAACGATTTTAGTCTTTCTGTACTCCTCGAATAACAATGATTACCGAATCCAAAATCAAGTTGTGAATCCAGTCAAGGTCAAACTTACCAAAAAGTCAAAATTTTCAGTTTTCTCGTATTTTTCAGATTTTCGCGAAATTTTCAAACATTATTATTAATTAGTTTTTCACGCTGATTCTGAATTTAAAGTCCGTTTTGAACCGAAACATCATTATTAATCATATTTTTGCGGTAATTCCGAATTTAAAGTCCGTTTTGAATTGAAACATCATTATTAATCAGTTTTTTACGGTAATTCCGAATTTAAAGTCCGTTTTTAACCGAAACATCATTTTTATTAGTTTTTGGCGTTGAGTTCGAATTTAAAACATATTTTAAATCGAAACGTAATTTTTAATCAGTTTTTCGCACTGATTTTAAATTTAAAGTCTATTTTTGGCCATTTTTGTTATTGACAAAGGATTTTAAAATGTTTTATACACTGAACTCTCGTGACGAAATGAAGGGAAAGAACTTGAAATGCGAATGAAAAATTTTAAGGCGCTGAGTACTGAGGATTTAGAGGACACGATTGCGAGGTATTGTCATCTAATATCCGAGATAGAGAACTATGGAGTTGAGCTGACAGAAAGAAATATTGTAAAAGGTTTCAAGAAAGGACTACCTCATGAATGTGATGCATATATTGAGCAGCTTGAATCAAGAGCATTGACTTGCAACATTGTTCTTACTCTTAATTTGTTTATATCCAAGTTGAAGGAGAAGGCTTTGGAACAAAAACAAGTTAATAGAAGAGATATAGTTCACGTCCATAATAATGATGAGTCTTCATCCGTGTCTATGAATGAAGTTGAGGTTGTTAGTGACTGCGTTAATGATAAATCTTATAGTGATCATTGTGAATCAAGTGTTGAGATTAAAAATCTAGCTAGGGAAGAAGAGCCAGTTGTAAATGATATTGCTCATAGTATTGAGAAGCCGGAGATAGTGTCAGACAAGTCTGGGTTGGAGTCTGAAATTGTGGGTTCGAATTCGATTACCAATTGTGCATTTATGGCAGACACTTCAAGCAATTCTAAGGTACATATTGATTCTACTCATGAATGTGTTGATTGTACTGGATTTAAACTGGAAATAGCTAGACTTAAATGCAAAGTTTCTAAACCGAATGAATGTGTTAACTATTATAATTGCCCTAAGTTAGAACATGAGCTTACACTTGTTAAAGATGATTACTTTCAGTTAAGACGGTTGCATGAGAACAATACATATCACTTTAATAAGGAAAAGGAATACAAGGTAGCTATTAAGACTGTAAAATCAGGTAGGTGAATTAAGAGCTACTATAATAGATGATCGAGAGGCCATAGCTATGTACTTGAATAAACTAGAGTGTGCTAAGAAAGGAAAGGAGGAGTTTAAGATTAGCTATGAGGCAGAGAGGCTAGGAATGACAATTGGCAACGGATGTCATATGTTACTGACTACACTGTCTATAAAAAGTGTAATGGTGTAAAGGGTTTAGCTTACGGTCAGTGCCACTGTAACGACCCGGATTTTTCCGATCGTTTTACACTTATAAGATTAATATTTACATAAATTAAAACTTACCAACATGATAAGCAATCCAAATTGTTGAGATTTATGATTTTGAAAAGAGTTTTACATAACGTTTAACCGTCTAGTTTGACCGATGATATCACGAACTATACAATATATGTTAATTATACGTTTGTGTATATATATGTATATATACATATTTAACATGATTTAAGGATATTTAAATATCTCATTTTGTATTAATAACAATAAGTTATAAGTATATTTTGAAACTACTAACTTAAGCTTTCAAAACGATAACTATACGTAACGTTATTTGACATAAATACTTACGACCTATAATGTTTATACATATATCGTATATATAATGTATTTAATCACTTTTAAAGACTTAAATACATAAAACAATATAAGTATATTCACAAAAGATAGCTATATTTGAATCCTCATTCCATTTTTCACAAGATTTCTATACGTATATCTAGAGTATATGTACTCGTATCATACCTAGCTTCTATACGTATTTACTATTGGTATATACACATCAAATCACCACCAACCAGCCCTTGTTCATGCCTTATGTATAAGGTAACTACTTTTGTTATTTAGTATGACAATTTCACATGATTAAAAGATCTTTTCACAAAATTACAAATTTATACACCTTTTACACCACCATAAATACATGCATCCATTTTCAATTTTTGGAACATCATTTCTCTAGCTAAACACACACACTTACTAGCCTCATGTCTCTCTAAGAACTCCAGCAAAAATCCTCTCAAGAATCACCTTAAACACCACCATAAAAAGATCAACAAAAACACTACAAAAATACAACTTTCAATTCAAGTTTATGTCTTAAGTTGCTTCCAATCTTTCATCCAATTTCATCACTCTTTTGGTTCTAGGTTTTTACTCCTCTTTTATAGCAATCTTGTCCAAGTAACTTGAGGTAGTAACTTTGTTCATAACCTTATTCGATTCATATATATATAGCTATCTTATTGTATGGTATACAATTTTAACAACAAAAACATAGTTTGAATGATTTCAAACTTGTTTGCAAACTAAATAGATCCTAATAAACTTAACTTTTAAAATACTTCAAGACCTGTAATATAACTTAAATATATGCTAATTTAACAAGGTATAACTTGGTTTTTCAAAGAATACCTTAAAAACTTTTTTTATGACGTCGGAGTGCAACCGGGGGCTGTTTTGGGTTGGATAATTAAAAACCATCTTGAACTTTGAATTGGAGGTTTATATTCTGGAAAAATGATATTTCTTATGAATATGTTAACACATAAAAATTTCATGATTTAATTCATAGTATAAGTATTTTTAGAAAAATGGTCATTAAATGATGTTTTTGTAACAAAAATGATTAACTTCATAAGTTTCACCAAAATTTGACCTATGACCTATGATTTCGAATACAAACTAAGGTATTTACAGTTCATATTCTTAAAGAGGGACTCGATCCAAGGAAGTGGAAAGTTGAATCAACGAAAACGGAGTTGTAACGAAGAAATTATGACCAAAACAAAATCGGATATCCAAGACTAGTTTAGCCACGAAAATAATTGGAGAAAATTAAATAAATCACATCTTCCTAAAGTAACATGATATTTTATACATATGTACTCATAATTTAATTTTATATGGTTCAGGATCACCCGTAAACAATACGAGAAGATTAATCATAAGATCCCATGATTGTACGCAACACGTCATTTGACAACACCGGTACTTTATGTACGCAACACGTCATTTGACAACACCGGTACCATGGGTCAAGATTAATCTCGACCAATACATATACGATGGGGGTTTTATTTATTTCATTGGGGGTTTATTAAACAACTAAATATGAACCATTAAAATTGAATTACTAACATCGGACTGCTAACTACGGACTAAGGAATTATTAAAAGTATTAAAAGTATTATAAGTATATATATGTGACGATTGTTTAAAAAGAAAAGGTATTGATATATTATATATGGATAGGTTCGTGATATCAATCGGAGACCAAGTCGAAATTACATATCTTCAAGACAAAAGTGAGTATATAGTCCCACTTTTAAACTCTAAATATTTCGGGATGAGAATACATGTATTTTATGTTTTACGCTATGGACACAAGTAACTGAAAAATATATTCTACGTTGAGTTGTACCACTGGCATACTTCCCTGTAGCTTGGTAACTAATATTTACAGCGGTATTGTAAACGCAAATCCTGTTGATAGATCTATCGGGCCTGACAACCCCAACCGGACTGGACGACCAGTATTCAACGGTTGCACAGTACTTCGTTTCGTGACTACACCTTGGTACGGTGTAGTAAGATTTCATAATAAAGGGAATATGCGACGTGATTAAATGTTAAGTATGGTTACCAAGTGCTCAACCACTTAGAATATTTTTATTAAAATGTTTATATATGAAATCTTGTGTTCCATTGTTATAATGCTGCTAGCATCAAACCTATATATCTCACCAACTTTATGTTGACGTTTTAAAGCATGTTATTCTCAGGTATGAATTAAGTCTTCCGCTGTGCATTAGCTCATGTTAAGGATACTACTTGGGACCTTTTAAGCCATGATACAAAGACGTTGCATTCGAGTCATTGGAGTTCAATAGAGAATATAAATAAGTAAATGACAGATTAGGTCATTTGGATATTATGAAATGTTAGACGAAAATGTCAAATATTGATGTAATGATAGTTTTCCTTTTAAGAATAAATGCAACGTCTGTAAAATGTATCATATAGAGGTCAAGTACCTCGCAATGTTATCATATGTTATTGTATTCGTCCCTATGGATTGGGTCGGGTCGTCTCATGTGGTATCAGAGCGTTGGTCTTAGCGAACCAGGCCTTGCATTAGTGTGTCTAACTGGTAGTTGTTAGGATGCATTAGTGAGTCTGGACTTTGACCGTGTCTACATGTCAAAAGTTTTGCTTATCATATCTAGTCGAAAATCATCTGCT
Source organism: Rutidosis leptorrhynchoides (assembly GCF_046630445.1). Classification (NCBI taxonomy): domain Eukaryota; kingdom Viridiplantae; phylum Streptophyta; class Magnoliopsida; order Asterales; family Asteraceae; genus Rutidosis; species Rutidosis leptorrhynchoides. The sequence continues at coordinate 483,452,220 of NC_092335.1, forward strand.
TATCATCCTTAAGAATTGCCTGCTTAGTATTCTTAAGTCTAGACACGTCTTACTGCATTTGGTGCATCGATAGTGTATAGACAAAATTCGTATCCTAGCGTATCTGTTGCTATAGACATTGCCTGACGAATTTCAAAGATTCTCCGTAATTCACGGGATTTTGAGTATTATAAATACATATGTAAATTATGTATTGAAGAATACCAAACCCAACTCCTATAATCTATTCCAAACCAAAAATTCATTTCCCCGACTGTACAAGATGAACTCCGCATCCAGTTCGAATTCCTCCGACTCCGACAGCTACGCTGATATGGATTTCCATTCGGGCTCCGAAGGCAGCGTCACTGGAATGGATCAACCAATTTCTCATCATCTATTCTGGATGAATTGTGGATGGGTTCGTAGTATACTAAATTATTGGAGACAAGAAGAAGGTGATCCCTTTCACCCACCGAATTGCCCCATTGGCGATGAACCTGAAGCACTTACCGGCGAACCTGTTCGAGAAACCATTTTCTCTCTCATTTCTCGAGTATCTCGTCACGATTATATCCTATCCCATATTTCGGATCTTGTTCATTCGCTCACTCCAACCGCCAATCATCCTGGTGTACTAGCAGAAATTAATGAACTTCGCGCTCGTGTGACGGCTTTGGAGAACACGGTGCGAAGGTTACAAACACCAGCAGCAGCACCAGCAGCATAACCAGTACCGTTAACAACATCAACCTCGCAATCTTCAGTACCAGTAGCATCATCGACGTCAACGACATCATCAGCATCAACACCAACCGTATCATTACCACCACCAACAATCACATCCGCACCACGTACCTCAACATCATCATCTGAACTTCGAATATGATCTTTGTTCTACATATCATTCTACACCGATTACCTCTTCTTTACGTATCGTTCTTCGTTCGACATGACGATTATGTAATCTCTAATGTTTTGGAGATTATGTAATCTAGTAATAACGATAAATCAAATGAGTTGAATATTTTATTGACTCATTAAATTCATAGTTACCTCCGAAGAAAATATATATGCAAATATATTTTCATAAAGATTGTAATTAAAAATTTCATTCGTACAAACTGTTAATGATGAAAATATTTTAACGGGTGGGTAGTACCCAAGGAATATTTAGAATTCACATTAACAAGTTACACTGTACATTCTTCGAATCTGATTCAACGATCATTTATTATCCTACTTACAATTACCGATATACGTATCCGTTCACCCCAGATTAACCATTTCCATTTAAATTTCATATTTGGATTTTTACCTATCCGAATCCAACAAGTGGCATAATGAAGAAACATTGGCAAAATAAAAATTGTTAGAAACAGATGAATTAATTAATTGAAATTGTGATAGGATTACACGCTAACTGTTTCGGCTAACTGTTCCCAGCTAACTGATTAATATTTAATTTATCGCAATTTACATTCTTGCAATTTTAATTTCTGTACTTTACATACCGTCGGGACACATGTACAACAACACGTCGGATTAATTCTGAGACAACACGTTGTATAATGGGTCATGATATATATTTATTTATTTTACGCATTTTAAATAACGGTACACGTATACAAGGTTTCGACTTATCATATTGATCCATCTATATATATATTTCGGAATAACCATAGACACTCTATATGTGAAGGTGGGAGTTGGCTATACAGGGTCGGAGTTGATTCCAAAATATATATATACTTTGAGTTGTGATCGACACCGAGACCAGTACACGGGTCACGATACGTATTAAGTAATTCGAATATTATATATTTAGTTCATATATGAATTTATTGAACCATTGGACAATCGGACTATTGGACTGCTAACTTTGGACAATTAAAAATGAGTTAAAATGATGATTATTACATATGAAACTAAACAATCCTTCAAGTTTGCCACTTGATTCTATTTTAAACCTCATTTGTATCTTGACGATTACAATTCGCATTCACAACTTTTCATGATTCTTGAAAACATCTCGATCGAGAAGTTCAACCAGCCGCACCTCGTCTACGGAATAAAGATTTATGCATACAGTTATGCACCTAAAAATTTTTGAACTCGAAGTTATAGTTAAAACGTATCCGCATCGAATTCCTTATCATCCATTAGCAAAAACAATCACGCGATTCCTTTTCAATTAACTAATTTTGTCACAGCTCCACTTCGATATCTCAGTAAGACTACTCTTATTACAATCTCGATATATATATATACGTTGTTCTTTTGCCATCGTTACCGGAGAACCTTTTATATTCCATCATATTACCATCAGCGTTTAATCATCTAAAAATACAATCCTCCTTAAACCATCTTGGTTTGATAACCAATGACCCAGATCCGATAACTTTGAAAATACTGACGAAGCAGCATGTTGTAGAAGGTCTTAATGACCAAATGTTGATGATAAAAGAAGGAAGTGTTAGGAACGCTCGATAGAAAATTGGTACTGAAAACCGGATTGAACAAACCATGAAGGAGACTCTGAACAAGTTACAAGGACTAAACTTGTACATAAAGAATTATGACGATTCTGTAGCAAACACCTTGCTTCTGAATCTAAACCCTTACGGGTCAATCTTCATCATCATTCTTCGACATTAGAAATTCCAAGATATTATCATATCTTTCATTATAAATATCCTCAATATTTCTGAAGATATTTTCACCACTATCCTTATCTGAAATCATTTATCTCTCTGTAATATCTGCGTTACAATATAAAGGAAACTGTGTTAGTTTCTAAATCCTTCAAGTTTAAAATAGGAATGTTCTGAAGCAGTGTTGGGAACTGATGCATGAACTAGTATAATATAATGAAACTTGATCAACTTCATTATATTACAGTAAGTCATGTTAAGTTTCTAATGGAATATGATGATTCACAGTACCGTCATCATGTGCCATGTTACACGACTTTTACATTCTATCCAATTCCGAAACATATTAAGAACAAATCATCTTGATAGTTCTATTTTCCTGGATATTCTGGTAATTTGACAAATCAAAATCGTGCCATTACCATTCCTTTCTTAGAGTACTAGCTATGTTCATTCCGAATTTTATACCTACGAATTTCGAACTATTGATCGCTTGACTCAAGGACGGGAAGAAGAAACGAAGGGACAAAGTCCCAAAATAGAAATTGGGGTATAGATTACAGCAAATAGGAGAGAGTATTAACTATGGATGACAACGATTATGGAAAACAGAAGCAGGAGCATCGAAATATAAGGAAAGATATCAAACCCAATAACCACCCAGAAACTACAAACCGTGTATATCAATACGTATGGCGACGTAAAGACACGGGAGAATTAGAAACATTATAATTCCAAGAAAATCATAAAAGTGAATAGATTCTTCTAGCGGTAGATGAAAGAGAAGAATGAAAGATATGAAAGTTAGAAGTATAACAAAAATCAGAACGGGATGAAGCATTTTAAAGGATACCTTAAGGTATGAATTAGAGGAGGAAGAGTAAGAGATGTGAGGTATGGAAGTAAGAAAGGGAAGGAGGTGGATTTATAGTGAAATATCCGACAAAGAAATCGAAACAGATTATCGCATTAAATCAAAGGAGATCCTGTTTTCTAAATCATCGAAGAACCAAATCTTATTACATAAGATTTTCTTTAAATCCCTTAAATTCTGGAAATCAATCCTAATCTCGACATCGGTTAAAACAATTCTATATTCACTCATTTCATTCTTTTGTGATAGCTTCACTCGTGCGCTTCACATGACCGAATCGTTTTATCCATATCTTCCAATAATGATAAAACTCTATTAATACCTCATATTCGTCATGAAAACATTCCTATTGTTATTTATGACAACCTCTACCAAATTTCGGGACGAAATTTCTTTAACGGGTGGGTACTGTAACGACCCGGATTTTTCCGATCGTTTTACACTTATAAGATTAATATTTACATAAATTAAAACTTACCAACATGATAAGCAATCCAAATTGTTGAGATTTATGATTTTGAAAAGAGTTTTACATAACGTTTAACCGTCTAGTTTGACCGATGATATCACGAACTATACAATATATGTTAATTATACGTTTGTGTATATATATGTATATATACATATTTAACATGATTTAAGGATATTTAAATATCTCATTTTGTATTAATAACAATAAGTTATAAGTATATTTTGAAACTACTAACTTAAGCTTTCAAAACGATAACTATACGTAACGTTATTTGACATAAATACTTACGACCTATAATGTTTATACATATATCGTATATATAATGTATTTAATCACTTTTAAAGACTTAAATACATAAAACAATATAAGTATATTCACAAAAGATAGCTATATTTGAATCCTCATTCCATTTTTCACAAGATTTCTATACGTATATCTAGAGTATATGTACTCGTATCATACCTAGCTTCTATACGTATTTACTATTGGTATATACACATCAAATCACCACCAACCAGCCCTTGTTCATGCCTTATGTATAAGGTAACTACTTTTGTTATTTAGTATGACAATTTCACATGATTAAAAGATCTTTTCACAAAATTACAAATTTATACACCTTTTACACCACCATAAATACATGCATCCATTTTCAATTTTTGGAACATCATTTCTCTAGCTAAACACACACACTTACTAGCCTCATGTCTCTCTAAGAACTCCAGCAAAAATCCTCTCAAGAATCACCTTAAACACCACCATAAAAAGATCAACAAAAACACTACAAAAATACAACTTTCAATTCAAGTTTATGTCTTAAGTTGCTTCCAATCTTTCATCCAATTTCATCACTCTTTTGGTTCTAGGTTTTTACTCCTCTTTTATAGCAATCTTGTCCAAGTAACTTGAGGTAGTAACTTTGTTCATAACCTTATTCGATTCATATATATATAGCTATCTTATTGTATGGTATACAATTTTAACAACAAAAACATAGTTTGAATGATTTCAAACTTGTTTGCAAACTAAATAGATCCTAATAAACTTAACTTTTAAAATACTTCAAGACCTGTAATATAACTTAAATATATGCTAATTTAACAAGGTATAACTTGGTTTTTCAAAGAATACCTTAAAAACTTTTTTTATGACGTCGGAGTGCAACCGGGGGCTGTTTTGGGTTGGATAATTAAAAACCATCTTGAACTTTGAATTGGAGGTTTATATTCTGGAAAAATGATATTTCTTATGAATATGTTAACACATAAAAATTTCATGATTTAATTCATAGTATAAGTATTTTTAGAAAAATGGTCATTAAATGATGTTTTTGTAACAAAAATGATTAACTTCATAAGTTTCACCAAAATTTGACCTATGACCTATGATTTCGAATACAAACTAAGGTATTTACAGTTCATATTCTTAAAGAGGGACTCGATCCAAGGAAGTGGAAAGTTGAATCAACGAAAACGGAGTTGTAACGAAGAAATTATGACCAAAACAAAATCGGATATCCAAGACTAGTTTAGCCACGAAAATAATTGGAGAAAATTAAATAAATCACATCTTCCTAAAGTAACATGATATTTTATACATATGTACTCATAATTTAATTTTATATGGTTCAGGATCACCCGTAAACAATACGAGAAGATTAATCATAAGATCCCATGATTGTACGCAACACGTCATTTGACAACACCGGTACTTTATGTACGCAACACGTCATTTGACAACACCGGTACCATGGGTCAAGATTAATCTCGACCAATACATATACGATGGGGGTTTTATTTATTTCATTGGGGGTTTATTAAACAACTAAATATGAACCATTAAAATTGAATTACTAACATCGGACTGCTAACTACGGACTAAGGAATTATTAAAAGTATTAAAAGTATTATAAGTATATATATGTGACGATTGTTTAAAAAGAAAAGGTATTGATATATTATATATAGATAGGTTCGTGATATCAATCGGAGACCAAGTCGAAATTACATATCTTCAAGACAAAAGTGAGTATATAGTCCCACTTTTAAACTCTAAATATTTCGGGATGAGAATACATGTATTTTATGTTTTACGCTATGGACACAAGTAACTGAAAAATATATTCTACGTTGAGTTGTACCACTGGCATACTTCCCTGTAGCTTGGTAACTAATATTTACAGCGGTATTGTAAACGCGAATCCTGTTGATAGATCTATCGGGCCTGACAACCCCAACCGGACTGGACGACCAGTATTCAACGGTTGCACAGTACTTCGTTTCGTGACTACACCTTGGTACGGTGTAGTAAGATTTCATAATAAAGGGAATATGCGACGTGATTAAATGTTAAGTATGGTTACCAAGTGCTCAACCACTTAGAATATTTTTATTAAAATGTTTATATATGAAATCTTGTGTTCCATTGTTATAATGCTGCTAGCATCAAACCTATATATCTCACCAACTTTATGTTGACGTTTTAAAGCATGTTATTCTCAGGTATGAATTAAGTCTTCCGCTGTGCATTAGCTCATGTTAAGGATACTACTTGGGACCTTTTAAGCCATGATACAAAGACGTTGCATTCGAGTCATTGGAGTTCAATAGAGAATATAAATAAGTAAATGACAGATTAGGTCATTTGGATATTATGAAATGTTAGACGAAAATGTCAAATATTGATGTAATGATAGTTTTCCTTTTAAGAATAAATGCAACGTCTGTAAAATGTATCATATAGAGGTCAAGTACCTCGCAATGTTATCATATGTTATTGTATTCGTCCCTATGGATTGGGTCGGGTCGTCTCAGCCACCTCCTCTTAGGAATGAGTACATTAGTAAACCTTCAGACTCTTGCCTAAGTGAAATCCTTGAACCTAAGACAGTAGAGACAGTAGAGCTTGAGAACCCTAAGGCTGTAGATAAGGTACATGAGAAGGTAACTGAGCCAGTTGAGAACATTGAATCAAGAGAGGTTCAAAAGACTGTAGCACCAAAGTCCAAACCAATTACCATCTTGAATAATCCCTTGAATTCTAGTAAGGATAGTGCTAGCAAGAAACCAAAACCAAGAAGAGCTACTAAATCCAACACCACTAGGTCTAAATCGAACTCAAAGGTTAAGTCTGATCTCAATCCAATGACTAAACCGGTTACTTCTCATAAGAAAGAGGAACTAAAGTATCAAACTATTCCTGATGTGCCCTTAAAGACTCCAAATCTCAAAAGTGCGTACATCCCACCACATAGACGAAAGGCTAACCTGGAAATTTTTTTCAAAGAGATAAGGACTCATCGTCCTAGAAAGTTTATAGATCGTAGGACGTGTTTTGCTTGTGGAGAATATGGACATGTTTCCTGGAAATGTCCGAACCATTTGCGTGAAGGTATTTCGTATGCCCGAGGGATATATTAAATTAATGTGGCTAATGTGTTATGATCCAAGTCGGGTCATACCCAATAACAAGCTTACCGACACCTTATACGTATTTAATCTTAATGATTGGATCATTAAATAAATACGCGACACTTGAATTTTAGAAAATGGTTTCTAAAATAATATTACTTGATATATATATATATATATATATATATATATATATATATATATATATATATATATATATATATATAAATTATGAAATAATTTATATATAAAGGATTTAATTATTTATAGGTTAAATAATTAATTATTTTATGTTACATTTTATAAATTGGTTTTATAAAATAATGTATACATAAAAATAATGTGCAAGTATTATAAATTTATTTTACAAAAGTTTAATTTTATAAAATTTAAATTTATATAAAATTTAAGTGGCATGGGAGGATGGAGCTTGCATGGATTGTGATTGGCTACTTTAAAAGTACTTTCACTTCTCCTTATGTAAACACCTACCCACTTTATTGATTACTTGCACATAGATTCAAAATCAAGTTACTAGCAAAAAAAACTCTCTCTTCCTTTTCTTCCTTTCTTGGCCGAAATTTTTGAGGAGGGAGGAGGTGTTCTTGATTTTTTTTTAGCTCATATTCAAGTGTTTAAAATCCTAACTAAAGTATTGGTGGTGTTGGTTCAAAAGGCTTGTGGGTATTACTTGCTTGAGACTTCAAGTTAGAAGTTCCATCCTTCATCATCTTCATCATCATATTTGCTTTAACCCTCAACTAGCTTGAGGAGGTAAAAACTCTAAACCCACTTTTAGTTTGTAAGTATATTCATAGCTTGATCCTTCATGGGATTTAACTTTAAAATGGTTAAAGTATAACAAGTTTTAAATCAGTTTTTATGCTTCCGCTTTGAATGATTCTTAAAATGGTTTAAGTGTTTTGAGACTTGTTAAATCCCAACAATGGTATCTAGAGCCGAAGTTCATGGAATATGCTTCGAGATGTTCTTTTAAACCCACTTTATTTTGCATTTTATGAACATGCATGAATGTAAAATGCAAAAATTTTGGGTTTTGGGTGGGTTTCTTTTTTGGCCGAATTTTAGGAGACCCAAAATGGGTTTTTGGGTTCTTCCATTTTGGTCATGTTTGGTTTCATGTTGATGTTCACAATCCTAGCCTTGAGCTTGTGTTTGGTTGCATGCTTGTTTGGTTGAATATTTATTCATTTGGTATGTAATATTATTTATTCATTTGGCATGTAATATTATTTATTCATTTGGTTATGTAATTTATTTTATATTTGGTATGTAAAATAGATTAGGTTGTATTTTCATTTTCTAGAGAAAAATATATTAGGATATATTTTTGTAAAAAGAATGAAGATGCACAAGATAGAGCAAAGGAAGAACACATGCATTTGGATGCAAGATTTAGTGGGAGATGTAAAATCTCCTACTTTGTGTTATGACCCATTAACCGGTGACATTTGTTTTCGGCTAAACAAATGTCCACCAAAAGGCTTGATTGTGAACATATTGTTTTGCATGTGTGGTTGTTTATTTGTTTGATTATGGATTGTATGTTTGATTGCTACAACATATCGTCAAAACTAAACTATAATTTAATTGGTTAAATTGGAAATTATTAACCACATGCAATGAGCAAAATTTTAATTTAAATTGGTTAAATTAAAATGGCTAAAAGGATTTAATAATTGGTTATTAAGACATAATAAAATGGTTTATTTTCAAAGTAATAAAATTGGCTTTATTACAAGACATGAAAATCTTTTCATAAGTACCACACACTAAATGCATGTTAGTGTATGGTATAAATGTTTTCTTAAACTAGAAATTATGAAAACTTAAAATCCTTTTTATGAACAAGGTAAACAAGTTTAACGCCATCCTTTTGTGTGACACTTAGGCATATTAGGGAACTCATGATGGGATAAAGGTCACCTAACCGTTATGAGCAAACTAATATGATTAAGGTGAATTTCGTATGCTTGTGGGATAAAGGTCACCTAACCACTTGTATGTTAAGTTTACATGTTTACACAAGTTGGACGACTTGATTTGGAAATCATGAACTTAGGGTCACCGAAGCATGAGGAACAAATAGGCGTTGATGGGATAAATATGCCATGCAAAAGGATTGCATGACCCCTTACCTTAGGAGTTGCAAAGGGATTGCAATTATCATATAAATGACTACCTAGCTAAATCAAATAACGGGATAAAGGTCACCTAACCTGAATTTGGTTTACTGTTGGATTCTAAAATTTAATATATCAATTGGATATAAAAGGGTAATTGATTGTTAAATTATAAATGATACTTAAACGAACTTTGTTAAATTTTGTAGATGGCCGCCAATAACAACAGCATTCCGAACGCACCAATAAACTTTAATAACCTATCTTTAAGGTCCTTACTCGAATAGGAAAAACTCAACCATATGAATTTCATGGATTGGTACCGCAATCTAAGAATTGTCCTCAAGCTTGAGGATAGGGCGTATGTGTTGGAGGACCCCATTCTCAACCAACCCGAGGAGGATGATGCCGAAGGTATGGCATATTGGGAGAAATATTGCACCAATTCGGTGCAAGTTTCTTGCCTTATGCTTGGGACCATGGTCCCCGAACTCCAAAAGGACTTCGAGCATCATAGTGCATATGACATGATCACACAATTGAAGGAGATGTTCCTTCAACAAGCTCGTGTCGAGCGCTTTGAAACGGTTCGAGCGCTTCATGCATGTCGAATGGACGACTCCCAATCCATTTCATCTTATGTCCTTAAGATGAAAAGCCTAATTGATCGATTGCACTGTCTAAATTGTAACGTGTCTAATGAATTAGTCACGGACCTTATTCTCAACTCATTGTCAAAAAGTTTAGACACGTTCGTAATGAATTACAACATGAATGGTTGGGATAAGAGCATTGGCGAATTGCATGCCATGCTTAGGACGGCCGAATCAAGCATGGGTAAAAGGGTTTCACCCGTGCTTATGATCAATCAAGGTGGGCTAAGAGGAATGGACCTACCTACTAAGGCAAGGGTAAGGGAAAGGGGAAGATGGTTAACCCAACCAACAAAAACAAGAAGCAAAAGGTTGTCGGTCAAGCAAAACCCAAGGAAGATCCGTGCTTTGGTTGCGGTGAAATGGATCACTGGAAACGCAACTGCCTGATCTACCTAAAGGAGTTGAAAGAAAAGAGGGATGCAGGGCAAACCTCAGGTAATGTATATATGGTATACATTGAGCTTAGTATTACTTCTTCTAATACATGGATATTAGACACAGGATGTGGAACTCACATTTGCAATTCTTTGCAGGGGTTCAAAAGAAGTAAACAAGGAGCGGGAACAACAAGTCTCTTCATGGGAAATGGTGCAAAGGTGCACGTAGAAGCTCAAGGAGACTTTTTTAAAGCTACAAACTGGGTTGGAGCTTGTTTTGAAAAATGTTTTGTATGCTCCTGATTTGACTCGAAACATTATTTCTATTTCCCATTTAAGACAATGTGGTTTTGATTTTAATTTTATTGATGATGATATCCATGCTTCTTTAGATAATGTGTTCTATTTTAAGGCTTCGCCTTTGAATGGTATTTATGAATTGGTTCATGATGACACATCATACAATAGCTCAATGTTCCATGCAAACACCAAGAAACTCAAAAGGGATTTGAGTGATTCCTACTTATGGCATTGTCGCCTTGGTCACATAAACAAGAACTGAATGCATACACTTCAAAAGAATGGTCTTTTGAAATCAAGTGAACTAGACTCATTTGATGTATGTGAATCTTGTTTACAAGGCAAAATGACTAAAGCACCTTTCAAAGGGACCTATGAAAGGGCTAAAGACTTATTGGGATTAATACATTCGGATGTATGTGGACCCTTTAAGCCCATGGCTAGGAATGGTGAAAGATACTTCGTTACTTTCATTGATGACTTTAGTCATTTTGGATATGTCTACTTGTTAAGACATAAGGATGAAACTTTTGAGGCATTCAAAGAGTATCAAAGCGAAGTACAAAATCAACTCAACAAGACAATCAAGGTACTTCATACCGACAGAGGAGGTGAATACCTAAGCGATGCTTTCTAGGATCATCTTAAAGGTTGTGGGATTATCTCGCAACTTACTCCTCCTGGAACACCACAACTTAATGGAGTTTCCGAAAGGAGGAATCGAACCCTAATGGATATGGTTCGATCTATGATGGCAAGAAGCTCGTTACCTCTATCATTTTGGGGTTATTGTCTATGCTCCGCGGCTTGTATTTTAAATATGGCCCCAACCAAGAAAGTGGAACGAATTCCTCATGAGATGTGGTTTGGAAAACCTCCTTCTCTATCATACTTGAAAGTATGGAGATGTGAAGCTTATCCTAAGTGTTTCATCGCTAATAAGCTGAATGCTCGATCCACGAAGTGTATCTTCATAGGATATCCCAAGGATGATATGGGATACTATTTCTATGATCCAATCGAGCAAAATGTATTTGTTGCTCGAAAGGCGGAATTCCTTGAAACTAAGTTCCTAATGGAAGGTAATAGTGAAAGGAAGATAGATCTTGAAGAGGTTCAAGATCAAGTAGATGATACACAATTGGTTGACACTAGCACTCAACATGAAAATATTGAGAATGATCAAATAGATGATCAAAGTGTACAAGACATTCGCAGATCTGGTAGGATTAGTAATCCTCCTGAGAGATATGGGTTTCTCATGGAAGGTAGCTATGTGGTTGATTTGGATGAACCAACAAACTACCAAGATGTTTTATCAAGTATTGATAAAGGTAAATGGCAGGAGGCCATGAACGCCGAGATGCAATCCATGTATGACAACCAAGTTTGGGAACTTATTGTACAACCTGCTGGCTCCAGGCTAGTTGATTGTAAATGGCTTTTCAAGAAGAAAACCGACATACATGGAAACTTAGATACATATAAAGCTAGACTTGTAGCAAAAGGTTTCACTCAAACTCAAGGGGTTGACTATGATGAAACTTTTTCGCCTGTGGCAATGCTAAAGTCTATTAGGATATTATTTGCCATTTCTGCTCATTATGATTATGAAATATGGCAAATGGATGTCAAGACCTCTTTCTTAAATGGATATCTTGAGGAAGATGTCTATATGGTTCAGCCTGAAGGTTTTGTTGATTCGAAACATCCTCACAAAGTATGCAAGTTAAAGAAGTCAATCTACGGATTGAAACAAGCATCTAGAATGTGGAATCATCATTTTAATGAGGAGGCCAAGAAATTTGGCTTCATTAAAAATGGTGATGATGTTGGGATTTAACAAGTTTCATAATACTTAAAACCTTTTAAGAATCAAATAATAAAGCGGAAGCATGTATATAACCATTTTAAGAACTTGTTAATCTTTAACCAATTAAAGTTAAATCCTAAATAGGATCAAGTTGTGAAACATACTTACAAACTATAAGTAAGATAGGAATTTATACCTTCTCCAAGCTAGGTAGTGAATGATGAAGATGATGATGATGAATGGAGCTCCAAAAGTATGAAACCTCAAGTAGTTATACCCCAAACTTGTGCACCAACACCCTAGCTTTTGGTTAGGATTTAATGACACTTGAAATGAGCTTAAAAGATCAAGTTTAGAACCTCCTTTTGCTCCCTAAAACCCCACGGTTTTCAGCTGCACAAGAGAAGGTTTTGTGCAGTTTTTTTTTATGTATTATTGCAAGTATTACTCTTCCAAAAGAGTCAAGGTGAATGTATATGGAAATGGGAAAGTATCACCAACAAAAAGGAATCTCTAGCATGTGTACTTACACTTCCAAGACCACTTCCTCTTTTGTTTAATAAAATAAGTTTTATAAAAGTTAAATTTTATAAAACTATTTTATAAAACTTCCATATAATTTATTATGTACATTTCTATTTATAAAACCAATTTCATAAAAAATGTAACATAACAAAATTAATTATTTAACCTATAAATAATTAAATTCTTATTATATAAATTATTCCATAATTTATATATATATATACACATCAAGTAATATTTCAGAAAACCATTTTTCTTAAAGTTCAAGTGTCGCGTATTTAATCAATGATCCAATCGTTAAGATCAAACATGAATAAGGTGTTGGTAAGTTTGTTATTGGGTATGACCCGACTTGGATCAAAACATATTAGCCACGTTAATTTAATATGTCTCTCGGGCACACGAAATACCTTCAGATGAAGCTTGTGTATACAAGAAAGCTAGTGGGAGCACTATCATGTTCCTTGTACTATATGTGGATGATATATTATTATTTGGAAATGATATTCCGGCAATGCAAGGTGTTAAAACTTGGCTAAGTAAATGCTTCTCCATTAAGGATCTTGGAGAAGCACAATACGTTTTGGGGATTGGGATCTACAGAGATAGATCCAAGAAATTGATAGGTTTGAATCAAAGTGCATACATTGAAAAGGTCTTGAAAAGGTTCAAGATGGAGAACTCTAAGAAAGGTTTGGTACCTATTCAAAGAGGAACACTCCTTAGTTTTTCTCAGTGCCCCACCACAAAAGATGAACAGGAGAGAATGAAGAATGTCCCATATGCGTCTGCTATTGGGTCAATCATGTATGCAATGATATGCACTAGACCGGATGTGTCATGCGCTCTTAGCTTGACAAGTAGATACCAGAATAACCCAGGAAACAGTTATTGGATTGCGGTTAAAAGTATATTGAAATACCTTAGGAGGACTAAGGATATGTTTCTAATATATGGGTCTGGTGAGGAGGAACTCGCAGTAAAAGGTTATGTGGACGCGAGTTTCCAAACTGATCGAGATGATTCGGTTATGTCTTCACGTTAAATGGAGGTGCGGTCTCTTGGAAGAGTTCAAAACAGGATGTTGTTGCTTTATCTAGTACAGAGTCGGAGTACATTGCCGCCTCATTGGCAACTCAAGAATCTGCATGGATGAAGAAATTCATCGACGACTTAGGAGTAGTCCCTTCAATTCAGGACCCTCTTGAGATCTTTTGTGACAATGATGGTGCCATTCAACTACATAAGGGATGAAGTTGAAAAGGGAAATATATGTATTCGCAAAGTTCACACAGATCTTAATATATCGGATCCACTCACGAAGCTCTTACATGGAGCAAAACATGAAGGGCATGTTAGTGCATTAGGGCTTCGATATTCTAGTGATTGGTTGTGATCTGTTTTATGTATTGTAACGGAATGAAGCGGCTCAAACTCATTAATATAATTATGGTGTTAATTTATTTTGGGTTATGTTCCTATTTTGCATATTTTATCCATGAATAAGTAATTATTCTAAATTCCGTAGTCGATCACATTTGTGAGAGCAAGTGTGAGGTCTAGACTATTATGAACTTGGATTGGTATACATTCATAGGCTGAATGTGGGGCAAGGTTGCAACCAAAGTTCATAGATATTTGTGGAATACAAATATTGGAAGACCCGCCCTCAAGATTTACTAAATGGAGCCTTTGTGGTTGATCACATGTAATCTTGAGTAAAGGCAAAAATCATTGTATCCTCTGACCTGAGACACATATTGGGTTCGGATATTTACCGAGGATTGTGCCTTGATTCTTTCCTTCGCTATTCTGAAATATGGTAGTTCATAAGGAAGAGCTCAGGTATAATGCAAGGTATATATTTAGGACGTATGTAGTCAAGATGGAATTTGTCCCTCTTATTCGTTGAGAGTTAGATGTCTAAGGCCTGATAAAGTTAATTCTAGAAGAGAGTGATCACTCTGTGTCTATTGGATTTAACATGACATCTAGGATAAAAGGATGTGATGAAAGATTCACTTATTCATATTCGAGAGAGGAACTCGAAAGGGATGATGTTATTGAATGGTACTAAGTCATAACATATTGGGGGTGATGGATGGTCGTTAGGTGGTATCCATCACTTGCATTAATTTCTTATGTTTCTCGTGCAAGTGGGAGATTGAAGGTATTTCGTATGCCCGAGAGACATATTAAATTAATGTGGCTAATGTGTTATGATCCAAGTCGGGTCATACCCAATAACAAGCTTACTGACACCTTATACGTATTTAATCTTAACGATTGGATCATTAAATAAATACACGACACTTGAATTTTAGAAAATGGTTTCTAAAATAATATTACTTGATATGTATATATATATAAATTATGGAATAATTTATATATAAAGGATTTAATTATTTATAGGTTAAATAATTAATTATTTTATGTTACATTTTATAAATTGGTTTTATAAAATAATGTATACATAAAAATAATGTGCAAGTATTATAAATTTATTTTACAAAAGTTTAATTTTATAAAATTTAAATTTATATAAAATTTAAGTGGCATGGGAGGATGGAGCTTGCATGGATTGTGATTGGCTACTTTAAAAGTACTTTCACTTCTCCTTATGTAAACACCTACCCACTTTATTGATTACTTGCACATAGATTCAAAATCAAGTTACTAGCAAAAAAACTCTCTCTTCCTTTTATTCCTTTCTTGGCCGAAATTTTTGAGGGAGGAGGTGTTCTTGAGTTTTTTTTTAGCTCATATTCAAGTGTTTAAAATCCTAACTAAAGTATTGGTGGTGTTGGTTCAAAAGGCTTGTGGGTATTACTTGCTTGAGACTTCAAGTTAGAAGTTCCATCCTTCATCATCTTCATCATCATATTTGCTTTAACCCTCAACTAGCTTGAAGAGGTAAAAACTCTAAACCCACTTTTAGTTTGTAAGTATATTTCATAGCTTGATCCTTCTTGGGATTTAACTTTAAAATGGTTAAAGTATAACAAGTTTTAAATCGGTTTGTATGCTTCCGCTTTGAATGATTCTTAAAATGGTTTAAGTGTTTTGAGACTTGTTAAATCCCAACATTGCGTACACCATATAGAAAAGTTGACATGAACCAAACGTTTTATGAAAATTCATCTAGGTCAAAATGGAGGAATAATATATTTTTCAAGAATCGTTCAACCTCTCCTACTAAGAATCAGGCTTACACTTCACCCACTATGATTTATACACCTCCCAATGTTGATTCATCTATTGTTTATCATAAACAGTCGCCATCTAAACGTCATATATTGAAAGCTAGGTCTGAGGGAAGAGGTAGTTCAAGTGGTGATGATGTGATTACAACAACGTCGGGATCCACAGGAAAATGGGTGGATTTACAGGTTGTTGGTGTCGACGGGAAACCCACTGCCATTCGGGTTTGGGTTCCCACTTTGAACTAATCTTGTTTTTGAGCTTGTACAGGTCACAATGTTTAACAACTCGTTCATATCGATTATTAATGTTTCATATTCATTGGTTTCATTGCGAGGTACTGACCTCTATATGATACGTTTTACAAACATTGCATTCTTTTAAAGGACAAACTTTCATTTCAAAATACCAATTGGTATATGTTTTCCAATAATATGAATGACTAATCTGTCATTTACTAAATAACAGTCTTTTGGAACTCAACGACTCGAATGCAACGTCTTTTGAAATATGTCATGAACGACTCCAAGTAATATCTTTAAATGAGCAATTGCATGGCGGAAGATTTCTTTAATACCTGAGAATAAACATGTTTAAAAGTGTCAACCAAAAGGTTAGTGAGTTCATAAGTTTATTATAAATAATAAAATTCAGTAAATTTTGATAGACCACAAGGTTTCAAATATTTAACCGTACACATAACCTGTGTACAAAATAATACACATTGTAGTGACCCGAACTTTTCCATGTTTATATATATTAAATGAAATTTATATTTATATGATTAAGTGTTTCCAACATGTTAAGCAATCAAACTTGTTAAGCCTTGATTAATTGAAATAGGTTTCATATAGACAATTGACCACCCAAGTTGACCGGTGATTCACGAACGTTAAAACTTGTAAAAACTATATGATGACATATATATGATTATATATATAGCTAACATGATATTATGATAAGTAAGTATCTCATTAGGTATTTTAACAATGAGTTACATACAAAAAATTGAGTTTATTGAATTAAGAAACTCGAAACGATATATGTAACGATTATCGTTGTAACAACATTTAACTGTATATATATCATACTAAGATATATTAATATATCATAATATCATGATAATGTAATAATTTAACATCTCTTTAGATATAATAAACAATGGGTTTACAACATTTAACAAGATCGTTAACCTAAAGGTTTCAAAACAACATTTACATGTAACGACTAACGATGATTTAACGACTCAGTTAAAATGTATATACATGTAGTGTTTTAATATGTATTCATACACTTTTTAAAGACTTCAAGACACTTATCAAAATACTTCTACTTAACAAAAATGCTTACAATTACATCCTCGTTCAGTTTCATCAACAATTCTACTCGTATGCACCCGTATTCGTACTCGTACAATACACAGATTTTAGATGTATGTACTATTGGTATATACACTCCAATGATTAGCTCTTAGCAGCCCATGTGAGTCACCTAACACATGTGGGAACCATCATTTGGCAACTAGCATGAAATATCTCATAAAATTACAAAAATATTAGTAATCATTCATGACTTATTTACATGTAAACAAAATTACACATCCTTTATATCTAATCCATATACCAACCACCAAAAACACCTAAAAACACTTTCATTCTTCAATTTTCTTCATATAATTGATCTCTCTCAAGTTCTATCTTCAAGTTCTAAGTGTTCTTCATAAATTCTATAAGTTCTAGTTTCATAAAATCAAGACTACTTCCAAGTTTGCTAGCTTACTTCCAATCTTGTAAAGTGATCATCCAACCTCAAGAAATATTTCTTATTTACAGTAAGATATCTTTCTAATATAAAGTAATACTCATATTCAAACTTTGATTCAATTTCTATAACTTTAACAATCTTATTTCGAGTGGAAATCTTACTTGAACTTGTTTTCGTGTCATGATTTTGCTTCAAGAACTTTCAAGCCATCCAAGGATCCTTTGAAGCTAGATATATTTTTTTCATTTCCAGTAGTTTTATCTACAAACCCTGAGGTAGTAATGATGTTCATAACATCATTCGATTCATATATATAAAACTACCGTATTCGAAGGTTTAAACTTGAAATCACTAGAACATAGTTTAGTTAATTCTAAACTTGTTCGCAAACAAAAGTTAATCCTTCTAACTTGACTTTTAAAATAAACTAAACACATGTTCTATATCTATATGATATGCTAACTTAATGATTTAAAACCGGAAAACACGAAAAACACCGTAAAACCGGATATACGCCGTCGTAGTAACATCGCGGGCTGTTTTGGGTTAGTTAATTAAAAACTATGATAAACTTTGATTTAAAAGTTATTCTTCTGGGAAAATGATTTTTCTTATGAACATGAAACTATATCCAAAAATCATGGTTAAACTCAAAGTGAAAGTATGTTTTCCAAAATGGTCATCTAGACGTCGTTCTTTCGACTGAAATGACTACCTTTACAAAAACGACTTGTAACTTGTATTTCCGACTATAAACTTATACTTTTTCTGTTTAGATTCATAAACTTAAGTTCAATATGAAACCATAGCAACTTGAAACACTCAAAACGGATTTAAAAACGAAGAAGTTATGGATAAAACAAGATTGGATATTTTTGCTTGTTGTAGCTACGTGAAAATTGGTAACAAATCTATATTAATCATATCCTAGCTAACTTATATTGTATTATACATGTATTCTAATATATTATGTAATCTTGGGATACCATAGACACGTATGCAAATGTTTTGACATATCATATCGACCCATCTATATATATTATTTAGAACAACCATAGACACTCTATATGCAGTAATGTTGGAGTTAGCTATACAGGGTTGAGGTTGATTCCAAAAATATATATACTTTGAGTTGTGATCTAGCCTGAGACGTGTATACACTGGGTCGTGGATTGATTCAAGATAATATATATCAATTTATTTCTGTACATCTAACTATGGACAACTAGTTGTAGGTTACTAACGAGCACAGCTGACTTAATAAACTTAAAACATCAAAATGTATTAAAAATGTTGTAAATATATTTTGAACATACTTTGATATATATATGAATATATTTGTTATAGGTTCGTGAATCGACAATGTGGCCAAGTCTTACTCTCGACGAAGTAAAAATCTGTGAAAGTGAGTTATAGTCTCACTTTTAAAAATCTAATATTTTGGGATGAGAATACATGCAGTTTTATAAATGTTTTACGAAATAGACACAAGTAATTGAAACTACATTATATGGGTGAATGATCGAAGCCGAATATGGGCCTTTTGCTTGGTAACTTAAGAATTAGTAAACCGATCTACTAATTGACGCGAATCCTAAAGATAGATCTATTGGGCCTAACGAACCCCATCTAAAGTACCAGATGATTTAGTACTTCGAATTCGTTTTTATCATGTCCGAAGGATTTCCCGGAATGATAGGGGATATTCTTATATGCATCTTGTTAATGTCGGTTACCAGGTGTTCACCATATGAATGATTTTTTATCTCTATGTATGGGATGTATATTGAAATATGAAATCTTGTGGTCTATTATTATGATTTGATAATATATAGGTTAAACCTATAACTCACCAACATTTTTGTTGACGTTTTAAGCATGTTTATTCTCAGGTGATTATTAAGAGCTTCCGCTGTTGCATACTAAAATAAGGACAAGATTTGGAGTCCATGCTTGTATGATATTATGTAAAAACTGCATTCAAGAAATTTATTTTTGATGTAATATATTCTTATTGTAAACCATTATGTAATGGTCGTGTGTAAACGGTATATTTTAGATTATCATTATTTGATAATTTACGTAATACTTTTTAAACCTTTATCGATAAATTGAAGGTTATGGTTGTTTTAAAAATGAATGCAGTCTTTGAAAAATGTCTCATATAGAGGTCAAAACCTCGCGACGAAATCAATTAATATGGAACGTTTATAATCAATATGAACGGGACATTACACACATAATATTATGTATCAATTATATTTTTATGTATCTAATATTTATTTGATAAAATAATGTTAATAATAATAATAATAATAATCATGTTAATGATGAAAATAATAATAATAATAAATGTAATAATAATAATGATAATTTTAATAATAAAAATGATAAAGTAATAATAATAATGTTAATATTAATAATAATAATCCTAATAATAATAATAATAATAATAATAATAATATATTTATATTTATCGTAATTATATTAAATTTACATATACATAATAATCATACTTATAATTAATTTATAATCATAATTTAGTTATTATTATCTTTAACATACATACCAAATTATATCTGTAAATAAAATCTACAATAACTTATATCATAATCATAGTAATAATAATAATGTTTAATGATAATACTAGTAATGATAATAATATTAGTGATAATAATAATTATATTATTAATCTTAGTATATCATAACAACGATAATTAATAATAACAATAACAATAACAATAACAATAATAATAATAATAATAATAATAATAATAATAATAATAATAATAATAATAACAATAATAAATAATAATAATGAATTACTACCTCAAGAGATTAGGCTTCTTAAAAAAAAACTGCCACAAACAAGGCACGAACCCTCGACCTCTCGTTAACCCGAAAACAACCCACACTACTCTTCTGCCGCCTGTTTTTCTGATTAACTGTATAACTAAATTTATTTAACCCGTTTATTTGCCTGTTCTTCTTCTTATTATTATTTAATCGACAGAAACCATTTAATAATCATAACAGTAATTAAAGGATTGATTTAGGACGTTCATTTGAAACAAAATCATCTTGTAATGGTGGTTGTATTTAACAGAAAGAAGAAAAAAAAGCAGTAGAAGCGACGAAAATGTGATGAACAACTCAAATGGTGATTTTGGATTTAAGACTGTTTTTGCTTGTGATTATAACATGAAATAGGTGATAAATCATTCATGGAAACTTTCTAAAACTTCAATTTAACTTGAAACATATCAGATAACTCGAATTTGATTGAAGAGCAACTGTTGACTTTTTCAAATCGAAACTTTGACTCGACAATTAGAACTCGATAGGAAAAATTGGGATTTGAAACTTTGCAGATAGTTTAAATGAAAGATTTCTAACAACACTGCATTAGTAGATTTTGAAATTAAATTAGAAATCGAGTTTTGGCAAAAAAAAAGTTCAAGAACAGAGAAGACGAGCTGTTTTCTTGATTTTTGATTTTTAATTTTTGAAATGCAGTTAATGATAGCATTATATATAGATAGTAATTGTATAATTGATGCTAATACAGATGATTTGATTGATTCTTGTTTGGTATTGACAATTGAATTCGACCTTTTCAATTTAGCAGACAAGAAATAAATAATGAAGAGAAAAAAAAATAGAACTAGATCGTGACACACAACTAAAATTGTTTATATTTACCAAAAGAAATTGACTGGTAATCAATTTAGAGATATGAAACAAATTTAATACAGTTGGATAGATACTTGTAACTGAATCCAATCCCTTTTCTTGATTTTTCTTATATAAATATAATATTAATAATAATAATTCTATTAATAATAAATAATAATAATACTAAAATATTATAATAATAACATAATAATACTGTTAATAATAATTATCATAATAATAATAATAATAATAATAATAATAATATTTAGAATAATGATACTAATAGTTATAATAATGTTTATAATGATATTATTAATGGTAATATTAATAAATTGTATTATTTTTATAATAATATTAATAATGGTAATATATAATAATAATAATGATTCTTAATGATTATACATAATAATAATACTATTAATATCAAGTTATATGTTTCATTTTTTATATCTATATATTATATGTTATAATAATATTAATATTAATATTAGTAATAATAATGAGAGTAATACTAATAATATTGATATAACAATTTATGCTTATCAAATCTCATATATATATATATATATATATATATATATATATATATATATATATATATATTAAATTGATAATATTAATAATACTGATATCAATATTGATAATGAAAGTAATATAATAACTATATGTTAACTTGTAATTAAATTTAATATAATAATATTACATATTATTAATTATGTAATACTTATATTATATAATAACATATTTGAATATTTAATATTTATATATATTATATATATTACAACATACATATAATATTAATTGTATACAGAATTCATATATATATATTTATATATATTTATTTTAATAACATCTTATTTATTTTGTATATTACTCTACATATTTAATTCAAATGATTAAATGGTATTATATTAATTCAAATTAATATATACAATTATTTTTTTTATATTTGCATATATATATTTATTTACATATTTATTTACACATAATTGTCCGTAAACCGTCGGGAATAGTCAAATGTTAACTGAATCCATTAAAATAGTTCAAAAATTTTGAGACTCAACATTACAGACTTTGCTTATCGTGTCAAAAATATTAAATCGTATCGAGAGTTTGGTTTAAAATTAGTTGAAATTTTCCGGGTCGTCACACCATGTTTGTTTAACCTTGTTGATAGTACATGGATTGTCGACAATGGGTCGGTCCGCACATAACTGCCCAGGAAGAATGGCATATGCAACCCGAAATGAAACGTATGTTGTTGACTTCTATATAATTTAATGTAGAACCTTTGTAATAACGTCATTTAGTGTCAAGATTCAGTCTGATGTCGTCCCAAAAACAAAACGACAAATGAGTAACCATTTCATTGTTATATGTTTATCTTTTGTATATGTTTGCATCTGCATCTTTCTTTGTTTGCATGATAATTAGGCTATTTTTGTCTGGCATGTCAGTTTATTTTCTTTATATTTGTAAAGATAAAATCCTAAAAGCCCAAAAAGATTTTTGGTTTTAGATTAGGGGGAGGAAAAAGTAACATCAGAAAATCTATAAAAAATAGAAAATCCTGAAAATGAGTTGCTTAATCTACGTATTAGGAGATGAATGTTTTACTGAACTTGCATGTTTATCGTTATGCGTATAATGTAAGTAGTACATGTTAAGCTCATGATATATTGGTAGGCTTTACTAACTAAATCCTAGATTGAGATGATCACACTAAGAACTCGTAAATATCAGGATAAGGAAATCATGGAAAGATTTACATCGGTTGAGGGTAGTCACCTAATTATCAATGAAAATGTATATAGAAATAATTATTGAGGAAATCGACAGTCGGTTGAGGATCTCCCTTACTACGACTTATAATCATTAGAGAAAGTTTATGTTGGATATACCTAAGCCATAATCAAATGTTGCTCTAACATTCAGTTTAATTACTATGATGGGACATGCAAAAGATCAATACTGAGCTGAGGGTTGTCAGTTTAGTTGGTGCACACCAATTTCTATTGACCTATAATGCTTTAATCTAAACTAATCACTCAATTAGTTGGTTTATCTAAAGGGAAGTGTATTTCCTATGAACGGGTTGAAAAGTACAGTTTTGTATCACAGACATTTCACGAATGAATGATTTGAGTACATGACATCACAACTAAGGAGATGAGGTCTACACCAAAGTTTGAAGGCATTTGACAACTCAAGAATCTACTTAATGTCAAATACAGTGGTGCATCATCGCAAATATGATTGAAAATGACAAAATGAAAAAAAATGAAAAATATTGTATTTCGGGTTGATGCATCACAAATTCAAAGATCATGAACTGAATGTAATCTCAGAATATTATACAAGTCTACGACCATGAAGTGATTCAAGAACAGAAGACTATCTATTCACATCACCATGGATGGAAGAAGTTACCTAAATTTGAAGAGCTCGAATCATTCTGTCCACATAAAACTACCTCTCAGCTAGACGACTCACTTATTATTTGTGGTATGTGACTATGCCCATTAAGGCCTAGATAGAAAGGGATACTTTCTGCACGGTATTCCGACATTACACTCTAAAAGAAAGTACGGTCTTTCAAACTTCTGTTTCCACCAATAACTGTTAGAAAAATTACCAAGTATGGGGTCTTTAGCGATTGGTCATCAGGTATATCATTGCACTTTGATATACCTGCGGAAATTAATGCACTCATTCAAATGATTCAACATACTCCGAGATCTGCCTAGTCAACTGGATTGAAAAGTATGAGTTTAAGGTAGAAGTTAAATGCTGACAGGGTTATTTAAAACACCGTGAAAATCTTCCCGTTCAATTAGATCGAAAGTACATCAATGTGATAACGGACAACGTCAATAGATTTGTGCTCAACTAACTACCTAATAAATCATGCGATCTCAAATGAGGACTAATTCTTTGATCAAAATCTAGCATAGAGATATGTTAAAGTAATTAATTTAACGTGATCATCAAAGTCTAAGAGGGAAGTTGGTGAAAGCTTAATGAGGATTGATACCAATAATCAGAAAGTTAACTTGTAGGTACTTAATCTAAAATGAATGAACGTTAAGTTTCTTGATACTATAGTTCTGTAAAGCATTGGCTCAATGCGTCTCTGAT
Source organism: Rutidosis leptorrhynchoides (assembly GCF_046630445.1). Taxonomy (NCBI): domain Eukaryota; kingdom Viridiplantae; phylum Streptophyta; class Magnoliopsida; order Asterales; family Asteraceae; genus Rutidosis; species Rutidosis leptorrhynchoides. The sequence continues at coordinate 483,477,202 of NC_092335.1, forward strand.
GATTTTCGTGTAACTCGAGCTCTCTTTTTAGTTTAATAATAAATCTATTTTTTGCCTTTAAAAAAATATGAATTATATATATATATATATATATATATATATATATATATATATATATATATATATATATATATATATATATATATATATATATATATATATATATATATATATATATATATATATATATATATATATTAACACTCGAGTTACATATATATACTATAACACATTCACATGTACATAATAAATATATCAGTATGGTAATACTTATAACTTAATGTGTGTATATATATATATATATATATATATATATATATATATATATATAAAGTATATGTATATATATAAAGTATATGTATATATATAAAGTATATGTATATGACACAGGAAATTATATAAAACATTCCCATATATTGTATAATATATAAGTGAAGCATAATAATCGTGTTGTATTCCAAAACACACATTCGAAAGCTATGAAAAAGAAATGTGTATTATACGAGCGTATAATATACAACGAGGAACTATAATCACAAACGGAAAACGTACAACTCTTAAGAATTTCATCGCTACTTACGGTTATAGATGGTGTCTATTGATCGACCATTTGGGAATTGGCTTGATGGATTTTTCAAACAGTCATGATACGCTCTGACCAAACTGATCCTGGTCCCCGGTCATCTGGATGTTTATTGACTTACTTAATAGCAACGAGAATAATTTAAGTTGTATAACATCTAAACTATGAGTATAGTAAATATGCGAATTGAGAAATTCTTAAACAAATGAACACCAATTATATATATGAGTATATAACAAAAACACATAACTAAAAAAGATGACAATAATGATCTGACTAACTTAAACCTAATGATGATAGGTTGACTACTTTGGACCGCCGCTTGCTATTTACTATTACACTATATATTGTGCACCTAAAGTGAGTCATAGCCCAACTTTTTACTGTTTTAAACTTTTTGTGGTGAGAATACATGTTCTTTTTAACTGTTTTACAACGTAGACACGAGTAACTTAAATGTATGATGCATGAGTTGAAAACCAGAAATCCCTTAGCTCGAGTACGTTAATATGATACACGAATCACAAAATAGATCTATTGCGGTTTGACAACCCCTCCTTGCATAACTGAGGTGTTTGTTACTTTGTAAACTGTGGCCACAAAACAAAACTAATAGAGGGTAAAGGAATTGAAAGACGCATGGGATACCATGTGTAGAGTTAAGTATCGTACATTCGAGTGCTCATCTCATATACACTTATGCGCTACTTTTATAAACTAAATCTCGTGGTCTATGCTTATTCTGTCAAACTTAAACCTATGATTTGTGTTGACTTTTTAACATGTTTATTATCAGTTAACTAGACATTGTATGCTTCCACTAGATTAGTAAGGAAAATTAGAGGTCAACATGCATGATTAGGGGTGTGCATTAAACGGTTTCGACCACGAAACCGACCAAACCAAATTGATTTGGTTAAAGTGGTTGACTTATTTGGTTTTGGTTTGGTTTATTGGTTTTACCCAAAAAATTATGGTTTTCGGTTTGGATTTGGTTTGTAAGTTAACATTTGGTTTCAAACCCGAAAAACCGAAATATACTTTTATTTATGGTATATATATATTTAATATTTGTTTTATTTTATTTTGAATTTTAAGTATGAGTTCACTACAAGAAAACTGACTTTATAAGACCCCTAATCTAATGACCCGTCCTAATCCATTTGGACGAATACATTACATTTGGTTACATTGCGAGGTATTTGACCTCTATATGATACATTTTACAAACATTGCATTCGTTTTTAAAAGATAAACTTTTATTACATCGAAAGTTGACAGGCATGCATACCATTTCATAATATATCAAACTATCAATGACTTAATAATATTCTTGATGAACTCAACGACTCGAATGCAACGTATTTTGAAATATGTCATGAATGACTCCAAGTAATATCTCTAAAATGAGCAAATGCACAGTGGAAGATTTCTTTCATACCTGAGAATAAATATGCTTTAAAGTGTCAACCAAAAGGTTGGTGAGTTCATTAATTTATCATAATCAATCATTTTTAATAATATAATAGACCACAAGATACTCATATTTTGAAAACAATCTGTGCAGGTCTGCTCACTACTGTAAAATCATTCATACGATATATAAACACCTGGTAATCGACCTTAACAAGATGCATATAGAATATCCCCCGCATACCGGCATTCCGCACGGTCATGCAAAAGCATACAAACAGGCCACTCTTTTAAATATGATGGTTGTGTACACCTCACAAACAGATCATATCTTTTAAAGCTGGCGGTTGTATACCTATTTCGAAGTACTAAAGCAGTTCAAATTCTCTTTCTGGGACTTGTGAGTGCCCATAGATCTATCTTTAGGATTCGCGTCAATTAGGGTGTCTGTTCCCTATTCTTAGATTACCAGACTAAAAAGGGGTGATATCCGGTGTACTCGTAACTCAATTGTAGAATGTTTTTAAGTACTTGTGTCTATTTCGTCAAATATTTATAAAAACAGTGCATGTATTCTCAGTCCCAAAAATATATATATTGCAAAAGTATTTAAAAGGGGAGTAATGAAACTCATAATACTGTATTTTGTAGAAAAAATACACATGACGACATTGAACAAGTGTAGGGTTGGCCTCGGATTCACGAACCTATATCATTCATATATATATTAACACATATACTTGTAATCGAACAATATGTTATTATTATTAGTGATGTAATTTATATATTTAATAACTTTTAAGTCTCATTATTTATTTATATATTTTCATTTTATATATATAAATGTTAGTATGGTTAAATTATGTGTACTAATTATATTTGAATATATAAAATCTTTATTTTTTTATACTTATTACTTTAATAACGTCATTAAAACTTTTATTTTAGTAATCATAATTATTTTAATAATAATGATATAGATGATACAGGTAGTAATAAGAATGATAGTTTTAATGATAGTAAAATAATAATTTTAATAAAAATAATAATAATGATATTAATGATATAAATTTTACGGTTAATGATTGTTATGATAATGATTTTAGTAATTACATAATAATATTACTCATGATAATATAAATAATAATGCTTATGTTAATATTAACAATTTTATTATTTACAAAAAGATACTAATGTTGGTATTTACGAAAATAATAATAATTTGTATTATTTTCATAATGATAATAATAATAAACCTTTTCATCATAATGATAATAATATTAAAGTTTTAAAATTAATAATAATATCATACATAATACTCATAATAATAATAATAATAATAATAATAATAATAATAATAATAATAATAATAATAATAATAATAATAATAATAATAATAATAATAATAATAATAATAGATATAATACTTATTTTTATGATAATAATAATAAATACAATTATGATACTTATAATAATAATTAAAATACTAATAATAACAATAACAATAATAATCACAATAATAAAAATAATAATAATAATAATAATAAACATAATAATAACTAATAATAATAATGATAGAATTAAAATAAAAGTGTATACCCTCTCCAAGCTTTTTCTGAAAAGAAATGCCCTAGACGAGACTTGAACCAGCGATCTCTCGTTAAACCCCAACACTCCAAACCAATGGTCTACCAATTGTTTCTGTTTTAAATCACGGAGTAAAACCTTTTAACCCAATAATTCCTTCGGCCCAACTGCAAAACATAAAGTGATTCATGGCCCAACAACATGGCAGCCCACTCGATTCAACTTAGCAGCCCAACATGATGTATGTTATAGAAATTAAATCGTGAATAACTAAATAGCTGGAAAGTTATAATTCACGTGGGGTTTGGTTTGCTTTTTGGAACTTCGATAGAAACAAATGGTTAGGTGTGTGTCGGCCAAAATACTAATCATCCTAGCATCGTTAAATGTATCATTATCAATATCTTTATCGTACTCTAACCCTAAACATCATCATCATACACGTTTAATATTATCATCTTCATCTTAGTTTAAACGGCAGCAGAAGCAACATTATAGCAGTAGCAGGAACAGTAAGCATGTAGCAGGTTTGGTGATGGTTTACATGGGTGGTTTTGGGTGGCGGTTTTGGACAGAAAAATATAGCAACAGCAGTAGTGAATAGCATTAATCGAATAGCAGCAATATAGCAAAGGTTTGTGAGGGTTTATGGTGGTTTTGTTTGGTATTTCACGGCTACAAAAACAGAAACGGATCAGAATCCTGAACGTATACCAGCAATAGTTTAACAAAAGAGTGTCTGATTTGGTGATGAATTGAAATAGAAATAGATAGCAATCCAAGAGTAGAAACAAAAGAATTGAAATCTTGAGAGGGACGGTTTCGAACGAAAATACAAAACAGAAGTAAAAGCACTGTAGCATCGTCATTATTGATTCTTCACTATTCTCATCATCATTAACCTTCATCATCATCTAGTTATCATTGTTGTTATAACAGGAATGAAAATAGAAACGGGACTGCAGCTGTAACAGCTTTTGAATGATACAGAACTAATAATCTTGTTGCAGATGGTTGTTTGATTATGGTTACATGGGTTCGTATCGAGCAAGTGCTATAACTAAGAGTGGTTTTGATGGTTATAGGGTGGTTTAATGAAGGTGGGGTGATTCTTGATTCAAAAAGAAAACAGGAACAGAATAGTGGCCATGTGTGGCCAAGAGACGATCAATAGTAACATTCGATGATGATGGTTTGTGGTAGTTGATCGTGGGTTTGTTCTGGGTTGGTATCACTGATCGAATAGCTGTAATCTCAAAGGTAAATTAACAGTAGCAATCGTTATAGTAGTGGGTGTTGTTCAAGTAATAATTGTAACCGAAACAGTGGCGAGTAGGAATAATAGCAACTCAAAAAATAAAAGAAATATCAGTTGTAACATTAACAGGTTAACTTTGTAGTATTATTGTGTTCTTGGGTGGTGCTAGTAGGTGGTGGAATGGTGGCGGGTTTGTGGGGAGATTCATGTAAATAAGGATGGTTGGTTGTGTTGTTGAATCGAACCAGAAAACAGTATCAAACAGAGACATTAGCATAGTAATGGAGATTGGCAGTTATGGGTGTTGGCTCGGGTTCAACAAGAGACAGAGATTGTTTAGATGTTTGTGTTATTGTAATTGTGTATGTAAGTGTCTTCACATATATGTATATAAAGGATGAAGATAGAAGTAAATATAAATACTGTAACTAAATCAAACCTTTCTTACTTAATTTATTTCTGAATCCATATTTACATGGAGAAAAATGTAACCATCAGTCAAAAACAGTAACACTGTTAATTGTTGACTAAATTTGCAATTGCTTTATGTGATTCTTTTGTAATTGGTTGCTTTTATGTATATAGATTGATATATATATATATATATATATATATATATATATATATATATATATATAATCTTACATGTACATATAATAATGATAAGAATAAGAATTAATATTATTATATAATAATAATTATAATTTATAATATAATAAAAGTACTCAGTCAGTGAATTGAAACAGGAAAGCCATCTGAATTTTTGTTCCTATATACCGACCGTTTTCACGGACTGTGTATTGTGCGAAATCAGTGGCGGATAAAAGTGTTCAGAAAAATCCCATATTTTTAAATTAACTATATTTATTTATTTTGGTCATTATGGTATAAAATTCGATCATTAATTTATTAAATAAAAATTACATCAACTGTCCCTCTCATTTATGGGTGAAATATAAAAAGTGTTAAAACTTAACAAATAGTTCCTAAATACATTTTTAATAAGCCTAAAATTTATAGAACTCAATTTCGAATCACCATTTATTTTAAAATCACATAAGTTCGAATTAAACTTCTCTAAATAATAATCGAAACGTCCAACGAGTATTACAATCATTAAATAATTATATTTAATATACTCTATACATATATTTATTTTTATTTTTATATGGATACACATTTCTTTACAAATAATAGTTCGTGAATCGTCGAGACTGGTCGAAGGTCAATTGAATATATGAAACAGTTCAAAATTTTTGAGACTCAACATTACAGGCTTTGCTTATCGTGTCAGAATCATTTACAGATTAAGTTTAAATTTGGTCAGAAATTTCCGGGTCGTCACAGTACCTACTCGTTAAAGAAATTTCGTCCCAAAATTTGATTGGGATGGTCATGACTGACAATAAATATGTTTTCATGATGCATACGAGCTATAAATTAGAGTTTTATCATCATTGAGTAATATGGATAAAACAATTCGATTACGCGAAGAGTATAAGTGAAGCTATCACAAAAGAGTGAAATGAGAAAATAATGTTTCGTCATATCCTTTGACGTAGATATGGTTGATTTCCGGAGTTCAAGGAATTTTAAAGGAAATCTTCGTAATAAGATTAGGTTCATCGATAATTAAGGAAATTAAGATTCTCTTTGATTAATTGTGATAATCTGTAATGATCGCTCTGTCTGATATTTCATTATAAATCCACCCGCTTCGTTTCCTTTATATTTTAGAGTTCCATACTTTTGTTTTCTCTTCCCGACCTTAAGTCAAACGAGTAATGGTCCAGAATTCATAGATATGAAATTCGAAATGAACATAGCTAACGTTCTAAGAGAGGAATTGTAATAGTACAATCTTGATTGGTTAAATTACCAGAATTCACGGAAAAGATAGAACTATCAAAGGAATATGTTCTTGATATGTTTAGAGATTAGATTGAATGTAAGAGTCGTGTAACATGGTACATGATGATGTTATAGTTTGTGAATCATCTTATTTCACTAGAAACTCAGCATGACTTACTGTAATATAATCACATTGATCAAGTGTCATTATATTATATTAACTAATGCTTCAGTCCCCAAAACTACTTCAAAAACATTCAAATTTTAAATTTCGAATTTTTCAGAATTTAGAAACTAAAACAGTTTCCTTTCCGTTGTAACACTGATATCGCAAAGAGATATATGATTTCAGATTAGAATAGTTATGAAATTATCTTCAAAAATATTGAGGATATTTATAATGAAAGATTCGATGATATCTTAGAATTTCTAATATCGATGGATGATGGTGAAGATTTATCCGTAGAGTATAGAATCAGGAGCAAGGTATTCGTTAATGACTTCAGCAGATACTGAATCATTTGGATTCTTTGAAGGCAGATTTAGTCTTTGTGATTTGTCCACAGCCTTCTTCATAGTTTGCTCAATTCGTTTTCCAGTTCCAACTTTTCTGAGCTTTGTCAACATACTATTCTTTTCCATCAAACTTTTGACGGTTAAGGCCGTTTACGGTTTTTGTTGCTTCATCAGCACTTTCCAAAATTCAGAGAACTGATTCGTAAATTGGGTACTTTTCAGAATTTCAGCATGGAAGATCATAATTCTGAGAGGTGAATGTTATATGTGTACACATAACTGTTGATGTAGAAACGCTGCGAGATTCTAAATACTGATTGCCGATTTTTGGTAATTAGTATGAAAATTCTTGTTACAATGTGTGGATGGGTACATGATGGGGTTTCCATAAATTTAATGACTTTTCGAAAATTCAAAGGTCATTGAAATTGCTGGTAAGTTTACTGCTAATGTGGTGGAATATAAACGGTTTTCCGGTAACAATAACAATGGCAAACATATATATCAGAGTTATAATAAGATTGATTCGAATGAAAAGTCGAAGTTGACTTGCTGGAGCTGTGACAAAACTAGCTATTTTGAAAAGGAATTGCATTGTTATTTTCGGAAATAACAATGTCAAAGGAGCTAACTCAGATACGTGTTAAACGTTTACTTAGGTTCCGAGAATTTTCAGGTGCATAACTATATGCATCGATCTTTTCTTCCGTAGATGAAGTGCGGTTGGTTCATCCCCTCGATTGAGGTGTTTTCAAGAATTATGAAAGGTTTGAACGCATATTGTAATCGTCAAGATACAAATGAGGTTTAAGATGAAATCAAGTGGCAAACTTGAAGAATTGTTTAGTTTCATATGTTATAATCAATATTTTAATTTGTTTTAATTGTCCAATGTTGGCAGTCCACAGTTAGCAGTCCACAATTACTAATCCAATAATTCATATATAGTTTAATATATAATATTCGAATTAATTAATACGTATCGTGACCCATTGTATACATGTCTCAGACTCGATCATAACTCAAAGTATATATATTATTATAGAATCAACCTCAACCCTGTATAGCTAACTCGATCATTACTGCATATAGAGTGTCTATGGTTATTCCAAATAATATATATAGATGCGTCGATATGATATGTCAAAACATTGTATACGTGTCCCGATATTTAAAATGCGTAAATAACAGTATTTAAATGACGATAAATAAAGTGCTTAAAATAAATAACAGAAATTAAATGACGATAAATAAAATTGCGAGAATATAAATTGAGATAAATAAACTGCGATACATAAATTGTGATAATAAAATGTAATAAGGAATTAACAGTTAGCTAGGATTTTGTTAGCGTGGATTCTTAACAAAATTTTCTCATGGTTATTTTGTTTGTTTCTAACAAATTTTATTTTTGTCCAATGTTTTCTTCATTATGCCACTTGTTGGATTCTGATAGATCAAAATCCAAATATGAAATTGAATGAAAAGGGTTATTCTGCGGTGAACGGATACGTATATCGGTGGTTGTAAATAGGATAGTAAATGACTGTTGAATTAGATTTGAAAGAATGTACAGTGTACTTATTAATATGAAATCTAAATATTCTTCGGGTATTACCTACCCGTTAAAATATTTTCACCATTAACAGTTTGTACAAAAGAATTTTTAATTATAATCTTAATGAAAATATATATACATATATATATTTTCTTCAGATGTAATCATGAATTTAATGAGTTAATATAGTATTAAACTCATTTTGTTTACTGTCAAAACTAGAATACATAATCTCTAAAATATTAGAGATTACATAATCGCCATGAAGAATAAAGATAATTGATGTAGAAAGATACGTAGAACGATGATTATACTCGAGGTACAGATTGTGATGTTGAGGTGTGTGATGTTGAAACTTAGGTTGTTGGTGGTACTGTTGATGTTGCTGAAGCGGGTACGTTTTGCAACATATTTTCCATGGCTACAACTCGGGTGCGAAGCTCGTTGACTTAATACTCCGGGATGATTGTCGGTAGGAATGAGCGAATGAATAAGGTTTAGAATATGACTTGTGATATAGTCGTGGCGAGATACTCTGGAAATGAGAGAGAAAATGGTATTACGAATAGGTTCGCCGGTAAGTGCTTCAGGTTCTTCTCCAAGAGAGGAATGTGGTGGATGGAAAGGATCGCCTTCTTCTTGTCTCCAATGATTAAGTAAACTACGAACCCATCAGATGAATTGGGGATAGATGATTGGTTGATTCATTCTGGTGACGCTGCTTTCGGAGCTCGAGTGAAAATCCATATCGGAATCCGAGAGACTTGAACTAGTGGCGATTTCCATTTTGTACGATTGAATAAAAGATTTTTCGATATGAAATGATTTCCGGCTATCCAAGATGATATTCTAATTACATAGAATATTTATATAGAACAAAATATTTCGTAGATTAAGAAGGAATTTACGGAATATCCTAGGCAAAGTTTACAGTAACAGATACGCTAAGATATAAATTAGCAGATACGCTAAGATATGAATTTTGTCTATACACTATTCATGCAATCAATGCAGTAAGATGTGTCTAGACTAAGAATGATAAGCAGGTAATTTTCGACACGAAATGATAAGCAAAACTTTTGACATGCAGACACGGTCGAAGTCCAGACCTACTAATGCATCTAAACAACTACCAATTAGACACACTAATGCAAGACCTGGTTCGCAAATACCACCGCTCTGATACCACCTCTAACGACCCGTCCTAATCCATCTGGACGAATACATTACATTTGGTTACATCGCGAGGTATTTGACCTCTATATGATACATTTTACAAACATTGCATTCGTTTTTAAAAGACAAACTTTCATTACATCAAAAGTTGACAGGCATGCATACCATTTCATAATATATCAAACTATCAATGACTTAATAATATTCTTGATGAACTCAACAACTCGAATGCAACGTCTTTTGAAATATGTCATGAATGACTCCAAGTAATATCTCTAAAATGAGCAAATGCACAGCGGAAGATTTCTTTCATACCTGAGAATAAACATGCTTTAAAGTGTCAACCAAAAGGTTGGTGAGTTCATTAATTTATCATAATCAATCATTTTTAATAATATAATAGACCACAAGATACTCATATTTCGAAAACAATCTGTGCAGGTCTGCTCACTACTGTAAAATCATTCATACGATATATAAACACCTTGTAATCGACCTTAACAAAATGCATATAGAATATCCCCCGCATACCGGCATTCCGCACGACCATGCAAAAGCATACAAACAGGCCACTCTTTTAAATATGATGGTTGTGTACACCTCACAAACAGATAATATCTTTTAAAGCTGGCGGTTGTATACCTATTTCGAAGTACTAAAGCAGTTCAAATTCTCTTTCTGGGACTTGTGAGTGCCCATAGATCTATCTTTAGGATTCGCGTCAATTAGGGTGTCTGTTCCCTATTCTTAGATTACCAGACTAAAAAGGGGTGATATCCGGTGTACTCGTAACTCAATTGTAGAATGTTTTTAAGTACTTGTGTCTATTTCGTCAAACATTTATAAAAACAGTGCATGTATTCTCAGTCCCAAAAATATATATATTGCAAAAGTATTTAAAAGGGGAGTAATGAAACTCATAATACTGTATTTTGTAGAAAAATACACATGACGACATTGAACAAGTGTAGGGTTGGCCTCGGATTCACGAACCTATATCATTCATATATATATTAACACATATACTTGTAATCGAACAATATGTTATTATTATTAGTGATGTAATTTATATATTTAATAATTTTTAAGTCTCATTATTTATTTATATATTTTCATTTTATATATATAAATGTTAGTATGGTTAAATTATGTGTACTAATTATATTTGAATATATAAAATCTTTATTTTTTTATACTTATTACTTTAATAACGTCATTAAAACTTTTATTTTAGTAATCATAATTATTTTAATAATAATGATATAGATGATACAGGTAGTAATAAGAATGATAGTTTTAATGATAGTAAAATAATAATTTTAATAAAAATAATAATAATGATATTAATGATATAAATTTTACGGTTAATGATTGTTATGATAATGATTTTAGTAATTACATAATAATATTACTCATGATAATATAAATAATAATGCTTATGTTAATATTAACAATTTTATTATTTACAAAAAGATACTAATGTTGGTATTTACGAAAATAATAATAACTTGTATTATTTTCATAATGATAATAATAATAATAAACCTTTTCATCATAATGATAATAATATTAAGGTTTTAAAATTAATAATAATATCATACGTAATACTCATAATAATAATAATAATAATAATAATAATAATAATAATAATAATAATAATAATAATATAATAATAATAATAATAATAATAATAATAATAATAATAATAATAATAATAGATATAATACTTATTTTTATGATAATAATAATAAATACAATTATGATACTTATAATAATAATTAAAATACTAATAATAACAATAACAATAATAATCACAATAATAACAATAATAATAATAATAATAATAAACATAATAATAACTAATAATAATAATGATAGAATTAAAATAAAAGTGTATACCCTCTCCAAGCTTTTTCTAAAAAGAAATGCCCTAGACGAGACTCGAACCCGCGACCTCTCGTTAAACCCCAACCCTCCAAACCAATGGTCTGCCAATTGTTTCTGTTTTTAAATCACAGAGTAAAACCTTTTAACCCAACAATTCCTTCAGCCCAACTGCAAAACATAAAGTGATTCATGACCCAACAACATGGCAGACCACTCGATTCAACTTAGCAGCCCAACATGATGTATGTTATAGAAATTAAATCATGAATAACTAAATAGCTGGAAAGTTATAATTCACGTGGGGTTTGGTTTGCTTTTTGGAACTTCGATAGAAACAAATGGTTAGGTGTGTGTTGGCCAAAATACTAATCATCCTAGCATCGTTAAATGTATCATTATCAATATCTTTATCGCACTCTAACCCTAAACATCATCATCATACACGTTTAATATTATCATCTTCATCTTCGTTTAAACGGCAGCAGAAGCAACATTATAGCAGTAGCAGGAACAATAAGCATGTAGCAGGTTTGGTGATGGTTTACATGGGTGGTTTTAGGTGGCGGTTTTGGATAGAAAAATATAGCAACAGCAGTAGTGAATAGCATTGATCGAATAGCAGCAATATAGCAAAGGTTTGTGAGGGTTTATGGTGGTTTTGTTTGGTATTTCACGGCTACAAAAACAGAAACGGATAAGAATCCTGAAAGTATACCAGCAATAGTTTAACAAAAGAGTGTCTGATTTGGTGACGAATTGAAATAGAAACAGATAGCAATCCAAGAGTAGAAACAAAAGAATTGAAATCTTGAGAGGGACGGTTTCGAACGAAAATACAAAACAGAAGTAAAAGCACTGTAGCATCGTCATTATTGATTCTTCACTATTCTCATCATCATTAACCATCATCATCATCATCTAGTCATCATCGTTGTTATAACAGGAACGAAAATAGAAACGGGACTGCAGCTGTAACAGCTTTCGAATGATACAGCACTAATAATCTTGTTGCAGATGGTTGTTTGATTATGGTTACATGGGTTCGTATCGAGCAAGTGCTGCAACTAAGAGTGGTTTGGATGGTTATAGGGTGGTTTAATGAAGGTGGGGTGATTCTTGATTCAAAAAGAAAACAGGAACAGAATAGTGGCCATAAGTGGCCAAGAGACGATCTATAGTAACATTCGATGATGATGGTTTGTGGTAGTTGATCGTGGGTTTGTTGTGGGTTGGTATCACTGATCGAACAGCTGTAATCTCAAAGGTAAATTAACAGTAGCAATCGTTATAGTAGTGGGTGTTGTTCAAGTAATAATAGTAACCGAAACAGTGGCGAGTAGGAATAATAACAACTCAAAAAATAAAAGAAATATCAGTTGTAACATTAACAGGTTAACTTCGTAGTACTATTGTGTTCTTGGGTGGTGCTAGTAGGTGGTGGAATGGTGGCGGGTTTGTAGGGAGATTCATGTAAATAAGGATGGTTGGTTGTATTGTTGAATCGAACCAGAAAACAGTATCAAACAGAGACAATAGCATAGTAATGGAGATTGGCAGTTATGGGTGTTGGCTCGGGTTCAACAAGAGACACAGATTGTTTAGATGTTTGTATTATTGTAATTGTGTATGTAAGTGTCTTCACATATATGTATATAAAGGATGACGATAGAAGTCAATATAATTACTATAACTAAATCAAACCTTTCTTACTTAATTTATTTCTGAATCCATATTTACATGGAGAAAAACGTAACCATCAATCAAAAACAGTAACACTGTTAATTGTTGACTAAATTTGCAATTGCTTTATGTGATTCTTTTGTAATTGGTTGCTTTTATGTATATAGATTGATATATATATATATATATATAATCTTACATGTACATATAATAATGATAAGAATAAGAATTAATATTATTATATAATAATAATTATAATTTATAATATAATTAAAGTACTCAATCAGTGAATTGAAACAGGAAAGCCATCTGAATTTTTGTTCCTATATACCGAAAGTTTTCACGGACTGTGTATTGTGCGAAATCAGTGGCGGATAAAAGTGTTCAGAAAAATCCCATATTTTTAAATTAACTATATTTATTTATTTTGGTCATTATGGTATAAAATTCGATCATTAATTTATTAAATAAAAATTACATCAACTGTCCCTCTCATTTATGGGTGAAATATAAAAAGTGTTAAAACTTAACAAATAGTTCCTAAATACATTTTTAATAAGCCTAAAATTTATAGAACTCAATTTCGGATCACCATTTATTTTAAAATCATATAAGTTCGAATTAAACTTCTCTAAATAATAATCGAAACGTCCAACGAGTATTACAATCATTAAATAATTATATTTAATATACTCTATACATATATTTATTTTTATTTTTATATGTATACACATTTCTTTACAAATAATGGTTCGTGAATCGTCGAGACTGGTCGAAGGTCAATTGAATATATGAAACAGTTCAAAATTTTTGAGACTCAACATTACAGGCTTTGCTTATTGTGTCAGAATCATTTACAGATTAAGTTTAAATTTGGTCAGAAATTTCCGGGTCGTCACACCCAAAAGGGTCCTAAAAAGCCCATTCTTATGACCTTTGGCCTGATAGGACCCTCAAACCAGTGGACGTATAGGTGGGCATCCTATTAACCAAGAAGGGTCTTAACGTCCATAGGACCGTTTTAATGAGTCCTATTAACAACATAGAAAGGGTCCTTATAGACGACAATCTTAGGACCCTTTATAATATATTATGATGCATTAATTTGTATTGTTAGAACACATTAGGACTCCAAAAAAGTGTACTAATATAATTTAGTACCACAAAAATGGTCCTAATATAACTAGATGTTAATTAAGTACCACAAAAAGGGTCCTAATATAATTTAGTACCACAAAAAGGGTCCTAATAAAACTAGATGTTAATTAAGTACCACAGAAAAGGGTCCTAATATAATTTAGTACCACAAAAAGGGCCATAAGATAACTATATGTTAATTAAATACCACAAAAAAGGGTCCTAATATAAGTAGATGTTAATTTTGTACCACAAAAAAGGGTCCTAATATATGTATATGTTAGTACAAAAAAAAAGGGTCCTAACAAGTAATAGGAGTTTCGAATATCCGGTTCGGATATTCGGGTCGATTTCGGGTTTTGGGCCAGGTTATGGTAATTGGGCCTTTCTAGCCCAGTTCAGATAATTGGGCCATTTGAATCTGGTTATTCTATTTGGCCCGTTTATGCTTACTGGGCCTTTTGGGTCCGATTATGCTATTTGTGCCTTATGGGCCTGCTTCAGCTATCTGGGCCCTTCGAGCCTGCTTCAGCTATCTGGGCATGTCGCCACATTTAAGCTCCTGAGCCTTTTGTGCCCGGTAATGCTATTTGGGCCATACGGGCCCGAGTTAGCCATTTGGGCCTTTCAGGCCTGCTTCAGCTATTTGGTCCTGGTTCGGATCCAGTTTCCTTTTGCTGCATCAATTTATTATTCATTACAATTGCAAAAAATTTTAAATTACAAAACAAATATTAATATTGTTTCAATCCAAATGATATTATAGATTATAATATTGTTTCAACACCACAAATGCAAGAACATGTCTTGGTAACATCAACATATTACAGATCATTGTCTCAAACACACAAACTCATAAAACAATTAATACTCATGTTCAAAAATTATAATCAAACCGGCCATCATTACAGAACACACAAACTCTTCAACCCGCCACCATCTATCTTGATCACTCATTAAAATCTGCCACCTACAATTAAACCATCCATGTATAAGCATAAAGGTGCACGTTATAAAAATGAATCATAATTTTAGTATAAAATTAACAAATACATACCTCGATCAACGCAGTAGGCCAAGCAGTAGACGTACCAATGACGTCATGAATGTATCTCATATGCTCAAATGGCCTAAACAAAACTTCATTGCTTTCGATGGCCACTTGAAGCTCTACCTCACACCAACTAGCTCCAAGTTCTATCGGAAAAACAATCGTAGTTGGATCCATGCTTACCAACTTTTCTCTTGCTACCTTGTTGTCTGTAATGCTTTTCACATACACTTAATCTCTCACCTAAAATTTAGTTTCTAAAAAAACATTTATGAACGCTAAAAGGGTAGAAAAACAGTATAGTAAGCTATTAAATTGAAACATACCTTTAAACGTTTAACAAGCGAACCATTATCCCGATGACCCGAACCTTCATTCTCAACAACAGAACCATTATTCTTCTGAGCCAACTGGGCTTTTAACCTTGAATTTTCATTCTCAAGTTCTGCCTTATCAGACTTGAGTTGATCATTCTCCTTACGAACGGCTGATCGACCAGGTACTACGCCCCACAAGTCTTTAGCACGAACGCCAAGTCCATACGTTTGGGCAGAACCAGAATTATTGTGCCCCATTACCTGGGAAAAAACATCGTGTGGTCCAGGCGTATCAGTTTCACCATCCACAAGTTTGTCCGTAATTCTTTCATTTGTTTCTTCATAAAAAAACTTAATATTTAAACAGGCATATAAATATATGTCATGCAACATATTTCGGTATGACAGAAATGATTCTACTCTGGTATTCGATATATGCAATGCCCAATCAAATTATAGCCTAATCATACCCAGATATTATATATCCAATGCTTAACGTATTAATGCTAGACTAGGATTTTGGGTTTTCGACATTAATACATAATGAAAAGCAAGTGGTCACTATCATTTGAGACTACCGCCCCAAGAGGGGCGCTGCAGCTAATATCTTTTTTATCTGTCCGGAAGCAAGGGAGTGCTTGCCAGGCACGACTGATAAAGCAGGCAGAGTGAGTGCGGAACGTGGAGTGGGCCAAATCATAGTCAAAAGAAGAGTTTGATCCTGGCTCAGAGCCTTTCACTAAAGGGAGGGTTCCCGAGCTTAGCCGAATCAAATCCTGGAAGAAGCACTGCTTTGGAGATGAGGATAACTAAGCTGACACACCGGAGTTGGCTAGCAGTGGAGAGTGAAAAAAAAGAATTTTGGATCAGAAAGCGAACTCAGGTTCCCTCACCTCAAAAAAATGTTATTTCGCTGGCAAGAAATTCACCTCAAATAAATTGTTTGGAAGATTATCAAGTGGTTTATGGTGATTAACATATAAATATATAACTAATTAATTTAAAAGATAAAATGTGACAACCCGGAAATTTCTGACCAAATTTAAACTTTATCTTTAAATGATTTAATGTTTCCGACACGATAAGCAAAGTGTTTAATATTGATTCTCAAAAATTTTGAACTAATGTTATATATTCAGTTAACATTTGACTATTGGCCGACGATTCACAAACATCTATTTGTATATATATATATATATATATATATATATATATATATATATATATATATATATATATATATATGTATATATATATATATATGTATATATATATATATATAAATATATATAAAATAAGTTGGAATATTAATTATTAAAATTAATTATAAATAACTTGCAATGTGTATTAAAAACTGATTTATGTATATTAAATAAAGATATATAGATATATATAATTTCAAGTTATTTAGTAAACGATAGTAACATTCGTTTGTTGATTCGATTGATATTTAGATAAGTGAACTAAAACGTTTAAGATGAACAAGTAAAACACTAATTTGCTACAGTATTTTCGAATTGCTACAGTACCCAAAAAGCTACAGTGTTTTCGAAAATCACTATTTGCTACAGTAAAAATCATTTTGCTACAGTAAAACACTATTTTAAAATGAAAATATACATTTTACAATGTGATAGAATATAATATTAATTTAGACGTGTCGAATTAAAATAATACTTTTATATATATATTAGTAAATAACGAGAAAATGATTTAAAGAAACAAATAACCAAAACACTCGAAAGTTCAAGATACCCTTTGAGTAATATAGTTTATTGATAATTTAAGACTATATTTTGACAAAGGTACGAGTCACGAAACGTAAAATGCAAGTTTTCCAAGTATACGAAAGGACGTTCGAAAAATCGGAACCGGGACATAAGTCGAACGTAAACGTACAAGACATCAGAACCAAAATTACAAGTTAACTAGGCACGAGAATATAATATAATATATAATTAATTAATATAAATTATATATTTTATATATATATATATATATATATATATATATATATATTATAAAAATATGTCGACAAGCAAGAAAATAAGCGAATGTGAGCTGTCACTAGGGGCCATGCAATCGCATGGGTTCCCCTTACATATTCCATGCGATCGCATGAGAGTGGAATTCAGAAAAGATCTATAAAAGTCGACGAGTTCAGCTCATTGTAACACACACACAAACTACTCTATCTCTCTATGTATTATTATTATTATTATTATTATTATTATTATTCTTATTCTTATTATTATTATTATTATTATTATTATTATTATTATTAGTATTATTATTATTATTATTATTATTATTATTATTATTATTATTATTATTATTAATATTAAGATTATTAATAATCTTATTATTATTAGTATTAGTATTATTAGAAGCGATATTATTAGTATTATACATAAAAAACTACGACGAGGGTATGTGCGAGCGATTTCGAAACGGGTTTTCAAACGGGATAGAGCTAAGGAAATTATGGGTTATAGCTATGGAGGTTATGGGTAATATTCATGGGTATTGTTCGCAAGTCAAACCTAGTGTTTATCATCTCCGTTGCGTCTACGTACTTTCCTGCAATATTGAATCTCAATATTGATACGTGAGCATTCATATCTCAACTTTTATATATTAATAGTGTATCCCTGACTAGTGCTCGAGTATATATGTTTATGCATGCTTGTATGCTTTAATTTTGTCGTTAGATAGTTTATGGTGAATCACAAATTTGATACATATGTTACTGATATAAAGTATATGATATGCATGTTTTTGGAAACCTGGCAAAAAATTATTAACTTTTCATTTAGAAATCGCGTGATTTCGATGAACGGATTAAAAGATATAATCAACTGAATTATGATTAACATTAATTGGAATTGCTTTTGAATCTGCAATTGATATTTAAACAACTTGTTTATAAGATTGATAAATTGGATTTTCAAATATTAATAATCGAGTAAATGAATTTCTAGATAAGGCACGACTCGTTTTGTTGAACAATTATCAAAGCTGACTGTCTTATCATGTTTTAAAGCTTTATAAACACTATAATCTGATTTTACAAGTATTAGAAAACTATGTGAACTAATAAAATATTTTCTATTGCCATGATAATTCAAATATAATACAGCTCCTGAAATAAATAATATTTTGAGTTTGATAAACTATAAATTCGTTCAATTATCAAGACTTATACTATGTTAATAAACATGTAGAGATTTAAAGATCATATTGGGTCAGGTTAACTTTTGAGATGACTTTTGTTAACTTTTGTATGTCGGTCTCGAGCATTAGGATTGTGATACACTATGACTCGACCTAGCTTGCTAGACATTTATTGACCAACATATGTTATCTAGGTTGAGATCTCTGGTTACTTTGCATTCCGAGTTTCGGTCACATTTCGATGAATGACCTTATGTGCTGCTAAGGTGAGTTTCATATGCTCCCTTTTTAATTGCTTTTGCTATCTATATTTTTGGGCTGAGAATACATGCACTTTATTTTAAATGCAATGGACACAAGTACATACTAAATTCTACACCGAGTTTGAACCGAAAATCCCTTAGCTTTGGTAACTAGTAACTGCCAGTTATAAGAACTGGCGGGCGCGAGTAGTTGTATATGGATCCATAGGGCTTGACATCCCCGTCTGTTCCAGGTAT
Organism: Rutidosis leptorrhynchoides; assembly: GCF_046630445.1. Classification (NCBI taxonomy): domain Eukaryota; kingdom Viridiplantae; phylum Streptophyta; class Magnoliopsida; order Asterales; family Asteraceae; genus Rutidosis; species Rutidosis leptorrhynchoides. Next base: position 483,496,890 of record NC_092335.1, read on the forward strand.
AGAAACCCTAGCCTGAACTATAAAACAGATGTATTCTATTTGAGTTTAGTACACGTTGGATTGCGTGTATTGTACATGTTGGTTGCATGTATATTAAAACAGGGGTACTTATTATAACGTTAAAGTTTAGTTACCAGGGTGCTCAATCTTGTAGAATATTTTGATAACGTTTCTGGATGAAACAACTAAAATCTTGTGATCCACCTTTATATACAGATTATACGCAACATTAAAACTATGAACTCACCAACCTTTGTGTTGACACTTTTAAGCATGTTTATTCTCAGGTTCCTAGAAGTATTCCGCTGTTTGCTTATACGTTATACAAGCTATGTGCATAGAGTCATACATGCTTTATTCGAGAAAACTTTGCATTCACAAAATCATCACCATGTATCTTATTTGACTGTATTGTTAACGAATGTATTGATAAAAACTATTATATACGGTGATTGTCTATACGTAGAAATCATCAGATGTCAAAAACCTTGGATTTATATATTCATTTATGGTGTGCCTTTTCAAAAGAATGCAATGTTTACAAAATGTATCATATAGAGGTCAAAACCTCACTATGAAATCAATGAATGATATATTCGTTCAAATGGATTTGGACGGGTCATCACAGTTGGTATCAAAGCTTGAGGTCATAGGGAACCAGAATTTGCATTAGTGTATTTAACTGGTAATTGTTAGGATGCATTAGTGAGTCTAGACTATGACCGTATATGTTTTTACCGAGTTTTACTTATCATTTCTTGTCGGAAATTACATGCTTATCATTCGTAAGTCTAGACATGTTTCCTGCATTTATTGCATACATAGTGTACAGACGAATTCATATCTTGGCATATCTATTACTGTAAACTTTGATTGACATCTTCCGAAAATTCCTCCGTGATTTATGGAATTTTGGTATTATATATACATATGTAAATTATGTATTGAAAAGTACCAATCTAAATTCTATAATCTATTTCATATCAAAAATCATCTCTCTAATTATACAAGATGGATCCCGTATCTAGTTCAAATTCCTTAAACTCCGACAGCTATTCCGATATGGATATTCACCTGAAATCCAAAGACAGTGTAACCAGAATGGATCAACCAATCAGTCATCACCTATTCTGGATGAATTGGGGATGGGTTCGTAGCCTACTTAGTCATTGGAGACAAGAAGAAGGTGATCCCTCCCATCCACCACATTCCCCTCTTGGCGAAGAACCTGAAGCACTTACCGGCGAACCTGTTCGTAATACCATTTTCTCTCTCATTTCCAGAATATCTCATCATGATTATATACTATCTCAAATTCTGGATCTTATTCATCCGCTCGTTCGAACCATCAATCATCCCGGTGTAGTAGAAGAAGTCAACGAGCTTCACGCTCGGGTAGTGGCTTTGGAGAATATGGTGCAAAGATTACAAGCACTAGCAGCAGCACCGGCATCAACAGTACCACTATCATCAACACCAACAGTATCATTACCACCACCAACAACAACATCCGCATCCCACACCTCAACATCACAATCTGTACCTCGAACATCAACGTCATACGCACCATAGATACCAAAGAATACCAACAACAACAAACGATGAAGTATTGATTCATAACTTCATCGAATAAATATTCTGCAGAGAATATGTAGTTTCTAAAAGTTTTAGAGATTACTTATTCTAGTTCTAATTGTAAACCAGATGAGTGAGCAAATAGAAATGATGAAATAAAACACTGATCGGAATGGTGCACGATTTACAAGCTAGATCTGTTTTACCAGCAGCATCAACAGTACCGTCAGCATCACCAGCACCGTCAGTACCGTCAGCATCGTCAGCATCAGCAGCATCTACAACATCACAAGCTCCGCCAGATTCATAATCACCGCAAACATCATCACTAATCAACAACGCGTATATCGTATCAACGAGTTATGAAGTATTAACTCATTCCCTCTGAAGAAATTATATGTATATTATATATATATATATATATATATATATATATATATATATATATATATATATATATATATATATATATATATATATATATATATATATGAATTTTGAGATCAAAATAAATCTTTTCGTACTAAGCTATTACGTGTGAATCTTAACTACTCGGTTAGTTCATGTTATTAATATGCTATGATGTACATCCTTCGTTAATGACTTAACAATCGTTAACTATAATCTCTACTTCGACTTAATAGATTCCATTTCATAATAAATCAAGTGTATTATTCAAATACATGTTTGATTTTACACTTTCATTTTCGATATACTTGAAACTTTCAAGAAAACATCATTCGTACCTTGCGAAGTTAGCAAGAGTTCCATAAGCACCAACATGATTCACTGAGGAAATATCAATAAACTGAATAACGAAGTATTGATTACATTAGTGAAATACTCCGCGAAGATTATGAAATCTTTAATGTTTTAGAGATTATTCATTTCTAATCCAGCCGAAAATCAAATGAGCTTAATATGATATTAACTCATTAAATCTGTATTACATCTGAAGAAAATATACATACATATATTTTCATAAAGACTGTAATAAAATTCTCTGGTACAAAATATTACTTGTGAAACGTTTAACGGGTAGGTAATACCCGAGAGATATATAAATTCACAATTAATATGTTACATTCTTCGATCCTGATTCAGCAAATCATCAACTATACTCACTACTTTCACAACGAGATATATTCTTTCATAGAAATCAAAACAACCATACTCATTCAAATTCAATTACATATTCTGATTTTAACATATCCAAGTCGAGATATAACTGATATCATCACTCTTAGATTCTTACATCCTTCAAATGACATACTTTGAATTCAAAACTGTACTAGAACATCATATGTATACATATAACATTCATCTCTTAGAATTATGAGCTTTCATTCTAAAATTCTGAAAAGCAACCAGTCTACGAATCAATACTCTGAATGTTGAAAAAGTTGAAGGAAGCAGCAAAAACTGTAAACGACCTTAACAGCCAAAAGTTTGATGATAAAGAATAGTGTGTTGGTAAAGCTCAGAAAAAGAAAAGATTTGGAACTGGAAAATGGATTGAGCAAACCATGAAGGAGGCTGTGGACAAATCACAAAGACTAAACTTGCCTTCAAAGAATCCAAATGATTCAGTGTCTGCTAAAGTCATTAACGAATACCTTGCTCCTGACTCTAAACCTTTGCGGACAAATATTCTTCATCACCTTTCGATATTAAAAATTCTAAGATATCATCGTATCTTTCATTATAAATATCCTCGATATTTCTGAAGATATTTTCATAACTATCCTTATCTGAAATCATTTATCTTCTTGCATTATCTGTATTACATCATAAAGGAAACTGTTTAGTTTCTATATTCTGTAAACCTTCGAGTTTAAAATATGAATGTTTTGAAGTAGTGTTGGGAACTGAAGCATGAGTTAGTATAATATAATGACACTTGATCAACGTGATTATATTACAGTAAGTCATGCTGAGTTTCTAATGGAACGTGATGATTCACAGATCATAACGTCATCATGTGCCATGTTACACGACTCTTACATTCTATCTAATCTATAAAATATCAAGAAGATATTTTCTTGATAGTGCTATCTTTTCCCTTAAATTCTGGTAATTTGACAAATCAGATTGTGCTATTACCGTTTCTTTCTTAGAACATTAACTATGTTCATTCCGAAATTCATATCTACGAATTCTGGACCATTATTCGCTTGACTTAAAGTCGGGAAGAGAAAACAAAGGAAGGAAGATCCGAAATAAAAATGGGAGTATAAATCACAGTAAATTGGAGAGAGTATTAACTGTGGATGTCAATGATTATAGAAAGACAGAAGCAGAAACATCGAAATATAAGGGAAGGTATAAAACCCAACAACAACCCAGAAATTTACAAACCGTATATATCGATGCATATAGCAATATAAAGACAGGGGAGAACTAAAAACACTAAAAAACCAAGAGTATAGTAGAAGTAAATAGATTCTTCCAGCGGAAGATGAAAAAGAAGAATGACAGATATAAAAGTTAGGAGTATATCAAGAAGCAAAACTGGATGGAGCATATTGACGAATGCTTTAAAATATGAATTGAGGGAGAAAGAATAGAAGGTATGAGTTGTGGAAAATAAGGAAATGAAGAGGGTGAATTTATAGTGAAATATCCGACAGAGCAATCAAAACAGATTATCGAATTTAACCAAAGCGGATCCTAATTTCCTTAATTACCGAAGAATCAAATCTTATTACGAAGATTTTCTCTAAATCCCTTGAACTCCGGAAATCAACCCTATCTATGTCAAAAGATATGACGAAACTTTATTTTCTCATTTCACCCTTTTGCAATAACTTCACTCGTACTCTTCGCATAAACGATTTGTTTTATCCATATTACTTAATGATGATAAAACTTTAATTTTCAACTCGTATAAGTCATGAAAACATACTTATTGTCATCCATGACCATCCCAACCAAATTTCAGGATGAAATTTCTTTAACGGGTAGGTACTGTGACAACCCGGAAATTTCTGACCAAATTTAAACTTTATCTTTAAATGATTTAATGTTTCCGACACGATAAGCAAAGTCTGTAATATTGGTTCTCAAAATTTTTGAACTAATGTTAAATATTCAGTTAAACTTTAACTATTGACAGACGATTCACGAACATCTATTTGTATATATATATATATATATATATATATATATATATATATATATATATACAATAAGTTGGAATATTAATTAGTAAAATTAATTATAAATAACTTGCAATGTGTATTAAAAACTGATTTATGTATATTAAATAAAGATATATACATATATATAATTTCAAGTTATTTAGTAAACGATAGTAATATTCGTTTGTTGATTTGATTGATATTTAGATAAGTGAACTAAAACGTTTAAGATGAACAAGTAAAACACTAATTTGCTACAGTATTTTCGAATTGCTACAGTACCCAAAAAGCTACAGTGTTTTCGAAAATCACTATTTGCTACAGTAAAAATCATTTTGCTACAGTAAAACACTATTCCAAAATGAAAATATACATTTTACAACGTGATAAAATAAAATATTAATTTACACGTGTCGAATTAAAATAATACTTATATATATATATATATATATATTAGTAAATAACGAGAAAATGATTTAAAGAAGCAAATAACCAAAACACTCGAAAGTTCAAGATACCCTTTGAGTAATATAGTTTATTGATAATTTAAGACTATATTTTGACAAAGGTACGAGTCACGAAACGTAAAGTGCAAGTTTTCCAAGTATACGAAAGGACGTTCGAAAAACTGGAACCGGGACATAAGTCGACGTAAACATATAAGACATCGGAACCAAAATTACAAGTTAACTAGGCACGAGAATATAATATAATATATAATTAATTAATATAAATTGTATATATTATATATATATATATATATATATTATAAAAATATGTTGACAAGCAAGAAAACAAGCGAATGTGAGCTGTCACTATGGGCCATGCGATCGCATGGGTTTCCCTCACATATTCCATGCGATCGCATGACAGTGGAATTTAGAAAAGATCTATAAAAGTCGACGAGTTCATCTCATTGTAACACACACACACACAAACTACTCTATCTCTCTCTGTATTATAATTTTATTATTATTATTATTATTATTATTATTATTATTATTATTATTATTATTAATATTAATATTAAGATTATTAATAATCTTATTATTATTAGTATTAGTATTATTAGAAGCGATATTATTAGTATTATACATAAAATACTACGACGAGGGTATGCGCGAGCGATTTTAAAACGGGTTTTCAAACGGGATAGAGCTAAGGAAATTATGGGTTATAGCTATGGAGGTTATGGGTATTGTTCGCAAGTCAAACCTAGTGTTTATCATCTCCGTTGAGTCTACGTACTTTCCTGCAATATTGAATCTCAATATTGATACGTGAGCATTCATATCTCAACTTTTATATATTAATAGTGTATCTCTGACTAGTGCTCGAGTATATATGTTTATGCATGCGTGTATGCTTTAATTTTGTCGTTAGATAGTTTATGGTGAATCACGAATTTGATACATATGTTACTGATATAAAGTATATGATATGCATGTTTTTGGAAACCTGGCGAAAAATTATTAACTTTTCATTTAGAAATAGCATGATTTCGATGAACGGATTAAAAGATACGGTCAACTGAATTATGATTAACATTAATTGAAATTGCTTTTGAATCTGCAATTGATATTTAAACAACTTGTTTATAAGATTGATAAATTGGATTTTCGAATATTAATAATCGAGTAAATGAATTTCTAGATAAGGCACGGCTCGTTTTGTTGAACAATTGTCAAAGTTGACTGTCTTATCATGTTTTAAAGCTTTATTAACACTATAATCTAATTTTACAAGTATTGGAAAACTATGTGAACTAATAAAATATTTTCTATTGCCATGATAATTCAAATATAATACAGCTCCTGAAATAAATAATATTTTGAGTTTGATAAACTATAAATTCGTTCAATTATTAATACTTATACTATGTTAATAAACATATAGAGATTTAAAGATCATATTGGGTCAGGTTAACTTTTGAGATGACTTTTGTTAACTTTTGTATGTCGGTCTCGAGCATTAGGATTGTGATACACTATGACCCGACCTAGCTTGTTAGACATTTATTTACCAACATATGTTCTCTAGGTTAAGATCTATGGTTACTTTGCATTCTGAGTTTCGGTCACATTTCGATGAATGACCTTATGTGCTGCTAAGGTGAGTTTCATATGCTCCCTTTTTAATTGCTTTTGCAATCTATATTTTTGGGCTGAGAATACATGCACTTTATTTTAAATGCAATGGACACAAGTACATACTAAATTCTACACCGAGTTTGAACCGAAAATCCCTTAGCTTTGGTAACTAGTAACTGCCAGTTATAAGAATTGGTGGGCGCGAGTAGTTGTATATGGATCCATAGGGCTTGACATCCCCATCTGTTCCAGGTATAGAAAACCTAGCCTGAACTATAAAACAGACGTATGCTATTTGAGTTTAGTACACGTTGGATTGCGTGTATTGTACATGTTGGTTGCATGTATGTTAAAACAGGGGTACTTATTATAACATTAAAGTTTAGTTACCAGGGTGCTCAATCTTGTAGAATATTTTGATAAACGTTTCTGGATGAAACAACTAAAATCTTGTGATCCACCTTTATATACAGATTATGTGCAACATTAAAACTATGAACTCACCAACATTTGTGTTGACACTTTTAAGCATGTTTATTCTCAGGTTCCTAGAAGTCTTCCGCTGTTTGCTTATACGTTATACAAGCTATGTGCATGGAGTCATACATGCTTTATTCGAGAAAACTTTGCATTCACAAAATCATCACCATGTATCTTATTTGACTGTATTGTCAACGGATGTATTCTTAAAAACTATTATATACGGTGATTGTCTATACGTAGAAATCATCAGATGTCGAAAACCTTGGATTTATATATTCATTTATGGTGTGCATTTTCAAAAGAATGCAATGTTTATAAAACGTATCATATAGAGGTCAAAACCTCACTATGAAATCAATGAATGATGTATTCGTTCAAATGGATTTGGACGGGTCATCACATAAAATAACCCAACTGAAGCGCAGGAACATATCACAAAGGTAAAAGTCACTAAAAGTCTACTTCAAATGCAATAAAAACCTCACAAGTGGTTTATGGTGATTAACATATAAATATACATCTACTGATATCATGTGTAGGATATATTTGATCCACTTTTGATTCTTTTATACATGGTAATAGTGTTTGCAAAATTACTTACGAGTACGGTTGCAGCTTCCCCATGATATTACCTTCAGTTATTCGCGGATTCATGCAAAACTTTTTTTCCCGGTCACTTACGTCAACTTCTTGTTAGCCCTGTTGGCTTTATTTTTGTCGGTCATCGCCTAAAAAAGAAAATATATTAAATATTCTAATTTGAAAATAAAATAATATAAAAAAGTTACACAAAGTGTAAGATTATTTCATACCTTCACCCTTTCTCTACTCCAATATTCAGGAAGTCTTCTCCAATGTCTTTTGATCAGTTCTTCAGGTGGTGAATTCAATTGAATCCCCATTGATAAAGACGGATCAAAGTAGACTTCCTTTATTCTTGCCCTCCAATTTTTCATTTTTCGACCATATGACTGGAGTATCCAAGAATTACCAGTTTGTGGAATATCAAACTTTGTCTATAAATTATAAAAAGAGAAAACATATCACATGAGAAGAAAAAAAAGGCTTATTATCACACAGATTTTAAAATACGTACCTTTAAGAAAGTTGAGCAACTTATCTTTTTTGTGTGTGTGTGTGTGTGTTTTAACTTGATTCCACGGTCTATAAAGTGGACAATAGTGGTAGCTCCACGTTAAGTAACCAAGAAAATGGGTGATTTTACTACTGTTTTTGTAAATCGGCTATCCATGTTCATTAACAGAAATTGGAATTAGAACAGATGCCTCGCCTTCTGTTTCCAGATTTTTTGCATAAGTGCCGTCCTCGAACTCTGTCGCCTTTATCTACAAAATATGAGCACTTGATTTACAATTTATATACTAAACTATCAACAATATAAATCGAATAAACAAAACAAATTATAAAAACAAAAAATAACCTAATTCATCTACTAGTTGGGTAGTTTGCTGATCAACATTCATCACAGTTTGAGTACTCGCATTTACTTCTTTACTCGTATAATAAAAAGGATACTGAAAGTTAGAATACATTATTTAACGTAATAAAAAGAATCAAGCAATATAGAAAAAATAGACATTATAGTTGTCGGGTGGTTTCTAGTTGGTGGTCTTCAAAATCATCATAATATTCATTTCCATATACGTAACCATCGTAAATATCATTGTTGGCTTCATACTCAGGCCCGGGCTCCATATCCGTTTCTTCATCTCTAAGACTTCTAGCTTCTTCGTGTCTAACTTTTTTGTGTCTAGACACCAACTTTCCCTCTAAATTTTGATCTTCGGGATTGTCTGTGTTAAGTAATGTAATCAATACATGTATTATATATTGTGAATGAATTATCAGTACATGAAGAGATGCCATATATAGCCAAATACCCTAGCTAAGTATAATGGGCTAAGCCCAATAAGCATAATACATGGCCGAAGATTGCCTAAACCCAACAGAAACATACAACAAAAAATAAGCCCGATACAGCAAAAACAACTAATACAGCCCAGATCAAGGTTTAATGTGAAATCTATCACCAAACACATCTAAATTCTATACATCAGCAACCCTGCTAATACCTTCATAAATAATACATGATATGTGTACATAGTAATGAAATAGTTAATATGAACTCACCATGATTGACTCTTATTCCATCTGGAGCTTTACCTTTTTAACCCTCGGCCTCGTATAACTTGTTTGGCCCTTGGATTTTGCGTATAACCCTTTAGAGACATCAGGATTAACAGAAACTCTTTTATGTGTTAAACTCGCTTTTCTCATTGTATTGGGAGCAAGGAACTGTTTGCTTTTGCTTTTCTTGGTGGTTTGAGTCACAGTAGCCTCAACCTGTTTACCTGATCTAAACTGGCAAGAGTTCTTGTTTCCTTCCATTGACATAATCTAAAAGAATGTAACGAACAATACGTACTCAGCAATTATATGAATAACATCTATTCATTTAGCATAACATACTTGTATATTTATAAACCTTTTAGCTACATAAAAATAAAAATTAATAAAGTTAACATAATACGCATTTTGGATGGTCCATACTCCACACATAATACGGAGTTACATCTTTTCATCGTCTTATGCTCAAAAAGATTCAAGATTGGTTGGAAGTTAATTCAAGTTTATGACTGTTTTTATTTAAAATGCTTGTTATTGGAAGTTAATTCTAAAGATTGGTTGACTATTTTAAATGCACAATTATTCAAAGCATGACCGAATTTGTTAAAGACAACATTCTCATTAGAAAACTTCTTATATGAAGAACATCTATTCATTTAAAGCAACAGAGTTATAAATAGTTTTATATATGGAGTAGTTAGCAACAATGTTATAAACAATCTAAAAGAATCGTTAATAACATACAAGATAGATACTTGTGTTCTTTGGTGAAAATTGAGATAGCTTGAGTTCTTTGATTCACAAAGATATTTTGAAAAACCAAATAAACCAAACCGAATAAACCACGTAAACTATAAACCGACCGAACGAACACCCATATGCATGATGATTTGAAGACTTTATTTTCCATAGTGGCATCCGTTTTTAAAACTATTTCGTTTATTTTATGTTATGGGTGAAACCAGTGGCGAATTTAGAATCAAAATTCAATGGGGTCCTTAATTTTTTGTTCAAAACTAATTAAGTTTAAAGGATAATTTAGTGGTTGTTTACCTTAAGAAAACTATAAATCCTAAAATTATTTGGGGTCTTGTACTTAATTTAAGAGGTGTCCTGGACAATTTGAAGGTTATCTTATAAAAAAAATTTCATAACTAGTGGTGTCACGGGACACCATGGATATCAACTTAAACTCGCCACTGGGTGAAACAATTTCTTTTATTTCTGTTATGTAAAACTCTTTTTAATTAAATAAATGCCATTATCTTTTGAAATGTCGCATATAGCTTGTGTCGACTGGACTTTGGACCTTTGGTAATACGCCGCGTTTAGTCACATTTTCACGGGGTAATACAGACCCGATCCATCGTCCACCCGGTCGACTAGTTAGTCGTAAAAGTTCGGCTTCATCTGACGCTACTTCATCACGTTGCTCATTCGATGAAGTTCGTTCTCAAATCATGATAACTCAACTAGAAATTGCTCTAACCCAAGAAAAACGTCAAGTGTCAGGAATGAAACAAAAGAGTCGCGCCTTCAAAATTTTCAACACAACCATCTACCCGACCTTGCCTAAAAGAGACCATAAAAATCCTTCAAAAATATCGCGAGAGTATGAAATAGGTATTGGCACCAGATGAAGAGGAAGAAGAAGAAACGACGCCTCTCGACTATTTTATTTATTATAATAATAAGTTTCGTAATATTTATGTAATGTTTTTTATTTATTTAGTTATGTAATGTTTTTTTCATCTTATTTTAGTAATGCTTGATTTTATTTAAATTAATTGTTATTTTAATTTGTTTATTAATGTATTTAAATAATAACTTAAAATGAGTTTAAGTTTGAGGTGAATTGTAAGATATGAGGGATTTGTTAAAGAAACGTTAAAATTTGTGAAATGATATTTCCACCATTCAAATCACTCTTTCCACCAAAAATATATACTATTGAGTTGTACAGTACAATTTATTAATGCTCAGTTTGTGGTGGAAAGAGTAATTTAATGTAAGTGGAGCATTGATGGCACCCGCGGGTCGTTGGCGCGGATCCACTACATCCATCACCCGCACCCGCGGATTTTTTGAAGATCCATTAGCTCGCGGATCTTGGTTAACGAATTTATTTTTAAATCCATGCCCGTATTCACGGATATTCGTGGGTCGCGAGTTTACCCGTGGATCTCATTCAAGAAGTATATGTAAGTTAAAGTATACAAAAATCCAAAATAAATATCATTACATAATTCAAAGTGAAATGAAAAACATAATCAAATCATATATCCATGTTTATGATATAATAAAATGAGAAAACATATATTACTTATATACTTTTTGCTAATATATGTAAAGCTACAATGTTTAAAATTAACAATCAAAATTTAGTTGCTAAACCTAATCATACAGTAGGTTGAAGAATTACTTAAGTGATAGATAAAAATTAAATTTATTTAAGATGGTCTAATAAACGAAACAAACAACTACATGCTTTGATTATAATATATATATATATATATATATATATATATATATATATATATATATATATATATATATATATATATATAATGTGTAGTTGTGAGATGCTCTAATTACTAAAAAGTTCGATACCAAAATAATATGAGGAATGTAGAAACTTATACGGAGTAATCTATTACTTATTGGCCATTTATTCAGGGTGATATTCACCCATTTACAACGGTTATATCCGTGGATTATTCAAACGGGTATTGCGGGTTTTCGGATCGGATTTTACCCGCAACAGATATATTACATCCATCACCCACCCGCGACTCGTCAACGGGTACAATATTACATCCATCGCCCACCCGCGGGTAAAAATTTTTGATTTTATCCACCCATCACGGGCGCGGGTATCTGCGGATCTTAGATTTTTTTAAATCCATTACCATCCCTAAAATGGAGGAGGGAAGTTTACTTTTATGGAGGTGATTCTCACACACTATTTTTTGATTCATGTACATTTTTGTCTCATAAAATTAAAGTTATGTCTCTGGAAAGTTAAACTTATATTATTAATTATTAAAGTAGGTATAATTGAGAGTAAAATAGATAATTAGGTGTATATGGATAAAAAAAGTTACTAATTTATTTGATTAATTAATTATAACTGATAAGGAAGCTCTAAATAGTCCCACTCATCATGAATCCGACGTTTTGGCTCTTATCGTAAAGAAACTTGGTAATTAAAAATAGACATCAAAATTCAATTAAATTCAATAATCATCAATTCATCAATAAATTTTTATTTTTATAGTAATATAAATATAAATAAATTTATATACACCTAAAATAGATTGGGTGGAGTAGTAACTTGCAAGGACCAGCAGCAGGGGAAGTGAAGCGGTCGGGCTCACCATATCTGTAACTAACCAACTGTCTTCAGTTCATTCAATTTCAATTAATTAATTAATTAATTAATTAATTGAATTAAAATCAAAATGGGTGACATGAACGACCACAACCACCACCACCGTGTTGATGTTGACGACGTCACAGAACATCATCCCGAGCCACGTGGCACCACCACCACCATTATCAAACATGACCACAACAAACGTGTTGCTTCCATTGATATTTTCAGAGGCCTTACTGTTGCGGTATGCCCAATACATATCTTCTTTCTTATGTCCATCCTTATTTTTGATAATTTATTGTAATTTACGATAACTATGTCTCAGTTTACTCCAACCGTTAAAATTTGAACCAATTGGTAATAATCGGTGATGATGATGAGCAAGCAACCATTATTCATGTTTTGGAGTGATTTTTAAGGATAGAATTGAGTCAACACTCGATAGGGGCTGCCATGGTATGTTTAGATAGCCATTTAATAATTGTTTGCTAATTGCTAATGATTAGGGCTACCATCATAACAGCAAGATCTAATAGAAGGATATACGGAGTATGTTGGGTAATTTTAATATAGACATGTTAAATATTTTAATGTGTCCATAGTTTGGTTTAATAATTATTATTTTGATTGTTAGTAGAAGGTTTAATTAAATAATTATTCAGTAAGGTTTAATTAGTTAGTTAAGGTATGGAACTGTGGAACCGTAGTCATGTTGACTGACCGATTATATCTCACATGAAAGTTGGACGTGGGATAAAAACATTTCGATATAGAAGAAGCATGAGTGTTAGTGGGTAATTAAGTAATGCCAAAGTAGTGGTAGGTGATAGTAGTGTAGTGTGTGAACGTGTGGGGTGTAGTAAGTTATTGTGTGAGTGTCGTGAATGACAAAAGGCGGAAAGTATTAAACATGTACGTAGTCCGTGTGGTTATATTGTTCCTTATACACTTTATATTCAATCAATATATTGTGTATATTGTGGTATGTTCCAACAATTATAAACAAAGCAAAGGAAGAAGGAACATGTATGTTCCAACAAAGTATTTAATAGATTGAATATATATTTTTTTTAATGATTGTAGTTAGACATACTAACAGTTATTATCATTAGTGGTTATCATTATCATGAATTCATGATATCATCTATATACACTCATGACATGTACCTTCTCTCATTAAGTACTAATCACACTGAAAAGTGAAAAGTATCCTACTTTACCATTTTTCTCTTGTATTATCACCTTCTATAACACATAAACTGATGATGTGGCACCGGTTATGATGACGTATGATTGTTTTTAGCCCACCAACATGTCCTGCATATAAGTCCAATAGTTCCCCTAATCCTCTAAAACCAATTGGTGATGGAGGGAGGTTCTCATAGGTTTATAAGCATTCATTTGTTTCTTTCATTTGTTATGATGACGTGTCATCGTATATGGCTGCCACATCATTCAAAAATATGGTAACCGAGTTCATATGACATCATTCAAAAAGAAATGTAGTTGATGATTTTGGTAGATGATGCTGGTGGAGAATGGCCTGTAATCGGGCATGCACCTTGGAACGGTTGTAACCTTGCTGATTTTGTGATGCCATTTTTCTTGTTCATTGTTGGTATGTCCATTGCACTTGCTCTCAAGGTTTGCTCTTCTCATACTCAATGCTCTCCACATCTATAGTTTCTATTATATTGCTAAAATGATGATTTCATTATTAGGCTAATTCCTTTGTTAAGAAAAAATCAAAAAGAAAAAGAAAAAAATCTAAGCATGGTGGATGATGTCATTAATCTAAATAATTTTTAATTAAAATTTAATCTTATTAATTAATTATTATTATTAAATCTTATTAATAATTATTTTAATTATTAAAATTAAATTATTTTAAATTAATTTAATTAATTATTTATAAAAGTTAGGCAGGAGGAAACCAATTATACATTTATATTTTAATTTACACTCTTAAAATTTTATGACAACCAATATTATCTCTTATGATTGGATGTGGATTGTTAAATATGCATTTTAGGTGTTTGATGAAATGTTCAGCTGACGAGTTTTTTAGTCGAACTATGTGGTTCTACGGGTCATTAAACTAAATAACTTTAGCATTTACGTTCACTTAATATCTATCATTAAACTGTTTCGTTTAAACAAACCCGTGATTTCACGGGTGATTTCACTAGTGTATACTTATATTTATATACATACAATACAATATATGTATATATAAGGACTTTTATCTTGTTCCAGAGAATACCTGATAAATTCATCGCGATAAAAAAGGTGATACTTCGGACTCTAAAGCTCATTTTTTGGGGTCTTCTGTTACAAGGTCAGTTCTTCATTTCACATATAACTTTTATAGTCAGTGGGTCGAGAATGTTGATAACGGGTCATGTATTGATTAATATAGGTGGTTATTCACATGCTCCCGACAAATTATCTTATGGTGTTGATGTGAAAAATATTAGGTGGTTTGGTATTCTTCAGGTAACTATGATCACAATCTTCTTTTGTAACTTATAACAAAACGATTAATGCTCATATTAAGTAGGTTTATATATGAAAATTCTTTTTTTCTTTTTTTTTTTAATTGTAGAGAATTGCTCTCGCATATTTCATAGTGGGAATGTTAGAAATTGCAACTCAAGGTGCACAAGACAAGGAACTGCCACCTGGACATTTCTCTATATACAAGTTGTATATTTGGCACTGGTATATTTCATCCCGATCTCTCTCTCCGTATTATGTGGGTCAACAAAGAAAATGAAAGATACTGTCATGAAAAGAGATTGGTCAAACATTGTACAAAATGCGTTTATGATCCATAAAAGTTCTCGTTTTGACTTGTTTTAATGTAAAATTTGCAGGCTGCTCGGAGCATGTGTTCTCATAGTCTACATGACAGTTGTTTATGAAATTAATGTCCCAAGTTGGGAGTTCACAGTTCGCAATACAGACAGCGCTGATTACGGAAAGATTTTAACTGTATGTATCACTCACACGATCCCTAATAAATTGGTTCATCTTGACTTTTGAGATCAAGTGTAGTAATAATTCAATTAAACTAGCAAAATTTCGTTCTTAATAAATGGGTCCATTTTGGTTCATTTAATCTTAATTGATTAAACCAATCTGACCCATTAGGACCCTTACTAAAACTTGACCTGGTTCGATCAGGTAACTTGTGACGTGAGAGGAAAACTCGATCCTCCATGTAATGCAGTGGGTTATATTGATAGGAAAGTGCTTGGAATTAATCATATGTATCAGCATCCCGCTTGGAAAAGATCTAAGGTAATCAGATAATCGACTTCATCCCGTGTTCGATAATGTTTTCTCATGCTCATTGGCCTCTACTAGAAGGGGCAAGATCTATAGACGGGTCAGTAGGTTAGGTAATGTGAAAAACAGTTGCAAAGGCATATTTTCAACTAAAAATTGAAAGAAGGGCCGGACCATTGGATAAAGAGGTTGTAGTTATGACAAAACAAATCGTTGAATAACACGGTTTAAGAGTTTGTGTGAATTTAATATTTTTATGGGTGAATTTAACTCGTTTGACCTGTTCGACCCACTTTGGATAAATACTAACCAGAAAGCCAGTTCAGAAGTAAATGGGTCAAAATTGCTACCTAACTTCTTGATTTTACTTTTAATTTGATGATTTGCTAAAGGTTACTTATTGTTTAATTTCAATATCAGGCTTGTACTGCAAGATCCCCTTATGAGGGTCCTTTCAAGAAGACTGCTCCATCTTGGTGTTGGGCACCTTTTGAACCTGAAGGAGTTTTAAGGTCTGTTTTTTGTGTGGAGCATAAAATAATAACTTAGAAAATAATTGAAAGACTTCACGTATAACTTTTTTTTTTTTTTTTGCTCAGGTTTGAAGTCAAGTTGTGTACTGATAAAATGAAATATAATGTGCTATAAAAATGATAGAAAAAGTCAGATTGGTTATATTAAAAAAGAAAACAAATCATAGAAAAAACGTCTGTTTATTAGTGTGTCAGTTTATTTAAAAGAAAAATGGGACAAACGGGTTGAGCGGGTCAAAAGTCAGTAAGTGTATTCATAAAATCTCCTAAATGGTTTAATAACGAATAGTTAGAATGGCTAATATCCAACTTATTCGTGCAGTGTGAGGCCCGGCCCGGCCGGTTTTAACATGTACTAAACTAACAATTACATGCTCTATCCAGACCCGTATTGACCCATTAACTAACACCACACCTGATCTGCTCTTTTAGCCACGTCTCGATCTTTGAGTCTTCCCATACTGTCTTTACATTATTTCTTATGTGATCATGAACATAAACAAATTACTGTGTACTGTAACAGCTCTATTTCTGCTATCCTCTCTACAATTATTGGGGTGCACTTTGGGCATGTTCTCGTACAGATAAAGGTTCGTTGTTTTTACCTCAAAAGTATAAGTAGACCTTTTACTGTGGGGTAGAAATGAGTACTAGTGTCCTACACGTTTGTTTTTCGGTTGCTGTATAATTGCTAGACGGTTTCAGGATCATTCAGCTAGGCTGACACATTGGATAATAATGGGTGTAGCCCTTCTTGTTTCAGGAATTATTCTTCATGTCACCAATGGTCCGTATCCTGACAATTAACTAATTACTTTCCAAGTTGTTAAATTGTAAACTTAAATCAAGACCATCTTGCCAAGTCTACCTTCAGTTTTGTGATGTGTCACTCTATATTTGTTTCTTTTTTGCAGCAAATCCTCTAAATAAACAGATGTACACTTTCAGCTATGTTTGTGTAACGTCAGGCGCTGCTGCAATCGTCTTCTCATTTTTCTATATTATGGTAACTCCACATCCGTTAATTTAACTGCTATATATTGTCTACATTCATCCCTGAAGCAAGTCATTTTGACTTTTAGAGGTCAAAGGAGTTGCATGTTCCCATATCTACTTAATAGTCTGACTTTAAAAGTCTTAAGTTTGAATCTTTACAATAAATAATGGGGTACTTTTAGATACCTATAAATGGGTCCATTTGAAATTTTAACCCACCTAAAATGTTACCTGCTTTTAACTGAAGTTGCCCAATTTGCTACCATTAACTTTTGATTGATGTAAGAGATTCTAAGGGAGTTCGTTTCACTTGCAGGTTGATATCTGGAAGTTGAGATATATGTTTCTGCCATTGGAATGGATCGGAAAAAATGCTATGCTTGTGTATGTTATGGCAGCCGAAGGCATCTTTGCAGGATTTTTTAATGGCTGGTATTATGATGATCCTCATAACACGCTTGTAAGTTTCACATCCACTTGTTCTTGTTGATCTGTAATTGTGATTTTACATCCAATGGGTTGACATGAAAACACGTGTTAAATCTATAACTTGTAAGTAACTGAATTGAATGGATGCAGATATATTGGATTCAAAAACACGTGTTCATTGGAGTTTGGCATTCAAGAAGAGTGGGAATTTTACTTTATGTTATATTTGCAGAGATAATGTTTTGGGGGATCATTTCAGGCATTTTGCATAGGTTGGGAATTTATTGGAAGCTTTAGTGTTTGCTTGTTTAAGGAACATTTATTGTTGTTTTTATATTTGTACATACACTTTTTTAGAGTAAAAATGTCTGTAGGGTCAATGTACACATACAGTATCAAATGTTATTTTGGTTGGTTTGTTCAGACGGATAGGAGGAATAAAGATGAGTCAATACGTACCATCTGAACTTGCAAGTATAATGCTGCATATTTCATCAACGCATCTGATAAATGAAAATTATTTTGTGTTAATAAAAAAATGAAAATTATTTTGTGCTAATAAAATATTATCACATAGTTAATGACTTAACGAGTTTAAACGATGAGTTCGATCTACGCTGGAGTCGTTTGAAAATTGATTATGCATTTTATATAATCATAACCAAATAATCACTTGTATCAAAACGTGATTCAGATTAACGGTGTTTGGATTTGATTATGCTGTGTGATATCATGATAATCTGAAAATCAATTTTTTAGTGTTTGGGAAAATTAAAATATTTGATAATTAAACATGTAAAATTATTAAAATAGACATTTCTATTAAATAAGATAATATACATTTAAAAATACTACGAGTAACATTTAAAATGATATGGATTGAAAAGGTTACAATATATATGTTGAATATGAGAGGTGAGTCAATAGTCAATGCATACATGCATCATACATGGATACAAAATTTATTCACCACCGTCACGAGAATATTAACTTGCAAAAATTGTGGGGCACTAAGGTAATTTGATCAACACATGCAAGTTTTCCAAAGTTGCGTTTTCCTTGCACTAACTAGGGACCTACTTCTCTAAATATGCGTTTCGAAGTTCACATAACGTAATAAATTAATTTTTAAATTATTTTTAGTAAATAAACTGATTATTTACATCTTCAAAATGAAATAATTAAAAAATTTATTTTCAAATCGCCTTCTCAAACACCCCTAACAATGTTATGTAAATGGGAGAAGCCAGAAGGGCACTAGGATGGGCCCAGGCTTGGATAATAATGTTAGCCGATGTTATTTTGTATACATGTATTGTTAGCCCATTTATATAAGGGCCCTTTTATTATTATGAGTCCATTAGGTTTGGGTCCCTAGTCTATTTATTTATGTGTATGCTAGAGGAGCAATGATGAACAACACAATCACAATTACTTTGCATCTATGTCTCTTTCATGGTATCAGCAGCCTTACTAACACTTTAACCCTAAAAACAAAAATCCCACTATCCGTCTCCTATCATTCAAAACTGCCGCTATAAACAAAATCATACAAGAGGGTCGCATAAACCCAATTTAAATATCAATACTATTACGTCATCCAAATCCACATGAATAAAAAATTCCACTATCTCCTCCCTTCTTTTCTTTTTCAATTGTCTTTCATCTTGAAGTGCATCTTGGAAGTGGTTGACACGTGCTCCACCACTATATTTAATTGGGTACATTTTTATTATTTTTTTCTCATTTGTGGGTTGATTCTCACTCTGGTTACTACGGAGTATATATTATAATTGTATTTTTGTTTCTACATTCATCTTCTGTCCTATATATAACATGTGGAACAATCGTCGCAATGAAAGAAAAACAAACCCATATGCCCATATTGAAGCTCAACTGTTAGACATAATAAATGTCAATCAACATATAATAGGTCAGTTAGGCTTGTCCCAACAATACTCAGCCCACAAAACCCAACAATCTAGATTTGGAGGATTTGATTCAAATTATGTTGGGTCCAATATATTGGGTTTTAACGGATTACAACAGAATCATCAGTACAAAGTCCAACAGTGCATACAGAATGGGCCGCCATATGCTTCTGTCAGCCAACAGACCAATCAATTTGGGCCTTATCATAACACATTTAACACAATGACTAATCAGAATTACGGTTCATCTGGATGGAATATGGATACTGGTGCGACTTCTCACCTTACTTCTAGCACAAATAATCTTAGTACGATTTTTAATCATTGCATGTATCCTTCTGTAGCTGTTGGTGACGGAAATCCCATTCCTGTCACCAACACTGGTCATAGCGTGTTGCCTAATATTCATCGACCCCTTCATCTAAATCATGTACTTGTTACCCCAAATATTGTTAAAAACCTTATATATGTTCGTAAATTTACTCGTGATAATAAAGTCTCTGTTGATTTCGACGAGTTTGGTTTTTCTGTGAAGGATTATTTGACTCGTCGTCTTCTACTCCGATGTGACAGCACCGGAGACCTCTACCCTTTCACGACTCCTGCTCCGCAACCCATTCATCAAGCTCTTCTCACTACTCCAACCACCTGGCATCAGCGTCTTGGACACCCCAATAACGATGTTTTACGTCGACTTATTTCTTCTAATTCTATTGTTTGTAATAAAACGAAGACTCCCATGCTTTGCCATGCTTGTCAGCTTGGTAAACATGTGAGACTTCCTTTTTCTGTTTCCAATACTAATGTTACTTCATTATTTGACATTGTTCACTCAGACCTATGGACTTCTCCCGTTCCAAGCTTTAGTGGTTACAAATATTATGTTATTTTTCTAGATTATTACTCTCACTACTTATGGATTTTTCCTTTACGCAATAAATCTGATGTATTTAACATATTTATTCAGTTCCGTACATATATTAAGACTCAATTCAATTCCAAAATTAAAGCTTTTCAATGTGATAATGGTGGTGAATTCGATAATACACAAATGCATCAACTCTTTAAAAACAACGGCATCCAAATACGCTTCTCTTGTCCCCACACCCCCCAACAAAATGGTAAATCCGAACGCATGCTTCGCACAATAAATAACCTCATCCGAACTTTACTCTTCCAAGCTCGCCTTCCTCCCACTTTCTGGGTTGAGGCTCTCCATATGGCCACCTATCTCTTAAACCTTCTACCCTCATCCGCCATTAATTATGAGATTTCTCACACCCGACTATACAAATACCCTCCAAACTACTTCACTTTTCGTGTCTTCGGATGTTTATGCTATCCTCATCTTCACACCACAAATAAACTCGATCCCCGATCCACTCCATGCATCTTTCTAGGGTACCCGTCCAATCACCGCGGGTACCGTTGCTATGATCTTTCCACCCACAAAATCATCCTGTCTCGTCACGTCACCTTTGACGAGACTTCTTTCCCCTACGGCTCCACTACTACATCTCCTCCATCGTCTTACGAGTTCCTTGATCCTCCTCCACCCAATCTCTTCTCTCGAGACATCTCTGATACACACATCACCACTCCCGAGCAGCCAACTCCACCTCCTCCTCCACACACTACTCCTAATACTCCCACTCCTCCTACTTCAACTCCCGAACCACCGCCAGCTGCCCCTCCTCAGAACACGACCTCCACTCACCCCATGATCACTAACCACCGGCTTGGCACAACTAAACCCGTTCAACGCCTAAATCTTCTTGTCTCGACACAGTCTCCCGCTCCTAAAAACTATTCTCATGCTCTCAACGACCCTAATTGGCATCACGCTATGACCGAAGAATATAATGCTTTGATTAAAAATGGTACTTGGACTCTTGTGCCTCGCCCCTCGGACACGAACATAGTTCGCTCTATGTGGTTATTTAAGCACAAGTTTAATGTTGATGGTACTTTGAGTAGATATAAGGCTCGACTTGTGGCTAACGGTCGTAGTCAACAGGTTGGTATTGATTGTGACGAGACCTTCAGCCCGGTTGTCAAACCGGCTACTATCAGGACTGTTCTTAGCCTTGCTATTTCTCGACACTGGCCTATTCATCAGCTAGATGTCAAGAATGCGTTCGTTCATGGTAATCTCGCAGAGACTGTCTATATGCATCAGCCCCCTGGTTTTTGGGACCCTACTCACTCCGATCATGTTTGTCTTCTACATAAGTCACTTTATGGGCTCAAGCAGGCCCCCCGGGCTTGGTTTCAGAGGTTTTCAGAATATGCCCAACGCGTTGGTTTTCAGCATAGTAGATGTGATTCCTCCCTGTTCATCTACAAACAGGGTGCTGACACTGCTTATCTATTATTATATGTGGACGATATTGTTTTGACAGCCTCAACTCCTGCATTTCTACAGCATGTTATTGCATCATTACATACGGAGTTCTCGATGACTGACCTTGGTCCGCTGAACTACTTTTTGGGTATCTCTGTTACTCGCACATCTTCTGGGATGTTTCTATCCCAGAAGAAATATGCTACCGAGATTATTGAGCGTGCCGACATGGGTAATTGTAACCCCAGCAGGACACCGGTAGATACTAACACCAAACTTACTGCATCCGGTCCACCTGTTAAGGACCCCACTATGTACCGTAGTCTCGCAGGAGCCGTCCAGTATCTCACGTTTACTCGTCCTGATATCTCTTATGCGGTTCAGCAGATTTGTCTATTTATGCATGATCCCCGAGAACCACATCTGGCAGCTCTCCGGCGCATTATTCGGTATGTTCAGGGGACTATTGATCTCGGCCTTCAATTATTAGCATCCTCCACCACCTCTTTAGTCGCATACTCCGACGCCGACTGGGCAGGTTGTCCTTCTACTCGACGATCCACTTCAGGGTACTGCGTGTTTTTGGGTGATAATCTACTATCTTGGTCCTCAAAGCGACAACATACTCCGTCACGCTCCAGTGCTGAAGCAGAATATCGCGGGGTAGCGAATGCTGTTGCCGAAACATGTTGGATTCGTAATCTTCTACGTGAGTTGCACTGCCCTTTATTCTCTTCTACAGTCGTTTATTGTGATAATGTTAGTGCTGTATACATGTCTGGTAACCCGGTTCAACATCAGCGAACCAAACACATTGAGATTGACATACACTTTGTTCGTGATCTTGTCACGAAGGGTCAGGTTCGAGTACTTCATGTACCTTCTCGCTACCAGTATGCCGACATCTTCACCAAAGGCCTCCCAACAGCTCTTTTTGACGAGTTTCGCACCAGTTTGAGCATGCGGGAAACTCCCGCTCCAACTGCGGGGGGATGTTAGCCGATGCTATTTTGTATACATGTATTGTTAGCCCATTTATACAAGGGCCCTTTTATTATTATGAGTCCATTAGGTTTGGGTCCCTAGTCTATTTATTTATGTGTATGCTAGAGGAGCAATGATGAACAACACAATCACAATTACTTTGCATCTATCGTCTCTTTCAAATAAGACTATATATATTACACCGTAGAATTTTAGACACAACCCTAAACCATAAATAAACTTAACTAATTAAATTGTCGACATTCGACATTCATAATAGTAAAAATCCAGCGAAACGACTACATTGGCGCGTTTAAGGTACGTACATCTTGTTCGTGTCTTATCTTTTTGATATAAACAAGTTCAATTTCTTGCTTTTCTTTTGTAGATATATTGTTTGGTTTTCACCTTTAGGTGCCCATTATCGATTGAAGACGTACATTATTCTTGATTCGTGTTTTGTTTTGTGATGGACGCTGGCTTTTTACCTGATTGACATAGTTGTTAATATACTTGCTAGGCTTTCAGCAAAACCATTGCTACGGTTTCGGTGCGTATCCAAGTGTTGGCAATCCATGCTTATCGATCCGTACTTTATGAAGTTAAGATCACGCAAAACTTTATGAAGTTAAGATCACGCAAAAACATCATTCTCGCTTTAGGTAAAACCTTACACTTCATAGACGACAATGTACCGCCTGATAACAATACTTATTCGACATTCAAATGCTCTAGTCCATCAGAACAATTAGGTATCAAAGAAACATATAATGAAGTTATTGGATCGTTGAATGGGTTAGTCGTATTGGTCAATGTAAATGGTTTCGTTTTATATAACCCTTTTACTGGTAAGTCCAAGAAACTTCCAGTTCCTCCTGCTTCAAATCGTTGGGATTGTAGCGACCCGACCAAATCGTCACTGACGGCGCCGTCTACTTAGGTCCCGTTACGTGGTCATAAGTCTTAAAACAACGTTTGACCAAAAGATATGTCGCATTCATTTCAAATGTAAAGGTTGTTCAAGTTTACAAGAATAGTTCCACCACAAGTTACGATACAAAGTTTTAAGTACAAATGAAACTTATGCGACACAATTTAAAAGTATCCAAAAGACGCTCCATGTATGCATATATACTCGACATCCAATGCAAGTATCAAAATAATGAGCGGAAGCATGTATCATGTATCGTTCAAGGACCTGAGAAAAACATAGAAATCTGTCAACGAAAACGTTGGTGAAATCATAGGTTTAAGTAAGTAAGTACAAGTGAACCACAAGATTTGCATCAATGAAATAATAGTAATACATTCCAAAAGTTTGTTTCACGAGCACCCAATTATCAATGCTTAACATTTCCTTCCATTGAACCCCATCACTTAGTGCTAGAACATACACTGTTTCTCGAAAATATATTTCATTCGTAAACGGTAGCGAACCGTTTGAATGAGGGTTTGTCAAACCCATATGGATCCATACAACATAAGTTCTCGCTTACACCCGGCAAGTGTAACTAATGATAATCGAATTGAGGATTTTGTTCTAAACTCGTATGTAGAATGTTTGTTTTCCTGTACTTGTGTTCACTTAGTAAAGAAATGTTTATGTTTTCTCATCCCAAATGTAAGTTCAAAAAAAAGAGTAAAAGTGGGACTATGATCTCACCTTGAGTGCACGAGTAGTAAAGTACTTCGACAAGTAAACGTGTGCAAAGAACAATGCTAGTCTTGACCTAAACAATAGGTTGTATCAATAACGGTAAACACGATAGGTCAAAGATGTTCAATTAGCCCTATGGCTCATTACGACTCAATAATGTAGCATGTGAATCAAATTGTCATCTTTCATGCAAGATACAAGTATAAAAGCATGTTAGAACGATTGCACAACCATTTGGTTAAGTTTGATTAAAAGTCAAACTTGGTCAAAGTCAAAGTCAACGGGGTCGGGTTGGGTATCCGACAATTTTTCTAAGTTATATAATCATATATGAGCATGTTGGCCAAATTTCATGTTAATCGGAGGTCCGTAGCATAGTAAACATTTTTATGTCAAATGACCAAGGTAACAGCCAGTTTTAGGCAAACGGGACGGCGTCCTGAGAAGCTAGACGGCGTCCCGGTTTTAAGGTTGGGACGGCGTCCTGAGTTTCTGGACGGCGTCCTGGTTTTAAGGTTGGGACGGCGTCCTGAGTTTCTGGACGGCGTCCTGGTTGGTTTCCAGGCCCTGTTTGCTGCAACTCTAAGTGCACGAACCAACAATCAAACCAACCCAAATTACAAACCGCAAACAATTAGAACATGTATTTTATATCACCGGAAAGGTAATTTGACGAGGAAAACACCTAGACACATTTCATCAAGCAATTCAACACTTACACACCCCAAAACCGCATTTAAACGTCCATAATCAAAGTTCAAGTTCCAAATATGCATTTCATGATTCGGGCAACCAATTTACATGTATGATATGCCGTTTCGAAGGTAATCATACACACATTGCAACAAAATTCTCATCTACAATATTTCATAGCATTTGGTGCATCAAAAGTTCATCTAAAGCTTATCAAACCCTAATCCAAGTTCACAAAATCACTAATCATGTTCTTGGAGTTTCCTTAATCAACCTATACATCAAAACGAAGCTAATGATACTAGGAACACAATTAGAACATGCACTTTTAACATCTAACAACATATGATCATCCAAAATTCAAGAACAACACACCAAAATTCAAGTTCATGCTAGTTATACTAAAACAACGAGATCGAGCATACAAATTACATACACGACATCACAATGAGCCATAGACACTAACTAACACCATTTCAAGTCAAAAACACGAATTTAGAGAAATCTAGAGTTTTAGAAATGTTACCCAAACGAGATGAAGTTGGTACCAAAATGAAGAGGATGAAGAGAGGATCACGAATATGTAATTTATTTTGTTGTAAGCCTCCTAGATCGGATTTAGATGATGATTGAATGAATTTTGTAAATGGGTGTGTGTTCTTGCTAGAGAGAAAGAGAGAGATGGAGATGATAATGAATGGGTGAAAGGGGTTTGACCCTTTGACCTAGTCAAGGGTTTGATCCCTTGTCAAGTTTAGTCCCTCAACTTTCGTTCGGGTGCGTGAATTACCTAAACGAGATAATTTAAAACGCTTATCAACGGGAGATGTTATAAACATATAACGAACTTTATATTAGTATAACGGAAAAGTAAATGGAAAAAGGTGGGATGTTACATTACCTACTCCTTAAAAGAAATTTCGTCCCGAAATTTAAGTAGGCGTAGTAGTCGTTGTTTCTTCCTCGAGATCTTGCGTTTCCGAATTCACGAATAGATGAGGATACTTCCTTTGCATTTGATCTTGTCTTTCCCAAGTAAACTCGGGTCCTCTTTTGGCATTCCAACGAACCTTGACAATCGGGATTCGGCTTTGTTTCAATGTCTTGACGGAGGTGTCCACAATTTCAACCGGTTCCTCCACAAAATGAAGTTTATCATCAATAGTAAGTTCTTCGAGAGGGATGACGATATCGGGTTCGGCAAGACACTTTTTCAAGTTAGATACATGGAAGGTAGGATGAACGGAGTTCAATTGAGGCGGAAGATCTAAACGATAAGCAACGGTTCCAATACGCTCCAAGATTTTGAAAGGACCAATATACCGCGGATTTAGCTTCCCGCGTTTCCCAAAACGGATTACACCTTTCCAAGGCGCGACTTTTAACATTACTCGGTCACCGACTTGAAATTCAAGATCGTTGCGTCGTTTGTCGGTATAGCTCTTTTGACGACTTCGGGCCGTCCTAAGCCTATCTCGGATTTGAACGATTTTCTCGGTGGTTTCGTGAATGAGTTCGGGTCCGGTGATTTGCACGTCGCCTACCTCGGCCCAACAAAGAGGTGAACGACATTTGCGGCCATATAGTGCTTCAAAAGGTGCGGCTTTAATACTCGCGTGATAACTATTGTTATAAGAGAACTCGGCGAGAGGTAAGTGCTTGTCCCAAGCTTTTCCGAAATCAACCACGCAAGCTCGTAACATGTCTTCTAAGGTTTGAATTGTACGTTCGCTTTGTACATCGGTTTGAGGATGATATGCGGTGCTCATGTCTAAACGCGTTCCCAACGCTTCTTGCAATGTACGCCAAAATCTAGAAACGAAACGGCCATCTCGGTCGGAGATAATCGATAAAGGTACACCGTGTCAGGCTACGATCTCCTTAATGTAAAGTTGTGCAAGTTTCTCCATTTTGTCTGTTTCTTTCATGGCAAGGAAGTGTGCGGATTTGGTGAGACGGTCAACAATAACCCAAATGGTATCATAACCGCCCGTCGTTTTTGGTAGCTTGGTGATAAAATCCATCGTTATCCTTTCCCACTTCCATTGCGGGATCTCGGGTTGTTGAAGTAGTCCGGATGGTCTTTGGTGTTCGGCTTTGACTTTGGAACATGTCAAACACTTAGAAACATAAGTAGCTACGTCCCTTTTGATGTTCGGCCACCAATATAGTTGTTTAAGGTCGTGGTACATCTTATTGGCACCGGGGTGAATCGAGTATCGTGATTTATGGGCTTCATCTAAAATAAGGCTTCGTAGATCCCCATAACTAGGCACCCAAATTCTTCCGGCGAAATATCGGAGTCCGGTTTCTTTAACTTCGAATCGAGAGGTGAGGACGTTCAAGTGTTCGAGAGAGATGTTTTCATCCTTGAGAGCCTCATCTTGGGCTACCCGAATTTGGCTATTAAGGTTGGTGTGAATGGTGATGTTTAAAGCTCGGACACGGAGAGGCACCGCTCTTTCTTTTCGACTTAAGGCATCGGCTACTACATTTGCCTTCCCGGGATGGTAACGAAGCTCGCAATCGTAATCGTTTAAGGTTTCAATCCACCTTCGTTGTCTCATGTTTAGTTGCTTTTGATCGAAAATGTGTTGAAGGCTTTTGTGATCGGTGAAGATAGTACTCTTGGTTCCATAAAGATAGTGTCTCCACATTTTAAGTGCAAAGACAACGGCTCCGAGTTCGAGATCATGTGTCGTATAGGTTCGTTCATGAATTTTGAGTTGTCGAGAAGCATAAGCAATGACTTTCGTTCGTTGCATCAATACACACCCAAAACCATGTTTTGAGGCATCGCAATATACAACAAAGTCATCATTGCCTTCGGGAAGTGACAAGATAGGAGCGGTGGTTAGCTTCGTTTTCAAGATTTGGAATGCGGATTCATGTTCGGTCGCCCAAATGAATTTCTTTCCCTTGTGAGTCAATGCGGTTAGAGGACGTGCAACCAAAGAGAAATTTTCGATGAATCTACGATAGTACCCGGCGAGACCCAAAAATTGACGAATGTGAGTAGGAGTAGTAGGAGTCTCCCATTTGCTAATGGCTTCGATTTTCGTTGGATCGACTTTAATACCTTGGTCACTTACAACATGACCAAGAAATTGAACTTCCTTTAACCAAAATTCACACTTGGAGAATTTGGCATAGAGTTGTTCTTGTCTTAAAAGTTCAAGCACAAGTCGGAGATGTTGTTCGTGCTCTTCTTCATTTTTAGAATAGATCAATATGTCATCGATGAACACAATAACAAATTTATCGAGATACGGTTTGCACACGCGGTTCATAAGATCCATGAACACCGCCGGTGCGTTAGTGAGACCAAATGGCATGACAAGGAATTCATAACTACCGTAACGAGTCCGGAAAGCGGTTTTGGAGACATCTTCCCCCTTAACCCTTAATTGATGATAACCCGAGCGGAGATCGATTTTCGAATATACACAAGACCCTTGTAGTTGATCAAAGAGGTCATCGATGCGAGGAAGAGGATATCGGTTCTTAACCGTCAATTTATTTAGTTCACGATAATCAATGCACATTCGTAGGGATCCGTCTTTCTTTTTAACAAACAAAATCGGAGCACCCCAAGGTGAATGGCTAGGTTGGATAAAACCTCGATCAAGTAGTTCTTGGATTTGACTTTGCAATTCTTGCATTTCAGATGGAGCGAGTCTATATGGTGCACGTGCTACGGGTGCGGCTCCCGGAATAAGATCGATTTGGAATTCAACCGGTCGATGAGGCGGAAGACCCGGTAATTCGTCGGGAAATACATCGGAATAGTCACTAACAATTGGCACATCATCGATGTGCTTCTCATCGGACTCGACTTTCTTAACGTGAGCAAGGATCGCAAAACAACCCTTACGGAGTAGTTTTCTAACTTTAACACACGAAACGAGGTTGAGTCCGGTGCAACTCTTATCGCCATAGACGATCAAAGGTTCACCATTCTCGATAGGAATTCGGATTGCGTTAAGATCACAAAGAATGTGAGATTTCGTTTTGACTAACCAATTCATACCGATTATTACATCAAAGCTTCCTAGTTCCATGGGTATCAAATCAATTTCAAATTCCTTACCCAAAATGTTTATCGTACACCCCCGGTAATATGTGTTGGCACTTAATAGTTTCCCGTTAGCCACTTCAATGGTATAAGTGGTATCTAATGGAAGAGGTGGAGTGCTAAAAGAATGAGTCAAAGTCTTGGATACAAAGCATTTATCGGCACCCGAATCGAATAAGCAAGAGACATAAGAATTGTTGAGAAGAAACGTACCCGTGACTAGTTCAGTGTCATCCCGGGCTTCCTCGGTGTTGATGTTGAAAGCTCGGCCGCGCGTATTGGTGTTATCTTTCCTTTTCGGGCATGCATTTCTATAATGACCCGTTTGACCACATTCGTAACAAGTGCCCGTCTTTGGTGCATTGGGCCACTTTCGAGCAACGGGTGTGGCACTTTTACAATCGTTGGCCTTATGACCAACTCCTTGGCACCGGTGGCAAATTAACTTGCCACATTCACCAAAGTGATGTTTGTTGCATTTGTTGCAAAGAGGTAGATTCCCGGCATAACCCTTCTTGCCGTCGGAAGTGAAAGATTTCTTGGCAAAGTTGTTGTTGCTTGATTGGGGAGCTTCCCATTTTCTTTTGTTGCCGCCCGATTTATCCTCGGCCTTAGGTGCCGGAACTACGATTTCGTCAACCGTTTCAATTAGTTGGCGAGCCATGTTCATAGCGGCTTGATGAGTAGTGGGTTTGGATGACATCACCCCTTGTTTGATGCTTTTTGGAAGACCGAGCATGTAGAGCTCAATCCTTTGAGATTCGGGGTTAACAAGATTAGGACACATCAAGGATAGTTCGGCGAAGCGTTGATTATAAGCTTTAAGATCATTTCCGACCGCTTTCAAAGCACTTAGTTCTTCCTCAAGCTTTCGGGTTTCTTCGCGCGGAAAATATTCAACAATCATCTTTTCCTTTAGATCGGCCCAAGAGAGGGCATGAGCTTCATCGGTACCCACCGATTGAACATAGGTGTTCCACCATGTTAGAGCAATTCCGGAGAAAGTGTGAGTGGAGTATTTGACCTTGTCTTGGTCCCGACAACCGCTTATGCTAAAGACGGCTTCCGTTTGCTCAAACCATCGGGTGAGCACGACCGGTCCCCCGGTTCCATCAAAAGTATGAGGTTTGCACCCCATGAAAGCTTTATAGGAGCATCCCTCGTTTGAGTTTCCGGCTCCATTGTTGTTGTTGTTGTTGTTGTTGTGGTTGTTATTATTATTGTTGTTGGATGAGTGACCGGCCATGGCCGCATCTACGGCGGTAGCTATCATCCGTTCGAGAGTTTGTTCGGGAGTTTCATTGCGGCGTACACGACGAGGAGCCATTGTTCCTTCAAGACACAAGAATATCATTGATTAGTATTCTCAATAATACTAACCGTGATATAGAATAAAGATAAAGAGAAGTTTTTCCTCGACTCGCCTTAAATTCTTTATGTCATAATGTCGGAACGTTCATATGAGTCACCGTAATATAATCCCGGAAATTATATTACCCTGATTCATATGTGCATTCGACATCATTTCATATAGTCAAGGTGGCGCGTCAATCAAATTAAACAACGTGAGATTAAGATGAACTAAGAGTAGATATGAGTTGAAGCGTTCGAGTATAAATGCACAAGTAGTCAAGTAATTCCTACTTCAAGTCTATATGCCGGTTGTAGTCTAGACTCACCAATGTACCCTATGACTCGGGGTTGACACTAATGAACTCTAAATCCCTACAACCAACGCTCTGATACCATCTGTAGCGACCCGACCAAATCGTCACTGACGGCGCCGTCTACTTAGGTCCCGTTACGTGGTCATAAGTCTTTAAAACAACGTTTGACCAAAAGATATGTCGCATTCATTTCAAATGTAAAGGTTGTTCAAGTTTACAAGAATAGTTCCACCACAAGTTACGATACAAAGTTTTAAGTACAAATGAAACTTATGCGACACAATTTAAAAGTATCCAAAAGACGCTCCATGTATGCATATATACTCGACATCCAATGCAAGTATCAAAATAATGAGCGGAAGCATGTATCATGTATCGTTCAAGGACCTGAGAAAAACATAGAAATCTGTCAACGAAAACGTTGGTGAAATCATAGGTTTAAGTAAGTAAGTACAAGTGAACCACAAGATTTGCATCAATGAAATAATAGTAATACATTCCAAAAGTTTGTTTCACGAGCACCCAATTATCAATGCTTAACATTTCCTTCCATTGAACCCCATCACTTAGTGTTAGAACATACACTGTTTCTCGAAAATATATTTCATTCGTAAACGGTAGCGAACCGTTTGAATGAGGGTTTGTCAAACCCATATGGATCCATACAACATAAGTTCTCGCTTACACCCGGCAAGTGTAACTAATGATAATCGAATTGAGGATTTTGTTCTAAACTCGTATGTAGAATGTTTGTTTTCCTGTACTTGTGTTCACTTAGTAAAGAAATGTTTATGTTTTCTCATCCCAAATGTAAGTTCAAAAAAAAGAGTAAAAGTGGGACTATGATCTCACCTTGAGTGCACGAGTAGTAAAGTACTTCGACAAGTAAACGTGTGCAAAGAACAATGCTAGTCTTGACCTAAACAATAGGTTGTATCAATAACGGTAAACACGATAGGTCAAAGATGTTCAATTAGTCCTATGGCTCGTTACGACTCAATAATGTAGCATGTGAATCAAATTGTCATCTTTCATGCAAGATACAAGTATAAAAGCATGTTAGAACGATTGCACAACCATTTGGTTAAGTTTGATTAAAAGTCAAACTTGGTCAAAGTCAAAGTCAACGGGGTCGGGTTGGGTATCCGACAATTTTTCTAAGTTATATAATCATATATGAGCATGTTGGCCAAATTTCATGTTAATCGGAGGTCCGTAGCATAGTAAACATTTTTATGTCAAATGACCAAGGTAACAGCCAGTTTTAGGCAAACGGGACGGCGTCCTGAGAAGCTAGACGGCGTCCCGGTTTTAAGGTTGGGACGGCGTCCTGAGTTTCTGGACGGCGTCCTGGTTTTAAGGTTGGGACGGCATCCTGAGTTTCTGGACGGCGTCCTGGTTGGTTTCCAGGCCCTGTTTGCTGCAACTCTAAGTGCACGAACCAACAATCAAACCAACCCAAATTACAAACCGCAAACAATTAGAACATGTATTTTATATCACCGGAAAGGTAATTTGACGAGGAAAACACCTAGACACATTTCATCAAGCAATTCAACACTTACACACCCCAAAACCGCATTTAAACGTCCATAATCAAAGTTCAAGTTCCAAATATGCATTTCATGATTCAGGCAACCAATTTACATGTATGATATGCCGTTTCGAAGGTAATCATACACACATTGCAACAAAATTCTCATCTACAATATTTCATAGCATTTGGTACATCAAAATTTCATCTAAAGCTTATCAAACCCTAATCCAAGTTCACAAAATCACTAATCATGTTCTTGGAGTTTCCTTAATCAACCTATACATCAAAACGAAGCTAATGATACTAGGAACACAATTAGAACATGCACTTTTAACATCTAACAACATATGATCATCCAAAATTCAAGAACAAAACACCAAAATTCAAGTTCATGCTAGTTATACTAAAACAACGAGATCGAGCATACAAATTACATACACGACATCACAATGAGCCATAGACACTAACTAACACCATTTCAAGTCAAAAACACGAATTTAGAGAAATCTAGAGTTTTAGAAATGTTACCCAAACGAGATGAAGTTGGTACCAAAATGAAGAGGATGAAGAGAGGATCACGAATATGTAATTTATTTTGTTGTAAGCCTCCTAGATCGGATTTAGATGATGATTGAATGAATTTTGTAAATGGGTGTGTGTTCTTTGTAGTGACCCGAACTTTTCCATGTTTATATACATTAATTGAGATTGATGTTTACATGATTAAATGTTTCCAACATGTTAAGCAATCAAACTTGTTAAGACTTGATTAATTGAAATAGGTTTCATATAGACAATTGACCACCCAAGTTGACCGGTGATTCACGAACGTTAAAACTTGTAAAAAAACTATATGATGACATATATATGGTTATATATATAGTTAACATGATATTATGATAAGTAAATATATCATTAATTATATTAACAATGAACTACATATGTAAAAACAAGACTACTAACTTAATGATTTTGAAACGAGACATATATGTAACGTTTATCGTTGTAACGACATTTAATGTATATATATCATATTAAGAGATATTTGTACATCATAATATCATGATAATATAATAATTTAAAATCTCTTTTGATATTATAAACATTGGGTTAACAACATTTAACAAGATCGTTAACCTAAAGGTTTCAAAACAACACTTACATGTAACGACTAACGATGACTTAACGACTCAGTTAAAATGTATATACATGTAGTGTTTTAATATGTATTTATACACTTTTGAAAGACTTCAATACACTTATCAAAATACTTCTACTTAACAAAAATGCTTACAATTACATTCTCGTTCAGTTTCATCAACAATTCTACTCGTATGCACCCGTATTCGTACTCGTACAATACACAGCTTTTAGATGTATGTACTATTGGTATATACACTCCAATGATCAGCTCTTAGCAGCCCATGTGAGTCACCTAACACATGTGGGAACCATCATTTGGCAACTAGCATGAAATATCTCATAAGATTACAAAAATATGAGTAATCATTCATGACTTATTTACATGAAAACAAAATTACATATCCTTTATATCTAATCCATACACCAACGACCAAAAACACCTACAAACACTTTCATTCTTCAATTTTCTTCATCTAATTGAACTCTCTCAAGTTCTATCTTCAAGTTCTAAGTGTTCTTCATAAATTCCAAAAGTTCTAGTTTCATAAAATCAAGAATACTTTCAAGTTTGCTAGCTCACTTCCAATCTTGTAAGGTGATCATCCAACCTCAAGAAATCTTTGTTTCTTACAGTAGGTTATCATTCTAATACAAGGTAATAATCATATTCAAACTTTGGTTCAATTTCTATAACTATAACAATCTTATTTCAAGTGATGATCTTACTTGAACTTGTTTTCGTGTCATGATTTTGCTTCAAGAACTTTGAGCCATCCAAGGATCCATTGAAGCTAGATCCATTTTTCTCTTTTCCAGTAGGTTCATCCAAGGAACTTAAGGTAGTAATGATGTTCATAACATCATTCGATTCATACATATAAAGCTATCTTATTCGAAGGTTTAAACTTGTAATCACTAGAACATAGTTTAGTTAATTCTAAACTTGTTCGCAAACAAAAGTTAATCCTTCTAACTTGACTTTTAAAATCAACTAAACACATGTTCTATATCTATATGATATGCTAACTTAATGATTTAAAACCTGGAAACACGAAAAACACCGTAAAACCGGATTTACGCCGTCGTAGTAACACCGCGGGCTGTTTTGGGTTAGTTAATTAAAAACTATGATAAACTTTGATTTAAAAGTTGTTATTCTGAGAAAATGATTTTTATTATGAACATGAAACTATATCCAAAAATTATGGTTAAACTCAAAGTGGAAGTATGTTTTCTAAAATGGTCATCTAGACGTCGTTCTTTCGACTGAAATGACTACCTTTACAAAAACGACTTGTAACTTATTTTTCCCACTAGAAACCTATACTTTTTTTGTTTAGATTCATAAAATAGAGTTCAATATGAAACCATAGCAATTTGATTCACTCAAAACGGATTTAAAATGAAGAAGTTATGGGTAAAACAAGATTGGATAATTTTTCTCATTTTAGCTACGTGAAAATTGGTAACAAATCTATTCCAACCATAACTTAATCAACTTGTATTATATATTATGTAATCTTGAGATACCATAGACACGTATACAATGTTTCGACCTATCATGTCGACACATCTATATATATTTCGGAACAACCATAGACACTCTATATGTGAATGTTGGAGTTAGCTATACAGGGTTGAGGTTGATTCCAAAATATATATAGTTTGAGTTGTGATCAATACTGAGATACGTATACACTGGGTCGTGGATTGATTCAAGATAATATTTATCGATTTATTTCTGTACATCTAACTGTGGACAACTAGTTGTAGGTTACTAACGAGGACAGCTGACTTAATAAACTTAAAACATCAAAATATATTAAAAGTGTTGTAAATATATTTTGAACATACTTTGATATATATGTATATATTGTTATAGGTTCGTGAATCAACCAGTGGCCAAGTCTTACTTCCCGACGAAGTAAAAATCTGTGAAAGTGAGTTATAGTCCCACTTTTAAAATCTAATATTTTTGGGATGAGAATACATGCAGGTTTTATAAATGATTTACAAAATAGACACAAGTACGTGAAACTACATTCTATGGTTGAATTATCGAAATCGAATATGCCCCTTTTTATTAAGTCTGGTAATCTAAGAATTAGGGAACAGACACCCTAATTGACGCGAATCCTAAAGATAGATCTATTGGGCCTAACAAACCCCATCCAAAGTACCGGATGCTTTAGTACTTCGAAATTTATATCATATCCGAAGGGTGTCCCGGAATGATGGGGATATTCTTATATATGCATCTTGTTATTGTCGGTTACCAGGTGTTCACCATATGAATGATTTTTATCTCTATGTATGGGATGTGTATTGAAATATGAAATCTTGTGGTCTATTGTTACGATTTGATATATATAGGTTAAACCTATAACTCACCAACATTTTTGTTGACGTTTTAAGCATGTTTATTCTCAGGTGATTATTAAAGCTTCCGCTGTCGCATACTTAAATAAGGACAAGATTTGGAGTCCATGCTTGTATGATATTGTGTAAAAACTGCATTCAAGAAACTTATTTTGTTGTAACATATTTGTATTGTAAACCATTATGTAATGGTCGTGTGTAAACAGGATATTTTAGATTATCATTATTTGATAATCTACGTAAAGCTTTTTAAACCTTTATTGATGAAATAAAGGTTATGGTTTGTTTAAAAATGAATGCAGTCTTTGAAAAACGTCTCATATAGAGGTCAAAACCTCGCAACGAAATCAATTAATATGGAACGTTTTTAATCAATAAGAACGGGACATTTCAGTTGGTATCAGAGCGTTGGTCTTAGAGAACCAGAAAATTTGCATTAGTGTGTCTTATCGAGTTGGTTAGGATGCATTAGTGAGTCTGGACTTCGACCGTGTTTTCTTTAAAAATGATTGCTTAACATTTTTGTTGGAAACTATATATTTTTAACATATGAATATTATGTGATATATTAATCTCTTAACGTGTTTGATATTATGTGATAGATGTCTACCTCTAGAACAAGTCCCATTGACTCACCTAATAATAATGAAGAGTCAAATGTAAATTGGAATGATTTGTGGACTGATTCACAAGTTCCCGAAGAGGAACCGGAAGAAGAGTCGGAACCGGAAGAAGAATCGGAACCGGAGGAAGAATCGGAACCGGATGAAGAAATAGAACCGGTGGGGGAAATAATAAAACGGTTAAGTAAAAGAAAATCCTCAACCAACCGACCAAAGTTAATTATGGTCAATGGTGTTTCCGCCAAGGAAGCAAAATATTGGGAGGATTACCAATTCTCCGATGAATCGGATTCCGACGAGAATTCCGATGATGTTATAGAAATTACCCCAACTGAATTTAAAAAGGCAAAAGAAAATAATAAGGGAAAGGGCATAAAAATAGAGAAATCTAATTCCAACCCCGATGAACTTTATATGTATCGTCAACCCCCGAAGTCCTTAAGTTGTAACAATGACCCGGGAACCTCTAAACCACCAGGTTTTTCTAAACCAATGTGGACAACGACGGCTCGTATTAGGGGAACATCATATTTCCCTAGAAACTTGGCAAAACGAACCAAAACCGAAGAAGAAGAAACGAGCGAGTCGGAATAAGATAGTTGTATTCGTGTGGTGTAATATATGGAATATAGTGTTCTTATGCTTTATGATATATGTAAAAATTGCTTGTATTAATAAGTATTTTTTTTTATGAATCTAACTCTTG
The DNA here is from genome assembly GCF_046630445.1 of Rutidosis leptorrhynchoides. Lineage (NCBI taxonomy): Eukaryota > Viridiplantae > Streptophyta > Magnoliopsida > Asterales > Asteraceae > Rutidosis > Rutidosis leptorrhynchoides. The sequence goes on from NC_092335.1 coordinate 483,534,690, forward strand.
TCTATTTTACAGTTTAAAAACACAAAATGGATAGACAACCCAATATTTTAAGAGACCTACCCGGAGACATGATTGATGAAATCTTGTCTAGAGTCGGCCAGAATTCTTCGGCACAACTATTTAAGACGAGATCAGTTTGTAAGACATTCGAAGAACGTTCCAAGAATGTCTTGGTTTATAAGAGACTTTCGTTTGAAAGATGGGGGATATCACATTGGGAAACCCATAAATTACGATGTGTTTACTTTGACGCATATATTGCGGGGAACCCAAATGCTATTTTACGCAACGGGTTAAGAAATTATTTTGACTCAATATATCCGAATATTGGACTTCGTGATTTAGAAAAAGCGGCTAACATGCAACATAAAGAAGCATGTTATGCTTACGGATTAGTAATGTTCGCTTCTCACCAAAGTGAGAACAAGAACATCGGGCTACAACTATTAAACAAAACGTTTCCACAAGTGACGGAGTCGGTAATTGGGGTAAGAATTGAGGTTTTTAGATTATTACGGGACTGTTGGACATTACGTAACCCTCGTCCCTTTGATGACGTTACAACACGCTGTCTTATCAATGGCCATAACGGTTATGTTGCACAAGACCAAGGATGGGAAGTAGTCCTAGTAAAACCAGAATGCATGACTTGTTTCTGGACGTATGAATTACGTGTCTTTATTGCCTTTGCCGAACGACTTGTGTACTAGCTAGAATTGTCTTCACAACTATCTTGTATCAAAGTTATTGTGTGCTATATTTCATGCTTTATGTAAAATAAGCGGTATTGTAAGTTTGTAAAATATTGTATAAAAGTTTGAACGCGAAATATTATTACAATCAGTTTTTCATATAGAATTGTAGTAGTTGAATTGTATATTAGCTACTAAGTATGAACTTAACGGGTTGGTACTACCCGAATTTAAACTTATAAAACGCTAATATGAAGAAAAAGCTTTTATAAATGAGTTCATATTATGCTACGAAATACTATTAACTACTCTTAATATTCTGTATGATTAACTTGTTCCATTTAACTATTTTGAAGGAAATGGCACCGACTACTCGACACACCGTGAATATGAATGAAGAGGAATTCCGTACTTTTCTAGCTTCAAACATAGCCGCAGTACAGGCTGCGCTACATACCAACAATAACCTTGGATCTAGCAGTACAGGAAATCGTGTAGGATGCACCTACAAAGAATTCACTGCCTGCAAACCTTTGGAATTTGATGGAACCGAAGGACCGATCGGATTGAAACGGTGGACCGAGAAGGTTGAATCGGTGTTTGCCATAAGTAAGTGTACTGAAGAGGACAAAGTGAAGTACGCTACGCATACCTTCACAGGTTCTGCGTTAACATGGTGGAATACCTATCTAGAGCAAGTGGGACAAGATGATGCGTACGCACTACCGTGGTCAGCATTCAAGCACTTGATGAACGAGAAGTACCGTCCCAGAACCGAGGTCAATAAGCTCAAGACAGAACTTAGAGGGTTACGAACCCAAGGATTTGATATTACCACGTACGAAAGACGATTCACAGAATTGTGCCTATTGTGTCCGGGAGCATTCGAAGATGAGGAAGAGAAGATCGACGCGTTTGTGAAAGGATTACCGGAAAGAATCCAAGAAGATATAAGTTCACACGAGCCCGCCTCCATACAACAGGCATGTAGAATGGCTCACAAACTAGTGAACCAGATTGAAGAAAGAATTAAAGAACAGACTGCTGAAGAGGCCAATGTGAAGCAAGTCAAAAGAAAGTGGGAGGAAAACGGTGATAAGAATCACCAATACAACAACAACAGCAATTACAACAATAATCGCAACAATTATCCCAACAATCGCAACATCAATCGCAACTACAACAAACGGCCCAACAACAACAACAACAACAACAACAACAACTACAACAATCATCCCAACAACAATAATAACCGCAACAACAACAACAATCAGAAGCAACTATGCCAAAGGTGTGAAAAGAATCACTCGGGGTTCTGCACCAAATTTTGCAACAAGTGTAAAAGAAATGGTCATAGCGCGGCGAAGTGTGAGGTCTACGGACCAGGGGTTAATAGAACGAAAGGAACAAATGGTGTCGGAACGAGTAATGGCGGAGCAAGTAGTGTTGGAGCAAGTTATGCCAATGTAGTTTGTTATAAATGTGGAAAACCAGGCCACATTATTAGAAATTGCCCGAACCAGGAGAACACGAATGGACAAGGCCGTGGAAGAGTTTTCAATATTAATGCGGTAGAGGCACAGGAAGACCCGGAGCTTGTTACGGGTACGTTTCTTATTGACAATAAATCTGCTTACGTTTTATTTGATTCGGGTGCGGATAGAAGCTATATGAGTAGAGATTTTTGTGCTAAATTAAGTTGTCCATTGACGCCTTTGGATAGTAAATTTTTACTCGAATTAGCAAATGGTAAATTAATTTCAGCAGATAATATATGTCGGAATCGAGAAATTAAACTGGTTAGCGAAACATTTAAGATTGATTTGATACCAGTAGAGTTAGGGAGTTTTGATGTGATAATCGGTATGGACTGGTTGAAAGAAGTGAAAGCGGAGATCGTTTGTTACAAAAATGCAATTCGCATTATACGAGAAAAAGGAAAACCCTTAATGGTGTACGGAGAAAAGGGCAACACGAAGCTACATCTTATTAGTAATTTGAAGGCACAAAAACTAATAAGAAAAGGTTGCTATGCTGTTCTAGCACACGTCGAGAAAGTACAAACTGAAGAAAAGAGCATCAATGATGTTCCCATTGCAAAAGAATTTCCCGATGTATTTCCGAAAGAATTACCGGGATTACCCCCACATCGATCCGTTGAATTTCAAATAGATCTTGTACCAGGAGCTGCACCAATAGCTCGTGCTCCTTACAGACTCGCACCCAGCGAGATGAAAGAACTGCAAAGCCAATTACAAGAACTTTTAGAGCGTGGTTTCATTCGACCAAGCACATCACCGTGGGGAGCTCCTGTTTTGTTTGTCAAGAAGAAAGATGGTACATTCAGGTTGTGTATCGACTACCGAGAGTTGAACAAACTTACCATCAAGAACCGCTACCCACTACCGAGAATCGACGACTTATTTGATCAACTACAAGGCTCGTCTGTTTATTCAAAGATTGACTTACGTTCCGGGTATCATCAAATGCGGGTGAAAGAAGATGATATTCCAAAGACTGCTTTCAGAACACGTTACGGTCATTACGAGTTTATGGTCATGCCGTTTGGTTTAACTAATGCACCAGCTGTGTTCATGGACCTTATGAACCGAGTGTGTGGACCATACCTTGACAAGTTTGTCATTGTTTTTCATTGATGACATACTTATTTACTCAAAGAATGACCAAGAACACGGTGAACATTTGAGAAAGGTGTTAGAAGTATTGAGGAAGGAAGAATTGTACGCTAAGTTTTCAAAGTGTGCATTTTGGTTGGAAGAAGTTCAATTCCTCGGTCACATAGTGAACAAAGAAGGTATTAAGGTGGATCCGGCAAAGATAGAAACTGTTGAAAAGTGGGAAACCCCGAAAACTCCGAAACACATACGCCAGTTTTTAGGACTAGCTGGTTACTACAGAAGGTTCATCCAAGACTTTTCCAGAATAGCAAAACCCTTGACTGCATTAACGCATAAAGGGAAGAAATTTGAATGGAATGATGAACAAGAGAAAGCGTTTCAGTTATTGAAGAAAAAGCTAACTACGGCACCTATATTGTCATTGCCTGAAGGGAATGATGATTTTGTGATTTATTGTGACGCATCAAAGCAAGGTCTCGGTTGTGTATTAATGCAACGAACGAAGGTGATTGCTTATGCGTCTAGACAATTGAAGATTCACGAACAAAATTATACGACGCATGATTTGGAATTAGGCGCGGTTGTTTTTGCATTAAAGACTTGGAGGCACTACTTATATGGGGTCAAAAGTATTATATATACCGACCACAAAAGTCTTCAACACATATTTAATCAGAAACAACTGAATATGAGGCAGCGTAGGTGGATTGAATTATTGAATGATTACGATTTTGAGATTCGTTACCACCCGGGGAAGGCAAATGTGGTAGCCGATGCCTTGAGCAGGAAGGATAGAGAACCCATTCGAGTAAAATCTATGAATATAATGATTCATAATAACATTACTACTCAAATAAAGGAGGCGCAACAAGGAGTTTTAAAAGAGGGAAATTTAAAGGATGAAATACCCAAAGGATCGGAGAAGCATCTTAATATTCGGGAAGACGGAACCCGGTATAGGGCTGAAAGGATTTGGGTACCAAAATTTGGAGATATGAGAGAAATGGTACTTAGAGAAGCTCATAAAACCAGATACTCAATACATCCTGGAACGGGGAAGATGTACAAGGATCTCAAGAAACATTTTTGGTGGCCGGGTATGAAAGCCGATGTTGCTAAATACGTAGGAGAATGTTTGACGTGTTCTAAGGTCAAAGCTGAGCATCAGAAACCATCAGGTCTACTTCAACAACCCGAAATCCCGGAATGGAAATGGGAAAACATTACCATGGATTTCATCACTAAATTGCCAAGGACTGCAAGTGGTTTTGATACTATTTGGGTAATAGTTGATCGTCTCACCAAATCAGCACACTTCCTACCAATAAGAGAAGATGACAAGATGGAGAAGTTAGCACGACTGTATTTGAAGGAAGTCATCTCCAGACATGGAATACCAATCTCTATTATCTCTGATAGGGATGGCAGATTTATTTCAAGATTCTGGCAGACATTACAGCAAGCATTAGGAACTCGTCTGGACATGAGTACTGCCTATCATCCACAAACTGATGGGCAGAGCGAAAGGACGATACAAACGCTTGAAGACATGCTACGAGCATGTGTTATTGATTTCGGAAACAGTTGGGATCGACATCTACCGTTAGCAGAATTTTCCTACAACAACAGCTACCATTCAAGCATTGAGATGGCGCCGTTTGAAGCACTTTATGGTAGAAAGTGCAGGTCTCCGATTTGTTGGAGTGAGGTGGGGGATAGACAGATTACGGGTCCGGAGATTATACAAGAAACTACCGAGAAGATCATCCAAATTCAACAACGGTTGAAAACCGCCCAAAGTCGACAAAAGAGCTACGCTGACATTAAAAGAAAAGATATAGAATTTGAAATTGGAGAGATGGTCATGCTTAAAGTTTCACCTTGGAAAGGCGTTGTTCGATTTGGTAAACGAGGGAAATTAAATCCAAGGTATATTGGACCATTCAAGATTATTGATCGTGTCGGACCAGTAGCTTACCGACTTGAGTTACCTCAACAACTCGCGGCTGTACATAACACTTTCCACGTCTCGAATTTGAAGAAATGTTTTGCTAGAGAAGATCTCACTATTCCGTTAGATGAAATCCAAATCAACGAAAAACTCCAATTCATCGAAGAACCCGTCGAAATAATGGATCGTGAGGTTAAAAGACTTAAGCAAAACAAGATACCAATTGTTAAGGTTCGATGGAATGCTCGTAGAGGACCCGAGTTCACCTGGGAGCGTGAAGATCAGATGAAGAAGAAATACCCGCATCTATTTCCAGAAGATTCGTCAACACCTTCAACAGCTTAAAATTTCGGGACGAAATTTATTTAACGGGTAGGTACTGTAGTGACCCGAACTTTTCCATGTTTATATACATTAATTGAGATTGATGTTTACATGATTAAATGTTTCCAACATGTTAAGCAATCAAACTTGTTAAGACTTGATTAATTGAAATAGGTTTCATATAGACAATTGACCACCCAAGTTGACCGGTGATTCACGAACGTTAAAACTTGTAAAAAAACTATATGATGACATATATATGGTTATATATATAGTTAACATGATATTATGATAAGTAAATATATCATTAATTATATTAACAATGAACTACATATGTAAAAACAAGACTACTAACTTAATGATTTTGAAACGAGACATATATGTAACGTTTATCGTTGTAACGACATTTAATGTATATATATCATATTAAGAGATATTCGTACATCATAATATCATGATAATATAATAATTTAAAATCTCTTTTGATATTATAAACATTGGGTTAACAACATTTAACAAGATCGTTAACCTAAAGGTTTCAAAACAACACTTACATGTAACGACTAACGATGACTTAACGACTCAGTTAAAATGTATATACATGTAGTGTTTTAATATGTATTTATACACTTTTGAAAGACTTCAATACACTTATCAAAATACTTCTACTTAACAAAAATGCTTACAATTACATTCTCGTTCAGTTTCATCAACAATTCTACTCGTATGCACCCGTATTCGTACTCGTACAATACACAGCTTTTAGATGTATGTACTATTGGTATATACACTCCAATGATCAGCTCTTAGCAGCCCATGTGAGTCACCTAACACATGTGGGAACCATCATTTGGCAACTAGCATGAAATATCTCATAAGATTACAAAAATATGAGTAATCATTCATGACTTATTTACATGAAAACAAAATTACATATCCTTTATATCTAATCCATACACCAACGACCAAAAACACCTACAAACACTTTCATTCTTCAATTTTCTTCATCTAATTGAACTCTCTCAAGTTCTATCTTCAAGTTCTAAGTGTTCTTCATAAATTCCAAAAGTTCTAGTTTCATAAAATCAAGAATACTTTCAAGTTTGCTAGCTCACTTCCAATCTTGTAAGGTGATCATCCAACCTCAAGAAATCTTTGTTTCTTACAGTAGGTTATCATTCTAATACAAGGTAATAATCATATTCAAACTTTGGTTCAATTTCTATAACTATAACAATCTTATTTCAAGTGATGATCTTACTTGAACTTGTTTTCGTGTCATGATTTTGCTTCAAGAACTTTGAGCCATCCAAGGATCCATTGAAGCTAGATCCATTTTTCTCTTTTCCAGTAGGTTCATCCAAGGAACTTAAGGTAGTAATGATGTTCATAACATCATTCGATTCATACATATAAAGCTATCTTATTCGAAGGTTTAAACTTGTAATCACTAGAACATAGTTTAGTTAATTCTAAACTTGTTCGCAAACAAAAGTTAATCCTTCTAACTTGACTTTTAAAATCAACTAAACACATGTTCTATATCTATATGATATGCTAACTTAATGATTTAAAACCTGGAAACACGAAAAACACCGTAAAACCGGATTTACGCCGTCGTAGTAACACCGCGGGCTGTTTTGGGTTAGTTAATTAAAAACTATGATAAACTTTGATTTAAAAGTTGTTATTCTGAGAAAATGATTTTTATTATGAACATGAAACTATATCCAAAAATTATGGTTAAACTCAAAGTGGAAGTATGTTTTCTAAAATGGTCATCTAGACGTCGTTCTTTCGACTGAAATGACTACCTTTACAAAAACGACTTGTAACTTATTTTTCCGACTAGAAACCTATACTTTTTTTGTTTAGATTCATAAAATAGAGTTCAATATGAAACCATAGCAATTTGATTCACTCAAAACGGATTTAAAATGAAGAAGTTATGGGTAAAACAAGATTGGATAATTTTTCTCATTTTAGCTACGTGAAAATTGGTAACAAATCTATTCCAACCATAACTTAATCAACTTGTATTATATATTATGTAATCTTGAGATACCATAGACACGTATACAATGTTTCGACCTATCATGTCGACACATCTATATATATTTCGGAACAACCATAGACACTCTATATGTGAATGTTGGAGTTAGCTATACAGGGTTGAGGTTGATTCCAAAATATATATAGTTTGAGTTGTGATCAATACTGAGATACGTATACACTGGGTCGTGGATTGATTCAAGATAATATTTATCGATTTATTTCTGTACATCTAACTGTGGACAACTAGTTGTAGGTTACTAACGAGGACAGCTGACTTAATAAACTTAAAACATCAAAATATATTAAAAGTGTTGTAAATATATTTTGAACATACTTTGATATATATGTATATATTGTTATAGGTTCGTGAATCAACCAGTGGCCAAGTCTTACTTCCCGACGAAGTAAAAATCTGTGAAAGTGAGTTATAGTCCCACTTTTAAAATCTAATATTTTTGGGATGAGAATACATGCAGGTTTTATAAATGATTTACAAAATAGACACAAGTACGTGAAACTACATTCTATGGTTGAATTATCGAAATCGAATATGCCCCTTTTTATTAAGTCTGGTAATCTAAGAATTAGGGAACAGACACCCTAATTGACGCGAATCCTAAAGATAGATCTATTGGGCCTAACAAACCCCATCCAAAGTACCGGATGCTTTAGTACTTCGAAATTTATATCATATCCGAAGGGTGTCCCGGAATGATGGGGATATTCTTATATATGCATCTTGTTATTGTCGGTTACCAGGTGTTCACCATATGAATGATTTTTATCTCTATGTATGGGATGTGTATTGAAATATGAAATCTTGTGGTCTATTGTTACGATTTGATATATATAGGTTAAACCTATAACTCACCAACATTTTTGTTGACGTTTTAAGCATGTTTATTCTCAGGTGATTATTAAAGCTTCCGCTGTCGCATACTTAAATAAGGACAAGATTTGGAGTCCATGCTTGTATGATATTGTGTAAAAACTGCATTCAAGAAACTTATTTTGTTGTAACATATTTGTATTGTAAACCATTATGTAATGGTCGTGTGTAAACAGGATATTTTAGATTATCATTATTTGATAATCTACGTAAAGCTTTTTAAACCTTTATTGATGAAATAAAGGTTATGGTTTGTTTAAAAATGAATGCAGTCTTTGAAAAACGTCTCATATAGAGGTCAAAACCTCGCAACGAAATCAATTAATATGGAACGTTTTTAATCAATAAGAACGGGACATTTCATTCTTGCTAGAGAGAAAGAGAGAGATGGAGATGATAATGAATGGGTGAAAGGGGTTTGACCCTTTGACCTAGTCAAGGGTTTGATCCCTTGTCAAGTTTAGTCCCTCAACTTTCGTTCGGGTGCGTGAATTACCTAAACGAGATAATTTAAAACGCTTATCAACGGGAGATGTTATAAACATATAACGGACTTTATATTAGTATAACGGAAAAGTAAATGGAAAAAGGTGGGATGTTACAGGGATCACTACAAAAAAGTTTTCATTTTGTGATACTTGTTTAGTTTTTGACGCCTTAAAATGTAAATAATTTGACATGTTTTTGACACCCATAAGTGTCACAAAGTTTTTGACACTTAAAAGCATCAAAAAGAAAAACTCATTAACACTTAAAGTGTCAAAAAGTAAATAATTTTTGACACCATATTTTTTAACACTTCAAATTTTTGATACCATATTTTTTCACGCTTCCAACTTTGTGACACTTATAGATGTTAAAAACATGCGAATTTATTCATATATTTTAGCGTCAAAAATAATGGAAGCGTCAAAAAGTGAACATTTATTTGTAGTGGATAGTGGATACGGATTTGCCTACGGTGCTACTCCGAATGACCTAAAAATTGTTAGGTTTAGAGAATCTTCCTCCTCCGATATTTGTGATGTCTACGACTTCAAAATGGATTCGTGGAGCTCATTAAAGACAAACATATACGACGTTAGGTGGTTTCAATATCCAGTGGCTACGTTTGTAAATGGATCTTTGTATTGGGTTAAAACGAATAATAAGCTGATTGTCCTTAGTGTTAAAGATATGGTCTTTTCTGAGATAGCGGTACCGTGTACGAACTATATCAATTGTCTAGGTACAATAGATGGATGTCTTTGTTTACTCAAAGAAATCACTTCATCGAGTTTCGAGTTGTGGGTGAGGAAGGAACACTGTATTGAGAGTTAATGGGAGAATACACATTCATTTACGTTAGAATCTATAAATTATTGGAATTTTAACTGGCGCACTTCTAAGATTTTGGATGATGGAAGAATTCTTATGCTGAATCGCCCTGAACTAATTATCTATGATATTTCAAAAGGCTCGTATAAAACGCTTAAGATTTCATTACATGACTACTTTAGTTTGCATTGCGTCGAGTACGTGGAGACTTTGGTTTCACCTTTAGACTGTTGGGAAATTACGGTCTCACTAATTCCCACCACCCAGCCCAACAATAATAGTAAAGAAATAAGAACAATACACAACACAAGATTTAACGTGGAAACTCCAAAACAGGAGAAAAACCACCGACTCCCAAAGAGAGAAATACACTATATCACAAATTGTTACAATGATATAGACGACTCTTGTAGTGACCCGAACTTTTCCATGTTTATATATATATATTAAATAAAATTGTTATTTACATGATTAAGTGTTTCCAACATGTTAAGCAATCAAACTTGTTAAGACTTGATTAATTGGAATAGGTTTCATATAGACAATTGACCACCCAAGTTGACCGGCGATTCACGAACGTTAAAACTTGTAAAAACTACATGATGACATATATATGGATATATATATATATATAGTTAACATGATATTATGATAAGTAAACATATCATTAAGTATATTAACAATGAACTACATATGTAAAAACAAGACTACTAACTTAATGATTTTGAAACGAGACATATATGTAACGATTATCGTTGTAACGACATTTAATTTATATATATCATATTAAGATATATTAATACATCATGATATCATGATAATGTAATAATTTAACATCTCATTTGATTTAATAAACAATGGGTTAACAACATTTAACAAGATCGTTAACCTAAAGGTTTCAAAACAACACTTACATGTAACGACTAACGATGACTTAACGACTCAGTTAAAATGTATATACATGTAGTGTTTTAATATGTATTCATACACTTTTGAAAGACTTCAAGACACTTATCAAAATACTTCTACTTAACAAAAATGCTTACAATTACATCCTCGTTCAGTTTCATCAACAATTCTACTCGTATGCACCCGTATTCGTACTCGTACAATACACAGCTTTTAGATGTATGTACTATTGGTATATACACTCCAATGATCAGCTCTTAGCAGCCCCATGTGAGTCACCTAACACATGTGGGAACCATCATTTAGCAACTAACATGAAATATCTCATAAAATTACAAAAATATGAGTAATCATTCATGACTTATTTACATGAAAACAAAATTACATATCCTTTATATCTAATCCATACACCAACGACCAAAAACACCTACAAACACTTTCATTCTTCAATTTTATTCATCTAATTGATCTATTTCAAGTTCTATCTTCAAGTTCTAAGTGTTCTTCATAAATTCTACAAGTTCTAGTTTCATAAAATCAAGAATACTTCCAAGTTTGCAAGCTTACTTTCAATCTTGTAGAGTGATCATCCAACCTCAAGAAATCTTTCTTATTTACAGTAAGATATCTTTCTAATACAAGGTAATACTCATATTCAAACTTTGATTCAATTTCTATAACTATAACAATCTTATTTCGAGTGGAAATCTTACTTGAACTTGTTTTTCATGTCATGATTCTGCTTCAAGAACTTTCAAGCCATCCAAGGATCCTTTGAAGTTAGATCCATTTTTCTCATTTCCAGTAGCTTTATCCAGAAAACTTGAGGTAGTAATGATGTTCATAACATCATTCGATTCATACATATAAAGCTATCTTATTCGAAGGTTTAAACTTGAAATCACTAGAACATAGTTTAGTTAATTCTAAACTTGTTCGTAAATAAAAGTTAATCCTTCTAACTTGAATTTTAAAATCAACTAAACACATGTTCTATATCTATATGATATGCTAACTTAATGATTTAAAACCTGGAAACACGAAAAATACCGTAAAACTGGACATACTCCGTCGTAGTAAAACCGCGGGCTGTTTTGGGTTAGTTAATTAAAAACTATGATAAACTTTGATTTAAAAGTTGTTCTTCTGGGAAAATGATTTTTCTTATGAACATGAAACTATATTCAAAAATCATGGTTAAACTCAAAGTGGAAGTATGTTTTCTAAAATGGTCATCTAGACGTCGTTCTTTCGACTGAAATGACTACCTTTACAAAAACAACTTGTAACTTATATTTCTGACCATAAACCTATACTTTTTCTATTTAGATTCATAAAATAGAGTTCAATATGAAACCATATCTATTTGATTCACTCAAAACGGATTTAAAATGAAGAAGTTATGGGTAAAACAAGATTGGATATTTTTTATTTTTGTAGCTACGGGAAATATTAACAATTCTATACAAATCATATCCTAGCTAACTTATATTGTATTATACATGTATTCTAATATATTATGTAATCTTGGGATACCATAGACACGTATGCAAATGTTTTGACATATCATATCGACCCATGTATATATATTATTTGGAACAACCATAGACACTCTATATGCAGTAATGTTGGAGTTAACTATACAGGGTTGAGGTTGATTCCAAAAATATATATACTTTGAGTTGTGATCTAGCCTGAGACGTGTATACACTGGGTCATAGATTGATTCAAGATAATATATATCGATTTATTTCTGTACATCTAAATGTGGACAACTAGTTGTAGGTTACTAACGAGGACAGCTGACTTAATAAACTTAAAACATCAAAATGTATTAAAAGTGTTTTAAATATATTTTGAACATACTTTGATATATATGTACATATTTGTTATAGGTTCGTGAATCGACCAGTGGCCAAGTCTTACTTCGCGACGAAGTAAAAATATGTGAAAGTGAGTTATAGTCCCACTTTTAAAATCTAATATTTTTGGGATGAGAATACATGCAGGTTTTATAAATGATTTACAAAATAGACACAAGTACATGAAACTACATTCTATGGTTGAATTATCGAAATCGAATATGCCCCTTTTTATTAAGTCTGGTAATCTAAGAATTAGGGAACAGACACCCTAATTGACACGAATCCTAAAGATAGATCTATTGGGCCTAACAAACCCCATCCAAAGTACCGGATGCTTTAGTACTTCGAAATTTATATCATATCCGAAGGGTGTCCCGGAATGATGGGGATATTCTTATATATGCATCTTGTTAATGTCGGTTACCAAGTGTTCACCATATGAATGATTTTTATCTCTATGTATGGGATGTATATTGAAATATGAAATCTTGTGGTCTATTGTTACGATTTGATATATATAGGTTAAACCTATAACTCACCAATATTTTTGTTGACGTTTTAAGCATGTTTATTCTCAGGTGATTATTAAGAGCTTCCGCTGTCGCATACTTAAATAAGGACAAGATTTGGAGTCCATTCTTGTATGATATTGTGTAAAAACTGCATTCAAGAAACTTATTTCGTTGTAACATATTTGTATTGTAAACCATTATGTAAAAGTCGTGTGTAAACAGAATATTTTAGATTATCATTATTTGATAATCTACGTAAAGCTTTTTAAACCTTTATTGATGAAATAAAGGTTATAGTTTGTTTTAAAATGAATGCAGTCTTTGAAAAACGTCTCATATAGAGGTCAAAACCTCGCAACGAAATCAATTAATATGGAACGTTTTTAATCAATAAGAACGGGACATTTAAGTTGGTATCCGAGCGTTGGTCTTAGAGAACCAGAAAATTTGCATTAGTGTGTCTTATCGAGTTTGTTAGGATGCATTAGTGAGTCTGGACTTCGACCGTGTTTTCTTTAAAAATGATTGCTTAACATTTTTGTTGGAAACTATATATTATTAACATGTAAATATTATGTGATATATTAATCTCTTAACATGTTTGATATTGTGTGATAGATGTCTACCTCTAGAACAAGTCCCATTGATTCACCTAATAATAATGAAGAGTCAAATGTAAATTGAAATGATTCGTGGACTGATTCACAAGTTCCCGAAGAGGAATCGGAAGAAGAGTCGGAACCGGAAGAAGAATCGGAACCGGAAGAAGAATCGGAACCGGAAGAAGAAATAGAACCAGTGGAGGAAATAATAAAACGGTTAAGTAGAAGAAAATCCTCAACCAGCCGACCAAAGTTAATTATGGTCAATGGTGTTTCCGCCAAGGAAGAAAAGTATTGGGAGGATTACCAATTCTCCGATGAATTGGATCCCGACAAGGATTCCGATGATGTTATAGAAATTACCCCAACACAATTTAATAAGGCAAAAGAGAACAATAAGGGAAAGGGCATAAAAATAGAGAAATTTGATTCCAAACCCGATGAACTTGATATGTATCGTCAACAACCGTATTTCTTAAGTTGTGACAATAACCCGGGAACCTCTAAACCACCAGGTTTTTCTAAACCAATGTGGAAAATGACGGCTCGTATTAGGGGAACATCATATATCCCTAGAAACTTGGCAAAACGAACCAAAACCGAAGAAGAAGAAACGAGCGAGTCGGAATAAGATAGTTGTATTCGTGTGGTGTAATATATGTTGTAACATCCCACCTTTTTCCGTTTTCTTTTCCGTTATACTAATTTAAACTCCGTTATATGTTTACAACATCTCCCGTTAATACGCGTTTTAAAATATTCCGTTTAGGTATTTTCCGCACCCGACTACAAACTCGAGGGACTAAAATTGACACGGGGCAAACTAGTTGACTAGGTCACCTAGTCTACCCCAATTACCACCATTCAACCATCTCTCACTCTCTCTCTCTTTCTCTCTAGCAAGAACACACCCAATTTCCAAATTCATTCATTCATCATCTAAATCCGGATTAGGGAGCTAGCAACCAAATAAATTACATATTCGTGATCCTCTCTTCATCCTCTTCATTTTGGTACCAACTTCATCTCATTTGGGTAACTTTTTAAAATCACTAGATTTTGTGTTCTTGATGTTTTTAACTTATAAAAGTGTTAATTAGTGTCTATGGCTCAAGTCTAACATGAATATATGATTTATATGCTCGATCTCGTTGTTTTAGTGTAACTAGCATGAACTTGAATTTTGGTGTGTTGTTCTTGAATTTTGGATGATCATATGTTGTTAGATGTTAAAAGTTGATGCTTTAATTGTGTTACTAGCATCACTAGCTTCAATTTGATGTATAGGTTGATTAAGGAAACTCCAAGAACATGATTAATGATTTTGAGAACTTGGATTAGGGTTTGATGAGCTTTACATGAACTTTTGATGCGTCAAATGCTATGAGATATTGTTGTTAAGTGTTTTGTTGCAATGTGTGTTTGATTACCTTCGAAACGGCATATCATTCATGTAAATTGGTTGCCCGAATCATTGAATTGCATTTATGAACTTGTATGCGGTTAATGTTAAGCATTAGATGCGGTTTTGGTTGTTGTAATAGGTAGATTGATTGATGAAATGTGTTTAGTTGTTTTCCTCGTCAAATTACCTTCCCAACGGTATAAGATACTTGTCTTGATTGTTTGCGGATCATAAATGGTGATTGTTTGAAGTTAGGTTCGTGCATAAAACTTAAAAACTGCCAGAATTCTCTGCACAGGTAATGGCGCGGCGCGCCATATACCCGCGCGGCGCGCCATTCTGGTCTGTCCAACTTGGTCAATTTTTGAATAATGTTTGCTATGCTACGCACCTCCGATTCACATGTAACTTGTCCTAACATGCTCATACATGATTAAAAACCTCAGAAAAATAGTTCGGGACACGACCCGAACGTGTTGACTTTTTCGTTGACTTTGACCCGACCAAGTTTGACTTTTTGTCAAACTTAACCAATTAATTATGCAATCTTCCTAACATGCTTTTATACTTGTATCTTGCATGAAACTTGACAATTTGCTTCACATGCTATATTAACCGAGTCGTATTGAGCCATAGGACTAATTGAACATCTTTGACCCTTCGTGACTATCGTTATTGATACAACCTAATTGTTTAGGTCGAGACTAGCATTGTTCTTTGCACGTTTACTTGTTGAAGTACTATTTCACTCTTGCAATCAAAGGTGAGATCATAGTCCCACTTTTACTCTTTTTGAACTTATATTTGGGATGAGAAAACATAAACGATTCTTTTGAACTAAGTGAACACAAGAACGGGAAAACAAACATTCTATATACGAGTTTAGAACAAAAATCCTCAATTCGATTATCATTAGTTACACTTGCCGGGTGTAAGCGAGAACTTATGTTATATGGCCATATGGGTTGACAACCCTCATCTTTGACGGTTCGCTACCGTCTACGGATGAAATATATTTTCGAGAATCAGTGTTTGTTCTAGCACTATGGATGGGGTATACAATGGATGGAATGTTAAGCTTTGATAATTGGGTGCTCGTGAAACAAACTTTTGGAATGTATTACTATTATTTCATTGATGCAAATCTTGTGGTTCACTTGTACTTACTTACTTAAACCTATGATTTCACCAACGTTTTCGTTGACAGATTTCTATGTTTTTCTTAGGTCCTTGAACGATACATGATACATGCTTCCGCTCATTATTTTGATACTTGCATTGGATGTCGAGTATACATGCATACATGGAGCGTCTTTTGGATACTTTTAAATTGTGTCGCATAAGTTTCATTTGTACTTAAAACTTTGTATCGTAACTTGTGGTAGAACTATTCTTGTAAAACTTGAACAACCTTTACATTTGAAATGAATGCGACATATCTTTTGGTCAAACGTTGTTTTAAAGACTTATGACCACGTAACGGGACCTAAGTAGACGGCGCCGTCAATGACGATTTGGTCGGGTCGCTACAGATGGTATCAGAGCGTTGGTTGTAGGGATTTAGAGTTCATTAGTGTCAACCCCGAGTCATAGGGTACATTGGTGAGTCTAGACTACAACCGGCATATAGACTTGAAGTAGGAATTACTTGACTACTTGTGCATTTATACTCGAACGCTTCTACTCATATCTACTCTTAGTTCATCTTAATCTCACGTTGTTTAATTTGATTGACGCGCCACCTTGACTATATGAAATGATGTCGAATGCACATATGAATCAGGGTAATATAATTTCCGGGATTATATTACGGTGACTCATATGAACGTTCCGACATTATGACATAAAGAATTTAAGGCGAGTCGAGAAAAAAAAAAAAAAAAAAAAAAAACTTCTCTTTATCTTTATTCCATATCACGGTTAGTATTATTGAGAATACTAATCAATGATATTCTTGTGTCTTGAAGGAACAATGGCTCCTCGTCGTGTACGCCGCAATGAAACTCCCGAACAAGCTCTCGAACGGATGATAGCCACCGCCGTAGATGCGGCCATGGCCGGTCACTCATCCAACAACAATAATAATAACAACCACAACAACAACAACAACAACAACAATGGAGCCGGAAACTCAAACGAGGGATGCTCCTATAAAGCTTTCATGGGGTGCAAACCTCACACTTTTGATGGAACCGGGGGACCGGTCGTGCTCACCCGATGGTTTGAGCAAACGGAAGCTGTCTTTAGCATAAGCGGTTGTCGGGACCAAGACAAGGTCAAATACTCCACTCACACTTTCTCCGGAATTGCTCTAACATGGTGGAACACCTATGTTCAATCGGTGGGTACCGATGAAGCTCATGCCCTCTCTTGGGCCGATCTAAAGGAAAAGATGATTGTTGAATATTTTCCGCGCGAAGAAACCCGAAAGCTTGAGGAAGAACTAAGAGCTTTGAAAGCGGTCGGAAACGATCTTAAAGCTTATAATCAACGCTTCGCCGAACTATCCTTGATGTGTCCTAATCTTGTTAACCCCGAATCTCAAAGGATTGAGCTCTACATGCTCGGTCTTCCAAAAAGCATCAAACAAGGGGTGATGTCATCCAAACCCACTACTCATCAAGCCGCTATGAACATGGCTCGCCAACTAATTGAAACGGTTGACGAAATCGTAGTTCCGGCACCTAAGGCCGAGGATAAATCGGGCGGCAACAAAAGAAAATGGGAAGCTCCCCAATCAAGCAACAACAACTTTGCCAAGAAATCTTTCACTTCCGACGGCAAGAAGGGTTATGCCGGGAATCTACCTCTTTGCAACAAATGCAACAAACATCACTTTGGTGAATGTGGCAAGTTAATTTGCCACCGGTGCCAAGGAGTTGGTCATAAGGCCAACGATTGTAAAAGTGCCACACCCGTTGCTCGAAAGTGGCCCAATGCACCAAAGACGGGCACTTGTTACGAATGTGGTCAAACGGGTCATTATAGAAATGCATGCCCGAAAAGGAAAGATAACACCAATACGCGCGGCCGAGCTTTCAACATCAACACCGAGGAAGCCCGGGATGACACTGAACTAGTCACGGGTACGTTTCTTCTCAACAACTCTTATGTTACTTGCTTATTCGATTCGGGTGCCGATAAATGTTTTGTGTCCAAGACTTTAGCTCCTACCCTTTGCACTCCACCACACCCTTTAGATACTACTTATTCCATCGAAGTGGCCGACGGAAAACTCTTAAGTGCCGACACATATTACCGGGGGTGTACTTTGAACATTTTGGGTAAGGAATTTGAAATTGACTTGATACCCATGGAACTAGGAAGCTTTGATGTAATAATCGGTATGAATTGGTTAGTCAAAACGAAATCTCACATTCTTTGTGATCTTAACGCAATCCGAATTCCTATCGAGAATGGTGAACCTTTGATCGTCTATGGCGATAAGAGTTGCACCGGACTCAACCTCGTTTCGTGTATTAAAGTTAGAAAACTACTCCATAAGGGTTGTTTTGCGATCCTTGCTCACGTTAAGAAATTCGAGTCCGATGAGAAACACATCGATGATGTGCCAATTGTTAGTGACTATTCCGATGTATTTCCCGACGAATTGCCGGGTCTTCCGCCTCATCGACCGGTTGAATTCCAAATCGATCTTATTCCGGGAGCCGCACCCGTAGCGCGTGCACCATATAGACTCGCTCCATCTGAAATGCAAGAATTGCAAAGTCAAATCCAAGAACTACTTGATCGTGGTTTTATCCAACCTAGCCATTCACCTTGGGGCGCTCCGATTTTGTTTGTTAAAAAGAAAGACGGATTCATACGAATGTGCATTGATTATCGTGAACTAAATAAATTGACGGTTAAGAACCGATATCCTCTTCCTCGCATCGATGACCTCTTTGATCAACTACAAGGGTCTTGTGTATATTCGAAAATCGATCTCCGCTTGGGTTATCATCAATTGAGGGTTAAGGGGGAAGATGTCTCTAAAACCGCTTTCCGAACTCGTTATGGTAGTTATGAATTCCTTGTCATGCCATTTGGTCTCACTAACGCACCGGCGGTGTTCATGGACCTTATGAACCGCGTGTGCAAACCGTATCTCGATAAATTCGTTATTGTGTTCATCGATGACATATTGATCTATTCTAAAAATGAAGAAGAGCACGAACAACATCTCCGACTTGTGCTTGAACTTTTAAGACAAGAACAACTCTATGCCAAATTCTCCAAGTGTGAATTTTGGTTGAAGGAAGTTCAATTTCTTGGTCATGTTGTAAGTGACCAAGGTATTAAAGTCGATCCAACGAAAATCGAAGCCATTAGCAAATGGGAGACTCCTACTACTCCTACTCACATTCGTCAATTTTTGGGTCTCGCCGGGTACTATCGTAGATTCATCGAAAACTTCTCTTTGGTTGCACGTCCTCTAACCGCATTGACTCACAAGGGAAAGAAATTCATCTGGGCGACCGAACATGAATCCGCATTCCAAATCTTGAAAACGAAGCTAACCACCGCTCCTATCTTGTCACTTTCCGAAGGCAATGATGACTTTGTTGTATATTGTGATGCCTCGAAACATGGTTTTGGGTGTGTATTGATGCAACGAACGAAAGTCATTGCTTATGCTTCTCGACAACTCAAAATTCATGAACAAAACTATACGACACATGATCTCGAACTCGGAGCCGTTGTCTTTGCACTTAAAATGTGGAGACACTATCTTTATGGAACCAAGAGTACTATCTTCACCGATCACAAAAGCCTTCAACACATTTTCGATCAAAAGCAACTAAACATGAGACAACGAAGGTGGATTGAAACCTTAAACGATTACGATTGCGAGCTTCGTTACCATCCCGGGAAGGCAAATGTAGTAGCCGATGCCTTAAGTCGAAAAGAAAGAGTGGTGCCTCTTCGTGTCCGAGCCTTAAACATCACCATCCACACAAACCTTAATAGCCAAATTCGGGTAGCCCAAGATGAGGCTCTCAAGGATGAAAACATCTCTCTCGAACACTTGAACGTCCTCACCTCTCGATTCGAAGTTAAAGAAACCGGACTCCGATATTTCGCCGGAAGGATTTGGGTGCCTAGTTATGGGGACCTACGAAGCCTTATTTTAGATGAAGCCCATAAGTCACGATACTCGATTCACCCCGGTGCCAATAAGATGTACCACGACCTTAAACAGCTATATTGGTGGCCGAACATCAAAAGGGACGTAGCTACTTATGTTTCCAAGTGTTTGACATGTTCCAAAGTCAAAGCCGAACACCAAAGACCGTCTGGACTACTTCGACAGCCCGAGATCCCGCAATGGAAGTGGGAAAGGATAACGATGGATTTTATCACCAAACTACCAAAAACGACGGGCGGTTATGATACCATTTGGGTTATTGTTGACCGTCTCACCAAATCCGCACACTTCCTTGCCATGAAAGAAACGGACAAAATGGAGAAACTTGCACAACTTTACATTAAGGAGATCGTAGCCCGACACGGTGTACCTTTATCGATTATCTCCGACCGAGATGGCCGTTTCGTTTCTAGATTTTGGCGTACATTGCAAGAAGCGTTGGGAACGCGTTTAGACATGAGCACCGCATATCATCCTCAAACCGATGGACAAAGCGAACGTACAATTCAAACCTTAGAAGACATGTTACGAGCTTGCGTGGTTGATTTCGGAAAAGCTTGGGACAAGCACTTACCTCTCGCCGAGTTCTCTTATAACAATAGTTATCACGCGAGTATTAAAGCCGCACCTTTTGAAGCACTATATGGCCGCAAATGTCGTTCACCTCTTTGTTGGGCCGAGGTAGGCGACGTGCAAATCACCGGACCCGAACTCATTCACGAAACCACCGAGAAAATCGTTCAAATCCGAGATAGGCTTAGGACGGCCCGAAGTCGTCAAAAGAGCTATACCGACAAACGACGCAACGATCTTGAATTTCAAGTCGGTGACCGAGTAATGTTAAAAGTCGCACCTTGGAAGGGTGTAATCCGTTTTGGGAAACGCGGGAAGCTAAATCCGCGGTATATTGGTCCTTTCGAAATCTTGGAGCGTATTGGAACCGTTGCTTATCGTTTAGATCTTCCGCCTCAATTGAACTCCGTTCATCCTACCTTCCATGTATCTAACTTGAAAAAGTGTCTTGCCGAACCCGATATCGTCATCCCTCTCGAAGAACTTACTATTGATGACAAACTTCATTTTGTGGAGGAACCGGTTGAAATTGTGGACACCTCCGTCAAGACATTGAAACAAAGCCGAATCCCGATTGTCAAGGTTCGTTGGGATGCCAAAAGAGGACCCGAGTTTACTTGGGAAAGACAAGATCAAATGCAAAGGAAGTATCCTCATCTATTTGTGAATTCAGAAACGCAAGATCTCGAGGAAGAAACAACGACTACTACGCCTACTTAAATTTCGGGACGAAATTTCTTTTAAGGAGTAGGTAATGTAACATCCCACCTTTTTCTGTTTTCTTTTCCGTTATACTAATTTAAACTCCGTTATATGTTTACAACATCTCCCGTTAATACGCGTTTTAAAATATTCCGTTTAGGTATTTTCCGCACCCGACTACAAACTCGAGGGACTAAAATTGACACGGGGCAAACTAGTTGACTAGGTCACCTAGTCTACCCCAATTACCACCATTCAACCATCTCTCACTCTCTCTCTCTTTCTCTCTAGCAAGAACACACCCAATTTCCAAATTCATTCATTCATCATCTAAATCCGGATTAGGGAGCTAGCAACCAAATAAATTACATATTCGTGATCCTCTCTTCATCCTCTTCATTTTGGTACCAACTTCATCTCATTTGGGTAACTTTCTAAAATCACTAGATTTTGTGTTCTTGATGTTTTTAACTTATAAAAGTGTTAATTAGTGTCTATGGCTCAAGTCTAACATGAATATATGATTTATATGCTCGATCTCGTTGTTTTAGTGTAACTAGCATGAACCTGAATTTTGGTGTGTTGTTCTTGAATTTTGGATGATCATATGTTGTTAGATGTTAAAAGTTGATGCTTTAATTGTGTTACTAGCATCACTAGCTTCAATTTGATGTATAGGTTGATTAAGGAAACTCCAAGAACATGATTAATGATTTTGAGAACTTGGATTAGGGTTTGATGAGCTTTACATGAACTTTTGATGCGTCAAATGCTATGAGATATTGTTGTTAAGTGTTTTGTTGCAATGTGTGTTTGATTACCTTCGAAACGGCATATCATTCATGTAAATTGGTTGCCCGAATCATTGAATTGCATTTATGAACTTGTATGCGGTTAATGTTAAGCATTAGATGCGGTTTTGGTTGTTGTAATAGGTAGATTGATTGATGAAATGTGTTTAGTTGTTTTCCTCGTCAAATTACCTTCCCAACGGTATAAGATACTTGTCTTGATTGTTTGCGGATCATAAATGGTGATTGTTTGAAGTTAGGTTCGTGCATAAAACTTAAAAACTGCCAGAATTCTCTGCACAGGTAATGGCGCGGCGCGCCATATACCCGCGCGGCGCGCCATTCTGGTCTGTCCAACTTGGTCAATTTTTGAATAATGTTTGCTATGCTACGCACCTCCGATTCACATGTAACTTGTCCTAACATGCTCATACATGATTAAAAACCTCAGAAAAATAGTTCGGGACACGACCCGAACGTGTTGACTTTTTCGTTGACTTTGACCCGACCAAGTTTGACTTTTTGTCAAACTTAACCAATTAATTATGCAATCTTCCTAACATGCTTTTATACTTGTATCTTGCATGAAACTTGACAATTTGCTTCACATGCTATATTAACCGAGTCGTATTGAGCCATAGGACTAATTGAACATCTTTGACCCTTCGTGACTATCGTTATTGATACAACCTAATTGTTTAGGTCGAGACTAGCATTGTTCTTTGCACGTTTACTTGTTGAAGTACTATTTCACTCTTGCAATCAAAGGTGAGATCATAGTCCCACTTTTACTCTTTTTGAACTTATATTTGGGATGAGAAAACATAAACGATTCTTTTGAACTAAGTGAACACAAGAACGGGAAAACAAACATTCTACATACGAGTTTAGAACAAAAATCCTCAATTCGATTATCATTAGTTACACTTGCCGGGTGTAAGCGAGAACTTATGTTATATGGCCATATGGGTTGACAACCCTCATCTTTGACGGTTCGCTACCGTCTACGGATGAAATATATTTTCGAGAATCAGTGTTTGTTCTAGCACTATGGATGGGGTATACAATGGATGGAATGTTAAGCTTTGATAATTGGGTGCTCGTGAAACAAACTTTTGGAATGTATTACTATTATTTCATTGATGCAAATCTTGTGGTTCACTTGTACTTACTTACTTAAACCTATGACTTCACCAACGTTTTCGTTGACAGATTTCTATGTTTTTCTCAGGTCCTTGAACGATACATGATACATGCTTCCGCTCATTATTTTGATACTTGCATTGGATGTCGAGTATACATGCATACATGGAGCGTCTTTTGGATACTTTTAAATTGTGTCGCATAAGTTTCATTTGTACTTAAAACTTTGTATCGTAACTTGTGGTAGAACTATTCTTGTAAAACTTGAACAACCTTTACATTTGAAATGAATGCGACATATCTTTTGGTCAAACGTTGTTTTAAAGACTTATGACCACGTAACGGGACCTAAGTAGACGGCGCCGTCAATGACGATTTGGTCGGGTCGCTACATATGTAATATAGTGTGCTTATGCTTTATAATATATGTAAAAATGTAAAAATTGCTTGTATTAATAAGTATTTTTTTATGAATCTAACTCTTGTCTATTTTACAGTATAAAAACACAAAATGGATAGACAACCCAATATTTTAAGAGACCTACCCGGAGACATGATTGATGAAATCTTGTCTAGAGTCGGACAGAATTCCTCGGCACAACTATTTAAGGCGAGATCAGTTTGTAAGACATTCGAAGAACGTTCCAAGAATGCCTTGGTTTATAAAAGGCTTTCGTTCGAAAGATGGGGGATATCACATTGGGAAATCCATAAGTTACGATGTGTTTACTTTGACGCATATATTGCGGGGAACTCAAATGCTATTTTACGCAACGGGTTAAGAAATTATTTTGACTCAATATATCCAAATATAGGACTTCGTGATTTAGAAAAAGCGGGTAACATGCAACATAAAGAAGCATGTTATGCTTACGGGTTAGTAATGTTCGCTTCTCACCAAAGTGAGAACAAGAACATCGGGCTACAACTATTAAACAAAACGTTCCCACAAGTGACGGAGTCGGTAATTGGGGTAAGAAATGAGGTTTTTAGGTTATTACGAGACTGTTGGTCATTACGTAACCTTCATCCTTTTGACGACGTTACAACACATTGTCTTACTATCGGTCACAACGGTTATGTTCCACAAAACCAAGGATGGGAAGTGGTATTAGTAAAACCAGAATGCATGACTTGTTTCTGGACGTATGAATTACGTGTCTTTATTGACTTTACTGAACGCCTTATTTATTAACTAGAATTATCTTCGCAACTACTTTGTATCAAAGTTTTATGTGCTATATTTCATGCTATATGTAAAATAGCGGTACTGTAAGTTTGCAAGTTATTGTATAAAGGTTTGAATATGATATATTTTTTTTTATTGTGATTAGTTTTTCATATAGAATTGTAGTAGTTGAAATGGTATGTTAGCTACTAAGTATGAACTTAACGGGTAGGTACTACCCGAATTAAAGAGTATAAAATGCTAATATGAAGAAAGAGCTTTTATAAATAAGTTCACATTACGCTACGAAATACTATTGGCTATTCTTGATATTCTATATGATTAACTCGTTTCATTTGACTATTTGAAGAAAATGGCACCGACTACTCGACAAACCATGAATATGAGCGAAGAGGAATTTCGTACCTTTCTTGCTGCAAACATAGCCGCAGTACAGGCTGTGCTACATACCAACAATAACATCGAATCTAGCAATGCAGCTAACGGCGCAAGAAATCGTGTAGGATGCACCTACAAAGAATTCACTGCCTGCAAACCTTTAGAATTTGATGGAACCGAAGGACCGATCGGATTGAAACGGTGGATCGAGAAGGTCGAATTGGTGTTTGCCATAAGTAAGTGTACTGAAGAGGACAAAGTAAAGTACGCTACGCATACCTTCACAGGTACTGCGTTAACATGGTGGAATACCTATCTAGAGCAAGTGGGACAAGATGATGCTTACGCGCTACCGTGGTCAGCATTCAAGCACTTGATGAACGAGAAGTACCGTCCCAGAACCGAGGTCAATAAGCTCAAGACAGAACTTAGAGGGTTACGAACACAGGGATTCGATATTACTTCGTACGAAAGACGATTCACAGAATTGTGCCTATTGTGTCCGAGAGCGTTCGAAGATGAGGAAGAGAAGATCGACGCGTTTGTGAAAGGGTTACCGGAGAGAATCCAAGAAGATATAAGTTCACACGAGCCTGCCTCCATACAAAAGGCATGTAGAATGGCTCACAAACTAGTGAACCAGATTGAGGGAAGAATTGAAGAACAGGCGGCCGAAGAAACCAACGTGAAGCTAGTCAAAAGAAAGTGGGAGGAAAACGGTGATAAGAGTCACCAAAACAACAACAACTATCCCAACAATCGCAACATCAATCTCAACTACAACAAACGGCAAAACAACAGCAACAACAACAACTACAACAATCATTCCAACAACAATAACAACCGCAACAACAACAACAATCAGAAGCAGCTATGCCAAAGGTGTGAAAAGTATCACTCGGGGTTCTGCACCAAAATTTGCAACAAGTGTAAAAGAAATGGTCATAGCGCGGTGAAGTGTGAGGTCTACGGACCAGGGGTTAACAGAACGAAAGGAACAAATGGTGTCGGAACGAGTAATGGCGGAGCAAGTAGTGTCGGAGAAAGTTATGCCAATGTAGTTTGTTATAAATGTGGAAAACCGGGCCACATTATTAGAAATTGCCCGAACTAGGAGAATACGAATGGACAAGGTCGCGGAAGAGTTTTCAATATTAATGCAGCAGAGGCACAGGAAGACCCGGAGCTTGTTACGGGTACGTTTCTTATTGACAATAAATCTGCTTACGTTTTATTTGATTCGGGTGCGGATAGAAGCTATATGAGTAGAGATTTTTGTACTAAATTAAGTTGTCCATTGATGCCTTTGGATAGTAAATTTTTACTCGAATTAGCAAATGGTAAATTAATTTCAGCAGATAATATATGTCGGAATCGAGAAATTAAACTGGTTAGCGAAACATTTTAGATTGACTTGATACCAGTAGAATTAGGGAGTTTTGATGTGATAATCGGTATGGACTGGTTGAAAGAAGTGAAAGCAGAGATCGTTTGTTACAAAAATGCAATTCGCATTATACAAGAAAAAGGAAAACCCTTAATGGTGTAAGGAGAAAAGGGCAACACGAAGCTACATCTTATTAGTAATTTGAAGGCACAAAAACTAATAAGAAAAGGTTGCTATGCTGTTCTAGCACACGTCGAGAAAGTACAAACTGAAGAAAAGAGCATCAATGATGTTCCCGTCGCAAAAGAATTTCCCGATGTATTTCCGAAAGAATTACCGGGATTACCCCCACATCGATCCGTTGAATTTCAAATAGATCTTGTACCAGGAGCTGCACCAATAGCTCGTGCTCCTTACAGACTGGCACCCAGCGAGATGAAAGAACTGCAAAGCCAATTACAAGAACTTTTAGAGCGTGGTTTCATTCGACCATGCACATCACCGTGGGGAGCTCCTATTTTGTTTGTCAAGAAGAAAGATGGTACATTCAGGTTGTGTATCGACTACCGAGAGTTGAACAAACTTACCATCAAGAACCGCTACCCACTACCGAGAATCGACAACTTATTTGATCAACTACAAGGCTCGTCTATTTATTCAAAGATTGACTTACGTTCCGGGTATCATCAAATGCGGGTGAAAGAAGATGATATTCCAAAGACTGCTTTCAGAACACGTTACGGTCATTACGAGTTTATGGTTATGCTGTTTGGTTTAACTAATACACCAGCTGTGTTCATGGACCTTATAAACCGAGTGTGTGGACTATACCTTGACAAGTTTGTCATTGTTTTCATTGATGACATACTTATTTACTCAAAGAATGACCAAGAACATGGTGAACATTTGAGAAAGGTGTTAGAAGTATTGAGGAAGGAAGAATTGTACGCTAAGTTTTCAAAGTGTGCATTTTGGTTGGAAGAAGTTCAATTCCTCAGTCACATAGTGAACAAAGAAGGTATTAAGGTGGATCCGGCAAAGATAGAAACTGTTAAAAAGTGGGAAACCCCGAAAACTCCGAAACACATACGCCAGTTTTTAGGACTAGCTGGTTACTACAGAAGGTTCATCCAAGACTTTTCCAGAATAGCAAAACCCTTGACTGCATTAACGCATAAAGGGAAGAAATTTGAATGGAAGGATGAACAAGAGAAAGCGTTTCAGTTATTGAAGAAAAAGCTAACTACGGCACCTATATTGTCATTGCCTGAAGGGAATGATGATTTTGTGATTTATTGTGACGCATCAAAGCAAGATCTCGGTTGTGTATTAATGCAACGAACGAAGGTGATTGCTTATGCGTCTAGACAATTGAAGATTCACGAACAAAATTATACGATGCATGATTTGGAATTAGGCGCGGTTGTTTTTGCATTACAGACTTAGATGCACTACTTATATGGGGTCAAAAGTATTATATATACCGACCACAAAAGTCTTCAACACATATTTAATCAGAAACAACTGAATATGAGGCAGCGTAGGTGGATTGAATTGTTGAATGATTACGACTTTGAGATTCGTTACCACCCGGGGAAGGCAAATGTAGTAGCCGACGCCTTGAGCAGGAAGGACAGAGAACCCATTCGAGTAAAATCTATGAATATAATGATTCACAATAACCTTACTACTCAAATAAAGGAGGCGCAACAAGGAGTTTTAAAAGGGGGAAATTTAAAGGGTGAAATACCCAAAGGATCGGAGAAGCATCTTAATATTCGGGAAGACGGAACCCGTTATAGGGCTGAAAGGATTTGAGTACCAAAATTTGGAGATATGAGAGAAATGGTACTTAGAGAAGCTCATAAAACCAGATACTCAATACATCCTGGAACGGGGAAGATGTACAAGGATCTCAAGAAACATTTTTGGTGGCCGGGTATGAAAGCCGATGTTGCTAAATACGTAGGAGAATGTTTGACGTGTTCTAAGGTCAAAGCTGAGCATCAGAAACCATCAGGTCTACTTCAACAACCCGAAATCCCGGAATGGAAATGGGAAAACATTACCATGAATTTCATCACTAAATTGCCAAGGACTGCAAGTGGTTTTGATACTATTTGGGTAATAGTTGATCGTCTCACCAAATCAGCACACTTCCTGCCAATAAGAGAAGATGACAAGATGGAGAAGTTATCACGACTGTATTTGAAGGAAGTCGTCTCCAGACATGGAATACCAATCTCTATTATCTCTGATAGGGTTGGCAGATTTATTTCAAGATTCTGGCAGACATTACAGCAAGCATTAGGAACTCGTCTAGACATGAGTACTGCCTATCATCCACAAACTGATGGGCAGAGCGAAAGGACGATACAAATGCTTGAAGACATGCTACGATCATGTGTTATTGATTTCGGAAACAGTTGGGATCGACATCTACCGTTAGCAGAATTTTTCTACAACAACAGCTACCATTCAAGCATTGAGATGACGCCGTTTGAAGCACTTTATGGTAGAAAGTGCAGGTCTCCGATTTGTTGGAGTGAAGTGGGGGCTAGACAGGTTACGGGTCCGAAGATAATACAAGAAACTACCGAGAAGATCATCCAAATTCAACAACGGTTGAAAACCGCCCAAAGTCGACAAAAGAGCTACACTGACATTAAAAGAAAAGATATAGAATTTGAAATTGGAGAGATGGTCATGCTTAAAGTTGCACCTTGGAAAGGCTTTGTTCGATTTGGTAAACGAGGGAAATTAAATCCAAGGTATATCGGACCATTCAAGATTATTGATCGTGTCGGACCAGTAGCTTACCGACTTGAGTTACCTCAACAACTCGCGACTGTACATAACACTTTCCACATCTCGAATTTGAAGAAATGTTTTGCTAAAGAAGATCTCACAATTCCATTAGATGAAATCCAAATCAACGAAAAACTTCAATTCATCGAAGAACCCGTCGAAATAATGGATCGTGAGGTTAAAAGACTTAAGCAAAACAAGATACCAATTGTTAAGGTTCAATGG
Source organism: Rutidosis leptorrhynchoides (assembly GCF_046630445.1). Classification (NCBI taxonomy): domain Eukaryota; kingdom Viridiplantae; phylum Streptophyta; class Magnoliopsida; order Asterales; family Asteraceae; genus Rutidosis; species Rutidosis leptorrhynchoides. The sequence continues at coordinate 483,564,195 of NC_092335.1, forward strand.
AATACTCGTAGAGGACCCGAGTTCACCTGGGAACGAGAAGATCAGATGAAGAAGAAATACCCGCAATTATTTCCAGAAGATACGTCAACACCTCCAACTGCTTAAAATTTCGGGACGAAATTTATTTAACGGGTAGGTACTGTAGTGACCCAAACTTTTACATGTTTATATATATATTAAATGAAATTGTTATTTACATGATTAAGTGTTTCCAACATGTTAAGCAATCAAACTTGTTAAGACTTGATTAATTGGAATAGGTTTCATATAGACAATTGACCACCCAAGTTGACCGGCGATTCACGAACGTTAAAACTTGTAAAAACTATATGATGACATATATATAGATATATATATAGTTAACATGATATTATGATAAGTAAACATATCATTAAGTATATTAACAATGAACTACATATGTAAAAACAAGACTACTAACTTAATGATTTTGAAACGAGACATATATGTAACGATTATCGTTGTAACGACATTTAATGTATATATATATATATATATATCATATTAAGATATATTAATACATCATGATATCATGATAATGTAATAATTTAACATCTCATTTGATTTAATAAACAATGGGTTAACAACATTTAACAAGATCGTTAACCTAAAGGTTTCAAAACAACACTTACATGTAACGACTAACGATGACTTAACGACTCAGTTAAAATGTATATACATGTAGTGTTTTAATATGTATTCATACACTTTTGAAAGACTTCAAGACACTTATCAAAATACTTCTACTTAACAAAAATGCTTACAATTACATCCTCGTTCAGTTTCATCAACAATTCTACTCGTATGCACCCGTATTCGTACTCGTACAATACACAGCTTTTAGATGTATGTACTATTGGTATATACACTCCAATGATCAGCTCTTAGCATCCCATGTGAGTCACCTAACACATGTGGGAACCATCATTTGGCAACTAGCATGAAATATCTCATAAAATTATAAAAATATGAGTAATCATTTATGACTTATTTACATGAAAACAAAATTACATATCCTTTATATCTAATCCATACACCAACGACCAAAAACACCTACAAACACTTTCATTCTTCAATTTTATTCATCTAATTGATCTCTCTCAAGTTCTATCTTCAAGTTCTAAGTGTTCTTCATAAATTCTACAAGTTCTAGTTTCATAAAATCAAGAATACTTCCAAGTTTGCTAGCTTACTTTCAATCTTGTAGAGTGATCATCCAACCTCAAGAAATCTTTCTTATTTACAGTAAGATATCTTTATAATACAAGGTAATACTCATATTCAAACTTTGATTCAATTTCTATAACTATAATAATCTTATTTCGAGTGGAAATCTTACTTGAACTTGTTTTTCATGTCATGATTCTGCTTCAAGAACTTTCAAGCCATCCAAGGATCCTTTGAAGCTAGATCCATTTTTTTCATTTTCAGTAGCTTTATCCAGAAAACTTGAGGTAGTAATGATGTTCATAACATCATTCGATTCATACATATAAAGCTATCTTATTCGAAGGTTTAAACTTGAAATCACTAGAACATAGTTTAGTTAATTCTAAACTTGTTCGCAAACAAAAGTTAATCCTTCTAACTTGACTTTTAAAATCAACTAAAAACATGTTCTATATCTATATAATATGCTAACTTAATGATTTAAAACCTGGAAACACAAAAAATACCGTAAAACTGGACATACTCCGTAGTAACACCGCGGGCTATTTTGGGTTAGTTAATTAAAAACTATGATAAACTTTGATTTAAAAGTTGTTCTTCTGGGAAAATAATTTTTCTTATGAACATGAAACTATATCCAAAAATCATGGTTAAACTCAAAGTGGAAGTATGTTTTCTAAAATGGTCATCTAGACGTCGTTCTTTCGACTGAAATGACTACCTTTGCAAAAATGACTTGTAACTTATATTTCCAACTATAAACCTATACTTTTTCTGTTTAGATTCATAAAATAGAGTTCAATATGAAACCATAGCAATTTGATTCACTCAAAACGGATTTAAAATGAAGAAGTTATGGGTAAAACAAGATTGGATATTTTTTATTTTTGTAGCTACGGGAAATATTAACAATTCTATACAAATCATATCCTAGCTAACTTATATTGTATTATACATGTATTCTAATATATTATGTAATCTTGGGATACCATAGACACGTATGCAAATGTTTTGACATATCATATCGACCCATGTATATATATTATTTGGAACAACCATAGACACTCTATATGCAATAATGTTGGAGTTAGCTATACAGGGTTGAGGTTGATTCCAAAAATATATATACTTTGAGTTGTGATCTAGCCTGAGACATGTATACACTGGGTCGTGGATTGATTCAAGATAATATATATTGATTTATTTCTGTACATCTAAATGTGGACAACTAGTTGTAGGTTACTAACGAGGACAGCTGACTTAATAAACTTAAAACATCAAAATGTATTAAAAGTGTTGTAAATATATTTTGAACATACTTTGATATATATGTACATATTTGTTATAGGTTCGTGAATCGACCAGTGGCCAAGTCTTACTTCGCGACGAAGTAAAAATCTGTGAAAGTGAGTTATAGTCCCACTTTTAAAATCTAATATTTTTGGGATGATAATACATGCAGGTTTTATAAATGATTTACAAAATAGACACAAGTACGTGAAACTACATTCTATGGTTGAATTATTGAAATCGAATATGCCCCTTTTTATTAAGTCTTGTAATTTAAGAATTAGGGAACAGACACCCTAATTGACGCGAATCCTAAAGATAGATCTATTGGGCCTAACAAACCCCATCCAAAGTACCGGATGCTTTAGTACTTCGAAATTTATATCATATCCGAAGGGTGTCCCGGAATGATGGGGATATTCTTATATATGCATCTTGTTAATGTCAGTTACCAGGTGTTCACCATATGAATGATTTTTATCTCTATGTATGGGATGTATATTGAAATATGAAATCTTGTGGTCTATTGTTATGATTTGATATATATAGGTTAAACCTATAACTCACCAACATTTTTGTTGACGTTTTAAGCATGTTTATTCTCAGGTGATTATTAAGAGCTTCCGCTGTCGCATACTTAAATAAGGACAAGATTTGGAGTCCATGCTTGTATGATATTGTGTAAAAACTGCATTCAAGAAACTTATTTCGTTGTAACATATTTGTATTGTAAACCATTATGTAATAGTCGTGTGTAAACAGGATATTTTAGATTATCATTATTTGATAATCTACGTAAAGCTTTTTAAACCTTTATTGATGAAATAAAGGTTATGGTTTGTTTTAAAATGAATGCAGTCTTTGAAAAACGTCTCATATAGAGGTCAAAACCTCGCAACGAAATCAATTAATATGGAACGTTTTTAATCAATAAGAACGAGACATTTCAACTCTCTTAAGCCAACTACACTTAAAGTGTATTGATTGGTGCAATTTGGAAGTGAGGCTTAACACTCCTTTTATAACCAAGTCACCCCCTTCCCACTTCTTCCTCCCACCTATGTGGGATAACATCCATTCACAAATACAAAGAAGCCATATCCATTTCTTCTAACCAAAACTATAACCAACAAATCTCCATCTTTTGGATAGAAAAAGATAACCATGCTTCCACTTTGCAAAAGAAACGACGTAGATGCTTTCTCGACGACAACTTCAAGATCCTCATCTTCATGCCGCTGACATTACCTCTAACCCAAGGAAATAAAATTTGCATCTTCATCGAACATTGTCAAGACCCGACAATCATTGTCATAACAGACAATCATAACTCTAAACAGAATTATCATACTCCACCATAAAGAGTATAGCACTTAGAATATCACATTCCAAGCATTTTATATCGGCACATGTTGTATACCCAGCTGAACTGTTATGGTGCAACTTCCTGTTTGGCTTTCCCTGGAAGTTTCATCAGCTACAACATCCGTTTCCACCACACAACCTGCATAAACGCCAAACCAATGCCCATGTGCAATTGTGAAACCACTAACGAATATCCCTTTTCATGGTGGCGCGGAATCACCATGAGGATGACGTAACTTTATAAGAATTCGTCACTCCCCTTAACGACGGAGACAATGTTAGCATCTTTTGAGCCATTTGCCGGATTAGCTCCACCGGGACAATTAACCCTTACATGTCCAGTCTTCCCGCACTTCAAGCATGTCAGATTCTTTCTAGAGTTTCTCTTATGCCTATCCGAAAACAACATTACCGTAGCTTCTGATGACGAGACCCCGTTACCTTCCAATCTTTTCTCCTCGGATAGGAGCTTGCTAGTAACATCTTCAAACTTCAACGTTTCTTTCCCGTACATTAGAATAGGTTTCATGTGCTCATAGGACGATGATAAAGATAATATCAACCTCAAAGCTTTATCTTCATCATCCCTTTTAACTCCAATAGCCTCCAGTTCTGAAGCAATACCGTTAAGAATACTTAGATGATCTGAAATCTTTGAACCCCTATCCATACGCAGAGTATGAAATTGTTCTTTAAGACACAACCGATTTGAGATGCCCTTGACCTGGTATAACTGCTCTAGTTTAACCCAAAGCTCATTTGCCGTTGATAACCCGTGCACATTTGCAAGCAAGTTCTTTGCAAGACACAAACGAATCGCACGTGCTGCCCTCAAATCCATATCATCCCATTCTTCTTCATCGAACTTACTACTAGAATCACTGCCTGGAACAAAGGTGGGTTTACCTTTCAATGCCTTGTGTAACCCGGACTGAATCAACACAACTTTGACTTGAACCTGCCATAAGTCAAAATTGATCCTCCCATCAAATTTCTCTACATCAAACCTCATTGGCCTGAACTTCGACATCGTATCCGTATCCTATAAACAACACTTTCTCTGATTTTGCTCACGTTTCGACTGGCCGACAGATGTAGTGGAGTGGCGCACAGGATCCATTAAATTGAAAAATCCAACACCCGGTCTACTACAAATTCTAGACACCACTTACTCCGAATCAGAAAAAATATTGTCTAACCAGATACCCTATACGATCAATAGAACTCGTTTATGATGTGGACGATCCACTCCCGTGGCAACCACAGAGCATACTCCGACTCCTATAACCGAGACCCCCGTCAAACCTGACGCTCTGATACCAGTTGTTGGGAAATTACAGTCTCACTAATTCCCACCACCCAGTCCAACAATAATAGTAAAGAAATAAGAACAATACACAACACAAGATTTAACGTGAAAAATCCAAAACAGGAGAAAAACCACCGGCTTCCAAAGAGAGAAATACACTATATCACAAATTGTTACAATAATATAGACGACTGTCTTAAGCCAACTACACTCTCCAAAAATTTTTAACTAATACAACTCTCAAACAAGGGTAAGAAAGAAATAAATAATCAAATACTTAAAGTGTATTGATTGGTGCAATTTGAAAGTGAGGCTTAACACTCCTTTTATAACCAAGTCACCCCCTCCCACTTCTTCCTCCCACCTATGTGAGATAACATCCATTCACAAATACAAAGCAACCATATCCATTTATTCTAACCAAAACTATAACCAACATAGACCTTCTCGAGATTTGATGGGAGAAAGAAGAAATCAAAGAAGATGAAGGGATTAAATATTTGCAATTGCAATGTTTTACTTGATTTTAATGTGCTTTAGTTAGTTGTTAATGATATTTTTAATTATTTGAATATAGGTTCATTTGCTTAATAGTAGTACGTGAGTATTATCATTTGGTACATGTAGTTGATTAGTTAATATTACCTTAACTATGGATTGATTACGGTCGTTGCATCTTATGAGCTGAGGGGCCTTTTTAGAAGACTGCTCCGTCTTGGTGTTTTAGGCACCTTTTTAATGTCCGCTTTTGCTTTTGATACCGGAGCATAAAATAATAACTCAGGATATACTTTGTTTTGGTATACATAGGTTTTCGACTTGCTATGCGAGCTGATTAATCACCTAAGTGACCACCCATATTGTGGTAGCCCAGAGTTAATGTGAGTAAACCTGCTTGTGACACCCCGTACTAAATCAACATGTACGGAGCATCAACAACAGGATCATTACAAGGTCAAACACTATATGCGTTATCAAAACAAGTTTGCATTCATGATAAAAGGTGACGTCATAACCAACGTCAAATGTTTTACAACCAAAAGTATGCTTCTATGACTAGAAGCAAAGATAATAGTACGTGACCCTTAGGTCGTTACAAATCATTGTTTCAAAAGGTAACATAGTTTGAATTCAAATAAAACGTTTCATACGGTGACAACTCTAACAAGCGCAGCGGGTGTCTATAAAGCATGACTAGTACAGCGGAAGCAAGCAAACCTTAAGCACCTGAGAAAAACATGCTTAAAAACGTCAACACAAAGGTTGGTGAGCTATAGTTTAAGTATAACAATAATGTAAGGTAGGCCACGAGATTTTAGTGCTTCAACAGCGTTTCAGAACAGTATAAAAAGTATATGTATAACCGTGGGCACTTGGTAACTAACTTAACGTTTATCACCCCCTAAAAGTACACTTGACGAGTGCGTATGTTTACGAAGTATTAAACACCCGTTAAATGCTAGCGCTACTAGCCCGAGTGGGGATGTCAAATCCTATGGATCCATATCTAAGATTCGCGTTCACCGGTTCAAAGACCAATGACTAAACGTTACCGAGCTAAGGGGAAAGTTTATGCCGTTGTATAACCCACACATATATAAAGTTTAAGTACTCATGCCTAGTATGTAAAACGTAAAATGCGCATGTATTCTCAGTTCCCAAAATAGTTAAAGCAAAAAGGGATGCTATAACTCACAGTGGAAAAGTAGTAGTAAAGTTGACTCGGGAAAAGTAAGCAAGTACGTTTGTCCAAAAGGTCCTCAACCTAAGTCAAAAGTTACTAAGTCAGTAAATCATCCCAATAGGTTTAAATGTATGTAAATTAGGTCTTAAGTATCATCATCATTCATCATCAAACAAAAAGTATAAAGTAAGTTTCATTCTAGAAAAGAGTTTAAAACAAAGGCTGACTTCGATCAGTCGCCACGGCCTCTATACAAACTGAATTGAGGTAGGACCAGTGGCCATGGCTCCGTATATGAGTCCTTTAGTTGCTATAAAAATTCCATAACCAAACTCGTCTTCGTTTGACCGTGGCGACGGTTTAAGTACGAGTAGGTCAGAATTTTCAGCACAACGTTAAAAGGACATAGTGACGTTCAGAGGGCCATAGATCCTAAACCGTAACTCGGATTAAGACGAGTCTTAAACGAAAAATTATCTACTCGAACAGAGATAACTGAAAATCAACTTTACAGTAGCCCAGGTATTCTGATCAGACCCGAAAAACAGTAGGTTTAGTGTTCAGGTGGGTTCTTGGTGCTCGATGCTCATCACGGTTCTCATCCTTGATGCATATAGCTTCAAGTGTACAACTCGTTGATGTGTTTGCATCATATTTACCAAGTTTTGACCATCATAACACAAGTGTAAGTCTAAGATAAGTAGAGCAACTCAATTAAGTGTTGCAAGTAGTTTGATGAACCAAAGTTACATCAAGATCTTAGATCCGACACATACATGAACTCTAAAAGTAATATTAAGCTATAAATTTGAAAGTAAACTAAATAATCAAGATCTTAAGTTGTAGAACATAGTTCTTAGTTAGATCTTGAAGATCCAAGACCCAAAAGTCTAGATCTAAAGTTACTAAGTTAAATCCTAAGTCATAACACTTGAATCTTTACTTTAATGAAACCATAAGTTATGAAACTTAGATTCTCATCTTGTAAAGTGTATGTAAGCTCATAAGCTCTTGTTTGCAACAAAATAAGTAGACCATAAGCTATAGAAACTTAGATCTTTCATAAGTATATGAAGTTATAACTAGAAAGTTATACTTCTATGTTCTTGAACTTATAAAGTTAACTTTTAGTTTCAAGAAATATGAGATCAAGATTAACTAGTAATGCTTGACCAAATTAACAACATCACAACTTTAAAGTACATAAAATGAAGAAATAAGTTAAATCTACAAGTAACAAGTTCATGGTTGTTCATACTTTAAAGATTCAAGCCAAGGCTTTGATCTTTAAGAAAGTAAACCTTAAGTTTACAACATGAACATAAGTATGGTTTTTACAACTCATGAACTTTAAATCTTTAAAACATTAATTGTTGAACCATAAACTAGAAAGTTTAGGTTCTTGTTTATTCTTGAAATAACAAGATAATATGAAGAATAAACTAGGTAGTTTGATTCTTACAACAAGCAAGTAAACAACAACAACAACAACTAGTAAGTAATTAAACATTAAACAACAACAAGTAATGATGATGATGAGGTGTTTAGGTTTCGGATTTAAGGAAAGAAAAAGGAAGAACATAAAGCTTTTTACTTACAAGGTTAGAGAGAAAAGAGAGTAAAAGAAATTGCAAGTAAATGTGTGTGTGTAAAAGTGAGGAAAATACAAGTGCATAATTAATCAAAATTGCAAACAAAACTTCCCTCCCACCCTTGTATGGCCGAAGGTTTTGGAAGAAAAAGAGGAAGGGATCAAATGCTCTTTCAACATGGGAGAGTGGTGATAGCTTAGAATGGAAATAAAGCAAATTGACATGGGAAAGAGATGTAAAGGTGCTAGTAACTAGATTCCCATTTACTAATTAATCTTGTATTAAGCTTAATAAGTCACTAGCAAATTTAGGCTCCTAATAGTCCATTAAGAAAGGTAGGGTGAGCTTTCAAGTCCATTAACAAGAATCCATTAATAAAAGGCCCAAGTATGTAAGTATGTAACAAATTAAATAAATAAGCCCAAGTAATTAACTAGTAACCTTGGTTAATTAAAAATGATTAATAAAAATTAATCATGAATGTAAATAATATTTGAAAATATTATTCGTGTAATGTACGTGTGTCACAAAGACGATTCGGGCCATGCAAAGTCATGTACGGTAACAAGTAAATGCATAAAAATACATTTATTAAATCACAAGTATTAATAATAAATATTAATTATTAAACGTTGGAAAATCCAGGGTCGTTACACTGCTAGCGTGGCAGTGAGGGAATATTTTATTTTATTTTATTTTTTTTTTATTTTGTGGATTCGAACCTGTGATTACTCTGGAAAATCTTGAAATACTTTACATATAACTTTTGTTGCTCGGGTTTGAAGTCAAGCTGTTCATCTATTAAATGAAACTTAATGAGCTCTAAAAATGATTAGAATATGTCAGACCGGTTATTTTTATAAAAGATTATATATGTTGAGGACGACAGGGAAAAAATAACTTCTGTTAACAATTAATAATCAAACATTTTGTTGTAATGGTTTATGAGTGCAAGTGTCTGTTTATTTGAAAGGAAATGGTACGTTCACACGGGTTTAATGGGTTAGAATGGCTAATTGTTAGGAGGTTGTTTGACCTATTGACCAACTTACCCATTCAGTTTGAGGCCCAACCCTGCCAGTTACAACAGGTACCAGAGTAACACTTACGTATTGTAGCATGACCACGTTTTGAGTTTCGACCCATTAAGGCTGCTTCTTTTGCCACTTCTCGGTAGGAGACTTTGAGTCTCCCTGTATCGTCTTTAAATTCTTTCATATGTAACAGCTTTATCTCTGTTATCCGCTACAATTATGGGGGTGCACTTTGGGCATGTACTCATACAGTTATAAATTGGTTCTTTTCTTCCCACTTAACAAAACATGACAGTTTGACTTTCACGGTCTAAAACCATCTTTAGACCTGAAATTGATCAGTCTTTGCATTCTTAGGAGCTGACGAAACTATTAGGTGTTAAGTATAATAAAATGATCAAAAGTTTGTAGTTTTCACCTCAAAAGTATAAACATATTTTTTAGCAAACTTTGATTTAAAAAATTAAAGATTTACCTAAAAAAGATTTTAAAAAAATCAAAGATCTTGTTAATGCTAATAGGATTCGTAACTCATTCACCATCCCCCATTGACCGTGTTAGTGCCTCATTGTTGTTTAGCTTGATTCGTTGGTTTCTTGCCTAGTTTGGTTTGTATTGTGTCGGGTTTGTTGCTTGTGTTTTGCGTTTTAGTAAAGTTCTTAGTTATTTTGCCAAAAGGAAAAAATAAAATAAAAATGGTCGGTGAATTCTATTATGAAGCCCAGGCCCGTAGTTACAGGTATAATAAGTCTATATATAGTAGAATTATAGACAAAGCCCTAAACAAAATTCTAAATTAAATTATCGACGTCCACATTCATAATAAAGAGCCAGAAAAACAACAGAATTGGAGCAATTACGGTACGTGCGGTTCTGCTTTTATTTTGTAGACATATTGTTTTGTTTGCACTTGGTGCCATTGATGTAGGCACACTTGATTATATTCGTGTTTTGTTTAGTAATGGACACCAATTATATACCTAATGAGATTGTTGCTAATATGCTTTCTCGACTTGAAGCAAAGTCATTGCTACGGTTACAGTGCGTATCCAAGTATTGGCATTCCATGCTTATGGACCCCGACTTTATGAAATTAAGATCACGCAAAACCATCATTCTTTCTTTAGGTAAAACCTTACACTTCATAGACGTCACTGACGAGAGTACTTATTCGACATTCAAGTGCTCTAGTCCATCACAACAATTAGGTGTCAAAGAAACAGACATCCAAGTTATTGGATCGTTGAATGGTTTAGTCGTATTGGTAAATGTAAATGCCTTCGTTTTATACAACCCTTTTACCGGTGAGTCCAAGAGACTTCCACGTCCTCCTACTCCAAATCATTCGGATAGTGGATACGGATTTGGTTACGGTGCTACTCCGACTGACCTAAAAATTGTTAGGTTTAGACTCTCTTCCTATATTTGTGATGTCTACGACTTCAGAAGGAATTCGTGGAGCTCATGGAATACGACGATATACGACATTGGGTTTTTTCAATATCCGGTGGGTACGTTTGTAAATGGATCTTTGTATTGGGTTAATATGGATCAAAAGTTGATTGTCCTCATTGTTAAAGACATGGTCCTTTCTAAGAGAATTCTACCCTGTACTTACTGCATTAAATGTCTAGGTACAATAGATGGATGCCTTTGTTTGCTCAAACAGATAACTTTATCGAGATTCGAGTTGTGGGTGAGGAAGGAACATTGCATTGAGAGCTCATGGGTGAATACATATTCATTTATGTTAGATTGTATAGAATCTTTCAACTCCCGCACTCTTAAGATTTTGGATGATGGAAGAATTCTTATGCTGAATCGCGCTGATCAACTAATTATCTATGATATTTCAAAAGGATCGTATAAATTACTTAAGAATTTGTTACCTGACTACCATAGTTATTCTAGTTTGCAAAGAGTACGTGGAGACTTTGGTTTCACCTCTCGAGATTGGAAGACAGAAAGAAGAAATCAAAGACGATAAAGGGAAAAATCTGCAAATGCGATGTTTTAGATTCACTTGCTTATTAGCAGTAAGTCAAAGAAGTGTATTTTCGTAGGCTACGGGTCTGATGAAATGGGCTATCGTTATTGGGACAACGAAACTAGAAAAGTAATTCGTTCGCGAGATGTTACTTTTGATGAAGATTCGGTCTATGGTAAACCGGAAACGGGGAGTCCTAAACCGAGTCAAGTTACTTTTGACGATGTTTCTATTGATGATCTTGCAGGTTCTAGTGGGAGTTTGGGAAACAATGAATTGCCAAATAACGGTGAGGCGTCGGAAAATGCTAATGATGGGGATGATTCGAAAAGCGGTGATGATTCCGAACATAGTGCGAGCTCTAGTGATGAGGAGGACACAAATGAAACTGGTCCAACCATTCCGGTTACTCCTACACCAAGACGCTCGACTAGAGTGCCCAAACCTAATCTTAGGTATTCTCCATCAGCAAACTACTTGCTCTATACCGAGAATGGTGAACCTGAAAGTTACTTTGAGGCAAGGAAAACAAAAGAATTCATACAATGGGAGCTTGCCATGAAAGAAGAGATGGGGTCACTTGAGAAGAATAAAACTTGGTCACTAGTGAAGTTACCTCATGATAAAAGGGCGTTGCAAAACAAATGGGTGTATCGAATCAAGAATGAGTCGGATGGTAAGAAAAGGTACAAGGCTCGTTTGGTAGTCAAAGGCTTTCAACAAAAGGAAGGGGTTGACTACAAAGAGATATTTTCACCGGTAGTTAAAATGACTACTATCCGTTTGGTACTTTCTATAGTCGCATCCGAAGACTTACATCTTGAGCAACTAGATGTAAAAACTGCATTCTTACATGGTGATCTTGTTGAAGAGATCTACATGAGGCAACCCGAGGGCTTTGAGGTAAACGGCAAAGAGAAGTGGGTTTGTAAGCTAAATAAAAGTTTGTATGGATTGAAGCAAGCACCTCGGCAATGGTACTTGAAGTTTGACGAGTTTATGAAGAAGATTGGTTTCTTAAGATGTGAAGCGGATCACTGTTGCTACTTGAAGAAATTCAAGTCTTCTTACATAATCTTATTGTTGTATGTTGATGACATGTTGCTTGCAGGTTCAAACATGTCCGAAATTAACAAGTTGAAGGGATTACTTTCCCGAGAATTCGAGATGAAAGATCTTGGCGGTGCTAGGCAAATACTTGGTATGAGTATTGTGCGCGATCGTGTAAAGGGTACTCTATACTTGTCTCAATCCAAATATATTGAGAAAGTAGTAGAGAGGTTCAACATGGAAGATTCAAAGGCTCGTTCTATGCCTTTGGGAAGCACCTTAAAGTTATCGAAAAGTCAATCATCAAAAACGGAAAGAGACAAGAAGGATATGGAAAAGGTTCCATATGCATCGGCCGTGGGTAGTATTATGTATGCCATGGTTTGTACAAGACCCGATATTGCTCAAGCAGTGGGAGTTGTAAGTCGTTATATGTCTAATCCGGGGAAAGAGCATTGGGAAGCGGTCAAATGGTTGCTTCGTTATTTGAAAGGTACTTCTAATATGGGATTGTGTTTCTCCAAAAACAATCTCATACTTAGAGGTTATGCGGATGCTAATTTGGGTGGATGTGATGATTCGGGGAAAAGCACTACGGGTTATGTTTTCACAATGGGGAAGACGGCGATTAGTTGGTTATCTCGATTGCAAAAGAGTGTTGCTTTGTCAACCACCGAAGCCGAATACATGGCTATTGCGGAAGCTTCTAAAGAGCTAGTGTGGTTGAAGAACTTCTTAGGCGAGTTGGGTAAAAGACAAGACTATTGCGTCTTGTATTGTGATAATCAAAGTGCGGTTCATCTTGGGAAGAATCCGGTGTTTCATAGTCGAACGAAACACATCAAGATAAGGTATCATTTTATTCGACAACATATAAATGATGGCACTTTATTCTTGGAGAAAATTCTTGGTACGAAGAATCCTGCCGATATGTTTACTAAGGTGGTTACAAAAGAGAAATTGAGGTTTTGCATTACCTCAATTGGTCTTCTCATGAATTGATGAGAGAAGACCCCAACTAGAGATGTGAATGGTGTTACAAGTTTAACAAGTAGTATTGAAGACCTTTTATCGAAAGTCTACTCATCCGAAGTATGTGTTGAGCGTGCGTGTCCCAAATGGTATTTGGCGGTAATCGAAGGTGGTTTAATGTTCTTGGTTAATTCATTGATATGATTGGAGTTTTGTTCAAAGTCTCCAAGTGGGAGATTTGTTAGAGTATGGAGACATTTATACAAAACGAGAAAAAAAAATGTTTCAACACTTGCACGGATTTTGCAGATTTCGGTAAGCGTGAAACAGAGAAAAACAGATCAAAAACAGAGCAAGTTGATTGTGCGCGGTGATGGTGCGCGGCGCGCTCCCTGCGCGCACTAGAGAAGTTTTGATCAGAAGGCTTGCTCGAAGTTTGGGAGTGTGCACGGCGCGTACGTTTAAGTGTGCACGGCGCGCACGTTTGCTGGAAGCAGCTGGCAACCTTTTTTCATGTGGGATCCGATTTTGTTTGATTCTCCTTTTGCTTTATGTGCAAAGTGGATACTTTACACCTTGAATTGAGGCTGTGATCATGCTAATTCAAGGGTGTAAAGCTAGTTAGTTGGTAAACATGATAATTACTTGTCATGATGAAGATTCCTTGCTAGTTTCTTAAGTGTTCTTGTTTCTCCTATAAATGGAGCTCATTGTATCTCATTGTAAAACACCACTCTCAAAAATTCAGTAAATAAACAATCTCTAGTTGGTCCGTGGACTAAAGCAATCACAACGATTGCATATAACCACGTTATATCTTGTGTCGATTTACTTTTTCGCATTTATATTCTTTCGTTCATTAAGTGGGTGAGTGATCTTGAAGAATCACTTGCGTTGTTTGGGTCCTAATATCCTAACAAGTTTATTTGTCATAAACAAAGTTACAATTTGAAAGTTATGAGTTTACGAAAACAGTGTGACAAAATGCACATGCTCTCTAGTGCAGATACATATTATGCTTCAGCAAACGCAACTTCCTGTTTCACACTCGTTTAAAGCCTGATTAAACTCGACAAACCAATACATATCCTATAAATGTTGTAAAGAATACTTTCTAGCCTAATTAATAAATTTTATCAAAAGTTGACATTCTCAACTTACCAGTGATGCATGTACTGATATGTATCAGGGCCCAAATCAAGCAAGAACAAGCTCAAGTTCAACAACCCTTTTAGCTGACTATTTGATGGGCTTTGGGCCAAATAGCATAAGAATTGGAATCGGTTAATTAAGTGGGAGGCATGCACGTGAGATTGAAAGTCAAGAGTTAGGATCAATTCAATTTCTAGCTGTCCTTATCCTATTTTTAAACTTTATCTTTTGTTTCCGTATGCTTATGTCAAGTTAGTTTGGGATTTAATATTAATGTTTATCTATCATGCTAGGTATTAGTTTAGATATAGTATTTAAAGGAGGTATCTTATGTTTTTAGAGGGTTGAGTTTTATATTGAATATTATTATCGTTTTACGTGAGTAAACAAAAACAAACCGTGAAGGTTTTTGTCTTTCAACCGAGAAGGTTGTTTTTCTGCTAAACCGAGAAGGTTAGCACCATTCTTGTTTAACCGAGAAGGTTGAACTATCTATCCTTTCTTTATTTTATCCATCGATCCTTTCATTCTACGTTATGTGGTATCAGATTTCAGGCATGGCTAAACAAGCTGAGTTCGAGAGATTGAATCGAAAGATTCAAGATTTGGAAGACATGCAACATCTCTTGCGTAATATAGAGATGAAGCTTGAAAATCTTGAATTTTCAAGAAAGCCTCAACCAGATGACTTTGTTGCTTCGGTTGATCAAATTTTTAACATGGAGTACATTTATGATTTTTATGTGGTTGATGATACCGTCCCTATTTATGATACCGACGGTGAGAAAGAGGAAGACGAGTCACAAGAGGACGGTTTGAAAATTTCAATCGGACATGAGAGTGAAGATGAGACAGTTGATCTTCTTTGTGTGTTGAAAAAAATTAACACATACAAAATTGAAGTCCTAGATCATTACAATATTTCGGCCAATTTTAATGTTGCGAAATTGTTCCCGTATGTTGGTGCAGGTGACGATGATCTAGACTCGAGAACGAGTCTCTTCGAAGAATGGGAGAATGATGCATGTACTGATATGGATCAGGGCCCAAATCAAGTAAGAACAAGCTCAAGTTCAACAACCCTTTTAGCTGACTATTTGATGGGCTTTGGGCCAAATAGCATAAGAATTGGAATCGGTTAATTAAGTGGGAGGCATGCACGTGAGATTGAAAGTCAAGAGTTAGGATCAATTCAATTTCTAGTTGTTCTTATCCTATTTTTAAACTTTATCTTCTGTTTCCGTATGCTTATGTCAAGTTAGTTTGGGATTTAATATTAATGTTTATCTATCATGCTAGGTGTTAGTTTAGATATAGTATTTAAAGGACGTATCTTATGTTTTTAGAGGGTTGAGTTTTATATTGAATATTATTATTGTTTTACGTGAGTCAACAAAAACAAACCGTGAAGGTTTTTGTCTTTCAACCGAGAAGGTTGTTTTTCTGCTAAACCGAGAAGGTTAACACCATTCTTGTTTAACCGAGAAGGTTGAACTATCTATCCTTTCTTTATTTTAGCCATCGATCCTTTCATTCTACGTTATGAGCCTGCAAAATAGGTCGAAGAGTCAGTTTCTGACACTTTAACTAAAATGGTATAAGTTTCTGTCGACGACTCAAATTTCAATTCGCTTGGCTAACCAAATTCATGTCAAATCTGAGAAATGACATGTTGGACGTATTGGTGACTTTTGTTTCTCAAAATCATGCATATGGGTCAACATAGGCTGACAGGGAGAGAGTCATCTTTCTACTTCAGGGCAGAGAGATTGCTTCCGTGAGGACATTCGGCGAAAAAAAAATAGGTAAATAAATTTTATTGTAGATAGTTATAAAAAGTTTTAGAAAAGTAAATAAATATTTATGTTAATTAATAATTTATACAATAATAAAAAAATATCACATAGTTAACGAGTTTAAACGGTGCGAGTTCTATCTAAGCTGGAGTAGTCTGTATATATAAAAATATATTTTACAAATGGTCTGTAAATGCGAGAAGCCCAGAAGGGGACTAACATGGGCCCAGGATCGTTAATCACAGATACTAAGATTGTACGTATATTATTATACAAGTAGAATTTTAGACAAAACCCTAAACCATAAACTAAGTTAAATTATCGGAATAGTAAAAATCCAACGAAACAACCAAATTGGCGCGGTTACGGTATATACGTCTTGTTCATCTCTTGATCATTGGTGCTGTATCTTTTTATATTGATATTTTAATTTACATATTGATCTTTTACGTATAACAAGTTCAGTTTCAAATATATATGTATATGTATTAATGTATATATTTACGCTTTTATTTTGAAGACATATTGTTTGGTTTTCGGTTGAAGACATACTTGATTAGTTTCTTGTTTTGTGATGGCCACTGACCTTCTACCTGATGAGATTATTGTTAATATACTTTCTCGGCTTCCAACAATACCATTGCTACGTTTTAGGTGTGTATCCAAGTATTGGCAATCCATGCTTTTGGACCCACACTTTATGAAGTTGAGATCACGCAAAAACATCATTCTCCCTTTAGGTAAATACTTATACTTCATAGATTACAATCTACCGGTTGATAATGACAGTACTTATTCAGTATTTAAATGCTCTAGCCTATCAGAACAATTCGGTGTCAAAGAAACAGAGACTCAAGTTATTGGATCGTTGAATGGGGTAGTTGTAGATGTAGTTTGGACCTTAGATCATACGTTGTATCTAGATTAATGGAGGAAACACTAATTAGAATGAGTCGAATACGTATTAGACTAACGGGATCGAATTAACCAATGAATAATTGATAAAATCGATGCCTAAGACTGTGTATTCGGTTGGTAAGGGTTTTGGGACGATTAGCAGCAAGTAATACGACGGCCTAAGGGTTTATGGTGTGTAACCTAACACAAAACCACGAAACCCGTATTTATACTAAATACAGCGACCATCGGCCGGTGGTCGGGGACCTTCGGCCGATGGTGACAGTCCCTCGACCGATGGTCCCTACCATCGGTCGATGGTCTTGAGCAGCCAACCGACTGCTTGACCTATTCACGACATTATACTAAGCATCATAAACACAAAGTATAAGTGTCCACGTACATATATGACTGAAATATCAAGTACATAACAAATAGAACAATAAACGTAATAGAACTCGGGATTTATGCACCAACAAACTCCCCCTAAGACCTAGTTCTATTCCATAAGTCTTCAGTCATCATACGGATCGATCACCATGTTGTTCAAGTAGCACAGCTTAGCCACTTTAACATACTGTTCAGCCTGTACCCTGTTTTCACGACGATAAAGCATACGGTTATAGTACAAAGTAAAAATATCAGCTTCGGTACAGTTCCTTAACCAGATCGGATCCAACACACGAATACAATCGATATCATCTTCCTTCAGCTTATCTAAAACAATCACAGCTTCCTCAGAACGATCATCATAAAACCACCAACGAAATCTCTGACTCCAATTCTGCGGCAATTTTCTTAACGGAACCTTCTTCATAGTCTTTGCCGGCTTATACTTCAAAATTTGTCGAGATACTCCATTAATAGGATCAACCCTGTACTTAATCCTCGGATACTGTGGTCTAAAATCCTTCCAGTTATTCGAATTGTACGCGATTCGAACTTTCTTAACCAACAATGATGAGCGATCGTTCATTCCACAATACAACATCTTTAACCTGGCAATCTGCATAAGCTCAAAATACGGCAGTGACTTGAACTCATGACCATGTTTGATGTAGTCAACTCTAAACTCTCGTTTAATTGCAAACATGTTGAATTCTTCAATGTATGCCCAGGCCAAGATCCTTCCTTTCGCACCTTTCCTCAAATTTTTCATCTTCAAATACTTTGGCTCAAGCTTCGGTTTTTCACAATACTTTCGAATCCTCAAAATATCACGCCAGTCAGCTTCTAATTTCGCAGCAACCTCATCATTATACTTGACTGGCAAGAACCCTTCAGGCAAAATCTCAGTTCTCTCTTTCTCTTTACACCTTCGATTCAAAACTTCGTCATCTGTTCTAAACAACTCCTCAAAACCAGGAAGATCTTCATTCCTATCATTCATATACGTAGGATATTCTTCAAAAGTAACATCTTCCATTAAACCATCAACTTCCCCATCATCGATATCCTTAGAAATCTCAGGGCCAAAAGAATCATCCTCTGATGGAGGATCATCGGACTGTGCGTCAGCAGCTTTAGCTTCTTCTTGCTCTAGACGCACCAGCTCGTCCAGCTCAGCTCTGGTGAAGTTGTGAGGGATCTCCCCCTCCTCTAAATCATCATAAACAACAGAATGCTTGAGCTCATCCTGTTTAGAAAAGAATTCACTAAAACTATAATCAATTTGTAAAGGAATTACTGACAGTGCTGTTTCTTTTGAAGTACCAGGAGCCACCACCATTTGAACATCAATTTCTCCCTCTGGCAATTCAACCAGATCAAACTTCTCTTCCCAAGCAGTAATCTTAGCCAAAGCCGACTCTGCCACCTTTCTAGCTTCAGAAGCTTCTTTCTTTGCAGCAGTTAACAACAATGATTGATCACCAACTTTCTTCTGTAACAAATCAACCTGAGTTCTCAACCTAGTAACATCCTCAGTTTTCACACGATTCTCTTCTCTCAACTCCTCCACTTTCGCATCCATATCCTTCTTCATTCTCAGATTATCAGCCATAGTTTGAACATACAAATCATTCAGATTCTGAAGCGCAGATGAACTAACTCCTCCTTCTGCTCCTGTATGTGGTGCCTCCGGAGTTGGAGTAGACACAGTCTCTTGAGACAATTGTTGAACAATTGGCGGTGATTGATGTTGCGGTTGAGTTTGTTGCCGTGGCTAACTTTGTTGCTGTTGTTGACTTTGTGCTTGAGTAGGTGCAGTTCTTTGTGTAGCACCTGTAGCAGAACCACCTGGATTCTTCAAAACCAACTTAAACCTCTTGCTCGGTCTCATCTTTGTAGAAACCTGAGAACCTTCATCTTCTACCAGACGTCTCCTCTCACCTCTAGGAGCTTCTTCACCAATACCAGTATTAACATCAACGGGCTCATCAGCCAAACCTCCAGTACCAGAACCACCTGTACCCTGAGTATTCATCGGCTGATCAACCTCTTCATCACTGTTTGCTAGCTCAAAATCAGGCTCATGACCAGATAGACTGTTCTCATTCCTCCACTTCTTGCCTGGTGGACATTGATAATCTTCCCTCGCAAGATGACACACCAGCTTTCCATCACTAGCACTCTTCTTCTGATTTAATCGATTAAACGTAAGATCAGTCATATGTTTCAGCTCGATGACGTCCTTCTTTGATCTCGGTAGATCCATAGTTTGAGCATTAATCATTATCTGCAGGAACCACGGATAAATCAAGTATTGTTGGCTCGTAACATTCTGCATCAACAGATCAAAGATAACACCCGAAAAATTGAAATCAGCTTTCAGAATCAAGGTAGCAAACATTCCCTGATAAATCTCACTCAGCTCATCAAATCCGCCTTGTAACGTACTCAAACACTTAACAATCACTAAAGACAGATATCTGTACGGTGGAGTGAATCCGCTTCTGTTGATCGTAGCACGTGTAATATCACCAGCATACTCACATCTCAGCACACATCCAGTAATCTTAGTCTTCGACAGTCTCTTGGGCATTTTCTCATCATCCTCAAACAAAAACGTGTTTCGAATAGTATACTCAGATATCTTAACCTCTTGATCACATACTCGACTTACTATCACAGGCTTATTATCAACAGTTTCCACTCTAGCGTTTAGCCCAGAATTCTCTCTGATGAGAATAATAAGCAGTACATGGCATTGACACCGTAGCAAATATCCTTGAACGCTTCAAGAATTCAATCACAGTCTTGTACTTGCTAGCATTTGGACCTTTGTCATTTAGACACGCCATCAGATTAGAGTTAGGGCTCGCCTTCAACCCTGGAAGACTAGCAGATGTGGGTCCTCCTGATGATTCAGTCTCAGAACTGTGGACACCTTGTTCTTGATCCATTTGTGCACCTGACATGATTAACAAAAACTGCAAACACAATTCTTAATCAGCGTTAAATTCATGATTAATTAAGTATCACTGATTTATCATCACAGAACATATCACATTAATACGATCACGGTTACATAATCACATGTTCAAAGTTAGATCATTACAGACATAAGATACCGTATCAATGCTAACAGGCTAGCATTATCAAATTACACAATAATCTGAAAATAATCAAACATAAACATAACATCAGAATCAATCATCCCATTATGGGATCCTCTGGCACTAACTTTTCTTCATGTTGAATCACACCAAGTTTCTCAAACAAGTTATACAGTAAAGCTGCATATGGGAATGGTTCTTCTGATTCAAGAAAATCTTTCATCACATGAATGAGAAAGTGTCCCACATTCACTTGAATACCCTCTAGTAGGCAATATAGAAACAAGACTTCAATACCAGACAGCAAATGATCTCCTTCTCTCCTAAAAGTCACATTTCTTTTGATGATTCTCAAATGTATCTCATGTTGTGGCAAGATATCTTCATCACTAACCTCAACTCTACCAGTATACACTACCTTCTCTGGCTTGCATATCCTAACAATAACATCTGACAATCTGAATCTACTGGGAATCTTTCTGATATCTTTGCTAGGGTACAGTATCTTAACCCCAGTATGAGGAACGTTTAACAGGTTTGAGAATTCCTCTAAAGTCCACCTATACTGTTGATTAAATAGACCCGAGTGTACAAACTTCTTCTTACCATCCTCTAAAGCAACATAGGCGTAAAATTCTCTAAGTAGAGAAGGACAGTAATAATCCCCAATATCTATGAAAGCCTGACACCCAATCTGTTCCCAAGGACTATAAGTCTGTCGAGTCGCAATGACCTTTTGTTCTACTAAGATTGGTCGATATCTAGCTAGGATTCTCCTACGGTCGATGTTGAACATCCATTGACCAACAAATGAGCCACCTGACATTCTAATACAAACTACAAGCACTAGCATTAGATGGGTATCACAGAAATTATCAGAGACCAATCATTCAATTAAAATTAATCAAAATAAACTACCATCGGTCCAACAGAATGACCATCGGTCGATGGTGGAGACCATCGGTCCGATGGTCTAGACCTACGGCAGATGGTCTAACCACATACACACACTGGTCAAATAACGACCTTCGGCCGAGTGACAAGATGTCCGGCCGATCGATGGACACCATCGGTCGATGGTCAGAGACCCTCGGTCGGAGGTAGTTCATCAGATCTGTGACTCGAAATTGATCAAATCGTCCGATTTGACGTTTCTAGTTCAAATTCCTGTTATAACAGATGCTAAAGGGGCCGTTTATCATACATCAAACATCAATTTCAACAGATCTCAAATAAAACTCATCCGATTTAAAGTTTATACTTCGAACACTAAATCATCGATTACAAACAAACGATTAAGAGTTATGTTACCTTGTTTACGGCGCTAAGATCACAAAGAAAAGATGAATAATAAAAACTGGATCAAAACCTTTCTCCTTAACTTCAGAAAATTAGGGTAAAATCACACAATTTTGGCCAGAGTGACTGACCCGTTCGTCGCTGGGTCCTTTTATACCCTGTCAGTGACCATCAGCCGATGGTCAAGTCCGTCGGTCCGATGGTCTTGACACTCGGGCGAGGGTCTGAGTCCATCGGCCGGATGTAAAGACTGTCGGCCGGTGGTCTGACATTTGAAAACTTTTAAAACTTAACACTTTTCAATATCAGACTTTTACCCATTTACACTAACTCCCCCTGGGACTGATCTCCACAATAAAAAACATCACGCTTTGTTCCTTTAAGCTCAAAACAACTTATATTCAAAACAATAAGAAACCTAAGGTTCCTTTCACAGTAAACCTTACCCAGAACTGAGTTGTGGACTTAAAAGATGAAATATAAATGCACATGCAACTAACACATGAATGCAAACTAATTCAGAAATGCATGCTCATGCAAATACACAAAGCAAATAACTGTACAAGATCAAGTGTATCATGATCAGCAATATAATAACAGATATAATCAGTAACATTTAACCTTTTAGATCTGTGGATAATAAACCTTTAACATCAGTTTCATAAAGCATTAACATTAACAAATTCATGATGTTATCAGCATAGGAACAAATAATACTGCTTATCATCAGTCACACTTCCAGAAGAATAACATATCTTTTTGTGAGTTGGCATATAAAATTGATTGAATCTTTTTGATTCGGGGATCAGAACTGAACTATATTGACATGTTATTCCATAGTTCATTCACGAACTTATTCATTAAAGCATATACAGAACAACCTTCAAATATATCAATAAACATTCATCAACTTTCACCCTAGACTTCGATGATCACGTTAGATTAATTACTTTAACATTTTTCAATGTCAGATTTACATCACAAAGTCAGTCCTCGTTTGAGATCGCATGATTTCTCGGGTAGAACAATTGAGCACAAACCTGTTGACGCTGTCCTCTTATCACATCAATGTACTTTCGATTCTATTGAACAGAACCATCTCACGATGTTTCTAGCAACCCTGTCAGCCTTTGGCTTCTACCTTAAACTTATACCTTTCGTTTCAGATAACATTGTTAATCTCAAATTTATTGCATACTCTGTTAAGGACGCATACCGGCCGCTATAAACCCCATACTTAAACGGAAATAGTATGATGTATGGTGTTGGATGGATGGAAGTGATATATATATTTGAGTGATGGAACGCTAAGATACCTTCCAGAAGATATTCCCTCTATCCAGGTCAATAGGCACAATCCCATATCACAGACAAAAGATGTAAAGTTCACTAATTGAGATGTGAACTAAATGATTTAAGTTCTCTATATCCGATGATCTGATAAATTCTCCCCCTCGGATGTAGATAACGAAATCGTTCAAATAAGTCTCCGATTGGAATGTATGTTGTCTCAAACATTGATAACCAAGGAATCTCTGAAACTCTGTTCAATTCTTGATCCATGATTCTCTTGCAGCTATGTAGTGCATCATGTTATTTACAAATTGAAATAAATACATAAATAAACATAAACAATCCATAACTTGCAATTTTTTTTTTTTTTTTTTGGATTTTCTGATGTTGCATTTTCTCCTTACAATACATAAACAAAATAAATAAATAAATGATTACAACTAAACATGATGATGACGCACCACTGTCTTTGACATTTGTTATAACTGCACGAAAAACCAATCTTCGTATGTGGAAATCTAGAACCCGATGATGTTGCCTTTTAAAAATCATTCTGTGTCTGTGATACAAAACTGCACTTCTCAACCCTTTTAGAGAAAACACCTCCCTTTGGGTACCCGATATGTATGTTGTTGGATTTCGGTCCAAGTAATAAAGGTAAATAGAAACAAGTATGCATCCTAGACAAAATATGCTCACCTTGGGGACTCACAAAATTATCCTTTTGCTACCGAGTATAAATCGTAGTAGGGGAGACCTCAACCGTCTGTCGAGTTTCTGTTCAATCATTTCTCGGTACATATTCAGTGATAAGTAGGTGACTACCCTCAACCGCTGTAAACCTTTCCACGATTTCCTCATCATGATATTTACGCGTTATTAGTGTGATCATCTCTATCTAGAATTAGATCAATAAAGTTTACCAACATATTATCAATCATCCTGTATTACTTGTTTTTCACAACTTACATGTCAGTTCAGTATTGCAATCACTTCCCCACAAACATAACAAGCAACTCATTTTCTGATTTTTCACTTTTTATGGATTTTCTATTTTTCTAATTTTTATTTGTTTTTCTGGTTTTTCAATTTTTATGGCTTTTTGATTTTCTCTGTACAAATGCATAAAACTATCTAAAAACATAAGCAAACATGCAAATTTCAGTAAAAACTAATCTATCATGCAAACGAAAAATGCAAATGATCTAGAAGCTATCATGCAAAACTATTCAAACTCTACAAGCAGTTTCTAACCATTCACAACTCAGTCTCAGGCTTAGATTCCTCTGTGTCAGG
The DNA here is from genome assembly GCF_046630445.1 of Rutidosis leptorrhynchoides. NCBI lineage: Eukaryota > Viridiplantae > Streptophyta > Magnoliopsida > Asterales > Asteraceae > Rutidosis > Rutidosis leptorrhynchoides. The sequence continues at coordinate 483,588,896 of NC_092335.1, forward strand.
AACCTCAGTTTCAGGAATTTCAGTTTCAGGAACTACATCTTGAAGCAACTTAACACCTATCTCATTTAATAGAAATTCAAAACGTGGTTTATCAAAAGCTTTTGTGAAGAGATCAGCCCTTTGGGCTGTAGTGTCAATTTGCACTACATCAATTAACTTTTTCTCATAGCAATCTCTAATGAAATGGTATTTAATCCCTATATGTTTCGTTTTAGAGTGATTTACGGGATTCTTAGTGACAGCTATGGCAGCAGTATTATCAACATAAATAGGAGTGTTAGAGATTTTCAAACCGTAGTCACGTAGTTGCTGTTGTATCCAGATAACCTGTGATGTACAGCTGGCCGCGGCAATATATTCTGCTTCACAAGTGGACTGAGCCACTGCTGTCTGCTTCTTACACTGCCAGGTTACTAGTTTGCTACCAAGAAATTGACACCCTCCTGATGTTGACTTGAAATCTTTCTTGCAACCTCCATAGTCTGAATCACTGTACGCTGTGAGATCAAAACCATCCTCACACGGATACTATAACCCTAAGCTGGGAGTATCTTTTAGATACCTCAGAATCTTCTTGACCACTAACATATGATGAACATTAGGGTTTGCCTGATAATGAGCACACAGGCACACCACAAACATTATATCTGGTCTAGAAGCAGTTAGGTACATTAGAGAACCTATGATAGCCCTGTACAAAGTAGGGTCCACTGGAGCACCCTCCTTATCTGGTGAAATCCCATGATTAACCGACAACGGAGTCTTAGCTGGTCTCTCTGTATCTACCTGAAAGCGCTTAAGGATATCAGCAACATACTTCGTCTGATGTAAGAAGATGCCTTTATCCGTTTGAGCTACCTGCAAACCTAAGAAAAACTTAATAGTTCCCATGGAACTCATCTTAAACTTCCGTTGCATAACCTTCTCGAACTCATCAACCATACTCTGATCTGTAGACCCGAAAATAATATCATCAACATAGACCTGCACTAACATAAGATGTTGTCCTTTCTTCTTGATGAAAAGTGTCTGATCAATGACACCTCTCCGAAAACCATTTTCAAGCATGTAGTTGGACAACGTTGCATACCAAGCTCTAGGAGCTTGGTGTAGACCATATAGCGCCTTTTCTAGTCGATACACCTTTTCTGGGAAATGCGGATCTTCAAAACCAGGCGGTTGTTCAACAAACACTTTCTCGTTTATCTCACCATACAAAAACGCACTCTTCACATCCATTTGATAAACTTTGAAACCCATATAGGACGCGAAGGACAAGAAAATCCTGATAGCCTCCAGTCTCGCAACTGGAGCAAAAACCTCATCATAGTCAATTTCCGGGATTTGCTGATATCCCTTAACCACCAATCTAGCTTTATTACGAATCACTATACCCTGCTCATCTTTCTTATTCTTCAAAACCCAACGAAGACCATAGGGTACACAACCATGCGGTGGATTGACTAACCTCCAAACCTTAAGATGTTTAAATTGCAACAGCTCTTCCTGCATAGCACTTACCCACTCATCGTACTTTAAAGCTTCGTATACATCTTCCGGCTCGATTTGACACACATAACACGAGTGAGCATGAACAAACACTCTCCCTGTCTTGTTCAATGATGAATAAAAAGCTGTCACCAAATTCGCACTTTCACTTTGAACATCTTCAACTGCAGTCATATTTTCAGTAACCGCGGGAACCTCGGATGTAGAGATAACTCCTGACGTGGATGCCCCAGATGTAGTAGTTTGAGGAGGATTGACACTAGGCAGTCCTCTTGTATCCACATAATAGTCTGCCAGACGCTTTGGTGGCAGAATAACACGATTCGATCTCTGTACACCTCCTGCATCTGCTATCTGTTCTGGATCAGTCACAGTAGATGGTTGGTTATATAGAGGATTCAGATGTCTCTCTGTCAATACTGTACGTTCCACATCATCATCTAACTCACTATCTTCATCTGTATCAACTACCCCATCCTCATTAGACTCAAGATTACCTTGAACACTTTGTGGACTTGGTTGCACGCTAGAAACCGGATTCTGAACCTGCGTAGGAATAGTGATAACATTTTCTGAAGAATTCCGAGAATCAAACAATATCTGAGTCAGAAGTTCTTCCTCTGTAGCACCTGGTGGAAGATTGAATGAATCAAAAAGCTTATCATACTCAAACTGCCATGCATAACCTTTATTGACACGAGGCGGTGCATTGCGCTGAATATCAACTTCAAACTGTTCTTCAAGACGTTTTGTCTCATTGTTGTACACCCGCTTGTTCGGATTCCCGTAACCCAAGAAGATACCAGAAACAACCTTTGAATTAAATTTTCCTCCAGCATCACGTACCAAAATAGTACAAGGTGCGCCAAAGGGTTCGAAATGTTTAATATTAGGTTTTCTCTTATGCAGCAGCTCGTAACAAGTTTTACCATGACGCTTCACCACGAGAACTCTGTTCATAACATAACACGCTGTACTCACTGCTTCACCCCAGAAGGCAATCGGAAGACATGAATCAGCTAACATTGTTCTTGCGGTCTCAATCAAAGTCCTGTTCTTTCTCTCAGCAACACCATTTGACTGTGGTGTATAAGCAGGACTGAACTGCTGTTGTATCCCCTTTTCGTTACAAAACTGCAGCATCTGATTGTTCTTAAACTCCGTACCATTATCAGTACGAATCTTTCTCACTTTCAATTTATATAAACTTTCGAGCTTTAGAATCAGCACCTTAATATGCTCAAAAGTATCCGACTTATTCTTCAACATCACCACCCAAGAAAAACGTGAATATTCATCAGTAACTACCAAGCAATAGGATTCTCCTGTGAGAGTTTTACAGTTGACTGGACCAAAGAGATCCATATGCAACAGCTCCAAAGGAATGTTAACAGAATGATGCTTTTTGGTAGCATGTGACTTTTTCGTTTGTTTCCCCTGTTTACATGGAAGACACACATCAGGAATATGAAAACTTTTAAGATTAACACCCTCAACTAATCCATTGTGGACTAGATTGTTCATCTTCCTCAGACTCAAATGACCCATACGCTTGTGCCATATGATAGACTCTTGTTCAGTAGCTTTAGAAACGAAAGCCTGATGGCCAGTAGCTTCCTTTACATGAGCCTTACGCATGTCAAGGATATAGAGATCCTTGCATCTGGGAGCAGTCATCAGAATCATGTCTTCCGGAATAACAAATTCTTTCTTCAAAATATAGCATTGTTTATCATCAAATGCTACTGTATACTTCTTGTCAGCAACCTGAGAGACTGAAAGCAGATTGTTTGACATCTGCTCCACAAAATTAACCTTATCAAAGCTGACATTTTCATTCGCGATTACACCTTGAGCAGTAATAAACCCTCCTTCACTACCAGCAAAAGAAACCGGTCCACCATCCACTGTTTTCACATTAGAAAGTAAGGACAAGTTCCCTGTCATGTGCTTGGACGCCCCACTATCAACAATCCATGTACTGCAGCGTGGATTGTAGGCGACCTGCACATTAAAGTAAGAGGATTAGTTAGAAAGGGCAACCCATGCCCTAATGGCAGTGGGTTTCCCGTCAATGCCAACAACTGGCAATTCCACCCATTGTCCCTTGGATCCCGAAGGACCTGCAGGACGTTGAACACCCTTCACCTCAGATTTTGGTCTCCAAACTGTATTTTTAGGCAATGGTTTTCTATAATAATCGTTAGTTTGAAAAACCTTTGAATCAATTACTTTCACATTTGAATTGTGCACAGGAGAAGATGATCTTCTATAAAAAGAACGATTTGGGGTGAGATCAATCTTCCTGCGGGGTGTCTGTCTAATGGGTCCACAATCCACAGCCCTGTGTCCCAGCCTCCCACATTTGAAACAGTTAACATTATCAAAATCATTAACATTAAACAACCTGCGTCTAATCGGTGAAAACTGTCTCCTAGGCTGTTCAGTACGTTGTCTAATCGTAGGGGGTGTCAAAACCTATTTTTCAACAGTCTGACGCCGACTAGGCGGAACATACTTGGACACTTTCTCAGAATTAGAACTCCCACCTTTAGGTGGTTGTTCTACCTTAGGAACACTAACCTGCTGTTTTCCTGAATTATTTTCTTTAACAAACTTAATAGGAGTAGACAAAGTGGTCTTTTTCTTACTCTGTTTGGGCCTTTCTACACTCTTTGTCGGCGTCTTAAGACTCTCACTCCTATTCTCACTGTGTTTTGGATTCTTAAGAATCGTAACTGGCTTAGTCACTGGCACAAATGGTTTGCTATCTTTCTCAGTGTCTATGTCAGTATCAGACTCAGTCTCATAAACAACCTCTGTAGGGTTCTTAGAATCAACAACCTTACTAGCACTAACTACTGGGGTCTCCTTAGGTTTACCATATGGTGGTTCCACCACTGGTTCCTTAAACTTCTCTACGGGCTTATTAACATACTCACCCATAAGAGGTGGTGCAACCTCAGAATATCCCAGACCCTCCCGTTTAGGATGATTAAAAGTCTGAGTCACATACGACATCCTCTGCCAGTTATCTATTCTAGCTTTCTCAGACTCATATTTTAACTTAAAAGAATCCTTTTCAGCCTTAAGAGTCTCTATTTGCCCCAAATACATTGTGATCACCTTTTCATCATCTCTAATGGTTAATTTCATGTGACCTATTTGGTTTTCTAGAGACTTAATCACCTCAACATATTCTTTCTGTTTGTTAAGGTAGAAAAGGGCATCTTCATAGTTCTTCTTGTTGGTCTAATTTTCTAAGCTTAGGTTCTTAAGGTCAGTCCTAAGTTTAGGGCAGGTCTCACAAGTAACAGGTATTTCACTTAGCTTAGAATTAACGCATTCAAGTCTTTCAATTTCCTGTTCATAACCAAAACAATAAGCACATTTAGAAATTGAATCAGTACATACCTTATCGTTACTGGAAGTATTAGCCATAAAAGCATAGTTATTCCTTCCATCCTGTGATTCTGCATCTGACTCTGATTCGTACTCCGAACTTGTGCTGTCCGAATAATCAGCTTCATAACCTTCCTTACCCTCACTATTATCTGAACTAACTTGACTTTGAACCGTCACAACTTTCTTATCACCACTCACAAAATCACGGTTGAGCAAATGACCCAACTCTTCTCTGAACCAAGTACCCTCATGAAAACTTTTACCTTCTTCTTCATCGGATGGATCAGTAGTAAACTCAATGTCTGACAAATCCTTGGCTTTCCGGAACTTATCATACAGCTGTTCCTTAACCCTCTTTCTGAAACACCATTTCATAAGCTCCTCAGCTCTCTTTAACCTTGCATCACACTTGCACACGTAGCATGTGCAGTTTGGATTATCTTTACCCTTACAACCTGCTCTTCTTCGAACTACTCTTTCTTCCTCAATTTCAGCCGGACTCTTTCCCACAAATACAACATTAGCTTTCTGAGCATCAACTGGAATAGATTAGTCACAAACTTCATCAGGATATATTGTGGAACCAGTTAAGGCTTTAGGTTGAGCAGAACCAGATGATTCCTTCTCAACAATGACGTGTTGGGGAGTCACTGAGATGGTTGTACTAAGAAAAGGATCATGATAACCAGCCTTTGGTGGTCTAGTACAAGTCTTCTTGAAGTGACCAAGTTCATCAAAGTTGTAACATCTAACATTCGCCATGTCAAAACCAAACTTAGAATCCCTGTTTAAACTCAAAGATCGTTGACCAGTTCTCTTTAAATACTTCCTTGCACGCCTAACAATGCTACCCATACAGTACAGAATGTCCATCCTCTCTAGCTCATCTTCATCGATCTGATCATAATCTTCATTCTCGAGATGATTGTTAAGAACCTGTCCACTAATCATATCGTTGTAAGAGTTAACAACGATAGCAGCTAAAGCCATGTCCTCCTGAATGGACTCAATAGATCTTTTCCTGATATTGTCAGTTTGAAACATAGGACTCTGAGTCTGAGTCTGAGGTGGAATCTGAGTCTGCTGAGTCGGAACGTCCTCAATCATCTTAATTGTAGAGTTCTGTATTTTGGCATTAAAGTAACCAGATTGTGACTTTGGTGCAGATATCTGATTTGAATTTGCTGTGATGTACGCTGTCTGCAATGGAGCATGACCAGAAGAAGAAGCACTAGATGTGACATTGGCTGCTACAGTACCAAGCCTTTTCCTTTTGGCCTCAACCTGAATATCCTTCTCCATTAACTTTGAAGTAAATGCAGTCAATGTCAAAGGACGTCCAGAAGCAACATATAGGTTTTGGATCTTCTCTACTTCATAATCCCACTTCTCAGGAAGACCAAGTGCCAACACTTTTATTGCCTTATCATCTTTTACCTCAATCCCATAATCCGTCATCTCGGCAACCAATAACCTGTACCTTTCTAAAGTCTGGCTCAAAGTTTCTGTTGGAAGCGCTGCAAACACCTTCCACTCATCCTTCAACACTTTACCTTTAGTTGCTTTATAAGTAGCAGTACCCTCAGTTGCGGACACAATAGCCTGCCAAAGAGTATAGCACGTCTTATAACGGTTCTTAAACTGACCGAAGATTTCCTTAGACAAGGCTTGCGTTAACTGAGCATAACACCGACACTCAAGATTATACCCTTCGCGTTCTGCGGGATCAAAATCATGAGTTTCTTTAGGTTCACCGTCAGCCCCTGATGGCCAAACAAAAGGAGTCTCAATACACTCCCAAAGTCGAGAATCTTGTCCATTAAGGTAAATCACAAACCTAACTTTCCATTCTAAAAAGTCTTTTAAGTTTTCAAGCCTCGGAACTTTATTGTTAGATCCTGATTCACTTTCGCTTAATAATAGTCTTTGAATTCCGGGTGCAATAACAAGTGCACTGTATTCGTTTGTTAATTTCTCGTTTGTATCAGACATTATTAACTGATTAAGTGATTAATTATGGATTAATTAAATTATTCTGGATTAAAAGAGGATCGGCCGATGGACTGAGACGATCGGTTGGAGGACTGAGACAATCGGTCGATGGTCTAAGGACGAACGGTCGATGGTCTAGACAAACGGTTCAAGGTTATCACAAAGTGTCCTCCGGTTCAACTTAAGACGATCGGTCGAGTGTGAGTGACTATCGGTCGAAGGTCAAGACACTCGGTCGATGGTCAATGACGATCGGCCGAGGGTAGTTCTTACGTATCTGGGCAGAAAAAACTAGGGTTTTTGGCCAAAACTCAAATTTTGATTGATTCTAACGTTCTGGACTCAAACAAAACCGATGAAAACTTCACAAAAACACCTTTGAACACAAAAACACTCGAAAACACTGGATTTAAACGTAAAAGTTCCAACCTTTTAATTGAAACCCGTTTTGACACAAACCCTAATCACAAAAATCAAAAATTCGACTCAAAAACGTATGGATCAGCAACACAAGGCTCTGATACCACTTTGTAGATGTAGTTTGAACCTTAGATCATACGTTGTATCTAGATTAATGGCGGAAACACTAATTAGAATGAGTCGAATACGTATTAGACTAACGGGATCGAATTAACCAATGAATAATTGATAAAAATCGATGCCTAAGACTGTGTATTCGGTTAGTAAGGGTTTTGGGACGATTAGCAGCAAGTAATACGACGGCCTAAGGGTTTATGGTGTGTAACCTAACACAAAACCACGAAACCCGTATTTATACTAAATACAGCGACCATCGGCTGGTGGTCGGGGACCTTCGGCCGATGGTGACAGTCCCTCGACCGATGGTCCCTACCATCGGTCGATGGTCTTGAGCAGCCAACCGACTGCTTGACCTATTCACGACATTATACTAAGCATCATAAACACAAAGTATAAGTGTCCACGTACATATATGACTGAAATATCAAGTACATAACAAATAGAACAATAAACGTAATAGAACTCGGGATTTATGCACCAACAGTAGTCGTATTGGTCAATGTTGTTAGACATAACATAAACATCATGTAATTCATTAGATAAAGATTAACACATAAAGATGTAAGGCTTACTTGAATGGAAAGATGAAGCCATAAGAACACAACTAGGATGTTTGATATTCTACTTGATCATCTCCTTTAGTGATGGACTAAGAGTAATTGTAATGTGTTGTTGTTGTGTATTACATAGAGGTGAAGAATGAGCCTCTATTTATAGGAGAGGTCAAGGAGGGATCAACTCCAAATATTAAAGAGTATGCAACTTAATATCTCCCATTAAGATTAGTTAAGTGCATTCATTATGGTATTTAAGTATGATCATAAAAGACAACATGTCATGAGTCTTGTAATCTCACCATATCAATAAGATGGTGACTTATTATTAATAATCGTATCTTGTGATCTCACCATATCAATAAGATGGTGACTTGTTATTAAAATGTTAGGACACATTAATGTAGGAGTAATAAATAAGTCTAACATTCTCCCACTTAGCCGTATACCTATTAATGTTTTGTATAAATTTGGCCAATTAATTGATTTAATAATTAATCGTCATTAGTTAGAATTACTAACGCAAATCAATATAGTCACATATATCATTTTTCAATACAGGACCCCTATCAATTATACAGTTAGTCATTCACATAATTCATAATTCTCATAATCCATAATGAATTCGAATGGTGATTAGAACATAAGTGGTAACCAAACATAAACCATTCATAATAATGATCCATTAATAATCGTTTGTTAATGATATCTCATAATGTGCACAAAACTGAGAATAACAAACTTCAACATAATGTGGATAAAACATAATATAAAAGAACGTAATCCTTAAACTAGGTTATTACATAATCTCATGCCGGCAACATGCTCTAGAAAGAGCTTGGGAGGTAAACCTTTAGTAAGTGGATCAGCCAACATGTCATTAGTGCATACGTACTCAATGGCAATGCTCTTTTCTCCAACTCTTTCTCGAACGTATAAGTACTTAGTGTCGAGATACAAACCAGCTCCACTAGAACTAGTGCTATTTGAGAAACTAACAGCAGCACTATTGTCACAATATAGTCTAATGGGTCGTGATATGGAGTCAACCACCTTGAATCCAGAAATTAAGTTTTTGAGCAAAATAGCATGACTAGTAGCGTGATAGCATGCAACATACTCAGCCATCATGGTAGAAGTGGTGGTTAATTCTTGCTTATGACTCTTCCATGAAATAGGACCCTCTGAAAGCATAAAAATATACCATGAAGTGGATTTCTTATCGTCCTTACATTTGGCAAAATCGGAGTCCGAGTAACCCATGACTTCAAGGTTATCCGTTCTTCGATAAGTCAACATTAGGTCCTTAGTTCTTTGAAGATATCGCAAAACCTTTTTGGCTGCTTTCCAATGATCCATTCCTAGATTGGATTAATATCGTCCAAGCATGTCCGTTATGTATGCGATATCGGGACGCGTACAAACTTGAGCATACACAAGACTTCCAACAACCGAAGCATACGGTATAAGTCTCATCTCTTCGAGTTCCAACTCATTTTTAGGACATTGAAATGAGCCAAAATGATCACCCTTAACAACAGGGGCAACTGATGGTTAGAAATTATGCATTTTGTACTTCTTAAAGACCTTTTCAATATAAGCCTTTTGTGACAAACCCAAAATGCCACGAGACCTATCTCGATGTATTTCGATGCCAATTACGTAAGAGGCTTCCTTGAGATCCTCCGTGTCAAAATTGCTTGAAAGGAATCTTTTGGTCTCATACAACATATCTTTATCATTACATGCCAAAAGAATATCATCAACGTATAATACTAGGATAGCAAATTTGCTCCCACTGATCTTAAGGTATATACATTGATCCACTGTGTTTTTCTTGAACTGAAACTTATCAATAACTTCATGAAATTTCAGATACCATTGTCGAGAAGCTTGCTTTAACCCATATATGGATTTTTTTAATTTACAAACCATGTGTTCCTTGCCTTGAACCTTAAAACCTTCGGGTTGTGTCATATAGACATCTTCATCCAAGTTACCATTTAGGAATGCAGTTTTAACATCCATTTGATGCAATTCCAAATCATAATGAACTACTAAAGCCATAACGATCCTTAATGATTCTTTTCTCGAAACAGGAGAAAAAGTTTCATTATAATCTATTCCTTCCTTTTGAGTGTAGCCTTTAGCAACCAGTCGTGCTTTATATCGTTCAATGTTACCTTTTTGGTCTAGTTTTGTTTTATAGACCCACTTACACCCAACAGGTTTTGCACCATTAGGTAATTCTGTAAGTTCCCAGACATCATTTATTTCCATTGACTTCAACTCGTCATGCATGACTTCAAGCCATTGAGTTGATTGATTGCTCGTAATGGCTTCTTTATAGGAAGTAGGATCTTCAACTTTGCTTAAGTCATAGTCAATCTCATTTAGGTAGACTACGAAATCATCATAGTTGACAGATCTTCTAGCTCTCGTAGATCTTCATAATGGTTGTTGAGTATCGGGTTCATGATTTTCTTCATCACCATGTGTTTGTTCATTGATGATGGGAGTGTAATGTGGTAACTCATTATGTTGTGATTCATTAACAACAGGGACACCATCCTCATTTTAAGCTAATGATGGTGTGGTTATCATGTTCGGTGGTAATGGAATACCAGACTTATGAGTGTTTACACTCTCTTCAAGTTCAATATTTCTTCCCCCACTGAAACGACTCGTCCATATTACTATAAACGTGGTACGTTATTCATTGGTCCCATAGTGAGGTATTTGACCTCTATATGATATGTTTTAGAAAATATTGCATTCGTTTCATAAAAAGACACACCCTTATTATACATAATGCATGTTTTTAAACAAGTGGGCGATTATTTAAGAAATAATCCCCATAATACATCGGTTTTCAAATACTACACACGTGACATAACAGTCGAATATAATACATGATAAAGGTTTTATTGAATGCAACACTTCATTTAAACAAAAGCATGAGACTCCATGCACAGCTTGCTCAGACAATGCAACAGCGGAAGACTTTCTTAAGGACCTGAGAATAAACATGCTTAAACAGTCAACACAAAGGTTGGTGAGATATATAGGTTTAAAGCTAGCATCGATATAAATATAGACCACAAGATTTCATAGTTATAAATATTTCAATAAAGATATTCTATAAATTGTTGAGCGCTTTGAAATGTCCCGTTCATATTGATTATAAACGTTCCATATTAATTGATTTCGTTGCGAGGTTTTGACCTCTATATTAGACGTTTTTCAAAGACTGCATTCATTTTTAAAACAACCATAACCTTTATTTTATCAATAAAGGTTTTAAAAACATTACGTAGATTATCAACTAATGATAATCTAAAATATATTGTTTACACACGACCATTACATAATGGTTTACAACAGAAATATATTACATCGACATATGTTTCTTGAATGCAGTTTTTACACAATATCATACAAACATGGACTCCAAATCTTGTCCTTATTTTAGTATGCAACAGCAGAAGCTCTTATTATTCACCTGAGAATAAACATGCTTTAAACGTCAACAAAAATGTTGGTGAGTTATAGGTTTAACCTATATATATATATATATATATATATATATATATATATATATATATATATATATATATATATATATATATATATATATATATATATATATATCAAATCGTAACAATAGACCACAAGATTTCATATTTCAATACACATCCCATACATAGAGATAAAAATCATTCATATGGTGAACACCTGGTAACCGACATTAACAAGATGCATATATAAGAATATCCCCATCATTCCGGGACACCCTTCGGATATGATATAAATTTCGAAGTACTAAAGCATCCGGTACTTTGGATGAGTTTGTTAGGCCCAATAGATCTATCTTTAGGATTCGCGTCAATTAGGGTGTCTGTTCCCTAATTCTTAGATTACCAGACTTAATAAAAAGGGGCATATTCGATTTCGATAATTCAACCATAGAATGTAGTTTCACGAACTTGTGTCTATTTTGTAAATCATTTATAAAACCTGCATGTATTCTCATCCCAAAAATATTAGATTTTAAAAGTGGGACTATAACTCACTTTCACAGATATTTCCTTCCTCGGAAATAAGACTTGGCCACAGATCGATTAACGAACCTATACAAATATGTACATATATATCAAAGTATGATCAAAATATAATTACAACCATTTTTATTATGTTTTAAAGATTTGAGTGTATTAAGTCAGCTGTCCTCGTTAATAACCTACAACTAGTTGTCCACAGTTAGATGTAGAGAAATAAATCGATATATATATTATCTTGAATCAATCCACGACCCAGTGTATACACATCTCAGGCTAGATTACAACTCAAAGTATATATATTTTTGGAATCAACCTCAACCCTGTATAGCTAACTCCAACATTACTGCATATAGAGTGTCTATGGTTGTTCCAAATAATATATATACACGGGTCGATATGATATGTCAAAACATTTGCATACGTGTCTATGGTATCCCAAGATTACATAATATATTAGAATACATATATAATACAATATAAGTTAGCTAGGATATGATTTGTATATATTTGTTAAACATTTCCCGTATCTAAAAAGATCAAAAATATTCAATCTTGTTTTACCCATAACTTCTTCATTTTAAATCCGTTTTGAGTGAATAAAATTTCTATGGTTTCATATTGAACTCTAATTTAAGAACAAAAACAGAAAAAGTATAGGTTTATAGTCAGAAATTTAAGTTAAATGTCAATTACTAAAGAGGTAGTCATTTTCGTCGAAAGAACGACATCTTGATGACCATTTTGAAAAACATACTTTCACTTTGAGTTTAACCAAGATTTTTGGATATAGTTTCATGTTCATATGAAAAATTATTTTCCCAGAAGAACAACTTTTAAATCAAAGTTTATCATAGTTTTTAATTATCCAAACCAAAACAGCCCCCGGTTTCAATACGACGGCGTATATCCGATTTTATGGTGTTCATCGTGTTTCCAGGTTTTAAATCATTAAGTTAGCAAATCATATAGATATAGAACATGTGTTTAGTTGATTTTAAAAGTCAAGTTAGAAGGATTAACTTTTTTTGTGAACAAGTTTAGAATTAACTAAATTATGTTCTAGTGATTACAAGTTTAAACCTTCGAATAAGATAGCTTTATATGTATGAATCGAATGATGTTATGAACATCATTACTACCTCAAGTTTTCTGGATAAAACTACTGGAAATGAGAAAAATGGATCTAGCTTCAAAGGATCCTTGGATGGCTTGAAAGTTCTTGAAGCAGAATCATGACACGAAAACAGTTCAAGTAAGATTTTCACTCGAAATAAGATTGTTATAGTTGTAGAAATTGAATCAAAGTTTGAATATGAATATTACCTTGAATTAGAAAAATAACCTACTGTAAATAACAAAGGTTCCTTGATCTTAGATGATTACTTGGAATGGATTAGAAAGCTTGGAAGTAGACTTGCAAACTTGGAAGTATTCATGATTTTTATGAAACTATACTTATGGAATTTATGAAGAACACTTAGAACTTGAAGATGGAACTTGAGAGAGAACAATTAGATGAAGAAAATTGAAGAATTAAAGTGTTTGTAGGTGTTTTTGGTCGTTGGTATATGGATTAGATATAAAGGATATGTAATTTTGTTTTCATGTAAATAATTCATGAATGATTACTAATATTTTTGTAATTTTATGAGATATTTCATGCTAGTTGCCAAATGATGGTTCCCACATGTGTTAGGTGACTCACATGGTCTTATAAGAGCTGATCATTGGAGTGTATATACCAATAGTACATACATCTAAAAGCTGTGTATTGTACGAGTACGAATACGGGTGCATACGAGTAGAATTGTTGATGAAACTGAACGAGGATGTAATTGTAAGCATTTTTGTTAAGTAGAAGTACTTTGATATGTGTCTTGAAGTCTTTCAAAAGTGTAAGAATACATATCAAAACACAACATGTATATACATTCTAATGGAGTCGTTAAGTCTTCGTTAGTCGTTACATGTAAATGTTGATTTGAAACCTTTAAGTTAACGATCATGTTAAATGTTGTTAACCCAATGTTTATTATATCTAAAGAGATGTTAAATTGTTACATTATAATGATATTATGATATATAATATATCTTAGTATGATATATATACAGTTAAATGTCATTACAACGATAATCGTTACATATATGTCTCATTTCGAAATCATTAAGTTAGTAGTCTTATTTTTACATATGTAGTTCATTGCTAATACACTTAATGATATATTTACTTATCATTTAACATAATTAACTAAGTGTATCAATATCTTAATATGATTCATATGTACTTAGTAAGACGTTGATATAACGATAATCGTTATATATAACGTTTTCGAGTTTCTTAAATTCAATAGTCTCATTTTTATGTATATAACTCATTGTTAAAATACCTAATGAGATACTTACTTATCATAATATCATGTTAACTATATATATAATCATATATATGTCATCATATAGTTTTTACAAGTTTTAACGTTCGTGAATCACCGGTCAACTTGGGTGGTCAATTGTCTATATGAAAACTATTTAAATTAATCAAGTCTTAACAAGTTTGATTGCTTAACATGTTGGAAACATTTAGTCATGTAAATATCAATCTCAATTAATATATATATAAACATGGAAAAGTTCGGGTCACTACAGTACCTACCCGTTAAATAAATTTCGTCCCTAAATTTTAAGCTGTTGAAGGTGTTGACGAATCTTCTGGAAATAGATGCGGGTTGATGTGGTAGCGTGGGGTTACGAAATTACTATTATTTTTAATACAAAATACTACAAAATATGACACAAGTTTTATTAATTTACGGATGGGTATACCTAAACCTTGCTACAACACTATAGGCAGTGTACCTAATCGTAGAGTAGTGTAGTTTTTAGTAAGTCCGGTTCGTTCCACAGGGAGCTGGTGATACTTACTATATTTTTAACTATATTTATACAAAATATATATAATTATATAAGTAGTAATATTATTATAAAAGGGGGGTTTTACCGTTTAATGACCGGTTTGTCGATTCTATATTTTAAGCGTAAAGATAAATGACAATAATTAAAGTGCGTAAAATAATGACAATAAATAAAATGACAGTAAATAAAATTGCGAGTAATAAAATGACAGTAAATAAAGATACGATGAGAAATATAATAAAAGAATTATGCTTATTTAAACTTCCGTAATCATGATGTTTGACGTGTTGATTTTAATTTATTACCATGGGTTAATTGTCCTTTGTCCTGGATTATTTAATATGTCCGTCTGGTTTTTGTCCATAACAGTCCATCGGTCATAAATATAAAATGCGAGTGCCCTCGTCAAATTATCCTTATACCCGAAGTTAAATATTCCAACTAATTGGGGATTTAAACTGTAACAAGATTTTAATACTTTGTTTAATAATTACACCAGGATGTCGACTGAGTGTAACCCAAGGTTTTAATATTTTGTTATCAATTATACCAAGTGTTCTTTGTACATAATTTCACCCCTGTTTTAATTATTCTAGTGGCTATTAATCCATTCCCGTGTCCGGTTAAATGAACGATTATTCGTACATATAAATACCCCGCCCATCGTGTCCGATCGAGTGTATATGGTAATTTATAGGGATGCCCAATTGTAAATCTTTATATTAACATTAACAAACTATCATTTAGTTAAACAAATATAAAGCCCATTAATAGCTCATAGTCTAATTTTCACAAGTGTCGTTCTTTTGTCCAAACCCTAATTATGGTACAAAGTCCAATTACCCAATTTTAGTAATTAGCCCAACATCATGATTACTTCGGCTCAAATAAGCATAATAATAACTTAGTTACGAGACATTAATTTAAAAAGGAGAACATAACTTACATTGAGTATTTATCGCGTAGTGTTACACGGACAGAATTTCGACTTCAAAAACCCGTAAAATAACCTTTACATAACCCAAACTAATCTAATATAACACTAATCTATATTATATATATATATATATTATATATAATTATTTATATTATACTAGGGAGTATTATTATTATTATGTTATTAAACTCGGCAGAATTCGCGACCTTTTATAGGGATTCTGAAATTTCTGTGCTCCGCGAGTCGCGGCACTTTGTGCCTGAGAACTCCGCGAGTCGCGAGGAAATAGAATACAGCTCACACCCCTTTGGATCTTCTTTGCCGACGTTTTATATATATAAATATAAAATATAAATAATTAATATAATTATTTATATATTATATTATATTCTTGTGCATAGTAGACTTGTAATTTTTAGTCCGTTGCGTCGGGCGTTGATAGTTGACTCATGTCCTGGTTCCGGATTTTCGAACGTCCTTGCGTACAATTTAATATCTTGTACTTTGCGTTTTGTAACTTGTACTCTTATCTTTTTTAGACGTTCTTCATCAATAATTTGAACCACTTGGATTGTATCTTGTACATTTGAGCTTTTTGGTCATTTGCGTCTTCAAATCGTCGTTTTCGCCTTTTGTCTTCGCACTTATTTAATATAAACGATTACAACTTAAAATAGGACAATTACAACTAAATAATTTACATATTGGGAGGATATTGCTACTAAATATATGTTCATTTGGAGCACTATCAAATATCCCCACACTTGAACGTTGCTTGTCCTCAAGCAATACAGAACTTGAAATAAAAACATACATGAATTACTTTTTTATTCATCACACTTTGTACATTAGTGATTTTGATATGGTGGTATAAACAATGATAGTAACGATAGAACCATGGTTAAAGGTGGGTGTGTCATCCATGTAACATCCCGCGTTTTTCCGTTAAATTTATTTTTAACACCGTATTTTTTTTATATAATAATATCTTTCGCTATTTAAATTCCCAATTTCCGTTGACTAACGTTTATAATATTCTCGTTATTTAATTATAACATCACTCATCTACTCGAGCGTTTTTAAAATATTCGTTTGGTTAAATCCCGCACCCGCTTCTAAACTCGAGGGACTAAAATTGACACGGGGCAAACTAGTTGACTAGGTCAACTAGTCCACCCCAATCACCACCATTCAATCCCTCCCTCTCTCTCTCTTTCTTTCTTTTTTTCTCTCAAGAACACAAACATAATTCATCATCTAAATTCGGATCGGGAAGCAAACATCAAAAGAAATTACATATTCGTGATCCTCTCTTCATCCTCTTCGATTTGGTACCAATTTCATCAAGTTTGGGTAACATTTCTAAAACTCTAGATTTCTATAAATTCGTGTTTTTGACTTGAAATTGTGTTAGTTAGTGTCTATGGCTCGTAGGGATGTCGTGTATGTAATTTGTATGCTCGTTCTTCGTGTTTTGAAAATATGACATGAACACCCAAATGGGTCTAGCTTAATCTTGAGTTTTGGTTGCTCAAATGATGTTATAAGATAAAGTGTATGTGTTAAAAGTGTTAGTTAATTCCTTAGCTTCGTTTTGATATGTTGGATGATGAAAAACTAGCTCAATAACATGAAATGTGTTTTTGGTGAATCGATTATCGTTTTGGTAGGAACTTGATGCGGTTGAATGCTAGTTGAGACACTTGTTTGAATGTATGCTAGTTAACTAGTTAAATTGTATGCGTAAATAGCTTCGAAATGGTGTGATGTATGCTAGCGTTTGATTAGTGAATCATAAGTCTCATTTGTGTCGAAATTGATTTTGAAACGATAACGTGGCTAGTGATTTTGACGTAGTAAATGTTTATTGAAACTTGGAATATGCGTCTAGTTGCAATGTATGCGTTATTACCTTCAAAACGGCATATCATTTGTATGTTAAAAGTTCCCGAATCATAAAATACGTTTTACGAACTTGAAACTTTGAAAATAAACCTTTCTTGATCAATTGACGAGTTTTCGGTTATTGTAAATGATGTTTTTGTTTGATGAAACATGTTTAGTTGTGTTCCTTGTCAAAAGAGCTTTCCAACGGTATAAGATACGCTTTCTAATTGTTTACGGTTTGAGTTTTGCGTTTGTTTGAAATTTTACCAAGCCTTGAACAAGTGAAACAGGCCTGGGACCAGGCCACGGCCATTGTCGCGGCGCGACAGGCCTGGCCGCGGCGCGACATAAGCCGCGTCCAGATTCTGTTTCCCTTGACCTTTTTACTAAAAATGTTTGACATGTTCTAGACCTCCAATTTACATGCAACTTGTTTTAACATGCTTATATATGAATAACTAGCATAGAAAAATAGTTCGGGACCCGACCCGAACGTGTTGACTTTTTCGTTGACTTTGACCAAGTTTGACTTTTAGTCAAACTTAACCAAACTTTTATACAATCGTTCTAACATGCTTTTATACTTGATTCTTGCATGAAACTTGACAACGTGATTCACATGCTATACTATTCGAGTCGTAACGAGCCATAGGACTAATTGAACACATTTCGCTCGACCTTGTGTCGTAACCGGTTAATTGATACAACTTATTTGTTTAGGTCAAGGCTAAGCAACTATCATGCATACGTTACTTTGTGAAGTACTTTTATACTCGTGCACTCGAGGTGAGATCATAGTCCCACCTTTGCAAATACTTTTATACTTTTAAATCGTGGGCTGAGAAACATATACTTTATATACATTTATACGGTTTATACTTTCATACTTTGGATACAAATGCGAATACAAGAGCAAAGATACAGACGAGTTAGAACAAAAGTCCTCAATCCAATTATCATTAGTTCCACTTGCAGGGTGTAAGTGTAAGCGAGTGATTATGTTGTGTGGCCATACGGGTTTAACGAACCCTCATTCAGACGGTTCGCTACCGTTAGTGGATGAAATATAATTTCAACGTGCATAGTGTATGTTCTAACACTATATTCAAAATTCAGAGGGAAGATTCAGTTAAGTTTTGGTAATTGGGTGCTCGTGATACAGACAACATCTTTTGGGATGTATACGCTTGATATTCACTTTATACTAAATCTTATGGTTTACAAACACATCTTTAGAGATGTATACGCCTTGATACTAAACCTTGTGATTCAAAAACATACTTTCACAAATACATTTATGATCTCACCAACGTTTTTCGTTGACAGTTTTCTATATGTTTCTCAGGTTCATACTTGGCTATTTGATACATGCTTCCGCGTACACTCATACTTGCTTGGAGTCGAGCATACATGCATACACTCTGATTTCTTGCTTGGGGTCAAGCATACATACATACATACGCTAGGGATAGCACTTTTTGGATTCAAACCTTGGTCTACATATTTACGCTATTTATAGCAACTGTGATTTAAACTAATTATGTCGCTAAATATTTCATTCGTACTTTATAACTTTTGTAAACTTAAACTTGTTGTCGATCCGCTTGTTAAACTAAACTTTGCAAGTCTTGTACTTTTCAAATGAATGCGACATAATTTTGGTCAAACGAGTCTCATATAGGGACTACGACCACGCAACGGGACCTAAGTTAACGGCGCCGTCAATAACGGTTTTGGTCGGGTCGCTACAGATGGTATCAGAGCGTTGGTTGTAGGGAACTAGGACGTGCATTAGTGTGTCTAACAGAGTCGTTAGGACGCATTAGTGAGTCTAGACTACAACCGGATAGTTAGCATTTGCATTCTGACATACATTTGCTATCGATAGCACTTACTTGACTACTTGTGCATTATACTTGAATCATTCTTAGGCAAACTTTTTAATGGTACCCAACCTTCATCATACGAACTCGTATTCCGCCACTTTTTGGTAACACGCGTAAATTCATGATTCATACACGTATGGATGACGACGACTTCATTAGTCACACTCGTTCGGGAACTCTGACTCCTTGGTTGTTATTTCCCCCGTCTCATCTTACTATCCATGAATGTTGTAAAGTCACTGTCACTACTCTAGATGAGTATCGTCATCACCATTTATCGCTACGGTTGCGTATTACTTGTTATCATGACTCGTTACTCTTTTCGTACCTAAATACATTATTGTTTGAATCGAACCGATTTGACGTGAACAATCATTTATACACTTCCCACGGGGAAACGCTTCTTCAGAGTTGTAGAAACTCTTTCGATTTAATACGAGTCACGTTAGAGACGTCGTTACACTTTGTTTATTTTAAACTTCACGATTGCACGAACTTGAATCTATAGAGTGATGTGGGAATGGAGGTATGAGTTAGCGTAATATAACGACACTCGATCAACGTGGTTATATTACGGTAAGACATACCAAAGTTCTAGTGACACGTGATGGTGGTTAGACTCGATCAACCTAAACACCACCATGTGCCATGTACATGACTTCATCTTTTCATGTTTGGACATCCGAAAACTCCGAGAATATTGTTAACAACCATACCGGGGACACACCTTCGACTTTTGTCGAACTATATTTATGCTTCCAAATGAATTACCGATTCCATTCAACTTCAACCGTATGTCACACGGGTATACTAGCTCGTCCTCGCGCAGTCTTATTGACTAACTACAATTTACTCGTTGTGCTCACATCGGGGCGGAAACTTCTCTTGCATCACCCTCGTACTTCCGGTTCAGGAGGTCCTTATTCTAAATTCTCAATGGAGAGCGACTCTTCACGTCATACAAGTATTCGCCGCGAGGGTGGATAGTCCTAACAATCGTTTTCAAAACCCGATAAGAACTTGCCCCGACGAACGTTTTTTTTGGAAACCGATAAATCTTCCGCGACGCGAATTTTCTTGAGAAACTTGTCCTAGCTAACGTTTTCAATTCCTAGCAAACTTGTTCAATATGCCTTAGGGAAATGTACCCCGTTTCGGATCGAGATCCTCGTTTCACTTCTAGATTTTGGAGTGCCTTACAAAGAGCCTCGGGACCACGTTTAGACATGAGTACCGCGTACCATCCAAAACCCGACGGACCGAGCAAACATACGATTCAAACCTTGGAAACCGTAATACGAATTTGTGTTATCAACTTCAAATTTACTTGAGAAAAGTATTTTCCTTTAACCGAATCCTCGTACTACAATGATTTTCATTCGAGTTTTAACGTCACACCTTTTGAAACCACATGTGACCGGAAACGTCATTCTCCTTTGTCGAACCAAGTAAACGATGATCAATTCACCGGGGCCGAGGATATTCATGAGCAACCGAGAAAATTTATTCATATTCAAGCAAAACCCTACGCGACTCGTAATCACCAAGAGCTACGCCGATGTTAGACGTAAACCTTTCAAATTCCACGTGGGAAACCGCGTCACGTTAAGAGTCGCACCTTGGAAAGGTGCAGTCCGTTTCGGGAAACATAGAAAACAAAATCCGTGATATTTTAATCCTTTTGAAATCTTGGGGAGTTTTGGACCCGTTGCTAGCCGTTTAGATTTTCCGACCCATTTTGAGTCTCCGTTTATCCTACATTCGATGTATCAACTTAAAGACGTGTTTTGCGAAACAAGAACTTGTTATTCCTTTTTGATGGGCTCACTATCGACGATAAACTTCATTCCTAGGAGGGCCGGTCGAAACCATGAATCGTGAACCCAAACCCTAAGACGACGTGAAATCCCGACTGTCAAAGTTCGTTGAAATACCCTAGAACGTACTTCTCCCTCATTCGTAGAATTGGCAACACAAGATCTCGAGGAAGATTCAACAACTGCTACTTCCAACTAAATTTCGGGACGAAATTTCTTTTGAGGTGTGGATAATGTAACATCCCGCGTTTTTCCGTTAAATTTATTTTTAACACCGTATTTTTTTTATATAATAATATCTTTCGCTATTTAAATTCCCAATTTCCGTTGACTAACGTTTATAATATTCTCGTTATTTAATTATAACATCACTCGTCTACTCGAGCGTTTTTAAAATATTCGTTTGGTTAAATCCCGTACCCGCTTCTAAACTCGAGGGACTAAAATTGACACGGGGCAAACTAGTTGACTAGGTCAACTAGTCCACCCCAATCACCACCATTCAATCCCTCCCTCTCTCTCTCTTTCTTTCTTTTTTTCTCTCAAGAACACAAACATAATTCATCATCTAAATTCGGATCGGGAAGCAAACATCAAAACAAATTACAGATTCGTGATCCTCTCTTCATCCTCTTCGATTTGGTACCAATTTCATCAAGTTTGGGTAACATTTCTAAAACTCTAGATTTCTATAAATTCGTGTTTTTGACTTGAAATTGTGTTAGTTAGTGTCTATGGCTCGTAGGGATGTCGTGTATGTAATTTGTATGCTCGTTCTTCGTGTTTTGAAAATATGACATGAACACCCAAATGGGTCTAGCTTAATCTTGAGTTTTGGTTGCTCAAATGATGTTATAAGATAAAGTGTATGTGTTAAAAGTGTTAGTTACTTCCTTAGCTTCGTTTTGATATGTTGGATGATGAAAAACTAGCTCAATAACATGAAATGTGTTTTTGGTGAATCGATTATCGTTTTGGTAGGAACTTGATGCGGTTGAATGCTAGTTGAGACACTTGTTTGAATGTATGCTAGTTAACTAGTTAAATTGTATGCGTAAATAGCTTCGAAATGGTGTGATGTATGCTAGCGTTTGATTAGTGAATCATAAGTCTCATTTGTGTCGAAATTGATTTTGAAACGATAACGTGGCTAGTGATTTTGACGTAGTAAATGTTTATTGAAACTTGGAATATGCGTCTAGTTGCAATGTATGCGTTATTACCTTCAAAACGGCATATCATTTGTATGTTAAAAGTTCCCGAATCATAAAATACGTTTTACGAACTTGAAACTTTGAAAATAAACCTTTCTTGATCAATTGACGAGTTTTCGGTTATTGTAAATGATGTTTTTGTTTGATGAAACATGTTTAGTTGTGTTCCTTGTCAAAAGAGCTTTCCAACGGTATAAGATACGCTTTCTAATTGTTTACGGTTTGAGTTTTGCGTTTGTTTGAAATTTTACCAAGCCTTGAACAAGTGAAACAGGCCTGGGACCAGGCCACGGCCATTGTCGCGGCGCGACAGGCCTGGCCGCGGCGCGACATAAGCCGCGTCCAGATTCTGTTTCCCTTGACCTTTTTACTAAAAATGTTTGACATGTTCTAGACCTCCAATTTACATGCAACTTGTTTTAACATGCTTATATATGAATAACTAGCATAGAAAAATAGTTCGGGACCCGACCCGAACGTGTTGACTTTTTCGTTGACTTTGACCAAGTTTGACTTTTAGTCAAACTTAACCAAACTTTTATACAATCGTTCTAACATGCTTTTATACTTGATTCTTGCATGAAACTTGACAACGTGATTCACATGCTATACTATTCGAGTCGTAACGAGCCATAGGACTAATTGAACACATTTCGCTCGACCTTGTGTCGTAACCGGTTAATTGATACAACTTATTTGTTTAGGTCAAGGCTAAGCAACTATCATGCATACGTTACTTTGTGAAGTACTTTTATACTCGTGCACTCGAGGTGAGATCATAGTCCCACCTTTGCAAATACTTTTATACTTTTAAATCGTGGGCTGAGAAACATATACTTTATATACATTTATACGGTTTATACTTTCATACTTTGGATACAAATGCGAATACAAGAGCAAAGATACAGACGAGTTAGAACAAAAGTCCTCAATCCAATTATCATTAGTTCCACTTGCAGGGTGTAAGTGTAAGCGAGTGATTATGTTGTGTGGCCATACGGGTTTAACGAACCCTCATTCAGACGGTTCGCTACCGTTAGTGGATGAAATATAATTTCAACGTGCATAGTGTATGGTCTAACACTATATTCAAAATTCAGAGGGAAGATTCAGTTAAGTTTTGGTAATTGGGTGCTCGTGATACAGACAACATCTTTTGGGATGTATACGCTTGATATTCACTTTATACTAAATCTTATGGTTTACAAACACATCTTTAGAGATGTATACGCCTTGATACTAAACCTTGTGATTCAAAAACATACTTTCACAAATACATTTATGATCTCACCAACGTTTTTCGTTGACAGTTTTCTATATGTTTCTCAGGTTCATACTTGGCTATTTGATACATGCTTCCGCGTACACTCATACTTGCTTGGAGTCGAGCATACATGCATACACTCTGATTTCTTGCTTGGGGTCAAGCATACATACATACATACGCTAGGGATAGCACTTTTTGGATTCAAACCTTGGTCTACATATTTACGCTATTTATAGCAACTGTGATTTAAACTAATTATGTCGCTAAATATTTCATTCGTACTTTATAACTTTTGTAAACTTAAACTTGTTGTCGATCCGCTTGTTAAACTAAACTTTGCAAGTCTTGTACTTTTCAAATGAATGCGACATAATTTTGGTCAAACGAGTCTCATATAGGGACTACGACCACGCAACGGGACCTAAGTTAACGGCGCCGTCAATAACGGTTTTGGTCGGGTCGCTACAATCCACAGTTGCCTCGAGTTTAGGTCAACGACACTTGCAATCAAATAGCCGATTTACTTTCGGTTTCCAAAGCAAAGTGCACATTTGAAAGGCGGTTTACAGTCCCACATGACTATGAAAATTTAGATCCGTAAGGAAATTGGATCTTTATGAAAACATTTGATCTTTTTAAAAATTCAATCTAGTTTTTACCCTAGATAAGTTTTCCGGAATAACCCTTCACCGGTGTTTGCAAATTATTTTTGTGGGTTGTGTGGGTTTCAGATTTGAAAATTTTAGCTCAACACTTGTGGTTTTGTGTTACCCACTTGCTAAACTTGTATTGGGAAAGCAACACGTCCAGTATACTTGCTCCGTATATTACCTTTCGGTAAACTACCGTCCGGTTGTAAAGGAAAGCGATGAACAAGAAACTGTTAAGGCAATGTCCCGTGACATGCTTTTAATTATGGTCTATAACGTGTTGGACGCAATTACTATCCTTGGTAGGAGCAATAGTAAAGCTCACCCTTATAATTTTTCGGTATGGCACAAGGTCCTGTCTTTGACCACTATGCAACCACCGTTCTTACGGTTGACACCCGATTTAGTTCAGGTGACCTAATGAATTCCAGGTGAATTCCTAGGATTTTACGTTCAATGGTAATGAACGCATTGAAAATAGAGTTCTCAGAAAATAAATCGGTTTATAATTTGATCAAAATATTTTCTCGTTCAAGTTCGAGTTTAGATATCATTGAATTCCATGAGTTTGTAATTCTCAATCTTTAAGGTCAATCTCAAGGATTGAGTAATATCAGGCTTAAGAGCTGATTTTTAATCTTTACGGAGATTATCCTTTCTGGGGATCTGATTCATTAGTCTTATCAAGCTAATTTGCACGGTGCCCCCCCCATTGTACGAGATAAATCCTTCTCATGGTTAGGATAAATCTGACCACCTGGCGACCCTGTTTTATGCTGAGGTCCGTGGATTTCCTGCTGATTTTAGTGTTGACTTTTCTAGATTTTTCGTCAACCTACAGCTGGTCTGAACGACAACTTCTTGACCTAAATCAAGAAGCGCGTTTCTTTTTCGGAAGACTTTACTTCCTTTAAATGATGGAATTGATTCATCGTGTAGATCCATCTTTCATTACAGTAAATCGGGTAAAACAGTTAATTTAGTCCAAAACAAAAGCACTTGCAATAAACTTTACAGAAACATGTGATAGATAGTTTTTAATTGAATAACTTGGTACATTCTCCCCACACTTAGTTTCTTTCTTTGCCTTTTTATTCTCCTTTATTCTATTTTAAATGAATTCAATCGTTTTAGGGTGTTTCTCAATTTATGTCCTTTCCGAGGTAACGATAATTTCGGTATTAACACCTAGTTTTCACCGTTCATAAATATATATAAACATGATTTTAAATTCATTTAGTTGAAAATTTTTCAAATTTTCATAAAATTTGGCAAATAAACCAAGTATAAACCCGAGAGAATTTATAACCCTTCCCCACACTTGAGATCATGCAATGCCCTCATTTGCATGAAATCAGACTATAATTATAAATTCATGAGGGTGATTAGTGTAGAAAAGTGATTGAAAATACCCAGTTTGTAATTACAAAGCTCGTCGAATGATAGATGGCGCGCCTCATCGTTCATTCCTTCTTTTGTTATTTCACACATGTTTTTCTTCAAAAATGGTTGCTTTTCTGAGCTGTTTGCTAATATTTGAAAATGCGTCTTTTACCCTAATTGTGCATTTTTATTAACGAGTTATGCACTAACCCGAACCCCTAATTTAACGTTAAGTGGGGTTAGACTTCCCCACACTTAGCTGACGACATGTGAAGTCGTTAGAATGAGTTCCACGAATTAGAGTAGTGAGCCAGTTATTTACATTTCGGGTGGTGTATAATATATCAATGGGTTTAAAGTTTAGACTCACCAGATCGTCACTACTTAATTCTTTTTTAAGTGTAGCTTTTAGTAAATGGATATGTCTCTTTTCTAGTTCTTGGTCAAATGGATCGATATACACCGACATACTTATTTCTATAGGGTGGACAATTCCTAATATTTCCTTCCTTTTATTCTCAGGATCAAAATTTTCACCTCTATTACCCAATTGGGTGAAATTTGAGGTGTCATTATCTATTACAGCTTGTAGTTCATTTCCGGTGGATGACTCGTCTATTGAGAATATTGGGTTGGAAGGTTGTGGAATGGTGAAGTTCGGTTTGGCCTCGGGGGTAAAATTTTCAACGTTATCGTTTTCCCAAGAGTACCAATTTGTCACCCTTACTTCTTCTTCATCATCCATTGATGGATTGATGATTTCGTCGGTAGAGGCTAATGTGTCAATATGTTGTGAAATTGGTAAGACAGAATAAAAAGTATCATCGGGATAGTTGGTGATTTCGGAGCTCTCGAATTCATCAAAATTCGATGATATGAGATTTTCTTGTACAATACTCCTCAGATCAACAGGTGTGTAGTCTGATAGAGTTTCAGCTTGCCGGTTTACAAACTCTCTCATTTGTTCATTTTGAGCATTGAGTTCTTCGAGTTTGATTTTCATATAATCTAAAGAATTTTCAGGCACATAATTTTCCTCGTCTTCTGGTTGGTGAGTTTGGATATATTCTTGGGAATAATCCCAATTTGAATTGTATTCTTCGTAATCGTTCCATTCAGGTTCCGTGGGTGCGTAATTTTCCATAGGAACGTAATAGTAACATTCCCATGTTGAGTGATAATCTCCACAAATTTCGCAACCAGTTATTGTTTCGTCATTCGTGATCCAAGATTGACCGAACGAATTGTAATCAACACCCGTTTGAAAGTATTGATTTAATTGATTTTGGATATCAAAAAGAGTTTCCATAGCCTTGTTTTCAAAATTTTCCATTTTATTGCGATGGCCAAATTTTAGCTACAATGTGGTGCATTTACTAATTATCCTATTAGTTATAAAAATAGAAAAACTTATATAAGTTGTCCAATTAATAGACTTTTCTGCTTTTGCCCACGTTTCGAATAGCCAAAAGATGCAGCAGGGAGCCAGAACCCTTTAAATCGGAAGTTCACAACTCAGCCACTAACAAATCCAACTATTACTACGAAGCAGAAAATTGTCAACGTCCATTAATTTAACCACTTAAATAATTTTTCTTTCCGTTTGAGATATTAGATAAGAAATAGAGAAAATTTCTAAGTCCTAAAAACTAAAGCGTCGAGAAATAAGAAAGAAAAAGAATGCGCGTCGAAAAATGTCGAAAAATAAAAATAAGAAAATAGCGCGTCGTAACTTAAAAGTCTAAAAATTATATCTAAAAAGTTGCGCCTAAAGGTCTAAAGGTAAATGCAATTTTATTCAGAAAACGGCAATTACTTAAAGGCACTAAAATCTATTTAAAACTAAAGCGAAAAATGGCGTCGCAAAATTCTAAAGCACCTAAATCTTAGTCTAAAGAAAAAGCACTTAAGGAATTCTACGGCAAAGCCTAAAAATCTAGGAGTAAAAATGACTATGGCAAAAACTAAGTTTAAAATTAAATATGAGCTAAAAATACAAATATTATGCTACAACGATTAAAAAGGGACAAAATATAAAAATATACAAAAAGTTGTAAAAATTACAATTTTTATAAAAATATTATTTATATATTATTTATTTAATAAAACTACTAATTTTACAATTTAATTTAACTAATTTAACTAAAATATATAAATTAAATAAAAAGTAAAAGTAATTATATTAATAATAATTAGTTAGGGTTATAATAATAATAATTAATAATTAACCGTAATTAATGCTGAATTAGGGCTTCTGTCGGCGTGTCAGGTTATCTCCGCGACTTGCGGTATTTAATGCTTCAAACCCCGCGAGTCGCGGGGTTCCAAAATTCAACTCTGGTACAGTTCAAAATTTGACCTTTTTTTTTTTTATAATTTTATATTGTTTTTCTAAAAATATATTTATACAAATATATATTAAAAATATAGCGTTTTGCCAAGTCCCCGGCAGCGGCGCCAAAAACTTGATGTGGTAGCGTGGGGTTACGAAATTACTATTATTTTTAATACAAAATACTACAAAATATGACACAAGTTTTATTAATTTACGGATGGGTATACCTAAACCTTGCTACAACACTATAGGCAGTGTACCTAATCGTAGAGTAGTGTAGTTTTTAGTAAGTCCGGTTCGTTCCACAGGGAGCTGGTGATACTTACTATATTTTTAACTTTATTTATACAAAATATATATAATTATATAAGTAGTAATATTATTATAAAAGGGGGGTTTTACCGTTTAATGACCGGTTTGTCGATTCTATATTTTAAGCGTAAAGATAAATGACGATAATTAAAGTGCGTAAAATAATGACAATAAATAAAATGACAGTAAATAAAATTTCGAGTAATAAAATGACAGTAAATAAAGATACGATGAGAAATATAATAAAAGAATTATGCTTATTTAAACTTCCGTAATCATGATGTTTGACGTGTTGATTTTAATTTATTACCATGGGTTAATTGTCCTTTGTCCTGGATTATTTAATATGTCCGTCTGGTTTTTGTCCATAACAGTCCATCGGTCATAAATATAAAATGCGAGTGCCCTCGTCAAATTATCCTTATACCCGAAGTTAAATATTCCAACTAATTGGGGATTTAAACTGTAACAAGATTTTAATACTTTGTTTAATAATTACACCAGGATGTCGACTGAGTGTAACCCAAGGTTTTAATATTTTGTTATCAATTATACCAAGTGTCCTTTGTACATAATTTCACCCCTGTTTTAATTATTCTAGTGGCTATTAATCCATTCCCGTGTCCGGTTAAATGAACGATTATTCGTACATATAAATACCCCGCCCATCGTGTCCGATCGAGTGTATATGGTAATTTATAGGGACGCCCAATTGTAAATCTTTATATTAACATTAACAAACTATCATTTAGTTAAACAAATATAAAGCCCATTAATAGCTCATAGTCTAATTTCCACAAGTGTCGTTCTTTTGTCCAAACCCTAATTATGGTACAAAGTCCAATTACCCAATTTTAGTAATTAGCCCAACATCATGATTACTTCGGCTCAAATGAGCATAATAATAACTTAGTTACGAGACATTAATTTAAAAAGGAGAACATAACTTACATTGAGTATTTATCGCGTAGTGTTACACGGACAGAATTTCGACTTCAAAAACCCGTAAAATAACCTTTACATAACCCAAACTAATCTAATATAACACTAATCTATATTATATATATATATATATATATATATATATATATATATATATATATATATATATATATATATATATATATATATATATATATATATATATATATATATATATATATATTATATATTTATATTATACTAGGGAGTATTATTATTATTATGTTATTAAACTCGGCAGAATTCGCGACCTTTTATAGGGATTCTGAAATTTCTGTGCTCCGCGAGTCGCGGCACTTTGTGCCTGATAACTCCGCGAGTCGCGGGGAAATAGAATACAGCTCACACCCCTTTGGATCTTCTTTGCCGACGTTTTATATATATAAATATAAAATATAAATAATTAATATAATTATTTATATATTATATTATATTCTTGTGCATAGTAGACTTGTAATTTTTAGTCCGTTGCGTCGGGCGTTGATAGTTGACTCATGTCCTGGTTCCGGATTTTCGAACGTCCTTGCGTACAATTTAATATCTTGTACTTTGCGTTTTGTAACTTGTACTCTTATCTTTTTTAGACGTTCTTCATCAATAATTTGAACCACTTGGATTGTATCTTGTACATTTGAGCTTTTTGGTCATTTGCGTCTTCAAATCGTCGTTTTTGCCTTTTGTCTTCGCACTTATTTAATATAAACGATTACAACTTAAAATAGGACAATTACAACTAAATAATTTACATATTGGGAGGATATTGCTACTAAATATATGTTCATTTGGAGCACTATCACGGGTATTTCTTCTTCATCTGATCTTCACGCTCCTAGGTGAACTCAGGTCCTTTACGAGCATTCCATCAAACCTTAATAATCGGTATCTTATTTTGCTTAAGTCTCTTAACCTCACGATCCATTATTTCGACGGGTTCTTCAATGAATTGAAGTTTTTCATTGATTTGGATTTCGTCCAACGGAATAGTGAGATCTTCTTTAGAAAAATATTTCTTCAAATTCGAGACGTGGAAAGTGTTATGTACAGCCGCGAGTTGTTGAGGTAGCTCCAGTTGGTAAGCTACTGGTCCGACACGATCTATAATCTTTGAATGGTCCAATGTACCTTGGATTTAGTTTCCCCCGTTTACCAAATCGAACAACGCCAAGCATGACCATTTCTCCAATTTCAAACTCTATATCTTTTCTTTTACTGTCCGCGTAGCTCTTTTGTCGACTCTGGGCAGTTTTCAATCGTTGTTGAATTTAGATGATTTTCTCGGCAGTTTCTTGTATTATCTCCGGACCCGTAATCTGTCTATCCTCCACTTCATTCCAAAAAATTGAAGACCTGCACTTTCTACCATAAAGTGCTTCAAACGGCGCCATCTCAATGCTTGAATGGTAGCTGTTGTTGTAGGAAAATTCTGCTAACGGTAGATGTCGATCCCAACTGTTTCCGAAATCAACAACACATGCTCGTAGCATGTCTTCAAGCGTTTGTATCGTCCTTTCGCTCTGCCCATCAGTTTGTGGATGATAAGCAGTACTCATGTCTAGACGAGTCCCCAATGCTTGTTGCAACGTCTGCCAGAACCTTGAAACAAATCTACCATCCCTATCAAAGATAATAGAGACGGGTATTCCATGTCTGGAGACAACCTCCTTCAAATACAATCGCGCCAACTTCTCCATTTTGTCATCTTCTCTCATTGGCAGGAAGTGTGCTGACTTGGTGAGACGATCAACTATTACCCAAATATTATCATAACCACTTGCAGTCCTTGGCAATTTAGTAATGAAATCCATGGTAATGTTTTCCCATTTCCATTTCGGGATTTTAGGTTATTGTAGTAGACCTGATGGTTTCTGATGTTCAGCTTTGACCTTAGAACACATCAAACATTCTCCTACATATTTAGCAATATCGGCTTTCATACCCAGCCACCAAAAGTGTTTCTTGAGATCTTTATACATCTTCCTCGCTCCGGGATGTATTGAATATCTGGTTTTCTGTGCTTCCTTAAGTTCCATTTCTCTCACATCTCCAAACCTTGGTACCCAAATTCTATCAGCCCTATATCGGGTTCCTTCTTCCCGAATATTAAGATGTTTCTCTGATCCTTTGGGTATCTCATTCTTCAACTTTCCTTCTTTTACAACCCCCTGTTGCGCCTCCTTTATTTGAGTAGTAAGGTTAGTACGAATAATTATATTCATAGCTTTTACCCGTATAGGTTCTCTGTCCTTTCTACTCAAAGCGTCAGCTACCACATTCGCCTTCCCCGGGTGGTATCGAATCTCAAAATCATAATCATTCAACAGTTCAATCCACCTGCGTTGTCTCATATTCAGTTGCTTCTGATTAAATATACGTTGGAGACTTTTGTGGTCGGTATATATAATACTTTTGACCCCATATAAATAATGCCTCCAAGTCTTTAATGCAAAAACAACAGCACCCAATTCCAAATCGTGAGTCGTATAATTTTGCTCGTGAATCTTCAATTGTCTAGATGCATAAGCAATCACCTTCGTTCGTTGCATTAATACACAACCGAGACCTTGCTTTGATGCGTCACAATAAATCACAAAATCATCATTCCCTTCAGGCAATGACAATATAGGTGCCGTAGTTAGCTTTTTCTTCAATAACTGAAACGCCTTCTCTTGTTCATCCTTCCATTCAAATTTCTTCCCTTTATGCGTTAATGCAGTCAAGGGTTTTGCTATTTTGGAGAAATCTTGGATGAATCTTCTGTAGTAACCAGCCAATCCTAAAAATTGACGTACATGCTTCGGAGTTTTTGGGGTTTCCCACTTTTCAACGATTTTGATCTTTGCCGGGTCCACCTGGATACCTTCTTTGTTCACTATGTGACTGAGGAATTGAACTTCTTCCAACCAAAATGCACACTTTGAAAACTTAGCGTACAGTTTTTCTTTCCTCAATACTTCTAGCACTTTTCTCAAATGTTCTCCGTGCTCTTGATCATTCTTTGAGTAAATAAGTATGTCATCGATGAAAACAATGACAAACAGGTCAAGATATGGCCCACACTCGGTTCATAAGGTCCATGAACACAGCTGGTGCGTTAGTCAATCCAAACGGCATAACCATAAACTCGTAATGACCATAACGCGTCCTAAAAGCAGTTTTTGGAATATCATCCTCCTTTACTCGCATTTGATGATATCCAGAACGTAAATCAATTTTCGAATAAACCGACGAGCCTTGTAGTTGATCAAATAAGTCGTCAATTCTCGGCAGTGGATAACGGTTTTTGATGGTAAGTTTATTCAACTCTCTGTAGTCAATACACAACCTAAATGTACCATCCTTCTTCTTGACAAACAAAACAGGAGCTCCCCATGGTGATGTGCTTGGTCGAATGAAACCACGTTCTAATAGTTCTTGCAGTTGGCTTTGCAGTTCTTTCATCTCGCTGGGTGCGAGTCTGTAAGGAGCACGAGCTATTGGTGCAGCTCCTTGTACAAGATCTATTTGAAATTCAATAGATCGATGTGGAGGTAGTCCCGGTAATTCTTTCGGAAATACATCGGGAAATTCTTTTGCGACGGGAACATCATTGATGCTCTTTTCTTCAGTTTGTACTTTCTCGACGTGTGCTAGAACAGCATAGCAACCTTTTCTTATTAGTTTTTGTGCCTTCAAATTACTAATAAGATGTAGCTTCGTGTTGTCCTTTTCTCTGTACACCATTAAGGGTTCTCCTTCTTCTCGTACAATGCGAATTGCATTTTTGTAACATACGATCTCTGCTTTCATCTTCTTCAGCCAGTCCATGCCAACTATTACATCAAAACTCCCTAACTCTACTGGTATCAAATCAATCATAAATATTTCGCTACCCAGTTTAATTTCTCGATTCCGACATATATAATCTGCTGAAATTAATTTACCGTTTGCTAATTCGAGTACAAATTTACTATCCAATGGCGTCAATGGACAACTTAATTTAGCACAAAAATCTCTACTCATATAGCTTCTATCCGCACCCGAATCAAATAAAACGTAAGCAGATTTATTGTCAATAAGAAACGTACCCGTAACAAGTTCTGGGTCTTCCTGTGCCTCTGCCGCATTAATATTGAAAACTCTTCCGCGGCCTTGTCCATTCGTGTTCTCCTGGTTCGAGCAATTTCTAATAATGTGGCTCGGTTTTCCACATTTATAACAAACTACATTGGCATAACTTGCTCCGACACTACTTGCTTCGCCATTACTCATTCCGACACCATTTGTTCCTTTCGTTCTGTTAACCCCTGGTCCGTAGACCTCACACTTCGCCGCGCTATGACCATTTCTTTTACACTTGTTGCAAAATTTGGTGCAGAACCTCAAGTGATACTTTTCACACCTTTGGCATAGCTGCTTCTGATTGTTGTTGTTGTTGCGGTTGTTATTGTTGTTGGGATGATTGTTGTAGTTGTTGTTGTTGTTGTTGTGCTGTTTGTTGTAGTTGCGATTGATGTTGCGATTGCTGGGATAGTTATTGTTGTATTGGTGACTCTTATCACTGTTTTCCTCCCATTTTCTTTTGACTAGCTTCATGTTGGCCTCTTCGGCCGCCTGTTCTTTAATTCTTCCCTCAATCTGGTTCACTAATTTGTGAGCCTTTCTACATGCCTTTTGTATAGAGGTAGGCTCGTGTGAACTTATATCTTCTTGGATTCTCTCCGGTAACCCTTTCACAAACGCGTCGATATTCTCTTCCTCATCTTCGAACGCTCTCGGACACAATAGGCACAATTCTGTGAATCGTCTTTCGTACGAAGTAATATCAAATCCCTGTGTTCGTAACCCTCTTTGAGCTTATTGACCTCGGTTCTGGGACGGTACTTCTCGTTCACCAAGTTCTTGAATGCTGACCACGGTAGCGCGTAAGCAGCATCTTGTCCCACTTGCTCTAGATAGGTATTCCACCATGTTAACGCAATACCTGTGAAGGTATGCGTAGCGTACTTCACTTTGTCTCCTTCAGCACACTTACTTATGGCAAACACCGATTCAAATTTCTCGGTCCACCGTTTCAATCCGATTGGTCCTTCGGTCCCATCAAATTTTGAAGGTTTGCAGGCAGTGAATTCCTTGTAGGAGCATCCTACACGATTTCTTACGCCGTTAGCTGTATTGCTAGATTCAGAATTATTGTTGGTATGTAGCGCGGCCTGTACTGCAGCTATGTTTGAAGCAAGAAAGGCACGAAATTCCTCTTCGCTCATATTCAAGGTGTGTCGAGTAGTCGGTGCCATTTCCTTCAAAATAGTCAAATGAAACAAGTTAATCATACAGAATATTAAGAGTAGTCAATAGTATCTCGTAGCATAATATGAACTCATTTATAAAAGCTTTTTCTTCATATTAGCATTTTATAAGTTTAAATTCGGGTACTACCTACCCGTTAAGTTCATACTTAGTAGCTAATATACAATTCAACTACTACAATTCCATATGAAAAACTGATTATAATAATATATCACATACAAATATTCTTCAAACTTACAACTTCGCTATATTACATATAACATGAAATATAGTACACTATAATACAGGACAGTTTTGAAGATAAATCTAGTTAATACGCAAGTTGTTCAGCAAAGAAAATAAAGACACGTAATTCATAAGTCCAGAAACAAGTCATGCATTCTGGTTTTACTAAGACGACTTCCCATCCTTAGTCTTGTGGAAAATAACCGTTATGACCATTGGCTAGGCAGCATGTTGTAATGTCGTCAAAAGGACGAGGGTTTCGTAATGTCCAACAGCCTCGTAATAATCTAAAAACCTTGTTTCTCACCCCAACGACTGAATCCGTCACTTGTGGGAAAGTTTTATTTAAAAGCTGCAATCTGATATTCTTTTTCTCACTTTGGTAAGAAGCGAACATCACTAACCCGTAAGCATAACATGCTTCTTTATGTTGCATGTTAGAAGCTCTTTCTAATTCACGAAATCCTATGTTAGGATATGTTGAGTCAAAATAGGTTCTTAACCCGTAGCGTAAAATTGCATTTGGGTTCCCCGCATTTAATGCTTTAAAGAAAACACGGCGTAACTTAAAGTCTCCCCAATGTGATATACCCCACCTATCAAAGGAAAGCCTTTTATAAACTAAGGCATTTCTGGAAAGTCTTTCAAATGTTTGACAAGTTAATTTCGCCATAACTAAATGTGCTGATGAATTCTGACCGACTCTAGACAAGATTTCCTCAATCATATCCTCTGGTAGGTCTTCTAAAATATTCGGTTGTCTACCCTTAATGTCCATTTTATTTTTATACTGTAAAATAGACAAGGATTAGATTCGTAATAACAAATAATACAAGCAATTTTTACATAGAACATAAAAGTACAAGCACACTACAATACATTTATTACACAACATGCTCACACCCCTCTAATCTGAATCACTGGTTTCTTCTTATTCGGACTTGGTTTTTTTCCTAATTTTCTAGGGATATATGATGTTCCTTTAATACGAGCCGTCGTTTTCCACATTGTTTTATAAAAACCTGGTGGTTTAGAGGTTCCCGGGTTATTGTCACGATATTGAAAATACGGGTGTTGACGGTACATATAAAGTTCATCGGGGTCGGAATCAGATTTCTCTATTTTGTTGCCTTTTCCCTTATTATTTTCTTTTGCCTCATTAAATTGGGTCGGGGTAATTTCTATAACATCATCGGAATCCTCATCAGGATCCGATTCATCGGAAAATTGATAATTTTCCCAATATTTTGCTTCCTTAGCGGAAACACCATTGACCATTATTAACTTTGATCCATTGGTTGAGGATTTTATTTTATTTGACCGGTTTTCTGTGGTTCCTACTATTCCCCCCTCCGGAACCTCTTCTTCTTCCGGTTCCTCTTCTTCTGGTTCCTCTTCTTCCGGTTCCTCTTCTTCCGGTTCCGTTTCCTCTTCTTTCGGTTCTTCGAAAACTTGTGAATCTTGCCAATATATATTCGACTCTTTGTTGTTATTAGGTGAGTTAATGGGATTTGTGCTAGAGGTAGACATCTATCACACAATATCAAACATGTTAAGAGATTAATATATCACATAATATTTACATGTTAATAATATATAGTTTCCAACAAAAATGTTAAGCAATCATTTTTAAAGAAAACACGATCGAAGTCCAGACTCACTAATGCATCCTAACAAACTCGATAAGACACACTAATGCAAATTTTCTGATTCTCTAAGACCAACGCTCTGATACCAACTGAAATGTCCCGTTCATATTGATTATAAACGTTCCATATTAATTGATTTCGTTGCGAGGTTTTGACCTCTATATGAGACATTTTTCAAAGACTGCATTCATTTTTAAAACAACCATAACCTTTATTTTATCAATAAAGGTTTTAAAAACATTACGTAGATTATCAAATAATGATAATCTAAAATATATTGTTTACACACGACTATTACATAATGGTTTACAATAGAAATATATTACATCGACATATGTTTCTTGAATGCAGTTTTTACATAATATCATACAAACATGGACTCCAAATCTTGTCCTTATTTTAGTATGCAACAGCGGAAGCTCTTAGTATTCACCTGAGAATAAACATGCTTTAAACATCAACAAAATTGTTGGTGATTTATAGGTTTAACCTATATATATCAAATCGTAACAATAGACCACAAGATTTCATATTTCAATACACATCCCATACATAGAGATAAAAATCATTCATATGGTGAACACCTGGTAACTGATATTAACAAGATGCATATATAAGAATATCCCCATCATTCCGGGACACCCTTCGGATATGATATAAATTTCGAAGTACTAAAGCATCCGGTACTTTGGATGGGGTTTGTTAGGCCCAATAGATCTATCTTTAGGATTCGCGTCAATTAGGGTGTCTGTTCCCTAATTCTTAGATTACCAGACTTAATAAAAAGGGACATATTCGATTTCGATAATTCAACCATAGAATGTAGTTTCACGTACTTGTGTCTATTTTGTAAATCATTTATAAAACCTGCATGTATTCTCATCCCAAAAATATTAGATTTTAAAAGTGAGAATATAACTCACTTTCACAGATATTTCCTTCCTCGGAAATAAGACTTGGCCACGGATCGATTCACGAACCTATACAAATATGTACATATATATCAAAGTATGATCAAAATATAATTACAACCATTTTTATTATGTTTTAAAGATTTGAGTGTATTAAGTCAGCTGTCCTCGTTAATAACCTACAACTAGTTGTCCACAGTTAGATGTAGAAAAATAAATCGATATATATTATCTTGAATCAATCCACGACCCAGTATATACACGTCTCAGGCTAGATCACAACTCAAAGTATATATATTTTTGGAATCAACCTCAACCCTGTATAGCTAACTCCAACATTACTGCATATAGAGTGTCTATGGTTGTTCCAAATAATATATATACACGGGTTGATATAATATGTCAAAAAGTTTGCATACGTGTCTATGGTATCCCAAGATTACATAATATATTATAATACATGTATAATACAATATAAGTTAGCTAGGATATGATTTGTATAGATTTGTTAAACATTTCCCGTAGCTAAAAAGATCAAAAATATCCAATCTTGTTTTACCCATAACTTCTTCATTTTAAATCTGTTTTGAGAGAATCAAATTGCTATGGTTTCATATTGAACTCTAATTTAAGAATCCAAACAGAAAAAGTATAGGTTTATAGTCAGAAATTTAAGTTACATGTCAATTACTAAAGAGGTAGTCATTTCCGTCGAAAGAACGACATCTTGATGACCATTTTGAAAAACATACTTTCACTTTGAGTTTAATCAAGATTTTTGGATATAGTTTCATATTCATATGAAAAATCATTTTTCCAGAAGAACAACTTTTAAATCAAAGTTTATCATAGTTTTTAATTATCCAAACCAAAACAGCCCCCGGTTTCACTACGACGGCGTATATCCGATTTTATGGTGTTCATCGTGTTTCCAGGTTTTAAATCATTAAGTTAGCATATCATATAGATATAGAACATGTGTTTATTTGATTTTAAAAGTCAAGTTAGAAGGATTAACTTTTGTTTGCGAACAAGTTTAGAATTAACTAAATTATGTTCTAGTGATTACAAGTTTAAACCTTCGAATAAGATAGCTTTATATGTATGAATCGAATGATGTTATGAACATCATTACTACCTCAAGTTTTCTGGATAAAACTACTGGAAATGAGAAAAATGGATCTAGCTTCAAAGGATCCTTGGATGGCTTGAAAGTTCTTGAAGCAGAATCATGACACGAAAACAGTTCAAGTAAGATTTTCGCTCGAAATAAGATTGTTATAGTTGTAGAAATTGAATCAAAGTTTGAATATGAATATTATCTTGAATTATAAAGATAACCTACTGTAAATAACAAAGGTTCCTTGATCTTAGATGATTACTTGGAATGGATTAGAAAGCTTGGAAGTAGACTTGTAAACTTGAAAGTATTCTTGATTTTTATGAAACTATACTTATGGAATTTATGAAGAACACTTAGAACTTGAAGATGGAACTTGAGAGAGATCAATTAGATGAAGAAAATTGAAGAATGAAAGTGTTTGTAGGTGTTTTTGGTCGTTGGTATATGGATTAGATATAAAGGATATGTAATTTTGTTTTCATGTAAATAAGTCATGAATGATTACTAATATTTTTGTAATTTTATGAGATATTTCATGCTAGTTGACAAATGATGGTTCTCACATGTGTTAGGTGACTCACATGGGCTGCTAAGATCTGATCATTGGAGTGTATATACCAATAGTACATACATCTAAAAGCTGTGTATTGTACGAGTACGAATACGGGTGCATACGAGTAGAATTGTTGATGAAACTGAACGAGGATGTAATTGTAAGCATTTTTGTTAAGTAGAAGTACTTTGATATGTATCTTGAAGTCTTTAAAAAGTGTAAGAATACATATCAAAACACAACATCTATATACATTCTAATGGAGTCGTTAAGTCTTCGTTAGTCGTTACATGTAAATGTTGATTTGAAACCTTTAAGTTAACGATCATGTTAAATGTTGTTAACCCAATGTTTATTATATCTAAAGAGATGTTAAATTGTTATATTATCATGATATTATGATATATAATATATCTTAGTATGATATATATACAGTTAAATGTCGTTACAACGATAATCGTTACATATATGTCTCGTTTCGAAATCATTATGTTAGTAGTCTTATTTTTACATATGTAGTTCATTGCTAATACACTTAATGATATATTTACTTATCATTTAACATAATTAACTAAGTGTATCAATATCTTAATATGATTCATATGTACTTAGTAAGACGTTGATATAACGATAATCGTTATATATAACGTTTTCGAGTTTCTTAAATTCAATAGTCTCATTTTTATGTATATAACTCATTGTTAAAATACCTAATGAGATACTTACTTATCATAATTTCATGTTAACTATATATATAATCATATATATGTCATCATATAGTTTTTACAAGTTTTAACGTTCGTGAATCACCGGTCAACTTGGGTGGTCAATTGTCTATATGAAACCTATTTAAATTAATCAAGTCTTAACAAGTTTGATTGCTTAACACGTTGGAAATATTTAATCATGTAAATATCAATCTCAATTAATATATATAAACATGAAAAAGTTCGGGTCACTACACGCTTCGGTAACCATACTTAACCATTAATGTGGCATATTCCCTTTATTATGAAATCTCCCTACATTGTACCAAGTGTAGTAAAAACGAAGTACTATGCAACCGTTTACGATACTAGAGTGACTAGCCCGGTTGGGGTTGTCAAACCTGATAGATCTATCAATAGGATTCGCGCTTACATGTTCTTACAACATGTAAATATTAGTTACCAAGCTATTAGGGAAGATATGCAATGTGGTACAAGTCAACGTAGAATATATTTTAAGTACTTGCGTCCATGGCGTAAAACATAAAATGTATGTATTCTCATCCCAAAATATTTTTAAAGTTTAAAAATGGGACTATATACTCACAGTAGTAAAAGTATATTAATAATAAGTTTTCAGCTTATTAAAAATATGGCCGTCGTCCTTGGATTCACGAACCTATAACAATAATAATGATTCAGATAATAATACGACATGTGAATAAAATAAAACAAGTTCATAGAATACTTATATATTACTTTTTAACATTTTTATGTTAGTAGTCCTTTGTTAGTAGTCCAAAAGAGTCTGAAATGTCCAACAGTCCAATAATCGGCATATATATAATCTTAGAATTACCCAACGACGTATTGTATACGTATTATCTTTGCATCAACCCAGAGACGTATTGTATACGTATTGTCTTAGGATTTATCAAAACGTATTGTATACTTATTGTCATGGAATGTACCAAGATTATTATTATATATATGTGTGTGTGTATATATATATATATATATATATATATATATATATATATATATATATATATATATATGTGATAATGCTAAAAACGAACATATATTTCATAACATTATCCCTCAAGAAAGACAAGCTTTTGGTTGCAATTGTTCTATTTACAAGTGATATTCGTTTAAATAATAAAAGGTGAAGACAAAAGACAGATTCGACGAATTGAAGACGCAAACGACCAAAAAGCTAAAAAGTACAAAGTACAATCAAAGTGGTTCAAATTATTGATGAGAAACGTCTAAAAATTACAAGAGTACGAGCCGCGAAACGCAAAGTACAAGATATTAAATAGTACGAAAGGACGTTCGAAAATCCGAAATCGAGACCAGAGTCAACTCTCAACGCGCGACGCAACGGACAAAAAATTACAAGTCAACTATGCACATGAATATAATATAATATATAATTAATTCTTAAAATTATATATATATATATATATATATATATATATATATATATATATATATATATATATTATATATTAAAAATCGTCGGCAAACTAGGAGACAAATGATTGTGAGCTGGATCCTTGCTCCATGCGATCGCATGGCCTGGAGGCCTAATTCCCATGCGATCGCATGGCCTACTTTTTCTGGCCACATTCCTATAAAAGGCAGTCTGGTGCTCGAGCTCAATATACCATTCATCAATCTCTCTCTCACAAATATATATATATATATATACATATATATATATATATATATATTTATATTTATATTTATAATTTTAATTTTAATTTAAGATTAATAATAATAAGGGTATGTTAGCGAATGTTGTAAGTGTGTAAGTCGAAATTCTGTCCGTGTAACGCTACGCTATTATTAATCATTGTAAGTTATGTTCAACCTTTTTAAATTAATGTCTCATAGCTAAGTTATTATTACGCTATTATTAATTCCTTTTTGTAAAAATACGTTTTAAATATTAAAAATACAAAAATATAAAAATAAAAAAAAAAGAATATATATATATTTTTAAGAGTTGTTCAAAATATATAAAATTATAAAATATTTCTACTATCTATTTTAGTTTGAAAAAATATAAGTTTTTATTTATTTAAATACTTTATATAAATATAAAATAGAAAATTAAAAAATAAAAAAATAAAAATAAAGTAATCGGCCCGATACTGTAGCAGCCCACAACTTCTGGCCTGGTTTCCTAATTCATGCAACCGCATGAATATTTAACTAGCACTCCTTGCAATCGTATGGAGTGATTTGACAGGCCTGGTACATCAGTCTGATCGATTAGGGTTTTGATTAATATATAATTAATATTAATTAATTAAGATTAGGGTTTATATTTTATATTAATTAGTTTTAGTTTATTTATTTTTGTATTTTTAAGTTTTAAATTAGTTTTATTAATTATAAAATTAATAATTTTATAAAATAAATAATATAAAAATAATATTTTTATAAAAATTGTAGTTATATAAAGTTAAGTTTCTTTTTATATTTGTATCTTTTTAATCATTTAATTCGTAAATTGTATATTTTTCGTTCGTAATTAGTTTTAAACTTAGTATTTTGCCGTAGTTATTTTTATTTCTAGATTTTTAGGCTTTGCCGTAAAATCCCTTAAGTGCTTTTTCTTTAGACTAAGATTTAGGTGCTTTAGAATTTTGCGACGCCGTTTTTAGTTTTAGTACCTTTTTAAGTTATTGCATTTTTAGATATAGAGTTCCTTTTAAGCTTTAATACCTTTAGACGTAAATTTTAATTCTTAGTTTTTAGACTTTTAAGTTTCGACGCGCTACGTTCTTTTTATAATTTTTCGACGCTTATTTTTTGACCTTTTATTTTTCGACGTTTTTTGACGCGCTCTTTTTGTTTCTTATTTCTCGACGCTCTAGTTTTTAGGACATAGAATTTTCTATTTCTTCTCTAAAATTTCAAAACGAAAAATTATTTTAAGCGGTTAAATTGATAGACATCCAAAATTTTCTGGTTCGTAGTAATAGTTGGATTTGTTAGTGGCGAGTTGTGGGCTTCTGGTTTAAAGGGTCCTGGCTACCTGCTGTATCTATTGGCTAATCGAAACGTGGACAAAATCAGAAAAGTCTATTAATTTGATAACTTATATAATTTTTATCTTTTATAACTAATAGGATATTCAGTGAATGCACCGAGCAAAACGTTCATCACCTTTCATACGTTTACCACCTGTAACTCGATCAAGACATCTAGCCAATATTTTTGCCGTTGATTTTTCTTTAGAATCGTCATCCAGTCGACCAAGTACTCCAATTCAAATTTCCGATAATCCATTTTTTGAACCCGACCTCACAATTGAGAATCCGGAGGATATTCAGGGACAATTCAGAGATCATGAATCATTAATCATTCCTCCTGAACCACAAATCACTCATCCAGAGATTGTCGAGGAAGAAACCATTAAATCAGAATCCTCTAGTGATTCAGATTCAACAAATTCAATCATGAAAAATCTGGAACCTCTAAGTACGGAAGACCGAATGAGAGCTAAACGCACTGGCCAAGGACATGCAATTACTCAACCAGACATTAATGCGCCAGATTATGAAATCAAATGACAAATCCTACACATGGTAACTAATCAATGCCAATTTAGTGGTGCGCCAAAGGATGATCCAAATGAACATCTTCGTACCTTTAATAGGATTTGTACTCTATTTAAAATTAGAGAAGTGGAGGATGAACAGATATATCTCATGTTATTTCCCTGGACTTTAAAGGGAGAAGTCAAAGATTGGTTAGAATCGTTACCTGAAGGGGCGAATGATACATGGGACGTTTTAGTTGAAATTCAAAAGAAGAAATTCAAATGCTAAAAGAAGAAGACATATATCGATATAAATCATCGATAGAAGAACAACCAACATTAGAGTTAAAGCCATTTCTAAACCATTTGGAATACGCTTATTTACATGGTGAATCTGAATTACCTGTAATAATATAGCCTTCTCTTACTAAAAATGAAAAATCTTAACTCATTTCTGTGCTAAAAGCTCATAAACCAGCTATTGCATGGAAGATTCATGATATTAAAGGCATAAGTCCTTCGTATTGCACACATAAAATCCTTATGGAAGAAGGTCATAAAACATATGTGCAACGCCAACGAAGACTAAATCCTAATATGCAAGATGTTGTTAAGAAAGAAATTATTAAACTGCTTGATGCAGGTTTAATTTATCCAATCTCTGATAGTCCATGGGTAAGCCCAGTTCAATGTGTACCTAAGAAGGGTGGCATGACTATCATCACAAATAAAAAAAATGAGCTTATTCCTACTAGGACTGTAACAGGATGGCATGTTTGTATTGATTATAGAAAATTAAATGACGCCACCAGAAAAGATCACTTTTCCTTACCTTTCATTGATCAAATATTGGAAAGATTAGCCGGAAATAGTTACTATTGTTTATTTGATGGTTTTTCCGGATACTTTCAAATTCTAATAGCACCCGAGGACCAAGAGAAAACCACGTTCACGTGCCCTTATGGTACTTTTTCTTACAAACGCATGCCATTTGGACTTTGCAGCGCCCCTGCAACCTTTCAAATGTGCATGATGGCGATTTTTCACGACATGATAGAAGAATGCATGGAAGTTTTCATGGATGACTTTTCAATCTTCGGTGATACATTTGAATCATGTCTAGTTAATCTTGAACGAATGCTTATTAGATGC
Organism: Rutidosis leptorrhynchoides; assembly: GCF_046630445.1. NCBI lineage: Eukaryota > Viridiplantae > Streptophyta > Magnoliopsida > Asterales > Asteraceae > Rutidosis > Rutidosis leptorrhynchoides. Next base: position 483,633,701 of record NC_092335.1, read on the forward strand.
GAGCAATCAAATCTAGTACTTAATTGGGAGAAATGCCATTTCATGGTTAGAGAATGTATCGTTCTTGGTCATAAAATTTTAAAAGAAGGAATTGAAGTGGATAGAGCTAAAGTAGATGTAATTGTTAAACTTCCACATCCCACCAATGTTAGAGGAGTTAGGAGTTTTTAAGGGCATGTAGGTTTTTACCGACTTTTCATAAAAGATTTTTCTAAAATTGCCACTCCTATGAATAAACTCCTAGAAAAGGATGCTCCATTCATATTTTCAAATGAATGCATCAAATCTTTTAATATTCTTAAAGAAAAACTCACTAATGCACCGATCATGATAACTCCAAATTGGAATCTATCACTTGAACTCATGTGCGATGCAAGTGATTTTGCAATGGGAGCCGTTTTAGGACAAAGGATTGAAAAACGATTTCAACCTATTTATTACGTTAGTAAGACGTTACAAGGAGCACAAACAAATTACACAACTACTAAAAAAGAACTCCTTACTATTGTCTTTGCTTTTGACAAATTTCGTTCATATCTCGTTTTAGCTAAAACGGTGGTCTATACCGACCATTCTGCTCTTAGATACCTATTTTTAAAACAATATGCCAAACCACGATTAATCCGTTGGATCTTACTCTTACAAGAGTTCGATATTGAAATCCGAGACAAAAAGGGAGCAGAAATTCTCGCCGCTGATCATCTTTCTCGTCTTGAAAATCCTGAATTAGAAGTTCTAAATGAATCGGCCATACAAGATAACTTTCCTGATGAATATCTATTGAAGATATATTATAATGAAATTCCATGGTTTGCAGACTATGCAAACTACTTAGTATGTGGATTCCTTGAAAAAGGGTTGTCGTACCAAAAATGAAAGAAATTCTTTAGTGATATAAAACACTATTTCTGGGAAGATCCATATTTGTTTAAAAGTTGTCCCGATGGAATAATACGCCGATGTGTATTCGGAGATGAAGCTAGTTAAATCTTAAACCATTGTCACACAGGACCAACAGGAGGGCATTATGGGGCTCAACTCACAGCAAGAAAAGTTTACGATGCTAGATTCTATTAGCCTACAATTTTTAAAGACGCACACCTTCTTTGCAAATCCTGTGATGCATGTCAAAGGGCCGGAAAAATAAGTCAACGTGATGAAATGCCACAAAATGTTATTCAAGTATGTGAAGTATTTGACGTTTGAGGTATTGACTTTATGGGTCCATTTCCAAAATCTCATAATAATCTCTACATTCTCGTTGCCGTTGATTATGTATCTAAATGGGCGGAAGCACAAGCTCTCCCAACTAATGATGCACGAGTTGTAGTTAACTTCTTAAAATGTCTTTTTGCAAGGTTCGGAACTCCGAAAGCTTTAATAAGTGATCGGGGTACTCATTTATGTAATAATCAACTTGAGAAAGTTCTCAAAAGATATGGAGTAACTCATAAATCTCAACCGCTTATCATCCACAAACAAGTGGACAAGTTGAAAATACCAACCGAGCTTTAAAACGTATTCTAGAGAAAACCGTAGGATCAAATCCGAAGGAATGGTCCATAAAATTGGAGGATGCACTCTGGGCTTTTAGAACAGCCTACAAAACTCCAATTGGAACCACACCTTTTAAACTCGTTTACAGAAAAGCATGTCATCTTCCAGTAGAAATTGAACATAAAGCATTTTGGGCTTTGAAGACATGTAATCTTGATTTACATGAAGCCGGACGTCTACGGTTAAGTCAATTAAACGAATTAGAAGAATTAAGACATGAAGCATACGAAAATTCGTTAATCTATAAGGAAAGAACGAAGAAATGGCATGATAAAAGAATCAAAAGATCAAAAGAATTTAAAGAAGGAGACAGAGTTCTTCTTTTCAATTCACGATTCAAGCTATTTCCTGGAAAATTGAAATCAAGATGGTCTGGACCATTCATAGTCAAAAGAGTTTTCCCATATGGAACAATAGAGTTGATAAATTCAAATGGGATTGAATTTAAAGTTAATGGTCACAGATTTAAACATTACATACATGGTCCGATTGAAGTTGACAATGAAGTCAATCATAATTTCACCACCCAAGAAAATCCTCAGAATGAAAACACAAATATGTTATCAACAACATATGAAAAACCAAAATTGGAAGATGGGGAAGCTTCAAATTGGAGTGATGAAGAAGAATTCCTATACAAACCTCCCATTCCAAGAAACGAAGAAAAATGTGAACAAGAAGTTCAAGTAGAAGTGAAAGAACCAAGAAAAGATCACTTGGAAAAGGTTAACAAACCAACTCTACTTACTAAAGTATGAGACCCAGGTGAATTTATCATTTCTTGCTTGCTTAACGATGGTGCTATGTATAATGGACTCGCAGATTTAGGAGCAAGTGCAAATGTTATGCCTCTTTCCTTATATAAAAGATTAGGTGTGGGTAAATTAAGACCAATCAGAATAGGTGTTCAATTATTTGATCAAACCATTAAACACCCGGTTGGAATAGCAAACAATTTACTTGTTAAAGTGGGAAGTTTGACCTTTGTTGCAAACTTCATAGTAATTAATATGGAGGAAGACCTTAATATTCCTTTAATTTTAGGTCGCCCATTTTTAGCAACCACCGAAGCGTTCATTGATGTAAGAGAAGGTAGAATGACACTTAGGGATGGTGACAAATCGATCACCTTTGTGAACCGAAAGTTTAGATCTCCACCAACCAAAACTGTTGAATCAATAAAAACACCTAAGTGTGGGGAAGATGAAGCAACAACCAATGATGACCTGATAACAAAGAACCCCGTTGTTAATATGAAATTAGATGAACCCGTTTTTAACAGTTCAACGAAGAAACTTTATAAATGGATTCAAGATGCTAGGATTAAGGGGAACTTAAAGTTATGTAACCGATTAGTATCTAATTTGTCACCTAAAGAAAAGGAAATGTTAGTTGAATTTGTGAAAATTACAGAGGAAATCAACAATTGGCTTGAAGCAAAAGTCAGAGATATACAAGTTGTTGATAGTCCAATTGAAAACGAAGTTAATCACAATTTTGACACCACAACTAACTAAGTGTGGGGAGATTTGAATCTTTTAAGGATAATATATATTTCTGTTAGAGTTAGATATTCTGTTTTCATGTAGTTCTCGAGAATGAAATCCGAATGGTCTTTCCCTAGCAGACCCTAAAGAACTAGTCTTCTCCCTCCATTCTAAATTTTTATTTTTTTTAGGTTTTACGAGATGAAGAATTCCTTTGAACTAAATCATGGTCTAATGCTACATGCTATGATTACTAAACGTAATAATGACACCCTTCCGAGTGAATTGGTATCATTCATAAGAGGCAAAATGGACGGAGTAAGAAAAGAACTCAGGAAAGATCATCATAAGATACATTTTGGTAAAGGCAAATCAAAGTCCGCAACAAAAAGAAGAGCACGACACCTTGAAAGATGTCATAAATACGGAAAATGGTCACACGAAGGTAAATGTTCAAATAATCAAACATATTCAAATACCGAATTTGTTACTATATGCAGAGAATGACCGTTTATATGTTTAGAAGAAAAGATATTGAAGAATCGAGGTTACGCTTATGTAGCTATGGAAAACCAAATCACACGACTCTCCTATGAGTCAGCTAAAGCAGGTCTCTGAGAATTCTTTCTCACAAGTAAGTATGTACAGTTTTTATTTTTATTTTTATTGTTTTTAACCTTTTGATAATAAACGTTAAATCATTTGCTATAAAGTATTAAATTGGTATTCAATAAAATTAGGTATGCGTAACCGAAATTATTGATATCATACAAAAATTTATTACATCACTGCGAAATTTACCGTTTATTCTTAAGGTATAAATATCTTTAATCAATCGACCCAAAATATTTCAAAAATTCATCAGGAGTAAAACTAGGTTATGGAACCGAAATTACTTTACCGAAAAGAGGGGCGTATATTTTTGATAATATTTGATTGATTAAAGTGGGATAAAAGACCAAAAAGATTTTTAATTTTAATTTTTACCATGTTTTTAAAATTAATATATAAAATTATTATTGTAAATTTCTAAAACCAATATATTTAAGTTTTTAAGTATTTAAAAAAAATTAATATTTTTAATATAAGTTTGTAAAATTAATGTATAAAAATATTAATAATATTTATATGAATTTTTAATTTTATGCATTTTAAATTTAAGTTTGGTGTGAATTTAAAAACAAAAATTTACTTTATTTCATTAAGTTAAAAATTTTGATATTTAAAATTCGTCGTGAGTTGAAAACTAGGTCGTTGAACTGAAATTGTTTTACCCGAGGGCGGGACGAGAACTTTTATTATCATTATTTCTAATCTTATTGAATTAAAGTATGCCAAAAACATTAAAAAAACCCAAAAATCTTTGATTTTAAAACAACGCTTAAAAAGTAACAAATTTTAAAACTTTGTTGAGAGACGGACTAGGACAACGATCCGAAACGCCCTCATTCTTAAAAAGAAACAAAATTTCTAAAATTTATTAATTTATGTTTTTATTAGTTAAAGGTTTTTATTTAAAAAAAAATATCAGACCCCATGCGATCGCATGGGGTTTCCTCTTCAAATCCATGCGGTCGCATGGAGGCTAAAATCTGGCCAGGATCATAAAGTCAGACGAGCTGCTCTTTCTTCTCACAAACACACACATACACGAAACTCTCCCAAAAATCACCCAAAAATTTGCCATTTTTCACCAAAATTCACCAAATTTCTCACAATAATTCACCAAAGAAGGTAAAGATTTCACCCCTAAAACTCTTAAAAATTGAATTTTAGTGTTCTTGAGCTAAATTTTACATAATTTAATTTTGTTAATTTCTAGTGTAATTAGAGTTAAATTGTTAGTATATTATGCATGTATAACCTAGATTGATGCTATTTAAAATGATTTGAAGCCAAAAACTTCAAAAATTTTAGGAATCTAGGGTTTGTGTGAAATGTCCCATTCATATTGATTATAAACGTTCCATATTAATTGATTTCGTCGCGAGGTTTTGACCTCTGTATGAGACGTTTTTCAAAGACTGCATTCATTTTTATAACAACCATAACCTTTATTTTATCGATAAAGGTTTAAAAAGCATTACGTAGATTATCAAATAATGATAATCTAAAATATACCGTTTACACACGACCATTACATAATGGTTTACAATAAAAATATATTACATCAAAGTAAGTTTCTTGAATGCAGTTTTTACACAATATCATACAAGCATGGACCCCAAATCTTGTCCTTATTTTAGTATGCAATAGCGGAAGCTCTTAATAATCATCTGAGAATAAACATGCTTAAAACATCAACAAAAATGTTGGTGAGTTATAGGTTTAACCTATATATTATCAAATCATAATAATAGACCACAAGATTTCTCATTTTCATAAATATTATTACACTCGCAAGTGCATAAAAATTATTCATATGTTGAACACCTGGTAACCGACGTTAACTTAATGCATAGAATATCCCCAAAACAGAACCTCTTGTCTGTATAATAATCTCGAAATACTAAACCATCCATAACCTGAATGGGGGTTGTTAAGCCCAATAGATCTATCTTTAGGATTCGCGTCAATTAGGGGCCATTTCCCTAATTCTTAGGCTACCAGACTTGAAGGTCGATATTCGGTTTAATAATCCAACCATAGAATGTAGTTTCGCATACTTGTGTCTATTTTGTAAAACATTTATAAAACTGCATGTATTCTCATCCCAATAATATTATATTTTAAAAATGGGACTATAACTCACTTTCAAAGATTTTTACTTCGTCGGGAAGTAAGACTTGGCCACTAGTCGATTCACGAACCTATAACAAATATGTACATATATATCAAAGTATGTTCAAAATATATTTACAACATTTTTAATACGTTTTACTGTTTTAAGTTTATTAAGTCAGCTGTCCTCGTTAGTTACCTACAACTAGTTGTCCACAGTTAGATGTACATAAATAAATCGATATATATTATCTTGAATCAATCCACGACCCAGTGTATACACGTCTCAGGCTAGATCACAACTCAAAGTATATATATTTTTGGAATCAACCTCAACCTTGTATAGCTAACTCCAACATTACTGCATATAGAGTGTCTATGGTTGTTCCAAATAATATATATACATGGGTCGATATGATATGTCAAAACATTTGCATACGTGTCTATGGTATCCCAAGATTACGTAATATATTGGAATACATGTATAATACAATATGAGTTAGCTAGGATATGATTAATATAGATTTGTTACAATATTTCCCGTAGCTACAACAATCAAAAAATATCCAATCTTGTTTTACCCATAACTTCTTCATTTTAAATCCGTTTTGAGTGAATCAAATTGCTATGATTTCATATTGAACTCTATTTTATGAATCTAAACAGAAAAGGTATAGTTTTATAGTCGGAAATATAAGTTACAAGTCATTTTTGTAAGAGGTAGTCATTTCAGTCGAAAGAACGACGTCTTGATGACCATTTTGAAAAAATACTTCCACTTTGAGTTTAACTATGATTTTTGGATATAGTTTCATGTTCATAAGAAAAATCATTTTCCTAGAAGAACAACTTTTAAATCAATGTTTATCATAGTTTTTAATTATCAAACCCAAAACAGCTCGCGGTGTTACTACGACGACGTATGTCCGGTTTTACGGTGTTTTTCGTGTTTCCAGGTTTTAAATCATTAAGTTAGCATATCATATAGATATAGAACATGTGTTTAGTTGATTTTAAAAGTCAAGTTAGAAGGATTAACTTCTGTGTGCGAACAAGTTTAGAATTAACTAAACTATGTTCTAGTGATTACAAGTTTAAACCTTCGAATAAGATAGCTTTATATGTATTAATCGAATGATGTTATGAACATCATTACTATCTCAAGTTTTGTGGATAAACCTACCAAAAAATAGAAAAATGGATCTAGCTTCAAAGGATCCTTGGATGGCTTGAAAGTTCTTGAAGCAGAATCATAACACGAAAGCAAGTTCAAGTAAGGTTTCCACTCGAAATAAGATTGTTATAGTTATAGAAATTGAATCAAAGTTTGAATATGAGTATTACCTTGAATTAGAAAGATATCTTACTGTAAATAAGAAATATTTCTTGAGATTGGATGATCACATGAAATGGATTTGCAAGATTGGAAGTAAGCTAGAAAGATTTCTTGAAGTGTTCTTGAATGGTTGTCTTTATTATGATTAAAGCTTGTAATTGAAGCTAAAAGATGGTGAAAATGCTTGGAGATGATCAAGTATGATGTTAGGAGTATTTTGAGAGAGAATTTTGAGTGTAAGTATGAGAAAATGGAATGGAAAAATGGAGTGAAATCATAAAAACGAAATTACTTGTTATAAAAAAAAAGATCCTTAAGTTTGTTTTTATCTCATTAGTCATACAAGTTGTTAAATAATGGTTCCACGTGTTTTTTACTCTAAGATGGCTACTAAGAATGAATGATTAAATGTGTATATACCAATAGTAAATACATCTAGAAGCTGTGTATTGTACGAGTACAAATACGGGTGTACACGAGTAGAATTGTTGATGGAAACGAATGAGAATGTAATTTTGAGCATTTTTGCTAAGTATAAATACTTTGATATATGTCTTGAAGTCTTTTAAAAGTGTATTAATACATCTTAATACACTACATGTATATACATTTTAACTGAGTCAATAAGTCACCGTTAGTCATTACATGTAAGTGTTGTTTTAAGACCTTTAAGTTAACGATCTTGTTAAATGTAATTAATTCATTGATATTATACTTAAATGAGATGTTAAATTATTACATTATCATGATATTATAATGTATGAATATATCTTAATATGATATATATACATTAAAATGTCGTTACAATGATAGTCGTAACATATATGCCTCGTTTCGAAATTCTTAAGTTAGTAGTCTTGTTTTACATATGTAGTTCATTGTTAACACACTTAATGATATACTTAATTATCATTTTATAATGTTAAATATAGTGTATCAATATCTTAATATGATTCATATGTATTTAGTAAGACGTTGTTATAACGATAATCGTTATATATATCGTTTCGAGTTTCTTAATTCAATAAACTCATTTTTATGTATATCACTCATTGTTAATATAATTAGTGAGATACTTACTTATCATAGTCTCATGTTAACCATATATATATATATATATATATATATATATATATATATATATATATATATATATATATATATATATATATATATATATATATATATATATATATATATATATATATATATATCCATATATATCATCATGTAGTTTTTACAAATTTTTAACGTTTGTGAATCGCCGGTCAACTTGGGTGGTCAATTGTCTATATGAAGCACATTTCAAATAATCAAGTCTTAACAAGTTTGATTGCTTAACATGTTGGAAACATTTAATCATACAAATATAGTTTTCATTTAATATATAACATGGAAAATTTCGGGTCACTACAGTACCTGCCCGTTAATTAAATTTCGTCCCGAAATTTTAAGCAGTTGGAGGTGTTGACGTATCTTCTGGAAATAGGTGCGGGTATTTCTTCTTCATCTGATCTTCACGCTCCCAAGTAAACTCGGGTCCTCTACGGGCATTCCATTGAACCTTAACAATTGGTATCTTGTTTTGCTTAAGTCTTTTAACCTCACGATCCATTATTTCGACGGGTTCTTCAATAAATTGAAGTTTTTCGTTGATTTGGATTTCGTCTAATGGAATAGTGAGATCTTATTTAGCAAAACACTTCTTCGGATTCGAGACATGAAAAGTGTTATGTACAGCCGCAAGTTGTTGAGGTAACTCCGGTTGGTAAGCTACTGGTCTGACACGATCTATAATCTTGAATGGTCCAATGTACATTGGATTTAGTTTCCCCTGTTTACCAAATCGAACAATGCCTTTCCAAGATGAAACCTTGAGCATGACCATCTCTCCAATCTCAAATTCTATATCTTTTCTTTTACTGTCCGCATAGCTCTTTTGTCGACTCTGGGCGGTTTTCAATCGTTGTTGAATTTGGATGATTTTCTCTGTAGTTTCTTGGATTATCTCCGGACCCGTAATCTGTTTATCCCCCAATTCATTCCAATAAATTGGAGATCTGCACTTTCTACCATAAAGTGCTTCGAACGGTGCCATTTCGATACTCGAGTGGTAACTGTTGTTGTAGGAAAATTCTGCTAATGGTAGATGTCGATCCCAGCCGTTTCCAAAATCAATAACACATGCTCGTAGCATGTCTTCAAGAGTCTGTATCGTCCTTTTGCTCTGCCCATCAGTTTGTGGATGATAGGCAGTACTCATGTCTAGACGAGTTCCCAATGCTTGTTGTAATGTCTGCCAAAACCTTGAAACAAATCTGCCATCCCTATCAGAGATTATAGAGACTGGTATTCCATATTTGGAGACAACTTCCTTCAAGTATAATCTCACCAACTTCTCCATTTTATCATCTTCTCTCATTGGCAGAAAGTGTGCTGACTTGGTGAGACGATCGACTATTACCCAAATAGTATCATAACCACTTGTAGTCCTTGGCAATTTAGTAATGAAATTCATGGTAATATTTTTCCATTTCCATTCTGGGATTTCAGGTTGTTGGAGAAGACCTGATGGTTTCTGATGTTCAGTTTTGGCCTTTGAACAAGTCAAACATTCTCCTACATATTTAGCAATATTGGCTTTCATACCCGGCCACCAAAAGTCCTTCTTGAGATCTTTGTACATTTTTCCTGCTTCGGGATGTATTGAGTATCTGGTTTTATGTGCTTCCTTAAGTACCATTTCTCTCACATCTCTAAACTTTGGTACCCAAATTCTTTCAGCCCTATACCGGGTTCCGTCTTCCCGAATATTAAGATGTTTCTCCGATCCTTTGGGTATTTCATTCTTCAACTTTCCTTCTTTTACAACTCCCTGATGTGCCTCCTTTATTTGAGTAGTAAGGTTAGTACGAATAATTATATTCATAGCTTTTACCCCAATAGGTTCTCTGTCCTTTCTACTCAAAGTGTCGGCTACCACATTTGCCTTCCCTGGGTGGTAACGAATCTCGAAATCGTAATCATTCAATAACTCAATCCACCTACGCTGCCTCATGTTCAGTTGTTTCTGATTAAATATATGTTGGAGACTTTTGTGGTTGGTATATATGATACTTTTGACCCCATATAAGTAGTGCCTCCAAGTCTTTAAAGCAAAAACAACAGCGCCCAATTCCAAATCGTGAGTTGTATAATTTTGCTCGTGAATCTTCAATTGTCTGGACACATAAGCAATTATCTTTGTTCATTGCATTAATACACAACCGAGGCCTTGCTTTGAGGCATCACAATATATCACAAAATCATCATTCCCTTCAGGCAATGACAATATAGGTGCCGTAGTTAACTTTTTCTTCAACAATTGGAACGCTTCCTCCTGTTCATCCTTCCATTCAAATTTCTTTCCTTTATGCGTTAATGCAGTCAAGGATTTTGCTATTTTGGAAAAATCTTGGATGAATCTTCTGTAGTAACCAGCCAATAATAAAAATTGACGTATTTGCTTCAGAGTTTTCGGGGTTTTCCAGTTTACAACGGTTTCAATCTTTGCCGGATCAACCTGAATACCTTCTTTGCTCACAACATGTCCGAGGAATTGAACTTCTTTCAACTAAAATGCACACTTTGAAAACTTAGCGTACAGTTTTTCTTTCTTCAACAATTCCAGTACTTTTCTCAAATGTTCTTCATGCTCTTGATCATTCTTTGAGTAAATAAGTATGTCATCGATGAAGACAATGACAAACTTGTCGAGATATGGTCCATACACTCTGTTCATGAGATCCATGAACACAGCTGGTGTGTTAGTCAAACCAAATGGCATAACCATAAACTCGTAATGACCGTATCGCGTCCTGAAAGCAGTCTTCGGAATATCATCCTCCTTTACCCGCATTTGATGATATCTGGAATATAAATCGATCTTCGAATAAACCGACGAGCCTTGTAGTTGATCAAATAAGTCATCGATTCTCGGTAGTGGGTAACGGTTCTTGATGATAAGTTTGTTCAACTCTCGGTAGTCGATACACAACCTGAATGTACCATCCTTCTTTTTGACAAACAAAACAGGAGCTCCCCATGGTGATGTACTTGGTCGTATGAAACCACGCTCTAGAAGTTCTTGTAATTGGCTTTGAAGTTCCTTCATTTTGCTGGGTGCGAGTCTGTATGGAGCACGAGCTATTGGTGCAGCTCCCGGTACAAGATCTATTTGAAATTCAACGGATCGGTGTGGAGGTAATCCCGGTAATTCTTTCGAAAATACATCGGGAAATTCTTTTGCGACGGGAACATCATTGATGCTCTTTTCTTCAGTTTGTACTTTCTCGACGTGTGCTAGAACAGCATAGCAACTCTTTCTTATTAGCTTTTGCACCTTCAAATTACTAATAAGATTTAGCTTCGCGTTGCTCTTTTCTCCGTACACCATTAAGGGTTTTCCTTCATCTCGTACAATGCGAATTGCATTTTTGTAACATACGATCTCTGCTTTCACCTCTTTCAACCAGTCCATGCCGATTATCACATCAAAACTCCCTAACTCTACTGGTATCAAATCAATCTTAAACGTTTCACTACCCAGTTTAATTTCTCGATTTCGACATATATTATCTGCTGCAATTAATTTACCGTTTGCTAATTCTAGTATAAACTTATTATCCAAAGGCGTCAATGGATAACTTAATTTAGCACATAAATCCTTACTCATATAGCTTCTATCCGCACCCGAATTAAATAAAACATAAGCAGATGTATTGTCAATAAGAAACGTACCCGTAACAAGCTCCGGGTCTTCCTGCGCTTCAACCGCATTAATGTTGAAGACTCTTCCTCGGCCTTGCCCATTATTATCCCCCTGATTTGGACACATATTTTTGTATTGGCCCTTCTTCCCGCATCCTAAACAGGTAATGTCGGCATAACTTGTTCCGGCATTATTTGTTCCCTTAGCCATTGATCCGTAGATTTCGCACTTTGTCGCACCATGGCCCTTTCTATTACACTTAGTACACACTGCTGTACAGAGCCTAGTTGGATGGTATCCTTCACATCTCTGGCAAAATTTCTGCCTCCTGTTGTTATTGTTGGGATTGTTGTTGTTGCGTTGTTATTGTTGTTGAAACGGTTGTTGTAGTTGTTGCTGGGGTGGTTGTTGTTGTTGTTGTTGCGTTTGTTGTTGCGAAAATTAGTGCGATTGTAGTTGTAATTGTTGGGTTGATTATTGAAATTGTGACCCTTGTCACTGGTTTCTTCCCATTTCCTCTTGACTTGTTTCGTATTGGCTTCTTCTGCCGCATGTTCTTTAATCCTTTCCTCAATTTGATTTATAAGTTTATGAGCCATTCGACTTGCCTTTTGTATGGAGGCGGGCTCGTGTGAACTTATATCCTCTTGGATCGTTTCCGGTAACCCTTTTACAAATGCGTCGATTTTCTCTTCTTCATCTTCGAACGCTCCCGGACACAATAGGCACAACTCTGTGAATCGTCGTTCGTACGTGGTAATATCAAACCCTTGTGTTCGTAACCCTCTAAGCTCTACCTTGAGCTTATTGACCTCGTTTCTGGGATGGTACTGCTCGTTCATTAAGTGTTTGAATGCTGACCACGGTAGTGCGTAAGCAGCATCTTATCCCACTTGTTCTAGATAAGTGTTCCACCATGTTAACGCAGTACCCGTGAAGGTATGCGTAGCGTACTTTACTTTGTCTTCTTTAGTGCACTTGTTTATGGCAAACACCGATTCAACCTTCTCAGTCCACCGTTTTAATCCGATTGGACCCTCGGTTCCATCGAATTCCAAAGGTTTACAGGCAGTGAATTCTTTGTAGGAGCATCCTACAAGAGTTCTCGTGGCGTTAGTTCCATTGCTGGATTCAGAATTATTGTTATTTTGCATCGTAGCCTGTACTGCGGCTATGTTTGCTGCAAGGAAAGCACGGAATTCCTCCTCGCTCATATTCAGGGTGTGTCGAGTAGTTGGTGCCATTTCCTTCAAAAATAGCCAAAAGAATTTAGTTAATCATATAGAATATCAAGAGTAGTCAATAGTATTTCATAGCATAATATGAACTTATTTATAAAAGCTTTTTCTTCATATTAGCGTTTTATAGTTTTTTTTTCATTCGGGTAGTACCTACCCGTTAAGTTCATACTTAGTAGCTACTATACAATCCAACCACTAAAATTCTATATGAAAAACTGATTATAATAATATTTCACGTTCAAACTATTACACAATATTTTACAAACTTACAATACCGCTATATAGCATAAGATATAGCACACAATAACATTGATACAAAGCAGTTTCGATGACAATCCTAGTTAATACGCAAGTCGTTCAACAAAGGCAATAAAGACACGTAGTTCATAAGTCCAGAAACAAATCATGCATTCTGGTTTTACTAAGACTACTTCCTATCCTTGGTTTTGTGGAACATAACCGTTGTGGCCGTTAATAAGACAGCATGTTGTAACATCGTCAAAGGGACGAGCGTTTCGTAATGCCCAACAGCCCTGTAACAATCTAAAAACCTTGTTTCTCACCCCAACTACTGAGTCCGTTACTTGTGGGAATGTTTTATTTAATAGTTGTAATCCGATGTACTTTTTCTCACTTTGGTGAGAAGCGAACATCACTAACCCATAAGCATAACATGCTTCTTTATGTTGCATGTTAGAAGCTCTTTCTAATTCACGAAGTCCTATGTTGGGATAAGTTGAGTCAAAATAGGTTCTTAATCCGTAGCGTAAAATTGCACTTGGGTTCCCCGCATTTAATGCTTTAAAGAAAACACAGCGTAGCTTACGGTCTCCCCAATGTGATATACCCCAACTTTCAAAGGAAAGCCTTTTATAAACTAAGGCATTCTTGAAATTTTCATCAAATGTTCTACAAACTAATTTCGCCGTAAATAATTGTGCCGACGAATTCTGACCAACTTTAGACAATATTTCATCAATCATGTCCCCGGGTAGGTCTTCTAAAAATTTTGGTTGTCTATCCTTAACGTCCATTGTGTTTTTATACTGTAAAACAGACGAAGATTAGATTTGTAAAAGATAATTATCAAATAATACAAGCAAAATTTTTTTTTTTTACATACAACATAAAAGTACAAGCACACTTATATTACATATATTACACCGCATGATTACAACCCTTTATTCCGACTCGCTTGTTTCTTCTTCTTCGGACTTAGTTCATTTCGCTAATTTTCTAGGGATATATGGTGCTCCCCTAATACGAGCTGTCATTTTCCACAATGGTTTAGAAAAACCTGTGGTTTAGAGGTTCCCGGGTAATTGTTACAATTTAGGAAATACGGATGTTGCCGATACATATAAAGTTCATCAGAATTAGAATCAGGTTTCTCTATTTTTATACCTTTTCCCTTATTATTTTCTTTTGCCTCTTTAAATTGGGTCGGGGTAATTTCTATAACATCATCGGAATCCTCATCGGGATCCGATTCATCGGAGAATTGGTAATCTTCCCAATATTTTGCTTCCTTAGTGGAAAAACTATTGACCATTATTAACTTTGGTCCATTGGTTGAGGATTTTCTTTTATTTGACCGTTTTTCTGTGGTTCCTAATATTTCCCCCTCCGGAACCTCTTCTTCTTCCAGTTCCTCTTCTTCCGGTTCTTCTTCTTCCAGTTCTTCTTCTTCCGGTTCTTCGGGAATTTGTGAATCTTTCCAATATATATTCATCTCTTCATTATTATTAGGTGAGTCAATGGGATTCGTGATAGAGGTAGACATCTATCACACAATATCAAACACGTTAAGAGATTAATATATCACATAATATTTACATGTTAATAATATATAGTTTCCAACAAAAATGTTAAGCAATCATTTTTAAAGAAAACACGGTCGAAGTCCAGACTCACTAATGCATCCTAATAAACTTGATAAGACACACTAACGCAAATTTTCTGATTCTCTAAGATCAACGCTTGGATACCAACTGAAATGTCCCGTTCATATTGATTATAAACGTTCCATATTAATTGATTTCGTTGCGAGGTTTTGACCTCCATATGAGACGTTTTTCAAAGACTGCATTCTTTTTTATAACAACCATAACCTTTATTTTATCGATAAAGGTTTAAAAAGCATTACGTAGATTATCAAATAATGATAATCTGAAATATACCGTTTACACACGACCATTACATAATGGTTTACAATAAAAATATATTACATCAAAGTAAGTTTCTTGAATGCAGTTTTTACACAATATCATATAAGCATGGACTCCAAATCTTGTCCTTATTTTAGTATGCAACAGCGGAAGCTCTTAATATTCACCTGAGAATAAACATGCTTAAAACGTCAACAAAAATGTTGGTGAGTTATAGGTTTAACCTATATATTATCAAATCATAATAATAGACCACAAGATTTCTCATTTTCATAAATATCATTACACTCGCAAGTGCATAAAAATCATTCATATGTTAAACACCTGGTAACCGACGTTAACTTAATGCATAGAATATCCCCAAAACAGAACCTCTTGTCTGTATTATAATCTCGAAGTACTAAACGATCCATAATCTGAATGGGGGTTGTTAAGCCCAATAGATCTATCTTTAGGATTCGCGTCAATTAGGGGCCATTTCCCTAATTCTTAGGCTACCAGACTTGAAGAGCGATATTCGGTTTAATAATCCAACCATAGAATGTAGTTTCGCATACTTGTGTCTATTTTGTAAAACATTTATAAAACTGCATGTATTCTCATCCCAATAATATTAGATTTTAAAAATGGGACTATAACTCACTTTCACAGATTTTTACTTCGTCGGGAAGTAAGACTTGGCCACTGGTCGATTCACGAACCTATAACAAATATGTACATATATATCAAAATATGTTCAAAATATATTTACAACATTTTTAATACGTTTTACTATTTTAAGTTTATTAAGTCAGCTGTCCTCGTTAGTAACCTACAACTAGTTGTCCACAGTTAGATGTACAGAAATAAATCGATATATATTATCTTCAATCAATCCACGACCCAGTGTATACACGTCTCAGGCTAGATCACAACTCAAAGTATATATATTTTTGGAATCAACCTCAACCATGTATAGCTAACTCCAACATTACTGCATATAGAGTGTCTATGGTTGTTCCATATAATATATATACATGGGTCGATATGATATGTCAAAACATTTGCATACGTGTCTATGGTATCCCAAGATTACATAATATATTTGAATACATGTATAATACAATATGAGTTAGCTAGGATATGATTAATATAGATTTGTTACAATATTTCCCGTAGCTACAACAATAAAAAAAATATCCAATCTTGTTTTACCCATAACTTCTTCGTTTTAAATCCGTTTTGAGTGAATCAAATTGCTATGGTTTCATATTGAACTCTATTTTATGAATATAAATAGAAAAAGTATAGTTTTATAGTGGGAAATATAAGTTACAAGTCATTTTTGTAAGAGGTAGTCATTTCAGTCGAAAGAACGACGTCTTGATGACCATTTTGAAAAACATACTTCCACTTTGAGTTTAACCATGATTTTTGGATATAGTTTCATGTTCATAAGAAAAATCATTTTTCCAGAAGAACAACTTTTAAATCAAAGTTTATCATAGTTTTTAATTATGAAACCCAAAACAGCCCGCGGTGTTACTACGACGGCGAATGTCCGGTTTTACGGTGTTTTTCGTGTTTCCAGGTTTTAAATCATTAAGTTAGCATATCATATAGATATAGAATATGTGTTTAGTTGATTTTAAAAGTCAAGTTAGAAGGATTAACTTCTGTTTGCGAACAAGTTTAGAATTAACTAAACTATGTTCTAGTGATTACAAGTTTAAACCTTCGAATAAGATAGCTTTATATGTATGAATTGAATGATGTTATGAACATCATTACTACCTCAAGTTTTGTGGATAAACCTACTGGAAAATAGAAAAATGGATCTAGCTTCAAAGGATCCTTGGATGGCTTGAAAGTTCTTGAAGCAGAATCATGACACGAAAACAAGTTCAAGTAAGGTTTCCACTCGAAATAAGATTGTTATAGTTATAGAAATTGAATCAAAGTTTGAATATGAGTATTACCTTGAATTAGAAAGATATCTTACTGTAAATAAGAAAGATTTCTTGCGATTGGATGATCACTTGAAATGAATTTGCAAGATTGGAAGTAAGCTAGAAAGATTTCTTGAAGTGTTCTTGAATGGTTGTTTTTATGATGATTAAAGCTTGTAATTGAAGCTAAAAGATGGTGAAAATGCTTGGAGATGATTAAGTATGATGTTAGGAGTATTTTGAGAGAGAATTTTGAGTGTAAGTATGAGAAAATGGAATGAAAAAATGGGGTGAAATCATAAAAACGAAATTACTTGTTATAAAGAAAAAAAAGATCCTTAAGTTTGTTTTTATCTCATTAGTCATACAAGTTGTTAAATAATGGTTCTACATGTTTTTGACTCTAAGATGGCTGCTAAGAATGAATGATTAAAGGTGTATATACCAATAGTAAATACATCTAGAAGCTGTGTATTGTACGAGTACAAATACGGGTGTACACGAGTAGAATTGTTGATGGAAACGAATGAGAATGTAATTTTGAGCATTTTTGCTAAGTATAAATACTTTGATATATGTCTTGAAGTCTTTCAAAAGTGTATTAATACATCTTAATACACTACATGTATATACATTTTAACTGAGTCGTTAAGTCACCGTTAGTCATTACATGTAAGTGTTGTTTTAAGACCTTTAAGTTAACGATCTTGTTAAATGTAATTAATTCATTGTTATTATACTTAAATGAGATGTTAAATTATTACATTATCAAGATATTATAATGTATGAATATATCTTAATATGATATATATATATATATATATATATATATATATATATATATATATACATTAAAATGTCGTTACAATGATAGTTGTTACATATATGTCTCGTTTCGAAATTCTTAAGTTAGTAGTCTTGTTTTACATATGTAGTTCATTGTTAACACACTTAATGATATACTTAATTATCATTTTATCATGTTAAATATAGTGTATCAATATCTTAATATGATTCATATGTATTTAGTAAGACGTTGTTATAACGATAATCGTTATATATATCGTTTCGAGTTTCTTAATTCAATAAACTCATTTTTATGTATATCACTCATTGTTAATATACTTAGTGAGATACTTACTTATCATAGTCTCATGTTAACCAAATATATATATATATATATATATATATATATATATATATATATATATATATATATATATATATATATATATATATATATATATCCATATATATATCATCATGTAGTTTTTACAAATTTTTAACGTTCGTGAATCGCCGGTCAACTTGGGTGGTCAATTGTATATATGAAACATATTTCAAATAATCAAGTCTTAACAAGTTTGATTGCTAAACATGTTGGAAACATTTAATCATACAAATATAGTTTTCATTTAATATATAACATGGAAAAGTTCGGGTCACTACATAGGTAGCTAAATGATCCAAACTTTGATCCTAAACATGATTTTTGAGAATTAAAGTGGACTTTTTAAGTCTAAAATTCATGAACTTGATTAAATTGATGTAAATGCCATTTGAAACTTGTTTAATTGCTAGTAATGGTTATTTTAACATGTTATTTGAGTTGAATGCTTATGAACTTTGTAAACATTTTCATATATACTTATTTGAAAAAGTATAGAATTGTTAAAATTGTGAAAATGTGTATAAGTTTAATTTCGATTGAACATGTTATTATAATTGTTTTAATTTGTTATTTTGCTAACACTAATGCATATTTGGATGCACCAATTTTTTGTTTATTGTGTTTTGCAGATATATACCGATACTGATGGTGCATCATCATCATCTAGGCAACCTGCTCCGGAACCTGAACCAGAAATGAAATATGAACAGGAACAACAACAGGAACAACAACAACAACCTGATCAACACGTACTATATTATGATCCGCAACAAGAATATGTTAATGCCTACGTACAATTTCCGATTCATCCAATAATAGAACACCCAACGATTCATGAAGAATAGTTGCATCCTAATTTGAGATTTGATCGAAGTTGGAGAGATTACCCGATGTACCAAAGTAACAAATTTAAACTGGTTCCGAAAAATGTTGAAGTACCGAGGGTAATCGATTGGGAGCCTTTGGAAAGGGTCTAACTAGTTAACTCAGTTAGACAGCATCTGATCCAAAGGTATGGCAGCTCTTCTTTTCTTTATTGGGAACGTTTATTCACCATTCGTAGGCTCGTATATAAGGAATGGTGTGTTGAGCTTATGAGTACTATATCATTTAATGCGGATTTAGTTAGGTTAGATGATAGAAGTTTTCTTAGATTTTTACTTGGCCGTAGGATGTACAGGAGGTCCATGCTGGACATGGCCAGAGCTTTACGGATTTACACTCCTGGTGAATTACTACTACCAGATTGTACAAATTTGATTTATCATGGGGAGCGGGTAGATAGGAATTTTGACGCGGACGCCGTCTGGAGGCGTATGTCAAATTATAATGTTTTTACGCTGGGAGGAAGATACTCCTATTTAGATATTAACAAAGCAGAGCTACGTATTATACATAGATTTTTAGCTAATTCGATTACACAAAGAGGTAAAAACAAGGAGAAGATGACCTTACACGATTTATTTTACCTTAAGTGTATTCAAAACCCTAGAAGCTTTGTTAATATCCCCTACTGTGTTGGTTTTTATCTGTCCAAAATGGTAGCAGGAATACAGGACAGGGGAATAATAGGAGGGGGTATTTTTGTTACTCTCATTGGAGAGTATTTGGGTGTAGATAGGGATCAAGGGGGTCCACTGATGGTGTGTAGGGAACAGGTTGATACTTTAGGATTGAAGGTCTATCATAGTGCAAAGGTATTAAAGAGCAGACACAATCAGGCAGTACCATATGATGGTCATCATCCACAGGTAAAGAGAGGTTCAGATGAGGAAATGGAGGAAGCGGATGACATTAGGGATGTCATTAGGGAGGCTGTTACTGACGTTTATCAGCGTATAGATGAGTTAGAAATGACAAACGAGGCTAGATTTAGTCAGTTTGAGCAGTGGCACTCCGAGAATGTGTACGAGCATTCCAGGCAACGACAGCATGATAGATGGCACTATCATCATCATTAAATCATGAGCCAGCTATCACCTCAGGTACCAAATAACTACGTACCGACCCGGCCTGCTTACTATCCTCCACACCAGCCCGATATGCGACCACCATTTACTCTCTACGACCATAACCAGGCCTATCAGTACACCTATAACCAACCGTGGAACCCGCCCAATGACATGAACTGGAACCCCTATCCAGATTGATACAGTTCCCGTTGGTGATTTTTATCTTTTATTATTTTTATTTATTTATGTTTAAACATATAATATTGTGATACTTTTATGTAAGTTTTAACATTTTTATTATGTTGTACTAATATTTCATATTTGATTTGAAAGTGGGATGTTAAGTCCCATTTCAAATTACCATGCATGTTATTATTTGTATGTATGTATATTGTCAATTGTACACAACAGGGTAAAACAGCGAACTTTCAAATACTGGCATTAAGTTCAGCAAAAGCTACTAATTTTGACGACAAAACGAAAAACAAATGTGATGTAACAACAAGACGGAATGAACAAATGATGTGCACCATTTATCATTCAACAAACAAACGCCAATATCTTTGGAAACTTTGGTAAAATTTAATCATTTTTCTACGCTAATCACCCTCAATAATTTAAATTGTACTGATTTCTTGCAAATGAGGGCATTGCAAGATCTTAAGTGTGGGAAGGGGTTAAATTCTTTTGGATTTTTAAAATTTTAAATTTAAACATTTGGTTACCATTAAAAATACTAGTAACGCAGTAGTTGTATTAGAATCTAGTGCTCTCTGATAATAAAGAACAGCCCTAGTCTTATATACTGACTACCCAATTCTAGTAAAAATTTTCAAAATTTTCAATTAAATGAACTCAAAATCATGTTTATACAAATTTATGAACGATAAAACTAGGTGTTAACACCGAAATTATTGTTACCTCGGAAAGGACATAAATTGAGAAACAACCTAAAATGATAGAATTTATTTAAAATGGAATAGAGGAAAATAAAAAGGCAAAGAAAGAAAAATAAAAGCCAAGTGTGGGAAAAATTTACCAAGTTATTTAGAACATATGTCACATATTTTTGTACAAATAATTGAAGATACTTTTCTTTTGGACGATATTTATCAGTTTTACCCAGTTTATTGTAATATAAAAGGAAGTAAAGTCTTCCGAGAGAAAAAGAAACGCGCTTCTTGATTTAGGTCAGGAAGTTGTCGTCCAGACCAGTTGTAGAGTCTACGAAAAACCTTGAAAAGTTTTCTCGAAAATCAGCTGAAAATCCACGGACCTCAGCATCAAACAGGGTCGCCAAGTGTAGTGACCCGAACTTTTCCATATTTATATATATTAATTGAGATTGATATTTACATGATTAAATGTTTCCAACATGTTAAGCAATCAAACTTGTTAAGACTTGATTAATTGAAATATGTTTCATATAGACAATTGACCACCCAAGTTGACCGGTGATTCACGAACGTTAAAACTTGTAAAAACTATATGATGACATATATATGGATATATATATATATAGTTAACATGATACTATGATAAGTAAACATATCATTAAGTATATTAACAATGAACTACATATGTAAAAACAAGACTACTAACTTAATGATTTTTAAACGAGACATATATGTAACGATTATCATTGTAAAGACATTTAATGTATATATATCATATTAAGAGATATTCATACATGATAATATCATGATAATATAATAATTTAAAATCTCATTTGATATTATAAACATTGGGTTAGGAACATTTAACAAGATCGTTAACCTAAAGGTTTCAAAACAACACTTACATGTAACGACTAACGATGACTTAACGACTCAGTTAAAATGTATATACATGTAGTATTTTAATATGTATTTATACACTTTTGAAAGACTTCAATACACTTATCAAAATACTTCTACTTAACAAAAATGCTTACAATTACATCCTCGTTCAGTTTCATCAACAATTCTACTCGTATGCACCCGTATTCGTACTCGTACAATACACAGCTTTTAGATGTATGTACTATTGGTATATACACTCCAATGATCAGCTCTTAGCAGCTCATGTGAGTCACCTAACACATGTGGGAACCATCATTTGGAAACTAGCATGAAATATCTCATAAAATTACAAAAATATGAGTAATCATTCATGACTTATTTACATGAAAACAAAATTACATATCCTTTATATCTAATCCATACACCAACGACCAAAAACACCTACAAACACTTTCATTCTTCAATTTTCTTCATCTAATTGATCTCTCTCAAGTTCTATCTTCAAGTTCTAAGTGTTCTTCATATATTCTACAAGTTCTAGTTACATAAAATCAAGAATACTTTCAAGTTTGCTAGCTCACTTCCAATCTTGTAAGGTGATCATCCAACCTCAAGAAATCTTTGTTTCTTACAGTAGGTTATCATTCTAATACAAGGTAATAATCATATTCAAACTTTGGTTCAATTTCTATAACTATAACAATCTTATTTCAAGTGATGATCTTACTTGAACTTGTTTTCGTGTCATGATTCTGCTTCAAGAACTTCGAGCCATCCAAGGATCCGTTGAAGCTAGATCCATTTTTCTCTTTTCCAGTAGGTTTATCCAAGGAACTTAAGGTAGTAATGATGTTCATAACATCATTCGATTCATACATATAAAGCTATCTTATTCGAAGGTTTAAACTTGTAATCACTAGAACATAGTTTAGTTAATTCTAAACTTGTTCGCAAACAAAAGTTAATCCTTCTAACTTGTCTTTTAAAATCAACTAAACACATGTTCTATATCTATATGATAAGCTAACTTAATGATTTAAAACCTGAAAACACGAAAAACACCGTAAAACCGGATTTACGCCGTCGTAGTAACACCGCGGGCTGTTTTGGGTTAGTTAATTAAAAACTATGATAAACTTTGATTTAAAAGTTGTTATTCTGAGAAAATGATTTTTATTATGAACATGAAACTATATCCAAAAATTATGGTTAAACTCAAAGTGGAAGTATGTTTTCTAAAATGGTCATCTAGACGTCGTTCTTTCGACTGAAATGACTACCTTTATAAAAACGACTTGTAACTTATTTTTCCGACTATAAACCTATAATTTTTCTGTCTATATTCATAAAATAGAGTTCAATATGAAACTATAGCAATTTGATTCACTCAAAACGGATTTAAAATGAAGAAGTTATGGGTAAAACAAGATTGGATAATTTTTCTCATTTTAGCTACGTGAAAATTGGTAACAAATCTATTCCAACCATAACTTAATCAACTTGTATTGTATATTATGTAATCTTGAGATACCATAGACACGTATACAATGTTTCGACCTATCATGTCGACACATCTATATATATTTCGGAACAACCATAGACACTCTATATGTGAATGTTGGAGTTAGCTATACAGGGTTGAGGTTGATTCCAAAATATATATAGTTTGCGTTGTTATCAATACTGAGATACGTATACACTGGGTCGTGGATTGATTCAAGATAATATTTATCGATTTATTTCTGTACATCTAACTGTGGACAACTAGTTGTAGGTTACTAACGAGGACAGCTGACTTAATAAACTTAAAACATCAAAATATATTAAAAGTGTTGTAAATATATTTTGAACATACTTTGATATATATGTATATATTGTTATAGGTTCATGAATCAACCAGTGGCCAAGTCTTACTTCCCGACGAAGTAAAAATCTGTGAAAGTGAGTTATAGTCCCACTTTTAAAATCTAATATTTTTGGGATGAGAATACATGCAGTTTTATAAATGATTTACAAAATAGACACAAGTACGTGAAACTACATTCTATGGTTGAATTATCGAAATCGAATATGCCCCTTTTTATTAAGTCTGGTAATCTAAGAATTAGGGAACAGACACCCTAATTGACGCGAATCCTAAAGATAGATCTATTGGGCCTAACAAACCCCATCCAAAGTACCGGATGCTTTAGTACTTCGAAATTTATATCATATCCGAAGGGTGTCCCGGAATGATGGGGATATTCTTATATATGCATCTTGTTAATGTCGGTTACCAGGTGTTCACCATATGAATGATTTTTATCTCTATGTATGGGATGTGTATTGAAATATGAAATCTTGTGGTCTATTATTATGATTTGATATATATAGGTTAAACCTATAACTCACCAACATTTTTGTTGACGTTTTAAGCATGTTTATTCTCAGGTGATTATTAAGAGCTTCCGTTGTCGTATACTTAAATAAGGACGAGATTTGGAGTCTATGCTTGTATGATATTGTGTAAAAACTGCATTCAAGAAACTTATTTTGTTGTAACATATTTGTATTGTAAACCATTATGTAATGGTCGTGTGTAAACATGATATTTTAGATTATCATTATTTGATAATCTACGTAAAGCTTTTTAAAACCTTTATCTATGAAATAAAGGTTATGGTTTGTTTTAAAAATGAATGCAATCTTTGAAAAACGTCTCATATAGAGGTCAAAACCTCGCAACGAAATCAATTAATATGGAACGTTTTTAATCAATAAGAACGGGACATTTCAGTTGGTATCAGAGCGTTAGTCTTAGAGAACCAGTATTTTGCATTAGTGTGTCTTATCGAGTTTGTTAGGATGCATTAGTGAGTCTGGACTTCGACCGTGTTTACTTGAAAAATGATTGCTTAACAAATTTTGTTGGAAACTATATATTTTTAACATGTGAATATTATGTGATATATTAATCTCTTAACGCGTTTGATATTATGTGATAGATGTCTACCTCTAGAACAAGTCCCATTGACTCACCTAATAATAATGAAGAGTCAAATGTAAATTGGAATGATTCGTGGACTGATTCACAAGTTCTCGAAGAGGAACCGGAAGAAGAGTCAGAACCGGAAGAAGAATCGGAACCGGAAGAAGAATCGGAACCGGATGAAGAAATAGAACCGGTGGGGGAAATAATAAAACGGTTAAGTAAAAGAAAATCCTCAACCAACCGACCAAGGTTAATTATGGTCAATGGTGTTTCCGCCAAGGAAGCAAAATATTGGGAGGATTACCAATTCTCCGATGAATCGGATTCCGATGAGAATTCCGATGATGTTATAGAAATTACCCCAACTGAATTTAAAAAGGCAAAAGAAAATAATAAGGGAAAGGGCATAAAAATAAAGAAATCTAATTCCAACCCCGATGAACTTTATATGTATCGTCAACCCCCGAAGTCCTTAAGTTGTAACAATGACCCGGGAACCTCTAAACCACCAGGTTTTTCTAAACCAATGTGGAAAATGACGGCTCGTATTAGGGGAACATCATATATCCCTAGAAACTTAGCAAAATGAACCAAAACCGAAGAAGAAGAAGAAACAAGCGAGTCGGAATAAGATAGTTGTATTCATGTGGTGTAATATATGTAATATAGTGTGCTTATGCTTTATGATATATGTAAAAATTGCTTGTATTAATAAGTATTTTTTTTATGAATCTAACTCTTGTCTATTTTACAGTATAAAAACACAAAATGGATAGACAACCCAATATTTTAATAGACCTACCCGGAGACATGATTGATGAAATCTTGTCTAGAGTCGGTCAGAATTCTTCGGCACAACTATTTAAGGTGAGATCAGTTTGTAAGACATTCGGAGAACGTTCCAAGAATGCCATGGTTTAAAAAAGGCTTTCGTTCGAAAGATGGGGGATATCACATTAGGAAATCCATAAGTTACGATGTGTTTACTTTGACGCATATATTGCGGGGAACCCAAATGCTATTTTACGCAATGGGTTAAGAAATTATTTTGACTCAATATATCCGAATATTGGACTTCGTGATTTAGAAAAAGCGGCTAACATGCAACATAAAGAAGCATGTTATGCTTACGGATTAGTAATGTTCGCTTCTCACCAAAGTGAGAACAAGAACATCAGGCTACAACTATTAAACAAAACGTTTCCACAAGTGACGGAGTCGGTAATTGGGGTAAGAAATGAGGTTTTTAGATTGTTACGGGACTGTTGGACATTACGTAACCCTCGTCCCTTTGACGACGTTACAACACGATGTCTTATCAACGGCCATAACGGTTATGTTCCACAAGACCAAGGATGGGAAGTAATCCTAGTAAAACCAGAATGCATGACTTGTTTCTGGACGTATGAATTAGGTGTCTTTATTGCCTTTGCTGAACGACTTGTGTACTAGCTAGAATTATCTTCACAACCATCTTGTATCAAATTTATTGTGTGCTATATTTCATGCTATATGTAAAATAAGCGGTATTGTAAGTTTGTAAAATATTGTGTAAAAGTTTGAACGCGAAATATTATTATAATCAGTTTTTCATATAGAATTGTAGTAGTTGAATTGTATATTAGCTACTAAGTATGAACTTAACGGGTAGGTACTACCCGAATTTAAACTTATAAAACGCTAATATGAAGAAAAAGCTTTTATAAATGAGTTCATATTATGCTATGAAATACTATTAACTACTCTTAATATTCTGTATGATTAACTTGTTCCATTTGACTATTTTGAAGGAAATGGCACCGACTACTCGACACACCGTGAATATGAATGAAGAGGAATTCCGTACTTTTCTAGCTTCAAACATAGCCGCAGTACAGGCTGCGCTACATACCAACAATAACCTTGGATCTAGCAGTACAGGAAATCGTGTAGGATGCACCTACAAAGAATTCACTGCCTGCAAACCTTTGGAATTTGATAGAACCGAAGGACCGATCGGATTGAAACGGTGGATCGAGAAGGTCGAATCGGTGTTTGCCATAAGTAAGTGTACTGAAGAGGACAAAGTGAAGTACGCTACGCATACCTTCACAGGTTCTGCGTTAACATGGTGGAATACCTATCTAGAGCAAGTGGGACAAGACGATGCGTACGCACTACCGTGGTCAGCATTCAAGCACTTGATGAACGAGAAGTACCGTCCCAGAACCGAGGTCAATAAGCTCAAGACAGAACTTAGAGGGTTACGAACCCAAGGATTTGATATTACCACGTACGAAAGATGATTCACAGAATTGTGCCTATTGTGTCCGGGAGCATTCGAAGATGAGGAAGAGAAGATCGACGCATTTGTGAAAGGATTACCGGAAAGAATCCAAGAAGATATAAGTTCACACGAGCCCGCCTCCATACAACAGGCATGTAGAATGGCTCACAAACTAGTGAACCAGATTGAAGAAAGAATTAAAGAACAGACTGCTGAAGAGGCCAATGTGAAGCAAGTCAAAAGAAAGTGGGAGGAAAACGGTGATAAGAATCACCAATACAACAACAACAGCAATTACAACAATAATCGCAATAATTATCCCAACAATCGCAACATCAATCGCAACTACAACAAACGGCCCAACAACAACAACAACAACAACAACAACAACAACAACAACAACAACAACAACAACAACAACAACAACAACAATAGCAACTACAACAGCAACTACAACAATCATCCCAACAACAATAATAACCGCAACAACAAAAACAACAACAACAACAACAACAATCAGAAGCAGCTATGCCAAAGGTGTGAAAAGTATCACTCGGGGTTCTGCACCAAATTTTGTAACAAGTGTAAAAGAAATGGTCATAGCGCGGCGAAGTGTGAGGTCTACGGACCAGGGGTTAATAGAACGAAAGGAACAAATGGTGTCGGAACGAGTAATGGCGGAGCAAGTAGTGTCGGAGCAAGTAATGCTAATGTAGTTTGTTATAAATGTGGAAAACCGGGCCACATTATTAGAAATTGCCCGAACCAGGAGAACACGAATGGACAAGGTCGCGGAAGAGTTTTCAATATTAATGCGGCAGAGGCACAGGAAGACCCGGAGCTTGTTACGGGTACGTTTCTTATTGACAATAAATCTGCTTACGTTTTATTTGATTCGGGTGCGGATAAAAGCTATATGAGTAGAGATTTTTGTGCTAAATTAAGTTGTCCATTGATGCCTTTGGATAGTAAATTTTTACTCGAATTAGCAAATGGTAAATTAATTTCAGCAGATAATATATGTCGGAATCGAGAAATTAAACTGGTTAGCGAAACATTTAAGATTGATTTGATACCAGTAGAGTTAGGGAGTTTTGATGTGATAATCGGTATGGACTGGTTGAAAGAAGTGAAAGCAGAGATCGTTTGTTACAAAAATGCAATTCGCATTATACGAGAAAAAGGAAAACCCTTAATGGTGTACGGAGAAAAGGGCAACACGAAGCTACATCTTATTAGTAATTTGAAGGCACAAAAACTAATAAGAAAAGGTTGCTATGCTGTTCTAGCACACGTCGAGAAAGTACAAACTGAAGAAAAGAGCATCAATGATGTTCCCATTGCAAAAGAATTTCCCGATGTATTTCCGAAAGAATTACCAGGATTACCCCCACATCAATCCGTTGAATTTCAAATAGATCTTGTACCAGGAGCTGCACCAATAGCTCGTGCTCCTTACAGACTCGCACCCAGCGAGATGAAAGAACTGCAAAGCCAATTACAAGAACTTTTAGAGCGTGGTTTCATTCGACCAAGCACATCACCGTGGGGAGCTCCTGTTTTGTTTGTCAAGAAGAAAGATGGTACATTCAGGTTGTGTATCGACTACCGAGAGTTGAACAAACTTACCATCAAGAACCGCTACCCACTATCGAGAATCGACGACTTATTTGATCAACTACAAGGCTCGTCTATTTATTCAAAGATTGACTTACGTTCCGGGTATCATCAAATGCGGGTGAAAGAAGATGATATTCCAAAGACTGCTTTCAGAACATGTTACGGTCATTACGAGTTTATGGTCATGCCGTTTGGTTTAACTAATGCACCAGCTGTGTTCATGGACCTTATGAACCGAGTGTGTGGACCATACCTTGGCAAGTTTGTCATTGTTTTCATTGATGACATACTTATTTACTCAAAGAATGACCAAGAACACGGTGAACATTTGAGAAAGGTGTTAGAAGTATTGAGGAAGGAAGAATTGTACGCTAAGTTTTCAAAGTGTGCATTTTGGTTGGAAGAAGTTCAATTCCTCGGTCACATAGTGAACAAAGAAGGTATTAAGGTGGATCCGGCAAAGATATAAACTGTTGAAAAGTGGGAAACCCCGAAAACTCCGAAACACATACGCCAGTTTTTAGGACTAGCTGGTTACTACAGAAGGTTCATCCAAGACTTTTCCAGAATAGCAAAACCCTTGACTGCATTAACGCATAAAGGGAATAAATTTGAATGGAATGATGAATAAGAGAAAGCGTTTCAGTTATTGAAGAAAAAGCTAACTACGGCACCTATATTGTCATTGCCTGAAGGGAATGATGATTTTGTGATTTATTGTGACGCATCAAAGCAAGGTCTCGGTTGTGTATTAATGCAACGAACGAAGGTGATTGCTTATGCGTCTAGACAATTGAAGATTCACGAACAAAATTATACGACGCATGATTTGGAATTAGGCGCGGTTGTTTTTGCATTAAAGACTTGGAGGCACTACTTATATGGGGTCAAAAGTATTATATATACCGACCACAAAAGTCTTCAACACATATTTAATCAGAAACAACTGAATATGAGGCAGCGTAGGTGGATTGAATTATTGAATGATTATGACTTTGAGATTCGTTACCACCTGGGGAAGGCAAATGTGGTAGCCGATGCCTTGAGCAGGAAGGACAGAGAACCCATTCGAGTAAAATCTATGAATATAATGATTCATAATAACCTTACTACTCAAATAAAGGAGGCGCAACAAGGAGTTTTAAAAAGGGGAAATTTAAAGGATGAAATACCCAAAGGATCGGAGAAGCATCTTAATATTCGGGAAGACGGAACCCGGTATAGGGCTGAAAGGATTTGGGTACCAAAATTTGGAGATATGAGAGAAATGGTACTTAGAGAAGCTCATAAAACCAGATACTCAATACATCCTGGAATGGGGAAGATGTACAAGGATCTCAAGAAACATTTTTGGTGGCCGGGTATGAAAGCCAATGTTGCTAAATACGTAGGAGAATGTTTGACGTGTTCTAAGGTCAAAGCTGAGCATCAGAAACCATCAGGTCTACTTCAACAACCCAAAATCCCGGAATGGAAATGGGAAAACATTACCATGGATTTCATCACTAAATTGCCAAGGACTGCAAGTGGTTTTGATACTATTTGGGTAATAGTTGATCGTCTCACCAAATCAGCACACTTCCTGCCAATAAGAGAAGATGACAAGATGCAGAAGTTAGCACGACTGTATTTGAAGGAAGTCGTCTCCAGACATGGAATACCAATCTCTATTATCTCTGATAGGGATGGCAGATTTATTTCAAGATTCTGGCAGACATTACAGCAAGCATTAGGAACTCGTCTAGACATGAGTACTGCCTATCATCCACAAACTGATGGGCAGAGCGAAAGGACGATACAAACGCTTGAAGACATGCTACGAGCATGTGTTATTGATTTCGGAAACAGTTGGGATCGACATCTACCGTTAGCAGAATTTTCCTACAACAACAGCTACCATTCAAGCATTGAGATGGCGCCGTTTGAAGCACTTTATGGTAGAAAGTGCAGGTCTCCGATTTGTTGGAGTGAAGTGGGGGATAGACAGATTACGGGTCCGGAGATTATACAAGAAACTACCAAGAAGGTCATCCAATTCAACAACGGTTGAAAACCGCCCAAAGTCGACAAGAGCTACGCTGACATTAAAAGAAAAGATATAGAATTTGAAATTGGAGAGATGGTCATGCTTAAAGTTTCACCTTGGAAAGGCGTTGTTCGATTTGGTAAACGAGGGAAATTAAATCCAAGGTATATTGGACCATTCAAGATTATTGATCGTGTCGGACCAGTAGCTTACCGACTTGAATTACCTCAACAACTCGCGGCTGTACACAACACTTTCCACGTCTCGAATTTGAAGAAATGTTTTGCTAAAGAAGATCTCACTATTCCGTTAGATGAAATCCAAATCAACAAAAAACTTCAATTCATCGAAGAACCCGTCGAAATAATGGATCGTGAGGTTAAAAGACTTAAGCAAAACAAGATACCAATTGTTAAGGTTCGATGGAATGCTCGTAGAGGACCCGAGTTCACCTGGGAGCGTGAAGATCAGATGAAAAAGAAATACCCGCATCTATTTCCAGAAGATTCGTCAACACCTTCAACAGCTTAAAATTTCGGGACGAACTTTATTTAACGGGTAGGTACTGTAGTGACCCGAACTTTTCCATGTTTATATATATTAATTGAGATTGATATTTACATGATTAAATGTTTCCAACATGTTAAGCAATCAAACTTGTTAAGACTTGATTAATTGAAATACGTTTCATATAGACAATTGACCACCCAAGTTGACCGGTGATTCACGAACGTTAAAACTTGTAAAAACTATATGATGACATATATATGGATATATATATAGTTAACATGATACTATGATAAGTAAACATATCATTAAGTATATTAACAATGAACTACATATGTAAAAACAAGACTACTAACTTAATGATTTTTAAACGAGACATATATGTCACGATTATCGTTGTAAAGACATTTAATGTATATATATCATATTAAGAGATATTCATACATGATAATATCATGATAATATAATAATTTAAAATCTCATTTGATATTATAAACATTGGGTTAACAACATTTAACAAGATCGTTAACCTAAAGGTTTCAAAACAACACTTACATGTAACGACTAACGATGACTTAACGACTCAGTTAAAATGTATATACATGTAGTGTTTTAATATGTATTTATACACTTTTGAAAGACTTCAATACACTTATCAAAATACTTCTACTTAACAAAAATGCTTACAATTACATCCTCGTTCAGTTTCATCAACAATTCTACTCGTATGCACCCGTATTCATACTCGTACAATATACAGCTTTTAGATGTATGTACTATTGGTATATACACTCCAATTATCAGCTCTTAGCAGCCCATGTGAGTCACCTAACACATGTGGGAATCATCATTTGGCAACTAGCATGAAATATCTCATAAAATTACAAAAATATGAGTAATCATTCATGACTTATTTACATGAAAACAAAATTACATATCCTTTATATCTAATCCATACACCAACGACCAAAAACACCTACAAACACTTTCATTCTTCAATTTTCTTCATCTAATTGATCTCTCTAAAGTTCTCTCTTCAAGTTCTAAGTGTTCTTCATATATTCTACAAGTTCTAGTTACATAAAATCAAGAATACTTTCAAGTTTGCTAGCTCACTTCCAATCTTGTAAGGTGATCATCCAACCTCAAGAAATCTTTGTTTCTTACAGTAGGTTATCATTCTAATACAAGGTAATAATCATATTCAAACTTTGGTTCAATTTCTATAACTATAACAATCTTATTTCAAGTGATGATCTTACTTGAACTTGTTTTCGTGTCATGATTCTGCTTCAAGAACTTCGAGCCATCCAAGGATCCGTTGAAGCTAGATCCATTTTTCACTTTTCCAGTAGATTTATCCAAGGAACTTAAGGTAGTAATGATGTTCATAACATCATTCGATTCATACATATAAAGTTATCTTATTCGAAGGTTTAAACTTGTAATCACTAGAACATAGTTTAGTTAATTCTAAACTTGTTCGCAAACAAAAGTTAATCATTCTAACTTGACTTTTAAAATCAACTAAACACATGTTCTATATCTATATGATATGCTAACTTAATGATTTAAAACCTGGAAACACGAAAAACACCGTAAAACCGGATTTACGCCGTCGTAGTAACACCGCGGACTGTTTTGGGTTAGTTAATTAAAAACTATGATAAACTTTGATTTAAAAGTTGTTATTCTGAGAAAATAATTTTTATTATGAACATGAAACTATATCCAAAAATTATGGTTAAACTCAAAGTGGAAGTATGTTTTCTAAAATGGTCATCTAGACGTCGTTCTTTCGACTGAAATGACTACCTTTACAAAAACGACTTGTAACTTATTTTTCCGACTATAAACCTATACTTTTTCTGTCTATATTCATAAAATAGAGTTCAATATGAAACTATAGCAATTTGATTCACTCAAAACGGATTTAAAATGAAGAAGTTATGGGTAAAACAAGATTGGATAATTTTTCTCATTTTAGCTACGTGAAAATTGGTAACAAATCTATTCCAACCATAACTTAATCAACTTGTATTGTATATTATGTAATCTTGAGATACCATAGACACGTATACAATGTTTCGACCTATCATGTCGACACATCTATATATATTTCGGAACAACCATAGACACTCTATATGTGAATGTTGGAGTTAGCTATACAGGGTTGAGGTTGATTCCAAAATATATATAGTTTGAGTTGTGATCAATACTGAGATACGTATACACTGGGTCGTGGATTGATTCAAGATAATATTTATCGATTTATTTCTGTACATCTAACTGTGGACAACTAGTTGTAGGTTACTAACGAGGACAGCTGACTTAATAAACTTAAAACATCAAAATATATTAAAAGTGTTGTAAATATATTTTGAACATACTTTGATATATATGTATATATTGTTATAGGTTCGTGAATCAACCAGTGGCCAAGTCTTACTTCCCGACGAAGTAAAAATCTGTGAAAGTGAGTTATAGTCCCACTTTTAAAATCTAATATTTTTGGGATGAGAATACGTGCAGGTTTATAAATGATTTACAAAATAGACACAAGTACGTGAAACTACATTCTATGGTTGAATTATCGAAATCGAATATGCCCCTTTTTATTAAGTCTGGTAATCTAAGAATTAGGGAACAGACACCCTAATTGACGCGAATCCTAAAGAT
Source organism: Rutidosis leptorrhynchoides (assembly GCF_046630445.1). Lineage (NCBI taxonomy): Eukaryota > Viridiplantae > Streptophyta > Magnoliopsida > Asterales > Asteraceae > Rutidosis > Rutidosis leptorrhynchoides. The sequence goes on from NC_092335.1 coordinate 483,667,862, forward strand.
AGATCTATTGGGCCTAACAAACCCCATCCAAAGTACCGGATGCTTTAGTACTTCGAAATTTATATCATATCCGAAGGGTGTCCCGGAATGATGGGGATATTCTTATATATGCATCTTGTTAATGTCGGTTAACAGGTGTTCACCATATGAATGATTTTTATCTCTATGTATGGGATGTGTATTGAAATATGAAATCTTGTAGTCTATTATTATTATTTGATATATATAGGTTAAACCTATAACTCACCAACATTTTTGTTGACGTTTTAAGCATGTTTATTCTCAGGTGATTATTAAGAGCTTCCGCTGTCGCATACTTAAATAAGGACGAGATTTGGAGTCCATGCTTGTATGATATTGTGTAAAAACTGCATTCAAGAAACTTATTTTGTTGTAACATATTTGTATTGTAAACCATTATGTAATGGTCGTGTGTAAACAGGATATTTTAGATTATCATTATTTGATAATCTACGTAAAGCTTTTTAAAACCTTTATCTATGAAATAAAGGTTATGGTTTGTTTTAAAAATGAATGCAGTCTTTGAAAAACGTCTCATATAGAGATCAAAACCTCGCAACGAAATCAATTAATATGGAACGTTTTTAATCAATAAGAACGGGACATTTCACCAAGTGGTCAGACTTATCCTAACCATGAGAGGATCTGTCTCGTACAATGGGGGGCACCATGCAAATTAGCGTATAAGACTAATGAATCAGATCCCCAGAAAGGATAATCTCCTTAAAGATCAAAAATCAACTTTTAAGACTGATATTACTCAATCCTTGAGATTGACTTTTAAAGATTGAGAATTACAAACTCATAAAATTCGATGATATCTAAACTCGAGCTTGAACGAGAAAATATTTTGATCAAATTACAAACCGATTTGTTTTCTGAAAACCCATTTTTAATGCGTTCATTACCATTGAACGTAAAATCCTAGGAATTCACCTGGAATTCATTAGGTCACCTGAACCAAATCGGGTGTCAACCGTAAGAACGGTGGTTGCATAGCATGGTCGAAGATAGGACCTTGTGCCAGACCGAAAAACTATAGGGTGATCTTTACTATTGCTCCTACAAAGGATAGTAATTGCATCCGACACGTTATAGACCATAATCAAAAGCATGTCACGGGACATTGCCTTAACAGTTGCTTGTTCAACGCTTTCCTTTACAACTGGACGGTAGTTTATCGAAAGGTAATATATGGAGCAAGTATACTGGACGTGTTGCTTTCCCAATACAAGGTTAGCATGTGGGTGACACAAAACCGCAAGTTTTGAGCTAAAATTTTCAAATCTGAAACCCACCAAACCCACAAAAACAATTTGCAAACACCGGTGAAGGGTTATTCCGGAAAACTTATCTAGGGTAAAAGCTAGATTTAATTTTCAAAAGATCATATGTTTTCATAAAGATCCAATTTCCTTAAGGATCTAAATTTTCATAGTCATGTGGGATTGTAAACCACAACGTTACTATCATTGTTCATACCACCGTATTAAAATCACTGATGTACAAAGTGTGAAGAATAAAGAAGTGATTCTTGTATTTTTATTTCAAGACTATATTGCTTGAGGACAAGCAACGCTCAAGTGTGGGAATATTTGATAATGCTAAAAATGAACATATATTTCATAGCATTATCCCTCAAGAAAGACAAGCTTTTGGTTGCAATTGTTCTATTTACAAGTGATATTCGTTTAAATAATAAAAGGTGAAGACAAAAGACAGATTCGATGAATTGAAGACGCAAACGACCAAAAAGCTAAAAAATACAAAGTACAATCAAAGTGGTTCAAATTATTGATGAGAAGCGTCTAAAAATTACAAGAGTACGAGCCGCGAAACGTAAAGTACGAGATATTAAATTGTACGAAAGGACGTTCGAAAATCCGAAACCGGGACCAGAGTCAACTCTCAACGCGCGACGCAACGGACTAAAAATTACAAGTCAACTATGCACATGAATATAATATAATATATAATTAATTCTTAAAATTATATATATATATATATATATATATATATATATATATATATATATATATATATATATATATATTATATATTAAAAACCGTCGGCAAACTAGGAGACAAATGATTGTGAGCTGGATCCTTTCTCCATGCGATCGCATGGCCTGGAGGCCTACTTCCCATGCGATCGCATGGCCTACTTTTTCTGGCCACATTCCTATAAAAGGCAGTCTGGTGCTCGAGCTCAATATACCATTCATCAATCTCTCTCTCTCACAAATATATATATATTTATATTTATAATTTTAATTTTAATTTAAGATTAATAATAATAAGGGTATGTTAGCGAATGTTGTAAGTGTGTAAGTCAAAATTCTGTCCGTGTAACGCTACGCTATTATTAATCATTGTAAGTTATGTTCAACCTTTTTAAATTAATGTCTCGTAGCTAAGTTATTATTATGCTTATTTAAATCGAAGTAATCGTGATGTTGGGCTAAATATTAAAGACGGGGTAATTGGGCTTTGGACCATAATTGGGGTTTGGATAAAAGAACGACACTTGTGGAAATTAGACTATGGGCTATTAATGGGATTTATATTAACTAAACGATACCTCATTAATTTAATATAAAGATTACAATTTGACGTATCTATTTATAACCACATACGCTTAATCGGGTACGGTGGGCGGGATATCTATAAATACGAATTATCGTTCATTTGACCGGACACGGGGTTGGATTAATAATCAATAGACTTGTTGAAACAGGGGTGAATTACATACAAGGGTAATTGGTGTAATTGTTAACAAAGTAATAAAACCTTGGATTACACGCAGTCGATAACCTGATGTATTCATTAAACAAAGTGTTAAGACCTTGTTACAGTTCGAATCCCCAATTAGTTGGAATATTTGACTTCGGGTATAAGGATAATTTGACGAAGACTCTCGCACTTTATATTTATGACTGATGGACAATTATGGACAAAACCGTATGGACATATCGAATAATCCAGGACAAAGGACAATTAACCCATGGTAATAAACTAAAATCAACACGTCAAACATCATGATTACGGAAGTTTAAATAAGCATAATTCCTTTATTTTATATCTCATCGTTATTTTATTTATCGTCATTTTAATTATAGTACTTTTTAATTATCGCAATTTTATTTACTGTCATTTTATTTATCACACTTTTAATTAACGCACTTTAATTTATCGCACATTTATTTATCGTTATTTACTTTACACTTTAAATTAAGTTATTTTTATTTTACATTAGGTTTTAACTGCGACTAAAGTTTTAAAATCGACAAACCGGTCATTAAACGGTAAAAACCCCCTTTTATAATAATAATACTACTTGTATATATATATATATATATATATATATATATATATATATATACAAATATAGTTTTTAAAAAAATATAGCGTTAAACTTGGCTAGTTCCCTGTGGACGAACCGGACTTACTAAAAACTACACTACTGTACGATTAGATACACTGCCTATAAGTGTTGTAGTAAGGTTTAGGTATATCCACTCTATAAATAAATAAATAACTTGTGTAAAATTGTATCGTATTTAATAGTATTTTGAAACAAAAATATAACTATTTCGTATACACCTCTACGCACATCAATATTCAATCTCGGAATTAACTAAGATTATAATATTTTGTTATACTAATGATAACATGTCCAAATATATATAGGAAAAGTTAGCAAACTAAAGGCTTGGCCCGGTTTGAAGGAAGAAGAAAGTCAACCTTGTAGAAAAGCAGATAGAAGAGGTATCCTATAGACTCAAGCGACGAGCTCGGTGCATACAACGTTAATTTTAGCAGATTTTGTTTTGCTCGCCAAATATTCATTACAACTCCGTTTAAAGTGAATCAAATTTACTATGGTTTCATAATGAACTGTAGTATTTAGAACTAAACTGAAAAATTAGTGGTTTATGGTCGGAGTTACAGGTTACAAGTCATATTTGAAAGAGGTAGTCATTTTCGTCGAAAAACGACATCTTGATGACCATTTTGAAAAACATAATTTCACTTTGAGTTTAACCATGATTTTTGGATATAGTTTCATGTTCATAAGAAATATCATTTTCTCAGAAGAACAACTTTTAAATCAAAGTTTATCATAGTTTTTAATTATCCAACCCAAAACAGCCCCCGGTTTTACTACGACGGCGTATGTCCGATTTTACGGTGTTCTTCGTGTTTACAGGTTTTAAATCATTAAGTTAGCATATCATATAGATATAGAACATGTGTTTAGTGGATTTTAAAAGTTATTTTAGAAGGATTAACTTTATTTGCGAACAAGTTTAGAATTAACTAAACTATGTTCTAGTGATTACAAGTTTAAATCTTCGAATAAGATAGTTATATATATATGAATCGAATGATGTTATGAACATCATTACTACCTCAAGTATAGTAGGTAAACCTATTGGAAATGATGAGAAAATAACTTGAGCTTCAAAGGATCTTTGATGGCTTGGAAGTTCTTGAAGCAGAATCATGACACGAAAACAAGTTCAAGTAAGATTACTACTTGATTTAAGGTAGTTATGTTTATAGGAATTAAACCAAAGCTTGGATATGATTATTACCTTAATTAAGAATGAAAAGTTACTGAGATTAGATGTAAGTTCTTGATCTTTGATGAGTTGTTGGATTGGATTAAAAAGATTGGAAGTAATCTTCCAACTTCTTGATTCTAGGTTGTTTTTATGATGATTAAAGCTTGTAATTGAAGCTAAATGATGGGAAAATACTTGGAGATGATATAGTATGAAGTTATGAGTATTTTGAGAGAGAATTGGGAGTGTAAGTATGAGAAAATGGAATGAAGAAATGGTGTGTATGCATAAAAACGTTTTTAGTTTATAAAGAAAGAAAAGATTCCTAATTTTGTTTTCTTGCTAAATAATTCATGCTACTTGACAAATGGTTGGTTCCACATATTCCTTAATCATTTAAGGCTGCTAAGGAGCAGATTTTTATTGGTATATACCAATAGTAAATACATCTAGAAGCTGGGTATAATACGAGTGCAAATACCGAGCGAATACGAGTAGAATTCTTGATGCAAACAAATGGGAATACAATTGTGATTATTTTTGTTAAGTAAGAGTGTTTTGATATATGTATTGAAGTCCTTCAAATGTGTATTAATACATCTTAATACACTATATATATATATATATATATATATATATATATATATATATATATATATATATATATATATATATAGTGTATTAAGATGTATTAATACACTATATATATATATATATATATATACATTTTAACTGAGTTGTTAAATCATCGTTAGTCGTTACATGTAAGTGTTGTTTCGAAACCTTTAAGTTAACGACCTTGTTAAATGTAATTAATCCCATTGTTATTATATCTAATGGGATGTTAAATTGTTATATTATCATGATAACATATTGTGTTAATATATCTTAATACGATATATAAATATTAAGACATTATTACAACGATAATCGTTACGTATATATATCGTTTCGAAATCCTTAAGTTAGTAGTCTCATTTTATGTATATAGTTCATTGTTAATATACTTAATGAGATACTTAATTATCATTTCATCATGTTAAATATATATATAAGTTCATATATATATATATATATATATATATATATATATATATATATATATATATATATATATATATATATATATATATATATTATCATGTTATTTACAAGTTATAACGTTCGTGAATCATCGGACAAGTTGGGTGGTCACACGTTTACATAAAATTTGTTTTAATTAATCAAGTCTTAAAAAGTTTGATTGCTTAATATGTTGGAAACATTTAATCATGTAAATATTAATATTGTTCAATATATAATCATGGAAAAATCCGGGTCATGACACCCACTCCCACTATTTTCACCATTCTCAATGAACTCAGCATTTCTTGATTCGACAATTCTTGTAGTATGATTAGGGCAATAAAACCAATAACCTTTACTACGTTCAGGATATCCGATAAAATAACAACTAATGGTATTGGAGTCGAGTTTATTCATTTGAGGATTGAAAATTTTAACCTCGGCTGGACAACCTCATACCCTAAGATAGTTCAAGTTAGGTGTCCTTCCTGTCCAAAGTTCAAACGGTGTTTTAGGAACAGACTTGGAAGGCACTCTATTTAGGATATGATTGGATGTTTTTAATGCCTCACTCCATAAGTACTTTGGTAGACTTGAATTACAAATCATACTTCGAACCATATCCATAAGAGTTCGGTTACGTCTTTCGGCAACACCATTTTGTTGCGGTGTTCCCGGCATAGTAAATTGATTTATAATTTCATGTTCACGACAAAATAAGGCAAATGGACCGGGGCTTTGTCCAACATCAGAGTGTTTACCATAATACTCTCCACCCCTATCCAATCTCACAATCTTAATCTTGCATTTAAGTTGATTTTCAACTTCAGCCTTATAGATTTTAAAAACATCAAGAGATTCAGATTTTCCCTTAATCAAGTAAACATAAGTATAACGAGAATAGTCATCAATGAAAGTGATAAAATACTTATGTCCTCCTATATCAGTGATGAAAGGTCCACAAATGTCAGTATGAATAATTTCAAGAAGTTCTTTACTTCTTGTGGACCCTTTCTTATTTGTTTTCACAAATTTTCCCTTAACACATTCAATACATTGGCTATAATCGGAAAAATCTAGAGTAGGACGGATTCCTTCTTTAGTTAGATGTTGCATTCTGTCTTTTGATATGTGACCTAAACGTTTATGCCACAATCTTGAGGAATTTTCATTTTCTAGTTTTTTTCCTTTTTCCATTAGCGATTACATTTACGTCCATGGTCAATAGGGATTCCGCAAAGTTGTTATCTAAATGAAGCTTATAGAGGTCATTTTCTAATGAACCAGTACCGACAATATGAGAATCAAAATACACTTCCAAACAATTATGCCCAAACTTAAAAACATAACCAAAACGATCAAGTTTAGAAACAGAAATAAGGTTCCGAGTCATTAATGGAACATAAAGTGTATTATTTAAGTACAAATTGAAACCACCCTCTAAAAATAATAAGAGAGTCCCAATAGCTTCAACATGTAACTCATCTCCATTACCGACCTTAATGATTCTTTCCCCCTTTTGTAGCTGCTTCTTTGAAAGGAATCCCTGCAATGAGTTAGTAACATGAACCATAGAACCTCTATCAGCCCACCAAGTATTAGAGGGAACATTAATTGAAAAACATTCATGGTAAGTAATATAGGATATATACGGACTTTCTTGTCTAACCATTCTCGAAACTTTGGGCATTCTCTTTGAATGTGTCCATGTTTCTTGCAAAACTTACATTTTGGACCAGTTTCCTTTCTCTTACTTGCACTTGCCTTTAAAGAACTTTCTTTTGCGGAACTTCCTTTCTCCCATTTTGAACCTTTATTATTTTTGAAAACTTTCTTACGAGTAGTCTTAGCGGTGGTGAGGTGAGCAACATCTGGTTTTTCAATTTTCAACCTTTCCTCTTCTTCGACACACATGGCAATTAACTCGCACATTTTCCATTTCTCCTTTTGAGTGTTATAGTTGATCTTAAAAGGACCAAACTGGGATGGGAGAGATGTCATAATGAAATGAACGAGAAAACCTTCAGATATTTCCATGTCCATGCCCTTTAATTTTGAGGCCATGTCATTCGTCATCATGATGTGCTCACGTACCCCACTAACACCATCATACTTCGTGGTAAGCATCTTAAGAATAAGGGTACTCGCATGAGATTTAGATGAGCCCTTAAATTGTTTCTTGACAAATTCTAAGAATTCTTTAGCATTTTCGGAGTCAGGAATGGCTCTTCGAATAGCAGGCGATATAGAATTCTTCATTATCATTAGGGACATGCGATTTGATCTTTCCCATATATCATAAGTCCTCTTTTGTTCAACCGTAGTTTCGTCGGTAAGAGGTGCAGGTTGATCAAATCTTAAAGCATAGTCCAAATCAGTTATGCCGAGGGAAATCTTAATTTGATCTTTCCACGATGCAAAATTAGTTCCGTTCAAGTGTTCTATACAAGGAATACAGTTTGCAATAGCAGTGGGTGTTAAAGCTGAAATGTAATGGTCATTAATATTATGTTCATCATTATGCTCATTATTATTTTGATTAAGGACTAAAATAATTTTCATGGTTCAAATTTATAAAATTAGACTATATTAGTGACATAATAATAATAACAATAATAACACCAACTATAGGGCAAAAGTTGGTATGATAAATTTAATCACAACACGAAATTAAATTTATTGAAGAAGTTGTGAAATCATTGACTTCTCATTGGTTCCATCAACAATGCACTTATAACTTCTTAATTAAGTAATGCAAAATTAATTTACAAATACATCACCGTTGGGCAGAAATATAAGTAAACTAATTATAAATAATTTGCTAATACCGTATGATGTCCTAAAATTTTAAGTCACCGTTGGGCTATCTCACAATCCTTAGACACCAAACGTGACTTGATATGACTTTTCATTCACCATGATTATTTCAACTAGTAGACTTCCGTTGGACCGACAACTAATCTCAATAATTAGACAGTCATAAAACCATAAAAAATAAAAATAAAAAAGTTTTGAAAAGCCCTATTCATTTAAATCTCATCAACAGAAAATCATTATCTTTGAATAAGAGGTATATTTACCTTCTGTTTAAAAAAAAATTATACTGAATGGTGATACATAAGTAAAGTAACAATAATTCCATGTCTCAACTATTAAGGCATACAATAATAACAAGATTAAAGGAACTACTTCACATTACGTATCAAAGTTCAGTTATATTTCAAACTTCGGTTAGTCACGCTTTAAATATAATAATTAAATGGTTAGTCAATATTGCACGAACCTATAAATTAATCATAGTGTAAATGTGATTATTGTAAAGTACTTCCCAGCACATAAAGCTATAAAAATAAGTGATCAGTTAATATAAAATTAGTACGATATTTAAGTGTGATTTATGGTTAGTCAATATTGCACTATTAAGTCATAACTTTTAGTGAAATTAAGTGTTTATATCGAAGTTGTAATGTTACAAAAAAAATTGAAATTACATGTTGACCCAAAATATTTGGTTACCAAACATCTGATTCAATAATGGCACCCATTCAATGACGAAAAGAGTTAACAATGTTACGTGCCTATTTAATTGAACAGACAACTGATATTGAATATTTATATGTTACCCCGTATGTTTATATAAATCGAGATATTAACAAAAATTAAATAATCTAAAACATCCAATAAAATTAATAGTTGAAATGTAAAGACACATAAGATTAAGTGACAAAACCATTAAGAAAATTTAATATTAATCGTCGATGTTTCTCACTGATCATAATTTCAATTAATTGGATAGTTCTATCAATAGTTGGTTTTAATACTCTTCTTTTCTTTTCCTTTTTATTCTTATCGTAATAAATAAAAGAATGCATAAGAGTAGATCTCATTAAAAAAAAAAAATTTTGGCAGAAACCTTTTAGTATCCAAATTAAAGTTTAACTTTTTCAAAAGTGTCCATTATAAACGTAAGTAGTTTTCTTAAATGTTTTCATATGACTTTTTATTTCTTTTGAAAACATAAGGAAAAAAAAATTAAAATGAGTATCATGCCAAGTATACTAATGAATTACATGAAACATAATATTTAGTGGATCATGTCATATAATCATCCGAAATAATTTGTCTTATAAGTATACATCAACACACAAGTTATTAATATTACAAATCAAATAGACATAGAAATCAATGAAACATAAAGTGTGGTGATTTAGACCATAACATGCAAACAGTACTACGATGGAAAATTAAGTTATAATCTTTAATCAGTGACCAGTACTACGATGGAAAATTAAGTTATAATCTTTAATCAGTGACCATGCATGTACTTTTACACATTTCAAAGATTAATTCGGATTCTAATATATATGAAATTTTGTTTGCTCTGGTACAACATGTTAGACATAACATAAACATCATATAATTCATTAAATAAAGATTAAGACATAAAGATGTAAGGCTTACTTGAATGGAAAGATGAAGCCATAAGAACACAACTAGGATGTTTGATCTTCTACTTGATCCTCTCCTTTAGTGATGGACTAAGAGTAATTGTAATGTGTTGTTGTTGTGTATTACATAGAGGTGAAGAATGAGCCTCTATTTATAGGAGAGGTTAAGGAGGGATCAACTCCAAATATTAAAGAGTATGCAACTTAATATCTCCCATCAAGATTAGTTAAGTGCATTCATTATGGTATTTTAAGTATGATCATAAAAGACAACATGTCATGAGTCTTGTAATCTCACCATATCAATAAGATGGTAACTTATTATTAATAATCATATCTTGTGATCTCACCATATCAATAAGATTGTGACTTGTTATTAATAGGTTAGGACACATTAATGTAGGAGTAATAAATAAGTCTAACAAATGTCAGTGCTATCGTTTTATATAACCCTTTCACTTGTAAGTCCAAGAAACTTCCAGTTCCTCCTATTCCGAATGATTGGTCGCTTTGTGGATACGGATTTGGCTACTGTTCTACCCCGAATGACCTAATAATTGTTAGGTTTAGAGCATCTTCTTCCGATATTTGTGATGTCTATGACATCAAAAGGGATTCGTGGAGCTCATGGAATACAAACATTTACAACGTTGGGTTGTTTAAATATCCAGTCGCTACGTTTGTAAATGGATGTTTGTATTGGGTTAAAACGAAGAATGAGTTGATTGTCCTCAGTGTTAAAGATATGGTCTTTTTTGAGATAACTGTACCGTGTACGAATTATATCAATTGTCTAGGTACAATAAATGGATGCCTTTGTTTACTCAAACGGATCACTGTGTCGAGCTTCGAGTTGTGGGGTGAGGAAGGAACACTGTATTGAGAGCTCATGGGATAATACACATTCATTTACGCTAGGTTTTATAGACTATTGGAACTTGCGCACTCTTAAGATTTTGGATGATGGAAGAATTCTTATAGTGAATCGCTCTGATCAACTAATTATCTACGATATTTTAAGAGGCTCGTATAAAAAGCTTAAAATTTGGTCACGTGACAACTGCAAGTACTCTAGTTTGCACTACGTAGAGTACGTGGAGACTTTGGTTTCACCTTTAGATGCTCTTGAAATTGGATGTGAGAAAGAAGAAATCGGAGATGATGATAAAGGAAAAAATCTGCAATTGCAATGTTTTACATGATATTAATATGATTTGGTTAGTTTGTTGTTAATGATATTTTTAAGTATTTGAATATAGGTTCGCTTTCTTATTAGTAATGAGTATTATTAATCTATAACTAAAATCCACCGCCGATTCCTTCGTTTGGCTAGGCCAAAACGACATCAATAAACAAACAAAAATCCCCAAACTTTTACCATCTTACCCTTCTAAACCCCCAAACAAGGGGTCAAAAGGTAACTTCATAATTTAAATAACAAATCTTAAATTAACTCCACCCAAATTTTCAACTGGATGTATATCATTTAGTATATGTAGTTGATTAGTTAAGATTATATTTACCATGGATTATATTGATTACGGTAATTGCATCTTATGAGGGGCCTTCTCAGAAGACTGCTCACTCCGTCTTGGTGTTAGGAACCTTTTTAAGATCTGGTTTTACTTTTGGTACTGGATGGATCATAAAATAATAATAATGGGCACCACCCGCTGGAAAATCTTAATAACTTTACATATAACTTTTTGGGAAAATTGTTTGAAAATGCATTGAACTTTCGTTAAATTCCTATTGTACGCAACAACGGAGTCAATGAGGTGGTTTGGGGATGTTGAGCATCCCCCAAGTGAACCACCGACACCTAATTTGTATGTTCATTTTTTTTGAAATAACAAGAAGCATCCCCTATAAATGCATATTAGCTTTTGTATATCTCTAGTCCAATTGTGTATGGGCCAGCACACTAAACTCATTATATTAATTTCTAGTTTAATCAATAATTATTATTATTATTATTTTATAAAGGGCCCACTAATATTAAGGGGTTAATATCTCAATTTTTAAGCGCGGATTAATAGTGAAGGTTTGGAATTTCCCTCTGCCAACTGCCGTAACTACGATAAAGAGGTTTCATTAAATTTTGAGTTTCACTCTATTCTGCTTGTTTTCCTTCTCAAATTTCTTTAGCTCATTTAATCTTTATTGTTCTTCATTTGATTTCATGTATGAGTTATTAGTCTAATTTTCACAATCTTACCAATCAAACATATTGGTTATTCGTATCTCTTTAGTTTGTCTCTCAAATTTGTAATTTTATTATTTCTTATTAATATTAAGAGTTAGTATTACAATTGTTTTTTGTTATACTTTTTTGATTTGAATTTGAATTATTATTTTTCTTTAATTTAGAGTATTAATTACATATATGATATATGATTTTGTTCAATGAGATTAGGTTAACCATGCCTTCAAAAAGAACAATGTTTGATTTTTTTAAACCAACATTGTTGATGATCACCGGTGACAACAAGAAGTAGATAATGTTACGGAAGATGTTCCTAATAACTCCCAAGCACATGTTGGTGATGATTATATTATGGATGAATCTCCTAGAGTTGAAAGTGTAAACGTAGATTTGGTGGTGATTATATTGTTTGATTCTTTACATTGAGAGGGATATTGTAGAAACCCTTTCTATTGATGACATAATAGATGATTTCGCTACTAAAAAAAACGTAGGCGTGTTCGACTTCAAATGCTAAAGGTGCAATATTAACTAACTAACTTTTTGGTGTATGTTTTATACACATTTAACTTATACAATTATTATAACTATTTTATAGGTTACTTAATGAGATAACGGATGACGCATGGTCAGTAGTTACTAATCTATTTTTTTATGATTTCTTTTGAAAAACTTGTTCTTTTATTTTAAAATGGTTGTTGTTTTCTTTCGTTCATAATGATACATTGTCATTGTATCTGAATGGATTTGTTATCATTGATCGTTAATTACGTACATAGAATGTTTATTATTGATTAAGTGATTATGTTGAAAAAAAATTTATTGCGTAAGCATCCCCTATCCTGAAATCCTGGCTTCGTCTCTGATTGTATGCATCAAACTATCAAAACTTATATTGTATGTATTCAACTTTTAAATATGCACTATTGTATGCAAGTCCATGACTTATACATCAAGTAACAAGTCACCAACATTAATTCTTTGACGTAGTTAGTTCCTCAACCTAATGAAATCATAGATATCTAATGAACCTTTTATGTGCTCTGTATTGGTGTTACGAACCTTTTTAAGGTCTGCTTTTACTGGATGGATCATAAAATAATAATACTTTACATATAACTTTTGTTGCTCAGGTTTGAAGTCAAGTTGTGTAGTGATAAGATGAAACTTTATGTGCTCTAAAAATGATATGAATATGTCAGCCCGGTTATTATTATAAAAAGATTAAAAACTGTAGAGGACAATAAGTGAAAAATAATGTATGTTTATAAGTGCAAGTGTATGTTTATTTGAAAGGAAAATGGGTTAAACGGGTTTTACTTTTAGAGGTCATAGAGGTTGCCTGTTCCGATATTTACTTATTAGTCTCACTTTAAAAGTCTTAAGTTTGAATCTTTACAAGTAACAGTGGGCTACTTTTAGATGGATATAGGCAGAAATTATAACCCATTTGTGAGATGCCTATAAATCGGTCCATTTGACATTGTAACCTGTATTTTAACCCACACTAATATGTTAATAATTATCAGTTTATTGGTTTAACTTTCAAGAAACGTTTATAAGTGGTTTGTTTATATGGATAGCAGGAATAAAGAGGAGCCAAAAGCTAAGCCAGAACAAATGGTATCTTTACATATTCTAATATTTTACTTATCCGTTTTGACCCATTAACTATGACTGTCTCAAAAACGAAGTTACGATTTGAAAATTATGTGTTAACGAAAACAGTCCCACGAAACTGCACATGTTGTTTACTGCAGATACCTATTATGCTTCAGCATACGCAACTTCCCGTTTTCACACTCTATTAAAACCTGGTCACCCTTTGACAAACCAATACATATCTTATACCATTATATACCATTATGAAGCTTGTCAGGAATACTTTCTAGCTCAATTAATACTTTTTTATCAAAATTTGAACATTCTCAACTTACGAGCCCGCAAAGTAGTTCCGGTCCGGAAGTCGATTTTTTGACACTTTAAGTAAAATGATAAAACGCTTCTTTTGATGACTCAAATTTCAATCCGGCTGACTTGGACTAACCAAATTCATGTCACAACTCAGAAATACATGCTGGACGTGCTGGTGCTTATGGGTCAAAATAGGCTCTTATGACCCTAATGGGTCATAATCTCCCATTTCAACAAACGACTACCCAAAACTGATTTTCAAAACACCAAAAATTACAGAATCATTTAACTAGACATATGGAACATGTCTACATTGACCGTTACCCAAATTGACACTAATTGACCCAAATGGGTTAAGTCCCCAAATGATCAACAAAATGACTTTTCATTTTTTTGACTATAATTTCACTATCATATCACTATCAAAGCTGTCACAATTTGACCATAAGACTGATATATATGAACATACTTCCAAATGGACCAAATGGTACAGTTATTTACCATTTACCACACTTGACCACAAAACAGGCAAAACAAGAGGTTCCAGAGCTTGATTCAAAAGAGAACTAAGGGAGCTTACTTAGTCAATTCGAGTTAATTAAACAAAGAATTCACATTGCAAAACATCCGACAATAAAAAAATAATCTGTTTCAAAAGATACATGAATTATCTTGTGCCCTATTGCTCATAATTCCTGTAAAAGCAAGGTGTTTTTCAAAGGGTTAAAGCCAAAAATAGGCTACAAACTTACACAAATGTACCGATGTCGCCCACAAACTCATTTCCGTCCTACTGTCGCCTACAAACTTTCAAAAAATGTGCTAATATCAACATTTTATAGTTTTGACCTGTTACAGACTAATTTTAACCTGATTTTTTTTTTTTTTTTTTTACGAATTAAGATCCAATCCACGAACGACACGTGTTGATTTTAACCAGTTTAGCCGGTAGCAAGTTATTTTTGTTTATATTGGTACACTTTTTGAAAGTTTTTGTTTACATCGGTACACTTTTTGAAAGTTTGTAGGCGACAATAGGACGGAAATGAGTTTTGGGCGACATCGGTACATTTGTGTATGTTTGTAGCCTATTTTTGGCTTTAACCCTTTTTCAAAATAGTTGGACAATCCACGCCTTGTTGATCTATGGTAAACACATGTTCTAATGTTGCTACACCATCCACCACCCTGTAACAAATACAATTAGAATCAAGATATAACACATAAAGTGTAACTGATTTTGACAAACCTCTAAATGAACAAGCCAACTGTTTGCACCGGCAACTGTTTGCACCGGGTCCAAATCCGGGGCGACTCAAATGGTACCCAGGTAATGATCATCCATGCATGCTTAAAAAAGTGAAACACACAAGAATATTTCTTAAGAGTTGTAATCCCTTGAATCCAATAATTTGCTTGAAATCCAGTGGACCAATCAGAGCGTGTGACGCGACAATCAAATGTGATTGGAAAAAAAAAATTTCAAAATTTTTTTTTTTTAAATTTTTTTTTAAAAAAATTTTTTTTTATTTTTTTTTTTAAATTTAGCATTTCAAATCCAATCACATGTGATTCTGCATGTCAAATCCAATCACATGTGATTGAAAAAAAATTCAATTTTTTTTTTCAACAAAAAATTTCAACCGGAAACAGACTTTAAATTCGGTGATTTGATCAATTTTGTTAGCGTTTCGTGATCATATCTTTAAAATTTCAGACTTTAATTCGGTGATTTGATCAAGTTTTGATCAAAAACTTGGTGTTTAAAGGTTTTGGCACAAACTTACTGAAATTGGTCATTTTACTAAAAAAAAAATTCAACCACATGTGATTGGATTTGACAGGCAGAATCACATGTGATTGGCATGCAGAATCACATGTGATATACTGCATGTCAAATCCAATCACATGTGATTGAAAAAAAAAATTCAAAAAAAAAATTTCGAAAAAAAATTCGAAAAATAAAACATTTGTTATCAATATTGTGGCCGACAACTTTTGTATATACAACCAAAAACATGTGAATTGCATTTGGATAAATTGTGCAGTTGTGAATGACTTTATGTAGTATAAATATCGAACAAATGTAAGCATATCAATACACCATTCTTAAAATATAGAATATTTGCTCTCTTCTTCACTCTTCTATAATATCAATATTAGTAATATATTGTCAAGAATCAAGCCTTGAAAAGGTAGTTATAAACTCTTAAATTATAACACGTTATCAGCACGAAGTGCTCCGTATAATCAAGGTTTATCTAAGCAAGCACAAGTCATTAATCAAGATAAGAAATTCTTTAACGATATCTTCTATTATTTATTGGTAAGGTAAATATTATTATCATCATAAGTAAAATTATATTTCTGTAATCTAACTTTTATTAACTTCACTAACATTTATATTTATGTTATTCAAGTTATATATGGTCGTTTATACCTCCTGAATTATATTTATGTAATCTAACTTTTATTAACTTCACTAACATTTATATTTATGTTATTTAAGTTATATATGGTCGGTTATACCGCCTGAATTATATTTCTGTAATCTAACTTTTATTAACTTCATTAACATTTATATTTATGTTATTTAAGTTATATATGGTCGGTTATACCGCCTGAATTATATTTCTATAATCTAACTCTTATTAACTTCACTAACATTTATATTTATGTTATTTAACATTTATGATTACTTATGCAATTAATCATTATTTATTTTATGCATACTAATGTTTATTCTTAAAATTTATTATTTATGCATAATATGTTTATTCTCTTAATCTTCGTATTTATACTAAACGTATTTATACTAATTGTATTTATACTAAATGTATTTATAGTAATCGTATTTGTACTAATAAAATTCTTTTATTAAAATTATTATTAATACAACGAGTACATAACAGTCGTTAACGTCAACCAACGACGTTACAACGGTCATATATACATAACAGTTGTTAACGTCAACTGACGACGTTACAACGACTATATTTTTCAAATATAAAATAAACATCTCCGATTTCACATTTTCACAAATCAATCTTCATTTTCTCAGATTACCATTCTAAAAAAAAAAAGTTTTTTATAAAGATGATTCACACAAGGATGATTTTTCCTATTGTATTGGTCATACTAACTATCATCATTGTTGCTAATATACCACCGGGTGAACCTATATTCTATCCTGCTCTTGTGATTTTATCATTGGTAATCATGCCATTATTCTGTTGTTTGCTACTTATGAATTTAAAATGATTCTAATTTCATTTTATTATTTGTCTATGAATAGAAGTTGATTATGATTATGATTTATGTTGTTCATTTTTTTGATAATAGAAAATGTCGAATTTGAAAAGGCTTAAATTTTGTAACATCCCGCGTTTTTCCGTTAAATTTATTTTTAACACCGTCTTTTTTTTAAATAATATCTTTCGCTATTTAAATTCTCAATTTCCGTTGACTAACGTTTATAATATTCTCGTTATTTAATTATAACATCACTCGTCTACTCGAGCGTTTTTAAAATATTTCGTTTGGTTAATTCCCGCACCCGCTTTGAAACTCGAGGGACCGGAGTTGCCAAATGGGCAAACTAGTTGACTAGGTCAACTAGTCAACCCATTTTCTCCACCATTCAATCCCTCCATCTCTCTCTCTTTCTTTCTTTTTTTTCTCTCAAGAACACAAACATAATTCATCATCTAAATTCGGATCGGGAAGCAAACTTCAAAACAAATTACATATTCGTGATCCTCTCATCATCCTCTTCGATTTGGTACCAATTTCATCCATTTTGGGTAACATTTCTAAAACTCTAGATTTCTCTAAATTCGTGTTTTTGATTTGAAATGGTGTTAGTTAGTGTCAATGGCTCGTGTCTAGCATGAATATATGTTTGGTTTGCTCGATTTGTTGTTTTTGGAGTAACTAGCATGAACTTGAAATGGGTGTGCTTAATCCTTGATTTTGGATGAGTTAATGTTGTTAGATTATTAAAGTGCATGTTTTAATTGTGTTACTAGTATCACTAGCTTCGTTTGGATGTGTAGGTTGATTAAGAAAACTTCAAAAACCCGATTAATGATTTTGTGATGTTTGACTAGGGTTTGATAGTTCTTGACATGAACATTTGGATGTTTAAATGCCATGGAATGTTAATTGTTAGTGTTTAGTAGTAATGTATGCTTCATTACCTTCAAAACGGCATATCATATGTGTGAATTGGATTCCCGAAACTTAAAATGCAATTGATGAACTTGAAACTTTGAAAATGGACTTTTAAACGATCACTTGACGAGAAATCGGTTATGGAAAATGTTGTTTTTGTTTGATGATAAGTGCTTAGTTGTGTTCCTTGTCAAAAGAGCTTTCCAACGGTATAAGATACGTCTTCTAGTTGTTTACGGTTTGCGTTTTATGGTTGTTTGAAGTTTTGACCAAGACTTGAACAATTGAAACTGACCTGGTACCAGGCCACGGCCATTGTCGCGCCGCGGAGCAATTTGTCGCGCCGTGGCCCAAAGGGTGATTTTAGAACATGTTTTTCAGGCTTTCTGACCTTCAAAATAGGCATTTGTCGCGCCGCGGAGCAATTTGTCGCGCCACGACAATTGCCTGTTTCATCCGAACTTCAGCAAACTTGTTTTGGCCATAACTTTTTGACCGTAACTCCGTTTTCGATGAATCAAATATCGTTGGAAACGTAATAAGATTTCCTTTCTAATGGTAAGGTTTTGAAATGTCAACTCAAACTTTATTACAATCGTTCTAACATGCTTTTATACTTGATTCTTGCATGAAACTTGACAACGTGATTCACATGCTATACTATTCGAGTCGTAACGAGCCATAGGACTAATTGAATACATTTCACCCGACCTTGTGTCGTAACCGGTTAATTGATACAACTTACTTGTTTAGGTCAAGGCTAAGCAACTTTCATGCACACGTTTACTTGTTGAAGTACCTTTATACTCGTGCACTCGAGGTGAGATCATAGTCCCACCTTTTCAACAACTTTTATTCTTTTAAATCGTGGGCTGAGAAACATATACATTACATACTTATATACATTTCACATGTATATATACTTTTCATACTTTTATACTTTGAACACAAATACGAATACAAAGATACAGGCGAGTTAGAACAAAAGTCCTCAATCCAATTATCATTAGTTCCACTTGCAGGGTGTAAGTGTAAGCGAGTGATTATGTTGTGTGGCCATACGGGTTTAACGAACCCTCATTCAGACGGTTCGCTACCGTTAGTGGATGAAATATAATTTCAACGTGCATAGTGTATGTTCTAACACTATATTCAAAATTCAGAGGGAAGATTCAGTTAAGCTTTGGTAATTGGGTGCTCGCAATACAAACTACATTCTTCGGAATAAATACGATTTGGATAATCATCTATACAAACTATTGTGGTTCAAAATATAACGTTTACAAATACACCTATGATTTCACCAACGTTTTTCGTTGACAGTTTTCTATATGTTTCTCAGGTTCATACTTGGCTATTTGATACATGCTTCCGCGTACACTCATATTTGCTTGGGGTCAAGCATACATGCATACACTCTGATTATTTGCTTGGAGTCAAGATACATACATACATACGCTAGTGATAGCACCTTTGGATTCAAACTTTTGTTTACATACTTACGCTATTTATAGCAACTGTGTTTTTAAACTAATTATGTCGCAAGTTATTTCATTTATACTTTATGACTTTTGTAAACTTAGACTTGTTGTCGATCCGTTTGGTAAACTAAACTTTGTAAGTCTTGTACTTTTCAAATGAATGCGACATAATTTTGGTCAAACGAGTCTCATATAGGGACTACGACCACGTAACGGGACCTAAGTAGTCGGCGCCGTCAATGACGATTTGGTCGGGTCGCTACAGATGGTATCAGAGCGTTGGTTGTAGGGAACTAGGACGTGCATTAGTGTGTCTAACAGAGTCGTTAGGACGCATTAGTGAGTCTAGACTACAACCGGATAGTTAGCATTTGCATTCTGACATACATTGCTATAGATAGCACTTACTTGACTACTTGTGCATTATACTTGAATCATTCTTAGGCAAACTTTTTAATGGTACCCAACCTTCATCATACGAACTCGTATTCCGCCAATTTTTGGTAAAACACGTGAATTCAAGATTCATACGCGTACGGATGACCGCGACTTCGTTAGCTACTCTAGCTCGGGAACTCAAATTCTTTGGTTGTTATCCACCCCGTCTTAGCTTACTATCCATGAATATTGTAAAGTCACTGTCACTACTCTAGATGAGTATCGTCATCACCATTTATCGCTACGGTTGCGTAGTACTTGTTATCATGACTTGTTACTCTTTTCATACCTAAATACATTATTGTTTGAATCGTTTATACCCTTCCCGCGGGGAAACGCTTCTTTAGAGTTGTAGAAACTATTTCGATTTAATACAAGTCACGTTTGAGACGTCGTTACATTTTGTTCATTTTAGATTTTCGCGATGACACGAACTTGAATCTATAGAGTGATGTGGGAATGGAGGTATGAGTTAGCGTAATATAACGACACTCGATCAACGTGGTTATATTACGGTAAGACATACCAAAGTTCTAGTGACACGTGATGGTGGTTAGACTCGATCAACCTAAACACCACCATGTGCCATGTACATGACTTCATCTTTTCATGGTTGGACATCCGAAAACTCCGAGAATATTTATAACAACCATACCGGGGACACACCTTCAATTATTGTCAAATTATATTTATGCTTCCGAATGAATTACCGATTCCATTCGACTTCAACCGTATGTCACACGGGTATACTAGCTCGTCCTCGCACAGTCTTGTTGACTAACTGCAATTTACTCGTTATGCTCACATCGGGGCGGAACTTCCCTCTCACCACACTCGTACTTCCGGTTCAGGAAATCTTTATTCTAAACTCCCAATGGAGGGAGGGACTCTCCACGTTATACTAGTATTCGCCTCGAGGGTGAATAGTCTCGACGAACGTATTTGAAAACCGATAAATCTTCCGCGACGCGAATTTTCTTGAGAAACTTGTCCTAACTAACGTTTTCAATTCCTAGCAAACGTGTTCAATATGCCTTAGGGAAATGTACCCCGTTTTGGATCGAGATCCTCGTTTCACTTCTAGATTTTGGAGTACCTTACAAAAAGCCTCGGGACCGCGTTTAGACATGAGCACCGCGTACCATCCACAACCCGACGGACCGAACAAACATGCGATTTAAACCTTGGAAACCATAATACAAGTTTGTATTACCAACTTCAAACTTACTTGAGAAAAGTATTTTCCTTAAACCGAATCCTCGTACTACAATGATTTTCATTCGATTCTTAACGTCACTCCTTTTGAAACCACATGTGACCGGAAACGTCATTCTCCTTTGTCGAACCAAGTAAACGATGATCAATTCACCGGGGCCGAGGTTATTCATGAGCAACCGAGAAAATTTATTCATATTCGGGTAAAACCCTACGCGACTCGTAATCACCAAGAGCTACGCCGATGTTAGACGTAAACATTTCAAATTCCACGTGGGAAACCGCGTCACGTTAAAAGTCGCACCTTGAGGAGGTGTAGTCCGTTTCGGGAAACATAGAAAACAAAATTCGTGATATTTTAATCCTTTTGAAATCTTGGGGAGTTTTGGACCCGTTGCTAGCCGTTTAGATTTTCCGACCCATTTTGAGTCTCCGTTTATCCTACATTCGATGTATCAACTCAAAGACGTGTTTTGCGAAACGAGAACTTGTTATCTCCTTTGATGAACTCACTATCGACGATAAACCTCACTTCCTAGGAGGACCGATTGAAACCATGAATCATGGAAGCCAAACCTTAAAACAACATATGATCCCGACCGTCAAAATTCGTGGAAATACTCAAGGACGTACCTTCACTTATTCGTAGAATTTACAACGCAAGATCTCGAGTAAGATTCAACAACTACTACTTCCAACTAAATTTCGGGACGAAATTTCTTTTGAGGTGTGGATAATGTAACATCCCGCGTTTTTCCGTTAAATTTATTTTTAACACCGTCTTTTTTTTAAATAATATCTTTCGCTATTTAAATTCTCAATTTCCGTTGACTAACGTTTATAATATTCTCGTTATTTAATTATAACATCACTCGTCTACTCGAGCGTTTTTAAAATATTTCGTTTGGTTAATTCCCGCACCCGCTTTGAAACTCGAGGGACCGGAGTTGCCAAATGGGCAAACTAGTTGACTAGGTCAACTAGTCAACCCATTTTCTCCACCATTCAATCCCTCCATCTCTCTCTCTTTCTTTCTTTTTTTTCTCTCAAGAACACAAACATAATTCATCATCTAAATTCGGATCGGGAAGCAAACTTCAAAACAAATTACATATTCGTGATCCTCTCATCATCCTCTTCGATTTGGTACCAATTTCATCCATTTTGGGTAACATTTCTAAAACTCTAGATTTCTCTAAATTCGTGTTTTTGATTTGAAATGGTGTTAGTTAGTGTCAATGGCTCGTGTCTAGCATGAATATATGTTTGGTTTGCTCGATTTGTTGTTTTTGGAGTAACTAGCATGAACTTGAAATGGGTGTGCTTAATCCTTGATTTTGGATGAGTTAATGTTGTTAGATTATTAAAGTGCATGTTTTAATTGTGTTACTAGTATCACTAGCTTCGTTTGGATGTGTAGGTTGATTAAGAAAACTTCAAAAACCCGATTAATGATTTTGTGATGTTTGACTAGGGTTTGATAGTTCTTGACATGAACATTTGGATGTTTAAATGCCATGGAATGTTAATTGTTAGTGTTTAGTAGTAATGTATGCTTCATTACCTTCAAAACGGCATATCATATGTGTGAATTGGATTCCCGAAACTTAAAATGCAATTGATGAACTTGAAACTTTGAAAATGGACTTTTAAACGATCACTTGACGAGAAATCGGTTATGGAAAATGTTGTTTTTGTTTGATGATAAGTGCTTAGTTGTGTTCCTTGTCAAAAGAGCTTTCCAACGGTATAAGATACGTCTTCTAGTTGTTTACGGTTTGCGTTTTATGGTTGTTTGAAGTTTTGACCAAGACTTGAACAATTGAAACTGACCTGGTACCAGGCCACGGCCATTGTCGCGCCGCGGAGCAATTTGTCGCGCCGTGGCCCAAAGGGTGATTTTAGAACATGTTTTTCAGGCTTTCTGACCTTCAAAATAGGCATTTGTCGCGCCGCGGAGCAATTTGTCGCGCCGCGACAATTGCCTGTTTCATCCGAACTTCAGCAAACTTGTTTTGGCCATAACTTTTTGACCGTAACTCCGTTTTCGATGAATCAAATATCGTTGGAAACGTAATAAGATTTCCTTTCTAATGGTAAGGTTTTGAAATGTCAACTCAAACTTTATTACAATCGTTCTAACATGCTTTTATACTTGATTCTTGCATGAAACTTGACAACGTGATTCACATGCTATACTATTCGAGTCGTAACGAGCCATAGGACTAATTGAATACATTTCACCCGACCTTGTGTCGTAACCGGTTAATTGATACAACTTACTTGTTTAGGTCAAGGCTAAGCAACTTTCATGCACACGTTTACTTGTTGAAGTACCTTTATACTCGTGCACTCGAGGTGAGATCATAGTCCCACCTTTTCAACAACTTTTATTCTTTTAAAT
The DNA here is from genome assembly GCF_046630445.1 of Rutidosis leptorrhynchoides. Classification (NCBI taxonomy): domain Eukaryota; kingdom Viridiplantae; phylum Streptophyta; class Magnoliopsida; order Asterales; family Asteraceae; genus Rutidosis; species Rutidosis leptorrhynchoides. The sequence goes on from NC_092335.1 coordinate 483,691,795, forward strand.
CGTGGGCTGAGAAACATATACATTACATACTTATATACATTTCACATGTATATATACTTTTCATACTTTTATACTTTGAACACAAATACGAATACAAAGATACAGGCGAGTTAGAACAAAAGTCCTCAATCCAATTATCATTAGTTCCACTTGCAGGGTGTAAGTGTAAGCGAGTGATTATGTTGTGTGGCCATACGGGTTTAACGAACCCTCATTCAGACGGTTCGCTACCGTTAGTGGATGAAATATAATTTCAACGTGCATAGTGTATGTTCTAACACTATATTCAAAATTCAGAGGGAAGATTCAGTTAAGCTTTGGTAATTGGGTGCTCGCAATACAAACTACATTCTTCGGAATAAATACGATTTGGATAATCATCTATACAAACTATTGTGGTTCAAAATATAACGTTTACAAATACACCTATGATTTCACCAACGTTTTTCGTTGACAGTTTTCTATATGTTTCTCAGGTTCATACTTGGCTATTTGATACATGCTTCCGCGTACACTCATATTTGCTTGGGGTCAAGCATACATGCATACACTCTGATTATTTGCTTGGAGTCAAGATACATACATACATACGCTAGTGATAGCACCTTTGGATTCAAACTTTTGTTTACATACTTACGCTATTTATAGCAACTGTGTTTTTAAACTAATTATGTCGCAAGTTATTTCATTTATACTTTATGACTTTTGTAAACTTAGACTTGTTGTCGATCCGTTTGGTAAACTAAACTTTGTAAGTCTTGTACTTTTCAAATGAATGCGACATAATTTTGGTCAAACGAGTCTCATATAGGGACTACGACCACGTAACGGGACCTAAGTAGTCGGCGCCGTCAATGACGATTTGGTCGGGTCGCTACAAATTTGCTCCTTTAGAATCAAGTGGGAGCAACTACTTAACATGAGTTATGAATGTAGAAAAACATCTCGAATTAATCGGTCTTTTAAAAACCCTGAATGAAAATAACAATTGTTCCGAACAAGAGAAAGGAATAGCAAGTATTTTTCTTAGCAAACATATTGACGAGTCCTTAGAATCTACATATTATATGATCGAAGATCCAAGTGTATTATGGAAAATACTCAAAGATAGATACGATATTAATTATCAAGAAATAACGGTGATCCATGAAAGAATAAAATTGAAGATGTTAGTAGACGCTCTTATAAGAATCCCGGAGATTCTTATTAATGATCTGGTAACGTGGATCATCAGTCTAATATTTCTTGAATGCATGAATATCTTATTTATCTCTACAAATAAGTCCCAAAAGAAAAGAAAACGAGAGTGAATTTGTTGAAAAATTTTGATTAAATAATCCCTGAGCTACCTTGAGACTTGAATGATTTGAATTTTCTAAGATGCCTAGCTTGTTATGTATCACTCATAAATAAATGGTTTTAGACCATAATGCATATGTTTATTAAGTGTTATCTTTTATGTACTTCAGATTGTAACTTGTTTGCAGGTAATATAATTTGATTATCTTGCTGAAATATAACTCATTATTTGCTTATCTTATTTAAAGTTTTAGTATGAATCCTACTGAAATACAACATCAATTAAATGGTAAAGACCTATGTATTGCAGATAGTGGTAACATACACACTATGATCAAATCTAAGAAATATTTCATTGATTTAAATCAAATGAAGGAATTATAAATACTATATCAGGTCTTGCAAACTTGATATAAGGAACAGAAAAGGCAAAAATTCATATTACCAAATGGTACGAATTTTCTGATAAACAATGCTTTGCTTTCTCCCAAATCAAAGAGAAATTTGTTAAGTTTCTATGATATATATCATAATGGATATGATTATCAGTCAATGATAACCGAAAATGAGAAATACCTACGTAGCATCGAAAAGCGCATATGATGAAAAGCGCAACGCATATGATTAAAAGCGCATATGATAAAAATCGCATATGATGAAAAGCGTAGTGCATATGATTAAAAGCGCATATGATAAAAAGCGCATATGATGAAAAGCGCAGCGCATATGATTAAAAGGGCAGCGCATATGATTAAAAGCGCATATGATAAAAGGCGCATATGATGAAAAGCGCAGCGCATATGATTAAAAGCGCAGCGCATATGATTAAAAGCGCAGCGCATATGATTAAAAGCGCATATGATGAAAAGCGCAGCGCATATAATGAAAAGCACATATGGTGATTAATGAAAAACACATATGGGTGATTAATGAAAAGAATATTGAGAAAGAATCACCAATGTTTCTTGAAAGAATTCAAGGTTATATATATGGACCAATTCATCCATCATGTGGACCATTTTGATATTTAATGGTTCTAATAGACGCATCTAGCGGATGGTCTCATGCTTGTGTGTTATCAAGCCGTAATATGATATTTGCAAAGTTTCTTGCACAAATTATTAAATTGAGAACACATTATTCTGATTACACCATTAAAAGGATGAAACTTGATAATGCTGGTGAGTTAACATCTCAAACATTTAATGATTATTATATGTCTACAGGGATTGTTGTTGAACATCCAGTTGCTCATGTGCATACACAAAATTGGTTTAGCTGAATCAATAGATAAACGCTTGCAGATAATAACTAGACAATTTGTAATGAGTACAAAACTCTCAATATTTATATGGGAACATGTAAATGTACATGATGCGACATTAATTCGCATTAAACTAAGTGCAAGTCATAAATATTCTCCATTACCAACTTAATTTTGGTCGAGAGACAAATATTTTTCATCTTAGAACATTTGGTTGTGCAGTGTATTTTTAATTGCACCACCGCAACAAATGGTTCCTCAAAGAAGGATTGAAATATATGTTGGATATGAAACATCTTCAATCATAAAATATATTGAATCCATGACGGGTGATGTTTTTACAGCACGTTTTTTGCTGATTGTCATTTTAATGAAAAATTGTTCCCTAGATTAGAGGGAGAAATGAAAAATAAAATAAAATGATGTTTCATAATGTGAACATCAATTAAGGTAACTTGATACTCGCACAAAAGAATGCGAAACAAAAAATTCAAAAAAATAAAAAAATAAATAATGCATATGCAAGAACTTGCGAATAAATTGACCGATGAATTTACAGATGCAAAAAGAGTGACTAAATCATATATAAGCAGTAAATGCTCTAGCAAGAACTGAAATTCTAAAAGCTGGCAATAATGTCACTCATGAGTCTTTTGTCACGTCTGAAACGTGGAAGACAAATTAGTTCCAAAAATAAAAATCCTCGAAAAGGAAAATCAGCTGAGCTGATAATGAGGTAAAAAAAAGGTGTTCAAGAAGAACCACAAATCAATATTCCTTCTGCAGAGGATATTGACGATGTAAATACATAAATTGCAATAAATTATGCAATATTATGGAACCGAAACAAAATGACAAATATTGATTTTTCATATAATCTTACAATGACATCATGAATAAAGATGATGATCTGGAACCAAAATCTATCATTGCATGTCAAAATAGACATGATTGGACTCAATTGGAAAATAGCAATACGAGCTGAATTTGAATCGCTCAATAAAAGAAAAATTTTCGGACCTATCATTCTCACACCTAAAGATGTGAAACGTATGAAATACAAATAAATTTTTATCCCAAAAAGAAATGAGAAAAATGAAGTTACAAGGTAAAGCTAGATTTGTAACTCAAGATTTCTCCCAAAGACCAGAAATTGATTATGAGGAAACTTAATCTCCTGTTATGGATGAAATTACTTAATCAGCCTGGCAGTTTCTAAAAATTTAGAAATGCATCTCATGGATGTTATTACTACTTATTTAAATGAATCACTTGATAGTGATATATATATAAATATACATGAAGGGTTAAGGTATTAGATGCATCAAATGCAAAACCCAATGAAATGTATTCGATTAAATTACAAAGATCTTTATATGGGTTGAAACAATCGAGTCGTATGTGGTATAACTGATTAAGTGAATACTTGATAAGCAAATGGTATGCAAATAATCCTATTTGCCCATGTGTTTTCATTATGAAAACAACAATCGGATATGTGATCATATTTGTTTATGTTGATGATCTTAACATCATAAGGACAAATAAAGAGATCCATAAACCATTCAACTTCTAAAAGAAAGAAATTAAAATAAAAGATCTCGGAAAAATTAAGTATTGCCTTGGTTTACAAATTGAGCATATGTCTGATGGTTTACTTGTACATCAAACAACATATACTGAAAAGATTTTGAAACGTTTCAATATGGACATGGAAAAACCATTAAGTACTCATATGGTTGTTAGATCACTCAATGTTGAAGCTGATCCATTTCGTCCATGTAAAGATCATGAAAATATCCTGGGACCAGAAGTACCATATCTTAGTGCAATTGGAGCTCTTATGTATCTTACAAATTGTACAGGACTTAACATTTCTTTTGCAGTTAATTTGTTAGCAAGGTTCAGCTCAGCTCCTATCAAAAGACACTGGAATGGGATCAAACACATATTTCGATACCTTCGAGGAACTACTGATTTAGGATTATTTTATTCTAACAAATCAAAACAAGATTTGGTTGGTTATGCAAATGCAGGTTATTTATCTGATCTACATAAAGCTAAATCTCAAAATAGATATGTATTCCTAAATGGAGGTACTGCAATATCATGGCGTTCTAAAAAACAAACACTTGTTGCAACATCATCAAATCATGCCGAAGTGATTGCATTACATGAAGCTACTCGGGAATGTTTTTGGTCGAGATCAATGACACAACTCATTACTGATTCTTGTGGACTAGAACGCGATAAAAGTCTAACAATTTTGTATGAAGATAATGCAGCTTGCATAGTACAAATGAAAGAAGAGTATCAAAAGTGACAGAACAAAACATAAATGCAGACAAGATGCTAAAGCCATAGACGGTCTTAGCGGTCATAAGTTTGATGGGAAAGAACGGTATGTAGGTAAAGCTTAGAAAAAGACTGAAAGAGAATAAGAATTTAAACAGCGTTCAGCTAACCATGAAGGAGACTGTAGACAAATCACACGGGCTAAACTTGTACATAAAAGATTTAGATGATACAGTTTCAGATGAAAACCTCAGATTCTTCTCATATACTCAAGATCTCATAAAGGCCAACCAGATTGAAATGAGATATGTTCAATCCAGTAAAAACTCTGCTGATCTTTTTACCAAAACACTCCCAACTGCTATTTTCAGAACACACGTTCATAACATTGGCATGAGACATGTTCAAAAGATGTAACAGCTGAAGCGATGTCTACTTGAGGGGGAGTCAACTCCATGTTGCACTCTTTTTCCCTTAGCTAAAGTTTTTCCCACTGGGTTTTCTTTAGCAAGGTTTTTAACGAGGCAGTAACTCGTAGTTGATCTCCAATGAAATAAAGTTGTCGTTCAAGGGGGAGTGTTATAAATATTGTGGCCGACAACTTTTGTATATACAATCAAAAACATGTGAATTGCATTTGGATAAATTGTGCAGTTGTGAATGACTTTATGTAGTATAAATATCGGACGAATGTAAGCATATCAATACACCATTCTTAAAATATAGAATATTTGCTCTCTTCTTCACTTTTCTATAATCTATAATATAAATATTAGTAATATATTGTCAAGAATCAAGCGTAGTTATAAACTACTAAATTATAACAAAATTTAATTATTATTTGTTATAATTCAGTAGGCTTATAACTACCTTTGTTATATATTTTCAATGTTTGTGAAAGAAGAAATAAGAGAGTAAATTCTTATTGAAGAATGGTGTACATATCCTTACAATTGAGTGAGTATTTATAATACTAAAACTTAACTGTACATTACTCGTTTTCATCTTCAATTATAGAGTAGGTGAAATAGTAATCAATAATTCATAATTTTACTGTGCAAGATTATCAATCATCTCTATTCATCTGCATGCGTACAAAATGAGAATCCATCCATATCACAACACTCCCCCTTGGATGATAATTTTGTTTCGTTAGAGATCAACTAGTACTGCCTCGTTAAAAACCTTGCTAAAGAAAAACCCAGTGGGATAAAAACTTTAGCCAAGGGAAAAAGAGTGCAGCATAGAGTTAACTCCCCCTCAAGTGAACATCGTTGAGCTGTTACATCTTTTGAATATGCCTCATGCCAATATTGTGAACGTGTGTTTTGAAAACAGCAGTTGGAAGTGCTTTGATTAAAAGATCGGCAGAGTTTTGCTGGATTGAACATATCTCATTTCAATCTGGTTGTCCTTGATGAGATCTTGAGTGTATGAGAAAAATCTAGGAGGTATGTGTTTTGTTCGGTCACTTTTGATATACCCTTCTTTCATTTATGCTATGCAAGCTGCATTATCTTCAAAGATAGTTGTTGGATTTTTATCGCGTTCTAGTCCACAAGAATCAGTAATGAGTTGTGTCATTGATCTCAACCAAAAACATTCCCGAGTGGCTTCATGTAATGCAATCACTTTGGCATGATTTTATGATGTTGCAACAAGTGTTTGTTTTTTAGAACGCAATGATATTGCGGTGCCTCTATTTAGGAATACATATTCAGTTTGAGATTTAGCTTTATGTGGATCAGATAAATAATCTGCATCTGTATAACCAAACAAAACTTGTTTCGAGTTGTTAGAATAAAATAATTATAAACCGGTAGTTCCCCGAAGGTATCAAAATATGTGTTTGATCTCATTCCAATGTCTTTTGGTAGGAGTTGAGCTGAACCTTGTCAACAAATTAACTGCAAAAGAAATGTCAGGTCTTATACAATTTACATAATAACCCCAATTGCACTAAGATATGGAACTTCTAATCTGTAAAGATCTTTATGATCTTCACGAGGATGAAATGGATCAGTGTCAATATTGAGTGATATATCAACTAATGGTTTTGTATTTAAAAATGTTTTAAAATCTTTTTGGTATAAGTTGTTTGATGTACAAGTAAACCATTAGGCATATGCTTAATTTGCAATCCAAGTCAATACTGATCTCTTTATTTGTTCATATGATAGTATGATCATTGACATAAACAACTTACAATCACATATCCGGATATTGTTTTCTTAATAAGAACACATGTGCAAATAAGATTATTTGTATACCCCTTTTCTTATCAAGTAATCACTTAATCGGGTATACCATATGCGATCTGATTGTTTCAACCCATATAAAGACCTTTGTAATTTAATTGAGTACATTTCTTTGTGTTTTGCATTTGATGCTTCTGATATCTTAAACCCTTCATGAATATTCATGTACATATCACTATCAAGTGATTCATTTAAATAAGTAGTAATAACATCCATGAGATGCATTTCTAAATTTTAGAAACTGTTAGGCTGATTAAGTATCTAAAAGTAATTGCATCCATAACAGGTGAATAAGTTTTTCTCATAATCCATTCATGGTCTTTGAGAGAAATCTTAAGTTATAAGTCTAGCTTTATCTTGTAACTTCATTTTTTTCTCATTTCTTTTTCGGATAAAAATTCATTTTTTATCTCATACGTTTCACATCTTTAAAAGTGATAACGATTGATCCGAAAACTTTTCTTTTATTGAGCGATTCTAATTCAGCTCGTATTGCTCCTATCCATTGAGTCCAATCATGCCTATTTTGACATGCAATGACAGATATTGGTTCCAGATCATCATCTTTATTCATGATGTCATTGTAAGATTATATGAAAAATTCTCATCAATATTTTGTCATTCCATTTCGGTTCCATATTATTTCATAATTTATTGCAATTTATGTATTTACATTTATCAATATCCTCTGCGGAAGGAATATTGATTTGTGGTTCTTCTTGAACACTTTCTTTTACTTCATTATCAGCTGATTTTTTTTTCGAGGATTTTTATCTTTGGAAACAATTGGTCTTCCACGTTTCTAGCGTGGCAAAGACTCATGATTGATATTATTGCCAGCTTTTAGAATTTCAATTCTAGCTGAAGCATTTACTGCTAGTATATATGACTTAGTCACTCCTTTTTTTTTGTATCTGTAAATACATCAGGTAATTTATTTGCAAGTTCTTGCATATGTATTATTTTTGAACTTTCTTTTCGCATTCTTTTGTGCGATGATCAAGATACATTAATTTATGTTCACATCATGAAATATCTTTTTCTTTATTTTTTATTTCTCCCCTTAATATAGGGAACAAATTTTCATTATAATGACAATCACCAAAATGTGCTGTAAAAACATCACCCGTCATGGATTCAATATATCTTATGATTGAAGATGTTTCATATTCAACATATATTTTCATCCTTCTTTGAGGAATCATTTGTCGTGGTGGTACAATTAAAAATACACTGCACAACCAAATGTTCTAAGATGGAAAATATTTGGATCTCGACCAAAATTAAGTTGGTAATGGAGAATATTTATGACTTGCACTTTATGTAATGCGAATTAATGTCGCATCATGTAAATTTACATGTCCCCATATAAATATTGAGAGTTTTGTACTCATTTCCAATTGTCTAGTTATTAGCTGCAAGCGTTTATCTATTGATTTAGCTAAACCAATTTTGTGTATGCACATGAGCAACTGGATGTTCAACAACAATTCATGTAGACATATAATAATCATTAAATGCTTGAGATGTTAACTCACCAGCATTATCAAGTCTCATCCTTTTAATGGTGTAATCAGAATAATGTGTTCTCAATTTAATAATTTGTGCAAGAAACTTTGCAAATGTCATATTACGGCTTGATAACACACAAACATGAGACCATCCGCTAGATGCGTCTATTAGAACCATGAAATATCAAAATGGTCCACATGATGGATGAATTGGTCCATATATATAACCTTGAATTCTTTCAAGAAACATTGTTGATTCTTTCTCAATATTCTTTTCATTAATCACCATATGTGCTTTTCATTAATCACCATATGCGCTTTTAATCATATGCGCTGCATTTTTTATCATATGCGCTTTTTATCATATCCGCTTTTAATCATATGCGTTGCGCTTTTCATCATATGCGCTTTTTATCATATGCGCTTTTAATCATATGCGCTGCGCTTTTTATCATATGTGCTTTTAATCATATGCACTTTTAATCATATGCGCTGCGCTTTTCATCATATGCATTTTTTATCATATGCGCTTTTAATCATATGCGCTGCGCTTTTTATCATATGCGCTTTTTATCATATGCGCTTTTTATCATATGCACTTTTAATCATATGCGCTGCGCTTTTCATCATATATCCTTCAGTACATTTATATGTGTATAATGTAATCCAGAAATCAAGTCAAATAGTTTTTCAAATACATGATTCTTGTCAGTGATGCTTAAATAATTCTCATTTTCTGTAGTCACTGACTTGATAATCATATCCATTATGATATATATCAGAGAAATTTAACAAATTTCTCTATGATTTGAGAGAAAACAAGTATTATTTATCAGAAAATTCGTACCATTTGGTAACATGAATTTTTCCTTTCCCGTTTCTTTTATCAAGTTTGCGGGATTTGATATAATATGTATAATACCTGTAGTTGGTTTCAAATCAATGATATATTTCTTATATTTGATCATAGTGTGTATGCTACCATTATCTACGATACATAGGTCTTTACACTTTACCCTATATTATATGCAAAAGAAATTGAGAGTGGAATTAATCAAGGACTTGTGGGTCTAACTTTAATCAATGATACAGAATATATTATGAGGACAAAGGCTACTGCGAAGAGGGATCGATCAACACACACACGAAGCAACAATACTTTGCTCATGTGTTTTCTTATTGTTGAAAAATGTATGGTTAAATGGGTTTATGTGTTTCAAGTTTTATCAATATTTTATTTTGTGAATTTTTTTTTTTAATTTGGACAGCCCTCTTAAACCATGTGCACAATAAAAAAAATATTTTTAAGCTTTGAAAACTGGTGCATTAATGTACTTTAGTTTATACTGATTAAATTTTTTTTTATTCCGTATATTTTTTTTATTGAATGCTATCTCTTCTCCTTTTTTTTTTAATTAGATAAAAATTTGATATCTTGCCCCATCCTTTTTACTGTTAAACATCATTATAACTTTCATCATGCATCTATCATACACCATCATTATCATACCCGTCATAATATCATTATCAATACGCTTCACTATCATCATTATCTATATATCACAGTTTCATTATCATCTATATATTATCTATTATATCCACGATCATCTTCATGTTGGGATTAATCGGTTGTGTCTACATAAATGTTCACGGGTATATAACGTTTGATGTTCCTAATCATAAGTAGTATTAATTAAACACTAGCTGGCTATGGTAGATTTATAAGTCAAGTGTTATCTATTATTTTATTCAATTAAATTAGCTAGTTCCCGTTATTTGAATTGGTAGTATTTGACTGGGTAATAGAAAATTTATAGTGGGGTGTGGGTACCAATTGCAGTGGTATAACATAGTGGGTTAAGTGCTTGTACTTTACTATATAATTCCTTGATTTAAGTTTCATCATATTTAATTTGTGTCGGTAGTTTCCTTGCTTTAAGTTTCACTAGCGATCATACCTTATTATTAGGTAAGTACCCACTAAGAAAATCTTACCGACACTTTATAAAAAAAAAAAGGCTTTGTATGATTAACTAAGTTATTTAAGTAGGTACCACCTTCTTTTATTTATTTGTCTCACCTTAAATCACGGGTATATCAACCCCACCGTTTTGTTGCTTTCACGAAGAAAAAAAAATGTAACTCGCCTTTATTAAGTTTTAAAGGTACTCCCAATATTTATATTTAAATCGTTTGTGCAAGTTTAGAAGAGGAGGAAAAAAAATACGCAACCTCACAAGCTGCAATAGAAGCTGGCTAGAACACGTACAAAAACGGTTGTGGATTGTTGTGGTTATCGACCAGACAGAACAGGAAGCAATAGCAGTTACGTTTTGGTTTGGTGCTATTGGTTATTTTGGTTATGGTGTCGAAGATGGTTCTCAAATGATGGTGAGGGTGTTCATGAAGATTGATGATAGTAAAGTGATTCATGGGTTGATCATTTGATAAAGAATGTGGTGTTTAGTTGGTGTTTGATGAAAGAGTTATTGATGGGGTTAGGAGGTGATACCCGAGGTGAGTTTATATATGTGTAAGTAATATATGTATATGTATCTTAATATTTCTCCTTTTTTTAACTATCCCTCTCAAAACAGGTTCATTTTATGATCGTTGTAAAGTCTTGGTTTTCTTGTTAATTAATTAATTCAAAGTAATTTAAATTAAATAACGCCAACAATTTTTGTAATACCTGATGAGTATAACTTAGCGATGGAAGAATCCAAGCTGATAACTTCTTGGTGAGAAGACACATCGGAGGTTTCAGGATCTTCCGACGGTTTCAGCGGCGGAGGACGGTGGCTGGCAGAAATCTTGAGAGGTGGAAGTGGTGATTGAGCAACTAGAAGAATCACCATGATTATACGGAGCTCTTCGTGCTGATAACGTGTTATAATTCAGTAGGCTTATAACTACCTTTGTTATATATTTTCAATGTTTGTGAAAGAAGAAATAAGAGAGTAAATTCTTATTGAAGAATGGTGTACATATCCTTACAATTGAGTGAGCATTTATAATACTAAAACTTAACTGTACATTACTCGTTTTCATCTTCAATTATAGAGTAGGTAAAATAGTAATCAATAATTCATAATTTTACTGTGCAAGATTATCAATCATCTCTATTCATCTGCATGTGTACAAAATAAGAATCCATCCATATCACAACATTATTATTATTATTATTATTAATTTTTTTTTTAATTTCCATATGCAGCACATGGTCAAAGTACGAATTCCCGAATTCCTCTCTGCGCGCGATTGAGTCAGCCATGTATCTTCAAACACATTCAAAAGCACAACGATTCATTCGGTATTCAAGCCATGTCGCCTCAATTTCACCCTAACTGCAAGCCCTAATTTCAAGCACAGCGACTCAATTTCTTCATTCTGCCGCCACTCAATTTCTTCACTACGATTTGCAAACCACATTCAACCACAGCGATTCAATATCTTCATTCGTCGCCGCTCAATTTCAAGCTCCATTCACTACGATCTGTAAGTGTTTCTAGGTTGTTGATTCCTTTATGTATATGTATTGAGTTTGTACTGTCAGAATTTGATTTTATCCAATTGCTTATGAATAATAAATACTTTTGAGATATATTTTACATCTGATTCCTTTAGCTTGATTGTTCTTATTATCATCATCTGATTTCACAACGTATTATGTTAGGGCTTCCATGACTATAGTGTGATATGTTTGACCTGATGACTAATTTACGTTGCTAGTGATGTTGATTTACGGTCCTAAAACTGAATTCATAACAGTAGTTTTTCTAGTGAACATGAGTGATTCATGTAGTTATCTGCTTTACATTATGTAACAAGTTCGATTTCAAAGATACTATATAAATTATTACGATTACTTGCTTTTAATTTGTAGACATATTGTTAGGTTTTCACCAGGTGCCTGTTGAAGACGCACTTGATTCGTGTTTTGTTTTGTGATGGCTACCGACGGTCTACCTGATGAGATTGTTGTTAACATACTTGCTAGGCTTCCACCAAAGCCATTGATACGGTTTCGGTGCGTATCCAAGTATTGGCAATCCATGCTTATGGACCCGTACTTTATGAAGTTGAGATCTCGCAAAATCATCGTTCTTTTTTTAGGTAAAACCTTACAATTCATAGACATAAATGTACCGACTGATGACCGCACTTATTCGATATTCGAGTGCTCTAGTCCACTAGAACAATTAGGTCTCAAACAAACGTGTGCTCAAGTTATTGGATCGTTTAATGGGTTAGTCGTAATGGTCAATGTAAATGCTTTCGTTTTATACAACCGTTTTACCGGTGAGTTCAAGAAACTTCCAAGTCCGCCTGCTCCGAATCATTGGAATTGTGGATACGGATTTGGCTACGGTGCTACTCCGAATGATCTAAAAATTGTTAGGTTTAAACTCTCTTCCGATATTTGTGACGTCTATGACTTCAGAAGGAATTCGTGGAGCTCATTTAATACAGAAATATACGACATTAGGTTGTTTCAATATCCGGTGGGTACATTTGTAAATGGATATCTGTATTGGGTTAATACAAATACAAGTACTTACAATAAGGAGTTGATTGTCCTCAGTGTTAAAGATATGGTCCTTTCTAAGAGAATCCTACCATGTACTTGCAACATTGAATGTTTAGGTACAATAAATGGATGCCTTTGTTTGCTCAAAAAGATCACTAATTCATCGAGATTCGAGTTGTGGGTGATGAAGGAACATGACATTGAGAGTTCATGGATGAATACACATTCATTTATGTTAGATTCTATAGAATCTTTTAACTCCCGCATTCTTAAGATTATGGATGATGGAAGAATTCTTATGCTGAATCGCTCCGAGCAACTAATTATCTACGATATTTCAAAAAGCACGTATAAAACGCTTAAGATATCGTTAGGTGACAACTATAGTTACTCTAGTTTTCAGTGCGTAGAGTACGTGGAGACTTTGGTTTCACCTCTTGAGATTGGAAGACAGAAAGAAGAAATCAAAGAAGATAAAGAGAAAAATCTGCAAATGCGATGTTTTAGGTTCACTTGCTTATTAGCAGTGAGTATTATCATTTGGTCGTTTCGTTGATTAGTTAGGATTATTTTTTTAACTATAAATTGATTACTATAATTGACTAATTGCATCTTGCATCTTATGAGGGTCTTTTTAAAAAGACTGTTCCATTGTTCCATTGTAATTATACACGGTCTATTATGATTTCATAGATATGGGTCAATACTCAATACATTTAAGTTTTATGTTTCCAAATGCTTTTCGTTGGCCCAAAACACATTTTGGGCGATTTCCGACCCGTTTTACTAGTTAGGTATACAATATAATTTCAATTGATCCAATCATAGATTCATAGATAAATGATAAAAAGCCAATCACACAATAACATCTATACCTTGTTTCCAAGAAGAGGGGAGTTATGGCAAACCATATATCATGCCTTTCTGATTTGCAATCTGATTATGCGTTTTAGATAATTATAAATAATCAGCTGCCACAAAGAGTGGTTTTGATTAGTATATTGATCAAATTTCAGTTTTAAGTTGATCCTAACGAGATTAAGAAGGAATGAAAAAAAACATCACGTTGTAGGAAGTTAATTTTGTGAGGGTGAACAGTTTGCAGGGTTCTTTTAACATGTTTTCCAAGTGCCAAAACGATCAGCTGATGGCGGAGCTAAACTAGCACTGTTCAAGGAGAAAAACGGATGTTTTACAACAACGAATTTATTTACTTGATGATAAATTTTCAAACCCTGTTCAAATTATCTGAAGGTAACTCAGAATCTGATTGTGCTTCTGTTCTTAGTTTTTTTTCCCGTTAAAATGCAAATGAAACCAAATATTAACATTACCTGTAAAGTAACAATACATCACGTCTAAATTTGCAAAAAGGACGCACATGAAGTTGGAATATGGAAAAAGTATGGCATTTTAATGGTAAAAGGAAAGGTGTTAAAACGGGTCGTTTTGATACAAGTCAAAACAGATCAGTCTCGTTTGAGTCGACCCGCAAAAAGATATTTTGTCTATTTAAATAAGAACGTAATACGTACATAAGAAGTTAGGAGGTCGTGTGATTAAAATATGCTGCAGAAGACCTTTAACCATGTGATATGTTCACCCCTTTGACCCATTTGACGTTAAACATAACCTTAATTGACCCATTTACAAGTAAATGGGTCGAAGCTACTGCCTCCAAGTAGAACTTTAGCATCCGTGATTTGGGTGTTGTGATGGGTGTTAATTTGGGGTTTGGTGAAGGTGAAGGTGAAGATAAAGATGAAAACGAGAATGGAAAGGTAAAAAGATAAAATTACTCGCATGTTTGGCACATGATTAGATATAAAACGTCCGTTAGTGAGAGGGGCTATTCTTGATAAAAATACAAACTTAAGGCTACTCTTGATCAAATAAGAATTAAGGGTTGAAACATGATGTTTTTGAAACTTCAGGGATTCATTGAAGTTTTGTCTTTCTTATATGCTTTAAGAAGTGTCCTGTCCAGTCTTTTCTTGAACTGAGGGCTTGGACAAACAATCAAACACTTTGCATATACTAAAAAGATTAAAAAAAAAAAAAAATGTAAAAGCCAAAATCAAATTCATATAATTTTTCAAAATATATATATATATATATATATATATATATATATATATATATATATATATATATATATATATATATATAGTGGTAGGATCAAGAGGGAAGTAACCAATCGGGGAGAAGCGGAGGGAAGCAAAAACTTTTTTTTTTTTTTTCGTTTTTTGAAAAAACTTTGTTCACGAACATTATAGATGAGATGAAAATATGAACATTTCGTAGAGACACTTTTTGATAAATGTTTTTATTTTGGCGGGAAAACGCTCGAAGAAGTAATATATAACAATTATCGTGTTTTTCGAGCGTATATTGAGGTTTTAGCTATTGGGGTTTAGATATTAGGGTTTATAGGGTTTAGATATTAGGGTTTAGGGTTTAGATTTAGGGTTTAGATTTAGGATTTAGATTGAATTTTTAACACGAACGGTTTAGAGTTTAGGGTTTAGGGTTTAGGGTTTAGGGTTTTGGGTTTTGGGTTTATTCCATAAACCCAAAACACCAAACCCTAAACCCTAAACCCTAAACTCTAAATCGGGCTAAATTTTACTTCACAAAACATGAAGAAAAAAAAACGTTCATATTCTTCACGAACAATATTATCTTGAATGTTATTTTTTATGATCGTTTTCCCGCCTAAATAATAACATTCATGAAAGGACCCGTTCATATACATTATAAATGATTCACAATAGTTGATTACATCGCGAGGTATTTGACCTCTATATGATACATTTTACAAATATTGCATTCGTTTTTAAAAGACAAACTTTCTTTACAACGAAAGTTGACGGCATGCACACCATTTCATAATACATCCAACTATAATTGGCTTAATAATAATCTTGATGAACTCAATAACTCGAATGCAACGTCTTTCAAAATATGCCATGAATGACTCCAAGTAATATCCTTAAAATGAGCTAATGCACATCGGAAGATTTCTTTAATACCTGAGAATAAACATGCTTTAAAGTGTCAACCAAAAGGTTGGTGAGTTCATAGGTTTATCATAACAATCATTTCAATATATTAATAGACCACAAGATTTCCGTTTATAAATATATGTACGCTCGCAAGTGTATAAAAGTATTCTATAAGTTGTAGGCACCCGGTAACAAGCCTTAACGTTCATGTTTTACCCTCTGAAGTACACCAGATCAGGTGTGTTTAAAATAACCTCGAAGTACTAAAGCATCCCATAGTCAGGATGGGGTTTGTCAGGCCCAATAGACCTATCTTTAGGATTCGCGCCTACCGTACATAGACAAGTAGTTTAATGTTACTAAGCTAAGGGTATATTTCTGGTTTAAACCCACGTAGAATTAGTTTTAGTACTTGTGCCTATTTCGTAAAACATTTATAAAAACAGCGCATGTATTCTCAGTCCCAAAAATATATATAAAAGGGAGCAAATGAAACTCACAATACTGTATTTCGTAGCAAAAATACATATAACGTCATTTAACAAGTGCAAGGTTGGCCTCGGATTCACGAACGTATCAATATTGAGATTCAATATTGCAGGAAAGTACGTAGACGCAACGGAGATGATAAACACTAGATTGACCTCACGAGCATACCCATGAACCATACCCATCACCTCCATAGCTATAACCCATAATTTCCTTAGCTTCGACTCATTCAAAAAAACTATTTTGAAATCACTCGGACAGCACTCCGTCGTAATATTTTATGTATACTAATAATATATTGAAATAATACAGAGCAATATATATATATATATATATATATATATATATATATATATATATATATATATATATATATATATATACATAAATCGATTGATAGAGTTTAGAGAAATATATTTTCAAGTTTCTATGAAATAATGAAACCTATTGAATTCTATTTATAATAGATTTTTGAATTATTAAAGTGAATTATTAAAGTATGAATTATTAAAGTGAATTATTAAAGTATGAATTATTAAAGTGAATTATTAAAGTATGAATTATTAAAGTGAATTATTAAAGTGAATTATTAAAGTATGAATTATTAAAGTGAATTATTAAAGTATGAATTATTAAAGTGAATTATTAAAGTTAAAGTAAAGTAAAAGTAAAAGTAAAGTAAAAGTAAAAGTAAAAGTAAAGTAAAGGTATAGTTAAAGTATAGTAAAAGTATAAAAACTATGTATGTATAATATGCGTATAAATATATATAATATTAATTTAAATCGTTATATATATTTAATGAAA
The DNA here is from genome assembly GCF_046630445.1 of Rutidosis leptorrhynchoides. Classification (NCBI taxonomy): domain Eukaryota; kingdom Viridiplantae; phylum Streptophyta; class Magnoliopsida; order Asterales; family Asteraceae; genus Rutidosis; species Rutidosis leptorrhynchoides. The sequence goes on from NC_092335.1 coordinate 483,709,254, forward strand.
TAAAATATAAATATCGTTATATTTATTATACTGGTTAAGTAATGAGTTGTCAAAAGTGATTCTAGATATTTATAAAAGCTATATACGTTTTAATAATAAAGTTCTTTTTAAACTGAAAACGTCTTTGTACGTTTGAAAATAGATTAATAGAATATTATGGAAACCAATTCTCCACTAACTTTTGTCTAACTTTCGTAAATGACACTTTTTATTTTTATTTATAAATAGCTTTACAAATTATTCTGAATATCGTTAAGAGGAATAAATTTTCTCAAATCATAGTGGACCTCTCAACAGAGACTTGTAATCATAATTCAATGTTTCTGATAATTCAATCATTTAATATATATTTTTTTAATTTCGTGGAAAATCATATTGAAACAAATACGTTCGTGTAAAGTATTATACGTTTAATACTTTATTAATATTCTCAAGTTATAATATATATATATATATATATATATATATATATATATATACATAACATATCTATTCATATATAACGGTTCGTGAATCGTCAGAATTTGGTCGAGGTTATAATGAATGTATGAACACAGTTTAAAATTCTTGAGATTTAACTTAACAAACTTTGCTTATCGTGTCAGAATAATATAAAGATGAAAGTTTAAATTTGGTCGGAAATTTTCGGGTCGTCACAGTACCTACCCGTTAAAGAAATTTCGTCCCCGAAATTTGATAAAGGTCGTCATGACTAACAATGAGAATGTTATTATAACGATTATAGAGTTTTATCATGTTCAAGAAGAATGGATAAAATAATTCGATTACTCGAATGGTGTGAGTGAAGTTATCGTAAATGAATGAAATAAGATAATAGTGATTCGTTGTATCTTTTAACGTCATCACGATTGATCTTCGAAAAGAAAATCTTTGTAATCTATATTGGATTTGATTATTCGGCGATTAAGGAAATTATGATCCTCTTCGAATTAATGCGATAATCTATTTTGATTTCTCTGTCGGATATTTCACTATAAATCTACCTCATTTGTTTTCTTACAACTCACACCTTCTCAACTCATATTTTAAAGTATTTGTCAATATGCTTCATCCAGTGCTGATTCATGATATACTCCTCACTTTCATATCCGTCGCTCTTCTTTTTCATCTGCCTCCGGAAGAATCTATTTACTTCTACTATACTCTTGGTTTTATAGTGTTTTTAGTTCTCCTGTGTCTTTATATTGCTATATGCATTGATATATACGGTTTGTGATTTCTGGGTTGTTGTTGGGTTTTATATCTTCCCTTATATTTCAAAGTCCTTGCTTCTTCTATAATCATTGTCATCCACAGTTAATGCTCTCTTCTATTTGCTATGATTTATACTCCCATTTCTAGTTCGGAGCTTTGTCCTTTCGTTTCTTCGTCTTGCGATTAAGCACCGCTTGTAATGGTCCAGAATTCGCAGATATAAATTTCGGAATGAACATTGTTAATGTTCTAGGAAGGAAATTGTAATGCCACGATCTTGACTTGTCAAATTACCAGAATACCTCGGAAAAGGCCGAATCATCAAGAAATATTTTCTTGATATTTAGAGATCAAAGAGAATACAAGAGTCGTGTAACATAGCACATGATGACGTTATGATCTGTGAATCATCATGTTCCATTTAGAAACTCAGCATGAATTACTGTAATATAATCACGTTGATCAAGTGTCATTATATTATACTAACTCATGCTTCAGCTCCCAACACTTCTTCAAGAATATTCCTATTTTAAACTCGAATGTTTCAGAATTTAGAAACTAAAATAGTTTCTTTTTATGATATAATACAGATAGCGCGAAGAGGTAAATGATTTCAGATAAGAATAATTATAAAAATATCTTCAGAAGTATGGATGATATTTATAATGAAAGATACGATGATATCTTAGAATGTCTAATATCAGAGGATGATGAAGGATATTATCCGCAGGGATTTAGAGTCAGGAGCAAGGTATTCGTTAATGACTTCAGCAAGTACTGAATCATTTGGATTCTTTGAAGGCAGGTTCAGCCTTTGTGATTTGTCCACAGCCTCCTTCATACTTTGCTCAATCCGTTTTCCAGTTCCAAAGCTTCTCTTTTTCTGAGCTTTGCCAATATACTATCCTTTATCATCAAACTTTTTACTGTTTTTGCTGCTTCATCAGCATTTTTCTAAATTTCGAGAACTGGTTCGCAGTTTAGGGTGTTTTTCAGAAATTTCTCATTCAAAGAATGTAAGTCTTGGAGGTAGACGTTGTGTGTATATGTAATTGTTGATGTAGACATGCTGCGTGGTTTCAAAATACTGATTGCTGATTCTCAATAATTGGTATGGCAATTCTTGTTATAAGGTACGAATGAGTATATGATAGGGTTTCGATAATTATAATGATTTTTTTTTTTGAAAGTTAAAGATCAGTGAAGTTGTTGGTAAGTTTATTGCTAATGTGGTGAATATAAACGATTCCCCGGTAACGTTGGCGAAAGGGCAACGTATCTATTGAGGTTATAATAAGACTGTTTTGATTGAGAAGTCGAAGTTGACTTGCTGGAGATGTGACAAAACTATCTATTTTGAAACGGAATTGAAAAGTTATTTTAGCTAGTAAATGCCAAAGGGTCTAACACGGATACGTGTCGAACTATGACTTGGGATTTGAGAGTTTTTTAGGTGTATAACTGTGGGTAACATGTGGTTGGATCATCATCTCGATTGTTCCTTAGTTGAAGTGTCTTCAGGAATTTCGAAGGGTTTGAGCACATATTGTAATCGTTAATACATATGATGTTCTAACACAGTTTTGAAGTCAAAGTATAGCTTTGAAAGATATAGGAATCTAAGAGTGATGATACTGGTTATATTTTGAAATTGAATTATGCGATTTCAAAATCAGAATATGTAATTGAATTTGAATGAGTATGATTGTTTTGATTTATATGAAAGAATGGATATTGTTGTGAAAGTAGGGAGTATAGTTGATGATTGCTGAATCAGTTTCAAAAAATGTAATATATTAATTGTGAATTTATATATCTCTCGGGTATTACCTACCCGTTAATTAATATTTTGTACAAAAGAAGTTTATTACAGTCTTTATGAAAATATATGTGTATATTTTCTTTAGATGTAATATAGATTTAATGAGTTAATATTAAATTAAACTCATTTGTTTTATGGTTGGAACTAGAATTGAGTAATCCCTAAAACTTTATAAATTGCATAAGTATTTCTTCAATAATATTGAAATTATGAATCATTACTTTGTTATTTGTTGGTTTTCGTGAAATTCTTGTGAACTTCGCAAGGTACGAATGATGTTATTTGAAAAGTTTCGAGTACATCGATGATGAAAGTGTAAAATCAAACATATATTCGAATAATACACTTGATTTATTATGAATTGGATTTTTATTGAATTGAGACAGAGATTGTAATTAACGATGGTTAAGTTGCGAACGAAGGACGTACATCATTGCATATTTGTAATATGAATTAACTGAGTAGTTAAGATTCACACATAATAGCTTAGTACGGGAAGATTTATTATGGTTTAAAAATTTATACATATAAAATATACATATAAATCTTTCGATTGGAAATGAGTTAATACTTTATAACTCGTTGATACAATATATTTGTTGTTGATTCGTAATGATGTCCACAATGATTCTTGAACTGACAGAGTTTGTGATATTACAGGTGCTGTTGATTCTGACGATACTGACGGCACTGACTGTGTTGATGATGCTACGGTCCTGTTGATGCTGTTGGTAAAACAAATCTAGCTTGTAAATCGTACACCATTTTCGATCAAAGTTTCTACTCTACCATCTCCGTTCACTCATCCGATTTTCGGTCAGAATTAAATAATCTCTAAGATTTTGGAGATTACATAACTGCCGCAGAGATATCTCTTCAACGAAGTTTATGAATTAATACTTCATCGTTTGTTGTTGTTGATATTCCTGGATATTTACAGGGGGTATGACGTTGATGTTTGAGATACAGATTGTGATGTTGCGGTGTGGGATGTGGATGTTGTTATTGGTGGTGGTGATGGTACTGTTGGTGTTGCTGATGGTGGTACGGTTTATGCTGCTGGTGCTGCTGCTGGTGTTTGTAACCTTTGCACCATATTCTCCAAAGCCACTACCTGAGCGCGAAGCTCGTTCACTTCTTCTATTACACCGGGGTGATTGTCGGTTCGGACGAGCGGATAAATAAAATCTAGAATTTGGTGTAGTATGTAATCGTGACGAGATACTCTAGAAATAAGAGAGAAAATGGTGTTTCGGATAGGTTCGCCGGTAAGTGCTTCAGGTTCTTCGCCAAGAGGGCAATGTGGTGGATGGAAGGGATCACCTTCTTCTTGTCTCCAACGATTAAGGAGGCTACGAACCCATCCTCAATTCATCCAGAATAGATGATGACTAATTGGTTGATCCATTCCGGTCACACTGCTTTCGGAACTTGAGTGGGATTCCATTTCGGAATCCGAGGGACTTGAACTAATGACGAATTCCATTTCGTATGATTGAATAAAGAATTTTTCGATATGAAATGATTTTCCGGCTATCGGGCGGTATTCTAATTATATAGAGCAAAAGGTTTCGTAGATTACGGAGGAATTTACGGAATATGTCAGGCAAAGTTTACAGTAACAGATACGCTAAGATATGAATTAGCAAATACGCTAAGATATGAATTTTGTCTATACACTATTCATGCAATCAATGCAATAAGATGTGTCTAGACTAAGAATGATAAGCAGGAAATTTTCGACAAGAATGATGAGCAAAACTTTTGAAATGCAGACACGGTCGAGGTCCAGACTCAATAATGCATCCTAACGACTATCAGTTAGACACACTAATGCAGACCTGGTTCGCTAAGACCACCACTCTGATACCAACTGAAAGGACCCGTTCATATACATTATAAACGATTCACAATAGTTGATTACATCGCGAGGTATTTGACCTCTATATGATACATTTTACAAACATTGCATTCGTTTTTAAAAGACAAACTTTCTTTACAACGAAAGTTGACGGCATGCACACCATTTCATAATACATCCAACTATAATTGGCTTAATAATAATCTTGATGAACTCAATAACTCGAATGCAACGTCTTTCAAAATATGACATGAATGACTCCAAGTAATATCCTTAAAATGAGCTAATGCACAGCGGAAGATTTCTTTAATACCTGAGAATAAACATGCTTTAAAGTGTCAACCAAAAGGTTGGTGAGTTCATAGGTTTATCATAACAATCATTTCAATATATTAATAGACCACAAGATTTCCGTTTATAAATATATGTACACTCGCAAGTGTATAAAAGTATTCTATAAGTTGTAGGCACCCGGTAACAAGCCTTAACGTTCATGTTTTACCCTCTGAAGTACACCAGATCAGGTGTGTTTAAAATAACCTCGAAGTACTAAAGCATCCCATAGTCAGGATGGGGTTTGTCAGGCCCAATAGATCTATCTTTAGGATTCGCGCCTACCGTACATAGACAAGTAGTTTAATGTTACTAAGCTAAGGGTATATTTCTGGTTTAAACCCACGTAGAATTAGTTTTAGTACTTGTGCCTATTTCGTAAAACATTTATAAAAACAGCGCATGTATTCTCAGTCCCAAAAATATATATAAAAGGGAGCAAATGAAACTCACAATACTGTATTTCGTAGCAAAAATACATATAACGTCATTTAACAAGTGCAAGGTTGGCCTCGGATTCACGAACGTATCAATATTAAGATTCAATATTGCAGGAAAGTATGTAGACGCAACGGAGATGATAAACACTAGATTGACCTCACGAGCATACCCATGAACCATACCCATCACCTCCATAGCTATAACCCATAATTTCCTTAGCTTCGACTCATTCAAAAAAACTATTTTGAAATCACTCGGACAGCACTCCGTCGTAATATTTTATGTATACTAATAATATCTTGAAATAATACAGAGCAATATATATATATATATATATATATATATATATATATATATATATATATATATATATATATACATAAATCGATTGATAGAGTTTAGAGAAATATATTTTCAAGTTTCTATGAAATAATGAAACCTATTGAATTCTATTTATAATAGATTTTTGAATTATTAAAGTGAATTATTAAAGTGAATTATTAAAGTATGAATTATTAAAGTGAATTATTAAAGTATGAATTATTAAAGTGAATTATTAAAGTATGAATTATTAAAGTGAATTATTAAAGTATGAATTATTAAAGTGAATTATTAAAGTGAATTATTAAAGTATGAATTATTAAAGTGAATTATTAAAGTATGAATTATTAAAGTGAATTATTAAAGTTAAAGTAAAGTAAAAGTAAAAGTAAAGTAAAAGTAAAAGTAAAGTAAAGGTATAGTTAAAGTATAGTAAAAGTATAAAAACTATGTATGTATAATATGCATATAAATATATATAATATTAATTTAAATCGTTATATATATTTAATGAAATAAAATATAAATATCGTTATATTTATTATACTGGTTAAGTAATGAGTTGTCAAAAGTGATTCTAGATATTTATAAAAGCTATATACATTTTAATAATAAAGTTCTTTTTAAACTGAAAACGTCTTTGTACGTTTGAAAATAGATTAATAGAATATTATGGAAACCAATTCTCCACTAACTTTTGTCTAACTTTCGTAAATGACACTTTTTATTTTTATTTATAAATAGCTTTACAAATTATTCTGAATATCGTTAAGAGGAATAGATTTTCTCAAATCATAGTGGACCTCTCAACAGAGACTTGTAATCATAATTCAATGTTTCTGATAATTCAATCATTTAATATATATTTTTTTAATTTCGTGGAAAATCATATTGAAACAAATACGTTCGTGTAAAGTATTATACGTTTAATACTTTATTAATATTCTCAAGTTATAATATATATATATATACATAACATATCTATTCATATATAACGGTTCGTGAATCGTCGGAATTTGGTCGAGGTTATAATGAATGTATGAACACAGTTTAAAATTCTTGAGATTTAACTTAACAAACTTTGCTTATCGTGTCAGAATAATATAAAGATTAAAGTTTAAATTTGGTCGGAAATTTTCGGGTCGTCACAATTCATCACGAAGTGTCTCTTCTAAATGTTCATATTTTCGTGTAATCTTGATGCCGAAAAAAAAAATTTCCAAAAAAAACGAAAAAAATAATAATTTTGCTTCCCCCCGCTTCCCCCCGATTGGTTACTTCCCCATTGATCCTGACCCTATATATTTATATATATATATATATATATATATATATATATATATATATATATATATATATATACCGTTGGATGTGAATGATATCAAAACAAGATGATGGAAACAGGGAAGAGGCGCGTCGCGGCCTTGAGAGGCGCGACGCGGCCTAATACATAAACAGAGCATCAAATTCGAGAAACTTCTGTCCGGGATTTTGCCTTTGAGGCTGATCATATACATAGCATTGTATATGTATATTTTATTTGCTAAAGGCTAAAAACACAAGTTGGGCGAAGTATACTCAAAAGGCTTGGCATATCTGTTGGAAGTTAAGTCTGCGGATCATATTGCGCATTAACAAAAGACTGCGGATTATTTTCGCTAAGTTAGTGCGGATGATTAGACAATCTGCATACTGCAAATATTCTGGAAACTATACATAGAGAGCTTGGCCTCTCATTTATAGGTTGTTGATTCTCTGCCATTTGCCCAAACCTTTGTAATTTTCACTTGTGACTTTGTCCAAGGAACTTTTACATTGTGTTAAGGTAAATCATGTTAATTAACAATCAAGACCGGGTCGGGGTGGTTGATCACTTAATTGCTAAAGTGAAAGATGATCATCAGGGCCCAAAACAATCATCAAACATCGCATTCACCATCTTAATATCATTTCACTCAATCCTTAATTAAGTACCTCTTTAATACAGGATTGATCAATTGGCGCCATCCGTGGGACACGTTCAAAATTAAACTTGAAATTTTTTGTTTTCTGCTATTAAACAATCAAAATTGCTTGTTTAACTTTAATCGTGTATTGTTATGATGATTTGCAGGAAATTGCTAAGGCGTACCAGTTGGTTTGATCGTCGGACATGGCAGCTAATGCAAAGCAAGCAAACAGCTCTGTGAATGCTGATGTGTTGGCTAACGATTCGCAAAATGTCTTGCCAGTTAATTTGCAGGCAAATGTTAATGCTACCGCGAGCAATTCAGTTCAAGAACCGCTCGCTAAAGCGTCTAATGTCAATACCGCTAATACTGATCCGCAACTAAAGGTTGCTGTCGATAAAATGGTTGCGCGCAGAAATTTGCAACAGAACCACGATGAAACCATTGCCGAAGGCAAGCGATTAAGAATTTCGGCTGGTAAAACGAGTTTGAAAGCAGACAAAGTCGTTGGCACTGCTATTGAGCAAGCTAAAAAAGATGCCAAGTATGGTCGTGAACTTCGCATACCGCGTACTTACTTATGGCCGTTGAATGATGCAGGATCACAGGTTGATCGCTTAGTTGTTGAACATCACGATAGCGATAGCGATGATGCAGAGGAACGAGTTGTTTTAAACTCTGTTTATAATTCCAAGATTGCGAAAGCGCCAAGAGAAGAAAGTGAATATTCTGATGATTCAGATAGTGCGGAGGAATTTGTAAAAATTTTGCATGTTAAGCGCAGGCGACCACCAACACCCTTTCCCCACCATGGGGATGAGGGTGAAACTTCTGATGCTATGCGTCGAGAAAATGCTCAAAATTTCTTAGAGGATGCTTTTAAAAGCATTGAGCCTAAATCAATGCAGCACAAGTTTGAGCAACCAAATTTTATGCAAGATATGATAGCTAAATTTTGTGTAGAGAATACTGATACTCGTACAAAAAAGGCGACTGAGATTACTACTGCTGCATACAATTTTGTCCAGCATATAATTATCCGATTGTTACACTGCCCATTGTGCCGGCAACGTTGAGAGTTTACTCGGGTTTAACTGACCCTTTGGATTTTTTACAACGGTTTGAGGGAGTTGTAAGTACCTATGATTAGGATGAGTCGGTCACATGCCGAGTATTTCTTATGGTTTTACAAGGGTCAGCAAGGGAGTGGTTCCATAGTTTGCAAGCCTGCAGTATCATTGGCTTTATCGATCTTCGTGATAAATTTTTATTACAGTTTTAGAACCTTTTACCGCAGAAGAAGACGCATATCGAATACCATGACATCAAGCAGGGTAACAAGGAAACTTTAAACGCGTTACTTACGCGATACACTATGAATGCCAAAAGATATCAAGTTTGAATGAAGATCAAAAAATTTCTGGGTTTTTGCATGCCATTAATCCGCAATGACATCCAACACTTGTGCGGCGATTGAGAAGAGATGATCCGCCAACTTTTGCTAAAGTGCAGCAAGACTCATATGATTACATCAGAGGTAGAGAGGATAGTGCTATAACCCCTGCATGTGGATGGGGTAAGGATAAAAGTTGGCGGGATGATAATGACTCTTTTCGTGATGGAAACAATGACAACTTTCGCGGTTCGGGATATCCAAGGCAAAACGGCGGTGGTAGTTACCCACGTAGTGACAGACATCAAGGTCAAGGTGATAATCATTGATATAACCATCGCGATCGCTATTCTTCGTGAAAATGGAATAATGAGTCCTTCAACATTATCCAAATGTTAATAAAGACGCCTAAAGAAATTCTTTTGCAAGAAATGGTAGCGAGATCTTTTCCTAATCCTCAACCTTTAGCGGAAAATAGCAGGTGTGATAAGTCCAAGTTTTGCATTTTCCATGATGACTATGGTCATGATACTAACCGCTGTAGAGATTTGGCAGATATAATTGCGGAGGCATTTGAGCAAGGTAAATTGGACCATTTGATAGCTTAAGGTGCTGCAAGTACTGCAAACGCAATTATCTTTCCCGCAGAGTCTAATTCTCCACAAGTGCCAAATGTTAGTGCGTTAGTTCACGCTGATCGAAAAGCTCCCGCAGTGAAGAAACTAGGGGTTAAAATGGTGAGCAAGAAAGAGAATCTGCGCGAAATTCAGGTTATTAATGTGGTGGAGGTTCAAGGCAAAATGTCAGTTTTCCAAGTATCTGAGCAATTCGTGAATTGGCAATGCCCCTCTATTACTTTCCCTCCTATAAACTTGAACGCGGATCTTGATAAACCAGTGGTGGTTTCATGCGGCATTGCGAATACTGGCATTGTAATTCTAAAGGTCCATGTTGATACTGGTAGCAGTGTGGATGTAATGTATGAGCAATGTTTTAACAAGTTGCCTGCACATATTAAAACTTTGCTAAAACCTACTGCGGTTTCGCTAGCTGGTTTTTCAGGAGAATCAACTTGGCCTTTTGGTCAGTTGGATGCAAGTTGAATTAATATATGACTGTGATGAATCGCTAAAGCGGCAAGCCTTGTTAAACCTTTATGTAATGCGTAATCAGTCTAGGTTTAACATGATTCTTGATTGCACTGCTTTGCGCATGTTTGGCGCAATACCATCTACGTTGCATGGAATGGTGAAATTTTCTACTTGCAAAGGCATTGGTACGCTGACTTCGGCGGTAATTGAACCAATTTGCGCGATGATTACTGCGCGAGAGAGCGTTGGTGTTGAAGGGCATGCGATGCTCGCTGAATAGCATAAATGTTTGAAATAGAAAAACATTAGTTGAATGTTTAATCATGTTTAATCATGATTAATACGTTGTTTTTATTAATAAACTGTTACTACTCGAAAATTACGAATAAGAAGAAGTGAATTTGTGTTTTAGTGATTGTTTCTATAAAAAGCAGAAAACACTGTGTGTGGCCACGCGTAGAGATAATTTTGTAGAATGCAAACACTTAAATCTTAAAACACTGAATGAATTCTTATGTAAAATGCAACTAAGTATTCGCAGAAATTCTAAAATGCATGGCATTATTTTGCTAAGTAATGATACAGCCTACTTATTCAGTAACAATGCGGATATTTTGCGAAATTTTAACTTTAAAGCCAAGTGATGAAACTGCCCACTTGTGTTAAATGATAAATGTTACGAAAGGATAAAATTTTCTGAGTATTTGATCTTGCCATACTTAGATGCTTCGCAATGCTAATAAATTACCTAATGATCGTTTTGGCGGACTTAGAAGATTCATAATGTATAAGTTTATACAAGTATAGATTGTTTCGCGAAAGTACATACTTATTATGTGCACAATAATAAAAGTTGGAAATTGCAAAGGACAAGTCTAGATTATGAATATATTGAATAAAGTGCTATATAAATAAACAAAGTTGCAACTGCGAAATATAAAAACTTTCATTAATAATGCGCTATGTAAAGCGAACAAAAATAAAATAAGTGCAATACAAGATTGCGGTTACAAATGTACAAATTTAGTGAGCACACTACAACTCAAGTGCTTTGATGTCCTCGAAAGTTACATTTTCTTTCCAGCTAATCTCCTCTAAAGCCGGAATGGTGACCTTTTCGACCTCTTTCTTCGCTTTGGTCGGTGCCTCATGTGCCTCTCCTATTGGGCATATCTCTTTGGCAATGTCAGCAGGAAGCGGCTGCGACAGGTCGCCAAGTTGGCAGAGTAGGTCGTAAAACTTGTAGCGAGTTGCGAGCTTTGTCGCTTGAGCGTATGCCTTGAATTTTTCGGTCACCGGCGCCAAGTCCATAACTTTATCGCCAAACTTGGGCAGATACTTGACAAGTTGAAAAAACTGCTTTTCCGCAAATTCCGCTCTATTTTTTAGAGCGGAATTTTCATTTTGAGACTGTTTGATCGCACCTTCAGTCTTTTTCAATTGAAGCTCTAACTTTTGAATCTTTTGGCACTGAGCTTAAATATTTGCACATTTCTTGTCATAATGGTCCTAGATAGTGTTAAACCGATCGACATTGTCTACAGTTAAGCAAATGGCATTAAAACAATTGTTTATTCGCTGTCTTTCGGCTTCAGCGAATGAAAGTTCGCGGTATTTAGAACGCACACTCCTTGGCACAAATTTGCAGAGTTTTCGGTAGATTTTGTTGGCGTACTCTTCCTCTGCAGCTTCCTCGGCATCTTCTTCGCGGTTTGACGTTTCAGTTTCGGAGGGAAGGTTTAAGTCTTCATTGCCAGGAGTTTCAAAAATGCCTTCTGGGATATCCCCACCAATGTTATACAACTGCTCTATCCCCTCCGCACAATCTGAAATCACAACTAAAAGCGAATAAGCAAATAAAATTAATTAATAAACGCGGTCAGGATATTAGACTAATACACGCAGTTATACGGAATAACGCTAACTTACTTGCTTCTTACTCGGCTACAGTGCGAAGCCGTCTCTTGCGGGGAGTGGTAACATCGTCGGTTATGGCTTTACGTTTTCCCCGGTCTTCACCACCAGGAATAACAAAGGTGTTAAGAATTGGTTCATCAATGGGAATAATTTCGCCGTTGCCGTCTTTTGGGCGGCGCGCAGGCCTAATAGCCTTAACATCCGCTGTTCTCATCAGCTGGTCAAGATCAATTTCTGCAAAATGATGTCCCAAAAGTGTTACAAATATATTATAATAAAATACGATTTTGCTGTATGCTCCCATAATCAAGCCAGCGTTCTTGATTGAGTTGAGGATCCCTTTTTCAAAGTCATCTGGGGTAATTTTATCATTCGTGTGGGCGTCAATCTCGGTACACCAAGTTCTAACGATGTTGCTGGTGCTGTGAGCAGTGTTATTAATAAAGAAAAAAGAACTGCGCCAGTTCCCAATCGAATCTTTGAGAGTGGTCATCACGCCAAGGCGGCCACGAAATGAATGCCACCCCGAATCGTGTGGAGTAAGGCTGTTGAAAGAGCAAAAAATGTTGAGCATTGGTTACTTGTTGAGTGCGTTGCAGTACATCTCAAATAGCACGATTTTGTTAACAGCATTCGGAAGCAATTGAGCAATTGCAACCTTGTAATGTTCACATACGCTACGGAAAAAAGGCGTAAGTGGAAGTCATAAATTTCCGTGAGAAATAGCGGCTTCATAGATCGTGATCATACCTTTGGGAGGGGCGTTGGCCCTATCCTCTGCCGACGGCGCAGTAGGAGAGAATTGAGCCAGCAGTGGATAATGCTGTTTTAGGGTTTCGATTTTTTCAGCCGTCATATATGAGATGAAGGCGTTGGGTGTGTTTGCGGATGATGATGATGCCATTTTTGATTATGTGAGTAGATTTGGTAATGAATTTGAAATGGGCAAAGTGCGAATCGCTAAATTGCAAGTAATGAGTATGGAATTCGATAAACTTTGATTGAAAAGAAATTGGTTGTGAAAGCGTAAAGTTGGTAATGCGAGTTGCTTTGCTATTATAATTAAAATTGAGATGAGAAAGTCGTAGGGGTAATGATTAATTTTTAACGGATAGATTTATCGCAACACGTTAATGGTAATTATATAGCCGTTACAGTGTTTCCTGATTTGATAGCCTTTTTATAATTACTGCTGTTATGTAAGACCCGAATATTTATTGTACAGCAGTGTAAATAGGATACATAAGTGTGGGAAACATTGTGTAATTAAACAGAGGTCAGAACCTGGCCAGACCTTTGTGCGCGCCGCGCAGGGTAAGTATGCGTGCGGCGCACTGCTGCCGTTGACAGATTCCTGCTTTTTAATTTAAAGTTTAATGAGGGGCATTCTTGTCTTTTCACATGAGTACGAGTTTGGGGCTTTAGTGGCCAGTTGTGTGGTGGTTGAAACACATTCAACATTATCACCAACCACATCTTATCTCTCATTCAATTCTAGAGTGAGAAACCCATTGAGAGAGAGAAAGCTCAAATCAAGAAGGAAGAAGTTGATTTCGGGCCAAAACGCGAGTATTAAAGTTGTTCATCTATTCACTAGCTACGTTTTGATTGTGTTGGTATGTCCTAACTTTGATTTCCTTACTTTAATTTATATAAGGGTTAGAGTTTGGGTAAATGGTGAACATAAAACTCGTATTTGGTGATTTTGGGTGTTCTTGGGTAAGATTGAGTCATGAGGACTCAATAGTAACTAACCTAGGGTTTCAAAGTGTCAATTGGTGGTTATGAGTCTTAAAAGGTTAGTTAATCACTAGCACACTTGGTTGTTATGTAAATGGGTGTTGTTTGGGTTAGTGGATGACCCGAAATGGGTGTGTTGACTTTAAAATGGCCAAATGGGTAATGATTGACCTAGTTGGGGAAGGTAGGTACGAAATACCCTAATTTTGTATTAGTTAGTGTTGTTAGACCTTAATCACTAGCTTTAGTGATTTATGATGGTCTTGACCTTAAATGGACGGTTTTGGTGTAAATGGGTCATTTAATACATTTAGGTAATTAAATGCACATGAGTGAATTGTTGGTGTTTAGTCCAACTAGTTTGTATGTTGATTGAGTACTTAATGTATTAGGTACTTTGGTTTGAAGCTTGCAGAAGTATAAAACTGTCACCAAAGTGTTAAGGTGAGTGGAATAATTATACATGTGTGTATGTAATGTATTTACTTGCACGAAATGCGATGTGGGTTTTAAGATCGGGTATGCGATACCACATCATGTTAGCATGGGATGAGGGTTTAAAGTTCGGGCGTTTGATACCTCATCATTTTCATAACCCGTCCTAATCCATCTGGACGAAGTCCATATCGATTACAAACGATTCACAATAGTTGATTACATCGCGAGGTATTTGACCTCTATATGATACATTTTACAAACATTGCATTCATTTTTAAAAGATAAACTTTCTTTACATCGAAAATTGACAGGCATGCATACCATTTCATAATATCCATTATCCAACTATAATTGACTCAATAATAATCTTGATGAACACAATGACTCGAATGCAACGTCTTTCGAAATATGCCATGAATGACTCCAAGTAATATCTTTAAAATGAGCAAATGCACAGCGGAAGATTTCTTTAACACCTGAGAATAAACATGCTTTAAAGTGTCAACCAAAAGGTTGGTGAGTTCATTAGTTTATCATAATCGATCATTTCCATAATTTTAATAGACCACAAGATTTTCATTTTCATTTCTCATAAATATACATCTCATATCAGGCATTTCGCAAACTGCATAGAGATAAAAATCATTCATATGGTGAACACCTGGTAACCGACATTAACAAGATGCATATAGAATATCCCCATCATTCCGGGACACCCATCGGACATGATAAAATCGAAGTACTAAAGCATTCCAAATTCCAGAATAGGGGTTGTTAGTTCCCGTAGATCTACCTTTAGGATTCGCATCAATTAAGGGCCAGTTCCCTAATTCTTAGGCTACCAAGCTAAAAGGGGCATATTCGATTTCGATCATTCAACCATAGTGTAGTGACCCGAAGTTTTCCATGTTTATATATATTAAATTAAATTGATATTTATATGATTAAGTGTTTCCAACATGTTAAGCAATCAAACTTGTTAAGACTTGATTAATTGAAATGGGTTTCATATAGACAATTGACCACCCAAGTTGACCGGTGATTCACGAATGTTAAAACTTGTAAAAACTATATGATGACATATAAATGATTATATATATATATAGTTAACATGATATTATGATAAGTAAGTCTCTCATTAGGTATTTTAATAATGAGTTATATACATAAAATTGAGTTTATTGAATTAAGAAACTCGAAACGATATATATAACGATTATCGTTATAACAACGTCTTACTAAATACATATGAATCATATTAAGATATTGATACACTATGTTTAATCATGATAAATTATAAGTAAAAATATCATTAAGTGTATTAACAATGAACTACATATGTAAAAACAAGACTACTAACTTAATGATTTCGAAACGAGACATATATGTAACGATTATCGTTGTAACAACATTTAACTGTATATATATCATACTAAGATATATTAATATATCATAATATCATGATAATGTAATAATTTAACATCTCTTTAGATATAATAAACAATGGGTTAACAACATATAACAAGATCGTTAATCTAAAGGTTTCAAAACAACATTTACATGTAACGACTAACGATGATTTAACGACTCAGTTAAAATGTATATACATGTAGTGTTTTAATATGTATTCATACACTTTTGAAAGATTTCAAGACACTTATCAAAATACTTCTACTTAACAAAAATGCTTACAATTACATCCTCGTTCAGTTTCATCAACAATTCTACTCGTATGCACCCGTATTCGTACTCGTACAATACACAGCTTTTAGATGTATGTACTATTGGTATATACACTCCAATGATCAGCTCTTGGCAGCCCATGTGAGTCACCTAACACATGTGGGAACCATCATTTGGCAATTAGCATGAAATATCTCATAAAATTACAAAAATATTAGTAATCATTCATGACTTATTTACAAGTAAACAAAATTACACATCCTTTATATCTAATCCATATACCAACGACCAAAAATACCTACAAACACTTTCATTCTTCAATTTTCTTCATCTAATTTATCTCTCTCAAGTTCTATCTTCAAGTTCGAAGTGTTCTTCATAAATTCTATAAGTTCTAGTTTCATAAAATCAAGAATACTTCCAAGTTTGCTAGCTTACTTCCAATCTTGTAAAGTGATCATCCAACCTCAAGAAATCTTTCTTATTTACAGTAAGATACCTTTCTAATACAAGGTAATACTCATATTCAAATTTTGATTCAATTTCTATAACTTTAACAATCTTATTTCGAGTGGAAATCTTACTTGAACTTGTTTTTGTGTCATGATTTTGCTTCAAGAACTGTCAAGCCATCCAAGGATCCTTTGAAGCTAGATCTATTTTTCTCATTTCCAGTAGGTTTATCCCCAAAACCTGAGGTAGTAATGATGTTCATAACATCATTCGATTCATATATATAAAACTACCTTATTCGAAGGTTTAAACTTGTAATCACTAGAACATAGTTTAGTTAATTCTAAACTTGTTCGCAAATAAAAGTTAATCCTTCTAACTTGACTTTTAAAATCAACTAAACACATGTTCTATATCTATATGATATGCTAACTTAATGATTTAAAACCGAAAAACACGAAAAACACCGTAAAATCGGATATACGCCGTCGTAGTAACACCGAAGGCTGTTTTGGGTTAGTTAATTAAAAACTATGATAAACTTTGATTTAAAAGTTGTTCTTCTGGAAAAATGATTTTTCTTATGAACATGAAACTATATCCAAAAATCATGGTTAAACTCAAAGTGGAAGTATGTTTTTCAAAATGGTCATCAAAACGTCGTTCTTTCGACTGAAATGACTACCTCTTACAAAAATGACTTGTAACTTATATTTCTGACTATAAACCTATACTTTTTCTGTTTAGATTTATAAAATATAGTTCAATATGAAACCATAGCAATCGGATTCACTCAAAACGGATTTAAAACGAAGAAGTTATGGGTAAAACAAGATTGGATATTTTTTGATTGTTGTAGCTACGGGAAATATTGTAACAATTCTATACAAATCATATCCTAGCTAATTTATATTGTATTATACATGTATTCTAATATATTATGTAATCTTGGGATACCATAGACACGTATGCAAATGTTTTGACATATCATATCGACCCATCTATATATATTATTTGGAACAACCATAGACACTCTATATGCAGTAATGTTGGAGTTAGCTATACAGGGTTGAGGTTGATTCAAAAAATATATATACTTTGAGTTGTGATCTAGCCTGAGATGTGTATACACTGGGTCGTGGTTTGATTCAAGATAATATATATCGATTTATTTCTGTACATTTAACTATGGACAACTAGTTGTAGGTTACTAACGAGGACAGCTGACTTAATAAACTTAAAACATCAAAGTGTATTAAAAGTGTTGTAAATATATTTTGAACATACTTTGATATATATATACATATTTGTTATAGGTTCGTGAATCGACCAGTGGCCAAGTCTTACTTCCCGACGAAGTAAAAATCTGTGAAAGTGAGTTATAGTCCCACTTTTAAAAATCTAATATTTTGGGATGCGAATACATGCAGTTTTATAAATGTTTTACGAAATAGACACAAGTAATTGAAACTACATTATATGGGTGAATGATTCAAGCCGAATATGCCCCTTTTTCTTGGTAACCTAAGAATTAGTAAACCGATCTACTAATTGACGCGAATCCTAAAGATAGATCTATTGGGCCTAACGAACCCCATCCAAAGTACCGGATGCTTTAGTACTTCGAATTCGTTTTTATCATGTCCGAATGATTTCCCGAAATGATAGGGGATATTCTTATATGCATCTTGTTAATGTCGGTTACCAAGTGTTCACCATATGAATGATTTTTTTATCTCTATGTATGGGACGTATATTGAAATATGAAATCTTGTGGTCTATTATTTCGATTGATAAATATATAGGTTAAACCTATAACTCACCAACATTTTTGTTGACGTTTAAAGCATGTTTATTCTCGGGTGATTATTAAGAGCTTCCGCTGTTGCATACTAAAATAAGGACAAGATTTGGAGTCCATGCTTGTATGATATTATGTAAAAACTGCATTCAAGAAACTTATTTTTGATGTAATATATTCTTATTGTAAACCATTATGTAATGGTCGTGTGTAAATGGTATATTTTAGATTATCATTATTTGATAATCTACGTAATGCTTTTTAAACCTTTATCGATAAAATAAAGGTTATGGTTGTTTTAAAAATGAATGCAGTCTTTGAAAAACGTCTCATATAGAGGTCAAAACCTCGCGATGAAATCAATTAATATGGAACGTTTATAATCAATATGAACGAGACATTTCAGTTGGTATCCGAGCGTTGGTCTTAGAGAACCAGAAATTTGCATTAGTGTATCTTATTGAGTTTGTTAGGATACATTAGTGAGTCTGGACTTCGACCGTGTTTTCTTTAAAAAGGATTGCTTAACACTTTTGTTGGAAACTATATATTATTAACATGTAAATATTATGTGATATATTAACCTCTTAATGTGTTTAATATTGTGTGATAGATGTTTGCCACTAGTACAAATCCCGTCTGACTCACCTAATAATAATGAAGAGTCAAATATAATTTTCTGAAGATTCACAAATTCCCGAAGAGGAACCGAAAGAAGAGGAACCGGAAGAAGAGGAACCGGAAGAAGAGGAATCAGAAGAGGAGGAACCGGAAGAGGAGGAACCGGAAGAAGAAGAGGTTCCGGAGGAAGAAATATTGATACCTACAGTAAATCGATTAAATAAAAGAAAATCATCAACCAACGGACCAAAGTTAAAAATGGTCAATGGTGTTTCCGCCGAGGAAGCAAAATATTGGGAAGATTACCAATTTTCTGATGAATCGGATCCCGATGAGGATTCCGATGATGTTATAGAAATTACCTCGACCCAATTTAATAAATCGAAAGAAAATAATAAGGGAAAAGGTATAAAAATAGAGAAACATGATTCCAACCCCGATGAACTTTATATGTATCGGCAACATCCGTATTTCCTAAATTGTAACAATAACTCAGGAACCTCTAAACCACCAGGTTTTTCTAAACTATTGTGGAAAACGACGGCTCGTATTAGAGGAGCACCATATATCCCTAGAAAATTAGGAAAACGAACAAAGTCCAAAGAAGAAGAAACCAGTGATTCAGATTAGAGGGTTGTAATCATGTTGTGTATTATATGTATTGTAGTGTGCTTGTACTTTTATGTTCTATGTAAAAATTACTTGTATTGTTTGTTAATTATCCTTTACGAATCTAATCCTTGTCTATTTTACAGTATAAAAACAAAATGGACGTTAAGGGTAGATAACCGAATATTTTAGATCTACCAGAGGATATGATTGAGGAAATCTTGTCTAGAGTCGGTCAGAATTCTTCAGCACAATTAATTATGGCAAAATTAACTTGTCAAACATTTGAAAGACTTTCCAGAAATGCCTTAGTTTATAAAAGGCTTTCCTTTGATAGCTGGGGTATATCACATTGGGGAGACCGTAAGTTACGCCGTGTTTTCTTTAAAGCGTTAAATGCGGGGAACCCAAATGCAATTTTACGCTACGGGTTAAGAACCTATTTTGACTCAACATATCCCAACATAGGATTTCGTGAATTAGAAAGAGCTTCTAACATGCAACATAAAGAAGCATGTTATGCTTACGGGTTAGTGATGTTCGCTTCTTACCAAAGTGAGAAAAAGAACATCGGATTGCAACTTTTAAATAAAACCTTCCCACAAGTGACGGATTCAGTAGTTGGGGTGAGAAACAAGGTTTTTAGATTATTACGGGGTTGTTGGACATTATGAAACCCTCGTCTTTTTGACGACATTACAACATGCTGCCTAGCTAATGGTCATAACGGTTATTTTTCCACAAGACCAAGGATGGGAAGTCATCTTAGTAAAACCAGAATGCATGACTTGTTTCTGGACTTATGAATTACGTGTCTTTATTTCATTTGTTGAACAACTTGCGTATTAACTAGATTTATCTTCAAAACTGTCCTGTATCAAAGTGTACTATATTTCATGTTATATGTAATATAGCGAAGTTGTAAGTTTG
Source organism: Rutidosis leptorrhynchoides (assembly GCF_046630445.1). Classification (NCBI taxonomy): domain Eukaryota; kingdom Viridiplantae; phylum Streptophyta; class Magnoliopsida; order Asterales; family Asteraceae; genus Rutidosis; species Rutidosis leptorrhynchoides. The sequence goes on from NC_092335.1 coordinate 483,729,872, forward strand.
AAGAATATTTGTATGTGATATATTATTATAATCAGTTTTTCATATGGAATTGTAGTAGTTAAATTGTATATTAGCTACAAAGTATGAACTTAACGGGTAGGTAGTACCCGAATTTAAACTTATAAAACGCTAATATGAAGAAAAAGCTTTTATAAATGAGTTCATATTATGCTACAAAATACTATTGACTACTCTTAATATTCTGTGTGATTAACTCGATTCAGTTGGTTATTTTGAAGGAAATGGCACCGGCGACTCGTCAGAATTTGAACATGAGCGAGGAAGACTTCTGTGTTTTCCTTGCAGCAAACATTTTTGCAGTACAGGCTGCGATGCAAAATAACAATAACTCTGGATCTAGCAATGGAACTAATTCCACAAGAAATCGTGTAGGATGCTCCAACAAAGAATTCACTGCCTGCAAACCTTTAGAATTTGATGGAACTGAAGGACCAATTGGATTGAAACGGTGGACCGAGAAAGTCGAATCGGTGTTTGCCATAAGTAAGTGTACTGAAGAGGACAAAGTTAAGTATGCTACGCATACCTTCACAGGTACTGATTAACGTGGTGGAACACCTATCTTGAACAAGTAGGACAAAATGCTGCTTACGCACTACCGTGGTCGGCATTCAAGTAATTGATGAACGAGCAGTACCGTCCTAGAAACGAAGTCAATAAACTCAAGGCAGAACTTAGAGAGTTACGAACACAAGGGTTCGACGTTACCACATATGAACGACGATTCATAGAGTTGTGCCTATTTTGTCCGGGAGCGTTCGAAGATGAAGAAGAGAAGATCGACACATTTGTAAAAGGGTTACCAGTAAGGATTCAAGAAGATGTGAGTTCACACGAGCCCACTTCTATACAGAAGGCAAGTCGAATGGCTCATAAACTCATAAATCAGATTGAGGGAAGAATTAAAGAGCAGGCAACCGAAGAAGCCAACACGAAACAACTCAAGAGGAAGTGGGAGGAAAACAGTGACAAGAGTCACCAGTACAACAACAACAACAATTACAACCACAATCGCAACAACTATCCCAACAACCGCAACAACAATCGCAACAATAACCGCAATCCTAACAATAACTACAACAAACATTCCAACAAAAACAACAACTACAACAACCATTTCAACAACAATAACAATCCCAAAAACAACCTCAATAACAACAACGGTAACAAAAACCAAAAACAGCCATGTCATAGGTGTGAAGAAAATCATCAGGGGTTTTGCACGACATTTTGCAACAGGTGTAAAAGAAATGGTCATAGCGCGACAAAGTGTGAGGTCTACGGACCAAAGTTTAACAGAACTAAAGGAACAAATAATGTCAGAACAAGTAATGCCGAAACGAATAGTGTCGGAGCAAGTAATACCAACGCTGTTTGTTATAAATGTGGAAAACCGGGCCACATTATTAGAAATTGCCCGAATCAGGGGAATACTAATGGGCAGGGCCATGAAAGAGTTTTCAATATTAATGCGGCAGAAGCACAGGAAGACCCGGAGCTTGTTACGGGTACGTTTCTTATTGACGATAAATCTTCTTATGTTTTATTTGATTTGGATGCGGATAGAAGCTATATGAGTAGAGATGTTTTTGCTAAATTAAGTTGCCCATTGACGCCTTTGGATAATAAATTTTTACTCGAATTAGCAAATGGTAAATTAATTTCAGTAGATAATATATGTCGGGATAGAGAAATTAAACTGGGTGATGAAACGTTTAAGATTGATTTAATACCAGTCGAGTTAGGGAGTTTTGATGTAATAATTGGCATGGACTGGTTGAAGAAGGTAAGATCAGAGGTCGTTTGTTACAAAAATGCGATTCGCATTATGCGTGAAAAAGGAAAACCTTTAATGGTGTACGGAGAAAAGAACAACGCGAAGTTAAATCTTATTAGTAGTTTGAAGGCGCAAAAACTAATAAGAAAAGGTTGTTACGTCATTCTAGCACACATCGAGGAAGTTAAACATGAAGAAAAGAACATCAGTGATGTTCCCGTCGCAAAAGAATTTTTTGATGTATTTTCGAAAGAATTACCGGGATTACCCCCACATCGATCCATTGAATTTCAAATAGACCTTGTACCAGGAGCTGCACCAATAGCTCGTGCTCCATACAGACTCGCACCTAGCGAAATGAAAGAATTACAAAGTCAATTACAGGAACTTTTAGAGCGTGGTTTCATTCGACCAAGTACATCACCATGAGGAGCTCCTATTCTGTTTGTCAAGAAGAAAGATGGTACATTCAGGTTGTGTATCGACTACCGAGAGTTGAACAAACTTACCATCAAGAACCGTTACCCATTACCGAGAATCAACGACTTATTTGATCAACTACAAGGCTCGTCGGTTTATTCGAAGATCGATTTACATTTTGGATATCATCAAATGCGGGTGAAGGAGGATGATATTCCAAAGACTGCTTTTAGGACGCATTACGATCATTAGGAGTTTATGGTTATGCCGTTTGGATTGACTAACGCACCAGCTGTGTTCATGGACCTCATGAACTGAGTGTGTGGGCCATATCTTGACAAGTTTGTCATTGTTTTCATCGATGACATACTTATTTACTCAAAGAATGACCAAGAGCACGAAGAACATTTGAAAAAAGTGCTAGAGTTGCTGAGAAAAGAAAAACTGTACGCTAAGTTTTCAAAGTGTGCATTTTGGTTGGAAGAAGTTCAATTCCTCGGTCATATAGTGAACAAAGAAGGTATTCAGGTGGATCCAGCAAAGATTGAAATCGTTAAAAAGTGGGAAACCCCGAAAACTCCAAAACACATACGTCAATTTTTAGGACTGGCTGGTTATTACAGGAGATTCATCTAAGATTTTTCCAAAATAGCAAAACCCTTGACTGCATTAACGCATAAAGGGAAGAAATTTGAATGGAAGGATGAACAAGAGAAAGCGTTTCAATTATTGAAGAAAAAGTTAACTACGGCACCTATATTGTCATTACCTGAAGGGAATGATGATTTTGTGATATATTGTGACGCCTCAAAGCAAGGTCTCAGTTGTGTATTAATGCAATGAACGAAGGTAATTGCTTATGCGTCTAGACAATTGAAGATTCACGAGCAGAATTATACGACGCATGATTTAGAATTAGGCGTAGTTGTTTTTGCATTAAAGACTTGGAGGCACTACTTATATAGGGTCAAAAGTATTATATATACCGACCACAAAAGTCTTCAACACATATTTAATCAGAAACAACTGAATATGAGGCAGCGTAGATGGATTGAATTGTTGAATGATTACGACTTTGAGATTCGTTACCACCCGGGGAAGGCAAATGTGGTAGCCGACGCCTTGAGCAGAAAGGACAGAGAACCCATTCGAGTAAAAGCTATGAATATAATGATTCACACTAACCTTACTACTCAAATAAAGGAGGCGCAACAAGGATTTTTAAAAAAGGGAAATTTAAAGGATGAAATACCCACAGGATCGGAGAAGCATCTTAATATTCGGGAAGACGGAACCCGGTATAGGGCTGAAAGAATTTGGATACCAAAACTTGGAAATATGAGAGAAATGGTACTTAGAGAAGCTCATAAAACCATATAATCAATACATCCTGGAACGGGGAAGATGTACAAGGATCTCAAGAAACATTTTTGGTGGCCGGGTATAAAAGCCGATGTTGCTAAATACGTAGGAGAATGTTTGACGTGTTCTAAGGTCAAAGCGGAGCATCAGAAACCATCAGGTCTACTTCAACAACCCAAAATCCCGAAATGGAAATGGGAAAACATTACCATGGATTTTATCACTAAATTGCCAAGGACTGCAAGTGGTTTTGATACTATTTGGGTAATAGTTGATCGTCTCACCAAATCAGCACACTTCCTGCCAATAAGAGAAGATGACAAGATGGAGAAGTTAGCACGACTGTATTTGAAGGAAGTCGTCTCCAGACATGGAATACCAATCTCTATTATCTCTGATAGGGATGGCAGATTTATTTCAAGATTCTGGCAGACATTACAACAAGCATTAGGAACTCGTCTAGACATGAGTACTGCCTATCATCCATAAACTGATGGGCAGAGCGAAAGGACGATACAAACGCTTGAAGACATGCTACGAGCATGTGTTATTGATTTCGGAAACAGTTGGGATCGACATCTACCGTTAGCAGAATTTTCCTACAACAACAGTTACCATTCAAGCATTGAGATGTCGCCATTTGAAGCACTTTATGGTAGAAAGTGCAGGTCTCCGATTTGTTGAAGTGAAGTGGGGGATAGACAGATTACGGGTCCGGAGATAATACAAGAAACTACCGAGAAGATCATCCAAATTCAACAACGGTTGAAAACCGCCCAAAGTCGACAAAAGAGCTACGCTGACATTAAAAGAAAAGATACAGAATTTGAAATTAGAGAAATGGTTATGCTTAAAGTTGCACTTTGGAAAGGCGTTGTTCAATTTGGTAAACGAGGGAAATTAAATCCAAGGTATATTGGACCATTCAAGGTTATTGATCGTGTCGGACCAGTAGCTTACCGACTTGAGTTACCTCAACAACTCGCGGCTATACATAACACTTTCCACGTCTCGAATTTGAAGAAATGTTTTGCTAAAGAAGATCTCACTATTCCGTTAGACGAAATCCAAATCAACGAAAAACTTTAATTCATCGAAGAACCCGTCGAAATAATGGATCGTGAGGTTAAAAGACTTAAGCAAAACAAGATACTAATTGTTAAAGTTCGATGCAATGCTCGTAGAGGACCCGAGTTCACCTGGGAACGAGAAGATCAGATGAAAAAGAAATACCCGCACTTATTTCCAGAAGATACGTCAACACCTCCAACTGCTTAAAATTTCGGGACGAAATTTATTTAACGGGTAGGTACTGTAGTGACCCGAACTTTTCCATGTTTATATATATTAAATGAAATTGATATTTATATGATTAAGTGTTTCCAACATGTTAAGCAATCAAACTTGTTAAGACTTGATTAATTGAAATAGGTTTCATATAGACAATTGACCACCCAAGTTGACCGGTGATTCACGAACGTTAAAACTTGTAAAAACTATATGATGACATATATATGATTATATATATATATATATATATATATATATATATATATATATATATATATATATATATATATATATATATATATATATATATAGTTAACATGATATTATGATAAGTAAGTATCTCATTAGGTATTTTAACAATGAGTTATATATATAAAATTGAGTTTATTGAATTAAGAAACTCGAAACGATATATATAACGATTATCGTTATAACAACGTCTTACTAAATACATATAAATCATATTAAGATATTGATACACTATGTTTAATCATGATAAATGATAAGTAAACATGTCATTAAGTGTATTAATAATGAACTACATATGTAAAACAAGACTACTAACTTAATGATTTCGAAACGAGACATATATGTAACGATTATCGTTGTAACAACATTTAACTGTATATATATCATACTAAGATATATTAATATATCATAATATCATGATAATTTAATAATTTAAAATCTCTTTAAATATAATAAACAATGGGTTAACAACATTTAACAAGATCGTTAATCTAAAGGTTTCAAAACAACATTTACATGTAACGACTAACGATGATTTAACGACTCAGTTAAAATGTATATACATGTAGTGTTTTAATATGTATTCATACACTTTTGAAAGACATCAAGACACTTATCAAAATACTTCTACTTAACAAAAATGCTTACAATTACATCCTCGTTCAGTTTCTTCAACAATTCTACTCGTATGCACCCGTATTCGTACTCGTACAATACACAGCTTTTAGATGTATGTACTATTGGTATATACACTCCAATGATCAGATCTTAGCAGACCATTTGAGTCACCTAACACATGTGGGAACCATCATTTGGCAACTAGCATGAAATATCTCATAAAATTACAAAAATATTAGTAATCATTCATGACTTATTTTCAAGTAAACAAAATTACACATCCTTTATATCTAATCCATATACCAACGACCAAAAACACCTAAAAACACTTTTATTCTTCAATTTTCTTCATCTAATTGATCTCTATCAAGTTCTATCTTCAAGTTCTAAGTGTTCTTCATAAATTCTATAAGTTCTAGTTTCATAAAATCAAGGATACTTCCAAGTTTGCTAGCTTACTTCCAATCTTGTAAAGTGATCATCCAACCTTAAGAAATCTTTCTTATTTACAGTAAGATATCTTTCTAATACAAGGTAATACTCATATTCAAATTTTGATTCAATTTCTATAACTTTAACAATCTTATTTCGAGTAGAAATCTTACTTGAACTTGTTTTTGTGTCATGATTTTGCTTCAAGAACTTTCAAGCCATCCAAGGATCCTTTGAAGCTAGATCTATTTTTCTCATTTCCAGTAGATTTATCCACAAAACCTGAGGTAGTAATGATGTTCATAACATCATTCGATTCATATATATATATAACTACCTTATTCGAAGGTTTAAACTTCTAATCACCAGAACATAGTTTAGTTAATTCTAAACTTGTTCGCAAACAAAAGTTAATCCTTCTAACCTAACTTTTAAAATCAACTAAACACATATTCTATATCTATATGATATGCTAACTTAATGATTTAAAACCGGAAAACACGAAAAATACCGTAAAACCGAATATACGCCGTCGTAGTAACACCGCGGGCTGTTTTGGGTTAGTTAATTAAAAACTATTATAAACTTTGATTTAAAATTTGTTCTTCTGGGAAAATGATTTTTCTTATGAATATGAAACTATATCCAAAAATCATGGTTAAACTCAAAGTGGAAGTATGTTTTTCAAAATGGTCATCAAGACGTCGTTCTTTCGACTGAAATGACTACCTCTTACAAAAACGACTTGTAACTTATATTTCCGACTATAAACCTATACTTTTCTGTTTAGATTCATAAAATAGAGTTCAACATGAAACCATAGCAATTTAATTCACTCAAAACGGATTTAAAACGAAGAAGTTATGGGTAAAACAAGATTGGATATTTTTTGATTGTTGTAGCTACGGAAAATATTGTAACAATTCTATACAAATCATATCCTAGCTAACTTATATTGTATTATACATGTATTCTAATATATTATGTAATCTTGGGATACCATGGACACGTATGCAAATGTTTTGACATATCATATCGACCGATCTATATATATTATTTGGAACAACCATAGACACTCTATATGCAGTAATGTTAGAGTTAGCTATACAGGGTTGAGGTTGATTCTAAAAATATATATACTTTGAGTTGTGATCTAGCCTGAGACGTGTATACACTAGGTCATGGATTGATTCAAGATAATATATATCGATTTATTTCTGTACATCTAACTATGGACAACTAGTTGTAGGTTACTAACGAGGACAGCTGACTTAATAAACTTAAAACATCAAAGTGTATTAAAAGTGTTGTAAATATATTGTGAACATACTTTGATATATATATATATATATATATATATATATATATATATATATATATATATATATATATATATATATATATATATATATATATATATACATACATACATACATATACATATTTGTTATAGGTTCGTGAATCGACCAGTGGTGAAGTCTTACTTCCCGACGAAGTAAAAATCTGTGAAAGTGAGTTATAGTCCCACTTTTAAAAATCTAATATTTTAGGATGAGAATACATGCAGTTTTATAAATGTTTTACGAAATAGACACAAGTAATTGAAACTACATTATATGGGTGAATGATCGAAGCCGAATATGCCCCTTTTGCTTGGTAACCTAAGAATTAGTAAACCGATCTACTAATTGACGCGAATCCTAAAGATAGATCTATTGGGCCTAACGAACCCCATCCAAAGTATCGGATGCTTTAGTACTTCGAATTAGTTTTTATCATGTTCGGAGGATTTTCTGGAATGATAGGAGATATTCTTATATGCATCTTGTTAATGTCGGTTACCAGGTGTTCACCATATGAATGATTTTTTTATCTCTATGTATGGGATGTATATTGAAATATGAAATTTTGTGGTCTATTATTTCGATTGATAAATATATAGGTTAAACCTATAACTCACCAACATTTTTGTTGACGTTTAAAGCATGTTTATTCTCGGGTGATTATTAAGAGCTTCCGCTGTTGCATACTAAAATAAGGACAAGATTTGGAGTCCATGCTTTTATGATATTATGTAAAAACTGCATTCAAGAAACTTATTTTTGATGTAATATATTCTTATTGTAAACCATTATGTAATGGTCGTGTGTAAACGGTATATTTTAGATTATCATTATTTGATAATCTACGTAATGCTTTTTAAACCTTTATCGATAAAATAAAGGTTATGGTTGTTTTAAAAATGAATGCAGTCTTTGAAAAACGTCTCATATAGAGGTCAAAACCTCGCGACGAAATCAATTAATATGGAACGTTTATAATCAATATGAACGGGACATTTCACATAGAATGTAGTTTCAATTACTTGTGTCTATTTCGTCAAACATTTATAAAACAGCGCATGTATTCTCAGTCCCAAAAATATATATTGCAAAAGCATTTAAAAAGGGAGCAAATGAAACTCACAATCCAATATTTTGTAGTAAAAATATTCATACGACGATACTGAACAATGCAGGGTTGGCCTCGGATTCACGAACCTATATCATTTGTATATTTATTAATACACATAATCGTATTCGAACAAATTTATATATTATTATTAGTGATATAATTTTTTTTGTATTAATATCTTATATATGTCGATTTATATATTTTAAATGAATAACAATATTATTATAGTTAGGTTTTGTATTAAATATATTTTTCATATAACTATCTTTCGTTTGTAAAATTAATAATTATAATAATACCAGATTAAGAATATTAATAATAATGATAGTAATAATATTAATGTAAATAAAAATGAAAATTTTTAATAAGAATAATAATTTTAAAAATAAAATTATATGATAGTTTTAATAAACATTTTAAGAATCATACTAATGATTCTAATATAAAAGTTGTATTATTTTTACAATGAAAATATTAGTTTTGATTCTAATTTCAGACTTAATAATACCTAGTGCTAATATTTTGTAATAATAAATATAAATATGATAAAAATATTAATATTAATGATAATAATAATTTGCATTACGATAGTTATAATAATACTAATATTACTTACTGTTAATACTTAGTGATAATAATAATAATGATAATATTACTTATACATATAATAATATTCCAATGTTAGTACAATAATAAACATTTTAATAATAACATTAATTAATTATAATCATAGTAATAACATTAATAATAAGAATCATAATAATAACAATAACAATAATAATAATCATATTTACACTAATCATAATAGTTATAATACTTACAATAATTAATAATAATAATAATAATAATAATAATAATAATAATAATAATAATCATAATAATCATAATAATAATAATAATAATAATAATAATAATAATAATAATAATAATAATAATAATAATAATAATAATAATAATAATAATAATAATTATAATAATAATAATTATAATATAAATTGAAAACTACCTTAGAAAAAGGGCTTAAAAAATGTGCCTCACACGAGGCTTGGACCCTCGACCTTTCAAATAGCACAGACAGACCCAACCATCTGATCCAGCTCGTTTATTTGAATTTTTTATGAATCTAACATATATTTATCCTATACTTCTGTTTATCCTTTTCCCTTCTTCTTCTTCAACATAAATTAACCCAAAGTTTCAGACTTATAAGCAATGTTTCACACATTAATTTTTAGGATTTAAATCAGTTATAGGAATGTTTACAAAGTAATTGGGATTATTTAAAACAGAAAAAGATTAAAGAAAAAGAACCTGTAACAGACTTTAAAACCCGTTTATGAACTCAACATCGATTTCAAAATTAGAAGCTGTTTCAGACCATGACTCCTTCATGAAAAAGATTGAAAACCTTCCGTATAAACTGTATGAATCATCAATTTAACTCAAATCACTCAAACAAGATCGAATTTTTACCATGAACACTTCGGTTGACTTTTTAAAATAAAATTTTGACCCTAAAATTCTTACTTGATATGAAGAATTGATTCTTGAAACTTTGCAAATACTTTATGTGTAAGATTCCTAACAAAACCCTTTTAACACATTTTGAAATCGTTTTCGAATTAAAGGTTTTGAATATAGAGTACAAGAACAGAGTATACGTGCTTTGTTCTTTAAATTGGATTTCAGTTTTTTGTTGTTTTTACACAAATTGTAATTGCAGAGAATTATATAGATATTAATAGACTTAATTACAGCTGATATAATTCAATTAACGTTTGTTTTGTAGTTCAATTTTATCGACACCAAATATTCTGTCAGTACTAATATTATAAAAAATTCTAATCGATTCCACTAATTTTTGTTTGTTATAGAAACATAAGGAATCGATTTGTACTGAATGGTTGACAAAAAATCGATTTATGATTCAGTTGGAAAACGATGGAGAACAGAAATACCTATGCACTTTTATTAATCCGTATATTTGTATAATTCAGTATTTTATTTAATTAACATTATTAATAATAATACAGATTATTTAATGGGTCTGTATGTATATATATAACAGTACATACGTGTATATATAGACTCTGTATATGTATTTATATATGTAAAATCGTATGTCATATATGTATATGTATATGTATATGTATATGTATATGTATATGTATATGTATATGTATATGTATATGTATATGTATTAATAATATCACTAATACTAATAATAGGTATATACATAATAATACAATTAATAATAATGATAATAATAGCAATAATTCTAATAATTAATAATTAATAATGATTTTATTAATAAAAATAACAAATGAATAATAGTATTACTGATAATAATAATTATTAACAATAATGTTCATACTAATATTAATAATAACATTGATAATATTATTAATAAAATACTAGTACAAATATTATCAATAATAGAATACTGACATTATAAATTTATTACTAGTTGTATTAATGATGATGTTAACAATAATAACAATAATTCAAGTGTATCAAATTTCAATATTATGATAATGTTATTATTAATATTAATATTACTAATAATAATGAATGTAATAATAATATAATAACTATAATTAAACTCGTAATTACATTTAATATATTAATGTTACAAGTTATTAATTATTTAATAATTATAACATATGTTACATGATATCATTTATTGAATATTTAATTACAATATAATAATTATTGATAGCAATCTATATATATATATATATATATATATATATATATATATATATATATATATATATATATATATATATATATATATATTCTCTTTTTTTAATAGTAACATAATTATTCTATTTATTATTTTACATTTTAAATTCTAATTGACTAAACGTATTTTATTAATTCAACATATTACATATATATTTATATTTACATATATATATATATATATATATATATATATATATATATATATATATATATATATATATATATATATATATATATATATATATATATATATATATATATATATAATTATATATTTGTTATACATAATTGTTCATGAATCGTCGGGAATAGTCAAAGGGTAATTGATAATATGAACACAGTTCAAAATTGTTGAGACTTCAACATAATAGACTTTGCTTATCATCTCGAATCATAATAAGATTAGGTTTAAATTTGATCGGAAATTTCTGGGTCGTTACAATCATCATGTGTGGCATGTGATATGGGTTAAAGTTCGGGCGTTCGATACCATATCATATATGTGCATGGGCGTGAAGTGTGGGTTTATAGTTCGGGCGTTCGATACCACATTTCACGTGACGGGTGGGTTTAAAGTTCATGCATCGATACCACCTAAGGGACTAGTGATGCATACTAGTGGCATCTGCGTAGCTAACGGTTCATTCGTGAGAATCGTTCCCTTTGTGTTTCGGTTAACCATGGTTGTGTAGTTGTAGTGTAGCATATTATATTGTTCGTGTTATATGCTATTGTTGTGCTAGCTTGTGTTATCGGAGGTTTAGCATTATACTTGTGATAGTATGCTAATTAGTTTGCTAGTGTGTATGCGGTAATAGTGTAAGTGATTGCAAGTAAGTAGGTTATATATGTATATGTATAATTATTGCATTCACTAAGCGTTTTACTACCCTCTCGTTGTTTACCTTTTTATAGGCTCCGGCGTGGACAAGGGAAAAAGTATTTTTTTGGAATAGTGATCCCGCTTTGTTATGTTAGGAGAAGCTTTTGGACGTTTAGCTTTTGAAGTTTGACCAAGAGTTGGGTAGTTTAACCCCCAAACATCATGCTCTAATGTCGTTTGGAATTTAAACTAATTTGGTCGAAACTTATATTTTGTACGAAACTCGTAATTCGGGTCGATGTGGGCCCGGTGTCGTAAAACTTGTTTTATTATTGAAACGTGTTTGTTTTACTTATTATAATGTGTTGTGAAAAGCGTTTCATCTAAAAGTGTTGGGAAGTGGGAGATCTTTAAGCGAAAAATGTAAATTTTGGACAGCAAGCTGCCAGGCAGACTGCGCGCCGCGCACATGAGGGGCCGCGCGCCGCGCACCCCTCTGTTAAAAAAAAAATTTATTTACGCGTATTCGATTGTATAACGGGTTGGGTCATTACATGTTATTACACGTTATCATTGCGAAAATCAACGGTAATAAATTAATGGTGAAAAATTATTAACACTCGCTGAAAACATATTTTTTAATAACAAACTTTATTTTTTAGAGTTTATGCGTATTTTATTTTTAGAGTTTATCATGCTACATTTTTTGTGAAAAATGTACCATAATAAATTGTGGGGACTTGAGTATATACATAGCATTGTATATGTATATTTTATTTGCTAAAGGCTTAAAACACACGTTGCGCGAAGTATACTCAAAAGGCTTGACATATCCGTTGAAAGTTAAGTCTACGGATCATATTGTGCATTAACAAAAGACTGCGGATTATTTTCGCTAAGTTAGTGCGGATGATTAGACAATCTGCATACCGCAAATATTCTGGAAACTATAAATTGAGAGCTTGGCCTCTCATTTATAGGTTGTTGATTCTCTGCCATTTGCCCAGACCTTTGTCATTTTCACTTGTGACTTTGCCCAAGGAACGTTTACATTGTGTTAAGGTGAATCATGTTAATTCATAATCAAGACCGGGTCGGGGTGATTGATCACTTGATTGATAAAGTGAAAGACGATCATCAGGGCCCAAAACAATCATCAAACATCCCATTCACCATCTTAATATCATCGCACTCAATCCTTAATTAAGTACCTCTTTACTATAGGATTGATCAGAGGCGCGGTGCGGCGCGACTCTATATAGCCTCGGCGCGGCTAGTGCCTGACGGGCAGTTTCCATATTTATGTTTTTTTCTTGTTCTTCAAGGTGTTTTTTGGCCTATATAAGCATCCTATTGTAACCCTCATATGTATCTACGAATTCAATCAATAAAATCTCCCTATTTGGTCCGTAGATTAAAGTAATCGACATTCGATTACATATAACCACCTTAAATCTCGCGTTCTTTAATTTTCATATTATTGTTCTTTCGTTTGTCGAAGTAGGTGATTAATCTCAGAGATTAATCTTATTATTTGGGTCTTATAATCCTTACAATTAGTATCTAGAGCTCAAGGTTCGAGTTGGGATTGATGGCGGAAGACGGTAAATTGAAGATTGAACGGTTTGATGGTAAAGACTTCGCCTTTTGGAAGATGCAAATAGAAGACTACTTGTATCAAAAGAAACTTCACCAACCTTTGTTGGAGACCAAACCCGAAGGCATGAATGATGCCGATTGGATGTGTGATGACCCGGAAAATTTTGACTTATTTTGAACCAAATTCTCGATATGATTTAATGTTTCCGACACGATAAGCAAAGTCTGTAAAGTTGAACCTCAAAATTTTAAACTATTCAAATACCCTTCGGTTGTTCTCGACGATTCGCGAACAATAATATGTAAATAGATACATATATATACTATAACTTGAAAGCGTAACAAGGTATTAATTGTATGATACTGTGCATTAAACTTATTGGTTTAAACATCTATTTGAATATTTACGATAAGTTAGAATATTAATTCTTAAGAATTAATAATATGAATAACTTGCAATGTGTATTTAAAATGTGTTTTTAAATATTGGGAATATATATTCACTTGGTTATAAAATGTTTGATAATACTATTATTGTTGTAAATAACGAGACGTTGATTTAAAGAAGTAAATGACCAAAACACTCAAATGAGTAAGTTACACTTTGAGTGGGTTAGTTTTTCATTGATTTGAGTCTTGTTATTTATAAAGGTACTCGTCACGAAACGTAAAGTACAAGTTTTCTAAACGTACGAAAATGCGTTCGAGAAACCGGAAGCGAGACATAAGTCGAGTGACAACGTACGAGTCATCGGAACAAAAATTACAATTTAACTATGCACGTAAATATAATATAATATAATATAAAATTAATTATATTATATATAAAAATAACATAAAAACGGTGTCGGTAGAATAAAACAAATGATGTTGTGCTGTAAATTGCACTCATGCGAGTGCATGATATTAACAAGAGAACTCCATGCAATCGCATGGAGTCTAATTCTTGGAATCCTCTATAAATTCAACTCGTGCACTGCATTTCACACACACCTCAACCTTCATTTACAATACTCCGTATTTTATTTATTATTTATATAATTATATTTATTATTATTATTAAGATTGTTATTATCAATCTTATTATTAGTAGTAGTATTAGTATTAGTATTATTTATACATAAAATACTACGACGGAGTGCTGTTCGAGTAATTTAAAAACGGGTTTTACGAGCGGGGCAGAGCTAAGGAAATTATGGGTTATAACTATGGAGGTTATGGGTAAGGACTAGGGGTATGCTCGTGAGGTCAAACTAGCGTTTATCGTCTCCGTTGCGTCTACGTACTTTCCTGCAATATTGAATCACAATATTGATACGTGAGCACTCATAACTTAACTTTTATATATTAATAGTGTATCCCTGACTAGTGCTCGAGTATATATGATTATGCATGCTTGTATGTTTAGTTTCGTAGTTAGATATTTTATGATAAATCATGAATTTGATACATATGCGATTGAGATAAGGTATATTATAACACCCCGTCAAATTACCATCTGACGGCGTGTTAATTTAGGTCCCACAGTTAACAGTTACGCCCTCTATATGAGACGTTTAAAGCAATCACATTTAATTTTATTAAAAATTAACTTTCAAAAGCATAAGTCAATAATCCCAAAATAGAAACACTGTTGTGATCGTAACCACAAGCCAACAGTATTTAAATAGTATAAAAGTTTTAAATGCGAAAGTAAATAATGTTCTTTAAAATCAAATGCTGACTCCACGGCCAGTCATGCAACAAACACAGCGGAAGCATACCTCTTAAGGACCTGAGAATAACAACACGCAAAAACAGGTCAACAAATAATGTTGGTGAATCTACAGGTTTAAAAGTATAACAGTATATGAAAAATAGTTATCAGAAAAATAGTTTAATTTCCTTGACCACGAGATTTTACAAGTACAACACAAAGTCGCAAAACGTTTGCATAATATGAGCACCTGAATACTAGCAATGACCCGAGTATAGAAGCCATTATACCCGCCTTTACCTCCTAAAATGTTATACACTTGTTCAAATGTATTTAATGTTCAAAGTAAATGCGCCACGGTTAATATTGTTTCGGCGAGGTTGTCAACTGTAGTGACCCGAACTTTTCATGTTTATATATATTAATTGAGATTGATATTTACATGACTAAATGTTTCCAACGTGTTAAGCAATCAAACTTGTTAAGACTTGATTAAATGAAATAAGTTTCATATAGACAATTGATCACCCAAGTTGACCGGCGATTCACGAACGTTACAAATTTATAAAAACTACATGTTGTGGTATATATAGACATATATATATGGTTGACATGAGATTATGATGAATAAGTATCTCACTAAGTATATTAACAATGTGTGATATACATAAGAAATGAGATTACTAATTTAAGAAACTCGAAATGATATATATATAACGATTATCGTTATGATAACGTCTACTAAATACATATGTATCATATTAAGTTATTGATACACTATATTTAACATGATAAAATGATATTTAAATATATCATTAAGTGTGTTAACAATGAACTACATATGTAAAAACAAGACTACTAACTCAAGAATTACGAAACGAGACTTATATGTAACGATTATCGTTGTAACGATATTTTAATGTATATATCATATTAAGAGATATTCATACATCATAATATCATGATAACATAATAATTTAACATCTCATTTGATATAATAAACATTGGGTTAACAACATTAATTGAGATCGTTAACTTAAAGGTTTCAAAACAACACTTACATGTAACGACTAACGAAGACTTAACGACTCCATTAGAATGTATATACATGTTGTATTTTGATATGTATTCTTACACTTTTGAAAGACTTCAAGACATATATCAAAGTACTTCTACTTAACAAAAATGCTTACAATTACATCCGCGTTCAGTTTCATCAACAATTCTACTCGTATGCACCCGTATTCGTACTCGTACAATACACAGCTTTTAGATGTATGTACTATTGGTATATACACTCCAATGATCAGATATTAGCAGCCCATGTGAGTCACCTAACACATGTGGGAACCATAATTTGGTAACTAGCATGAAATATCTCATAAAATTACAAAAATATGAGTAATCATTCATGACTTATTTACATGAAAATAAAATTACACATCCTTTATATCTAATCCATATACCAACGACCAGAAACACCTAAAAACACTTTAATTCTTCAATTTTCTTCATCTAAGTGATCTCTCTCAAGTTCTATCTTCAAGTTCTAAGTGTTCTTCATAAATTCTATAAGTTCTAGTTTCATAAAATCAAGAATACTTCCAAGTTTGCTAGCTTACTTCCAATCTTGTAAAGTGATCATCCAATTTCAAGAAATCTTTCTTATTTACAGTAAGATATCTTTCTAATACAAGGTAATACTCATATTCAAACTTTGATTCAATTTCTATAACTATAACAATCTTATTTCGAGTGGAAATCTTACTTGAACTTGTTTTCGTGTCATGATTCTGCTTCAAGAACTTTCAAGGCATCCAAGGATCCTTTGAATCTAGATCCATTTTTCTCATTTCCAGTAGTTTTATCCAGAATACTTGAGGTAGTAATGATGTTCATAACATCATTCGATTCATACATATAAAGCTATCTTATTCGAAGGTTTAAACTTGTAATCACTAGAACATAGTTTAGTTAATTCTAAACTTGTTCGCAAACAAAAGTTAATCCTTCTAACTTGACTTTTAAAATCAACTAAACACATGTTCTATATCTATATGATATGCTAACTTAATGATTTAAAACCTGGAAACACGATGAACACCATAAAATCGGATATACGCCGTCGTAGTGAAACTGGGGGCTGTATTGGTTTGGATAATTAAAAACTATGATAAACTTTGATTTAAAAGTTGTTCTTATGGGAAAATGATTTTTCATATGAACATGAAACTATATCCAAAAATCTTGGTTAAACTCAAAGTGAAAATATGTTTTTCAAAATGGTCATCAAGATGTCGTTCTTTCGACGAAAATGACTACCTCTTTAGTAATTGACATGTAACTTAAATTTCCGACTATAAACCTATACTTTTTCTGTTTGGATTCTTAAATTAGAGTTCAATATGAAACCATAGCAATTTGATTCACTCAAAACGGATTTAAAATGAAGAAGTTATGGGTAAAACAAGATTGGATATTTTGATCTTTTTAGCTACGGGAAATGTTTAACAAATCTATACAAATCATATCCTAGCTAACTTATATTGTATTATACATGTATTCTAATATATTATGTAATCTTGAGATACCATAGACACGTATGCAAATGTTTTGACATATCATATCGACCCATGTATATATATTATTTGGAACAACCATAGACACTCTATATGCAGTAATGTTGGAGTTAGCTATACATGGTTGAGGTTGATTCCAAAAATATATATACTTTGAGTTGTGATCTAGCCTGAGACGTGTATACACTGGGTCGTGGATTGATTCAAGATAATATATATCGATTTATTTCTGTACATCTAACTGTGGACAACTAGTTGTAGGTTATTAACGAGGACAGCTGAATTAATACACTCAAATCTTTAAAACATAATAAAAATGGTTGTAATTATATTTTGATCATACTTTGATATATATGTACATATTTGTATATGTTCGTGAATCGATCCGTGGCCAAGTCTTATTTCCGAGGAAGGAAATATCTGTGAAAGTGAGTTATAGTCCCACTTTTAAAATCTAATATTTTTGGGATGAGAATACATGCAGGTTTTATAAATGATTTACAAAATAGACACAAGTACGTGAAACTACATTCTATGGTTGAATTATCGAAATCGAATATGCCCCTTTTTATTAAGTCTGGTAATCTAAGAATTAGGGAACAGACACCCTAATTGACGCGAATCCTAAAGATAGATCTATTGGGCCTAACAAACCCCATCCAAAGTACCGGATGCTTTAGTACTTCAAAATTTATATCATATCCGAAGGGTGTCTCGGAATGATGGGGATATTCTTATCTATATATGAATCTTGTTAATGTCGGTTACCAGGTGTTCACCATATGAATGATTTTTATCTCTATGTATGGGATGTGCATTGAAATATGAAATCTTGTGGTCTATTGTTACGATTTGATATATATATAGGTTAAACCTATAACTCACCAACATTTTTGTTGACGTTTAAAGCATGTTTATTCTCAGGTGAATACTAAGAGCTTCCGTTGTTGCATACTAAAATAAGGACAAGATTTGGAGTCCATGATTGTATGATATTGTGTAAAAACTGCATTCAAGAAACATATGTCAGTGTAATATATTTCTATTGTAAACCATTATGTAATGGTCGTGTGTAAACAGTATATTTTAGATTATCATTATTTGATAATCTACGTAATGTTTTTTAAAACCTTTATTGATAAAATAAAGGTTATGGTTGTTTTAAAAATGAATGCAGTCTTTGAAAAATGTCTCATATAGAGGTCAAAACCTCGCAATGAAATCAATTAATATGGAACGTTTATAATCAATATGAACGGGACATTGCAGTTGGTATCTGAGCGTTGGTCTTAGAGAACCAGAAAATTTGCATTAGTGTGTCTTATCAAGTTTGTTAGGATGCATTAGTGAGTCTGGACTTCGACCGTGTTTTCTTTAAAAATGATTGCTTAACATTTTTGTTGGAAACTATATATTATTAACATGTAAATATTATGTGATATATTAATCTCTTAACATGTTTGATATTGTGTGATAGATGTCTACCTCTAGCACAAATCCTATTGACTCACCTAATAATAATGAAGAGTCGAATATATATTGGCAAGATTTACAAGTTCCCGAAGAACCGGAAGAAGAGGAAACGGAATCGGAAGAAGAGGAACCGGAAGAAGAGGAACCAGAAGAAGAGGAACCGGAAAAAGAAGAGGTTCCGGAGGGGAGAATAGTAGGAACCATAGAAAACCGGTCAAATAAAAGAAAATCCTCAACCAATGGACCAAAGTTAATAATGGTCAATGGTGTTTCCGCTAAGGAAGCAAAATATTGGGAAAATTACCAATTTTTCGATGAATCGGATCCTGATGAGGATTCCGATGATGTTATAGAAATTACCCCGACCCAATTTAATGACTAATGAGGCAAAAAAAAATAATAAGGGAAAAGGCATCAAAATAGAGAAATCTGATTCCGACCCCAATGAACTTTATATGTACCGTCAACACCCGTATTTTCAATATCGTAACAATAACCCGGGAACCTCTAAACCACCAGGTTTTTCTAAACCAATGTAGAAAACGACGGCTCGTATTAGAGGAACATCATATATCCCTAGAAAATTAGGAAAAAGAACCAAGTCCGAAGAAGAAGAAACCAGTAATTCAGATTAGAGGGGTGTGAGCATGTTGTGTAATAAATGTATTGTAGTGTGCTTGTACTTTTATGTTCTATGTAAAAATTGCTTGTATTGTTTGTTATTACGAATCTAATCCTTGTCTATTTTACATTATAAAAATAAAATGGACGTTAAGGGTAGACAACCGAATATTTTAAAAGACCTACCAGAGGATATGATTGAGGAAATCTTGTCTAGAGTCGGTCAGAATTCATCAGCACATTTAGTTATGGCGAAATTAACTTGTCAAACATTTGAAAGACTTTCCAGAAATGCCTTAGTTTATAAAAGGCTTTCCTTTGATAGGTGGGGTATATCACATTGGGGAGACTTTAAGTTACGCCGTGTTTTCTTTAAAGCATTAAATGCGGGGAACCCAAATGCAATTTTACGCTACGGGTTAAGAACCTATTTTGACTCAACATATCCTAACATAGGATTTCGTGAATTAGAAAGAGCTTCTAACATGCAACATAAAGAAGCATGTTATGCTTACGGGTTAGTGATGTTCGCTTCTTACCAACGTGAGAAAAAGAACATCAGATTGCAGCTTTTAAATAAAACTTTCCCACAAGTGACGGATTCAGTCGTTGGGGTGAGAAACAAGGTTTTTAGATTATTACGAGGCTGTTGGACATTACGAAACCCTCGTCCTTTTGACGACATTACAACATGCTGCCTAGCCAATGGTCATAACGGTTATTTTCCACAAGACTAAGGATGGGAAGTCGTCTTAGTAAAACCAGAATGCATGACTTGTTTCTGGACTTATGAATTACGTGTCTTTATTTTCTTTGCTGAACAACTTGCGTATTAACTAGATTTATCTTCAAAACTGTCATGTATCATAGTGTACTATATTTCATGTTATATGTAATATAGCGAAGTTGTAAGTTTGAAGAATATTTGTATGTGATATATTATTATAATCAGTTTTTCATATGGAATTGTAGTAGTTGAATTGTATATTAGCTACTAAGTATGAACTTAACTGGTAGGTAGTACCCGAATTTAAACTTATAAAACGCTAATATGAAGAAAAAGCTTTTATAAATGAGTTCATATTATGCTACGAGATACTATTGACTACTCTTAATATTCTGTATGATTAACTTGTTTCATTTAACTATTTTGAAGGAAATGGCACCGACTACTGATGTCGTACGAGGTGTATATAAAATAGCTTATATTTTACTAGGAAAAACTATTAAATACGATACAATTTTACACAAGATATTTATTTATTTATAGAATGGATATACTTAAACCTTGCTACAACACTTATAGGCAGTGTACCTAATCGTACAGTAGTGTAGTTTTTAGTAAGTCCGGTTCGTTCCACAGGGAAATCTTTAAACAAAGCTCAACGCTATATTAGTTTACTTTTATTAAAAATACAAATATATATATAAGTAATATTATTATTATAAAGGGGGGTTTTTACCGTTTAATGACCGGTTTGTCGATTTTAAGACTTTAGTCGCAGTTAAAACCTAATGTAAAATATAAAATAAATACAAGACTTAAATTAAAGCGTAAAGTAAATAACGATAATGAAATTGCGAATAATAAAAATACGATAAAATAAAATTGCGATAATTAAAAAGTACGATAATTAAAAGTGCGATTAAATAACAATAAATAAAAGTGCGATAATTAGAAGTGCAATTAAATATAAAATAAAGGAAATTAAATATGAAATAAAAGAATTATGCTTATTTAAACTTCCGTAATCATGATGTTTGACGTGTTGATTTTAGTTTTATGCCCATGGGTTAATTGTCCTTTGTCCTGGATTATTTAATATGTCCGTCTGGTTTTTGTCCATAACAGTCCATCAGTCATAAATATAAAGTGCGAGTGTCCTCATCAAATTATTCTTATACCCGAAGTTAAATATTCCAACTAATTGGGGATTCGAATTGTAACAAGGTTTTAATACTTTGTTTAATGAATACACCAGGTTATCGACTGCGTGTAAACCAAGGTTTTACTACTTTGTTAACAATTACACCAATTACCCTTGAATGTAATTTCACCCCTGTTTTAATTATTCTAGTGGCTATTAATCCATTCCCGTGTCCGGTTAAATGAACGATTATTCGTACATATAAATACCCTGCCCATCGTGTCCGATCGAGTGTATATGGTAATTTATAGGGACGCCCAATTGTAAATCTTTATATTAACATTAACAAACTTTCATTTAGTTAAACAAATATAAAGCCCATTAATAGCCCATAGTCTAATTTCCACAAGTGTCGTTCTTTTGTTCAAACCCCAATTATGGTACAAAGCCCAATTACCCAATTTTAGTAATTAGCCCAACATCATGATTACTTCGTTTTAAATAAGCATAATAATAACTTAGCTACGAGACATTAATGTAAAAAGGTTGAACATAACTTACAATGATTAAAAATAGCGTAGCGTTACACGGACAGAATTTCGACTTACACCCTTACAACATTCGCTAACATACCCTTATTATTAGAATTATAATTAAAATTAAAATTAAAATATAAATTATATATATATATATCGTATATATGAGAGAAGAGAGAAAATAGAATATGAAATTTTGATCAGAATTCGGTTTGCTTTATAGCCAGAGTTGAAATTTGGGGCTCCGCGACTCGCGGCAAAATCCCCTTCAAACTCCGCGAGTCGCGGAGGTTAATTTTACAGCTCAGTCCTTGGAGTTTTCTCTGCCGACGGTTTTTAATATATATATATATATAATATATATATAATTAATATAATTAATTATATATTATATTATATTTATATACATAGTTAACTTGTAATTTTTAGTCCGTTGCGTCGAGCGTTAAGAGTTGACTCTAGTCCCGGTTCCGGACTTTCGAACGTCCTTGCGTACAATTTTATATTTTGTACTTTGCGTTTTGAATCTTGTACTCTTGTAATTTCGAGACGTTTCTTATCAATAATTGGAACCTTTTTGATTGTCTTTTGTACTTTTGAGCTTTTTGGTCGTTTGCGTCTTCAATTCGTCGAATCTGTCTTTTGTCTTCACCTTTTATTATTTAAACGAATATCTCTTGTAAATAGAACAATTACAACTAAAAGCTTGTCTTTCTTGAGGAATAATGCTATGAAATATATGTTCGTTTTTAGCATTATCAACTACTCTGAAATGTCCCGTTCTTATTGATTAAAAATGTTCCATATTAATTGATTTCGTTGCGAGGTTTTGACCTCTATATGAGACGTTTTTCAAAGACTGCATTCATTTTTAAAACAAACCATAACCTTTATTTCATAAATAAAGGTTTAAAAGCTTTACGTAGATTATCAAATAATGATAATCTAAAATATCCTGTTTACACACGACCATTACATAATGGTTTACAATACAAATATGTTACATCGAAATCAGTTTCTTGAATGCAGTTTTTACACAATTTCATACAAACATGGACTCCAAATCTTGTCCTTATTTTAGTATGCAACAGCGGAAGCTCTTAGTATTCACCTGAGAATAAACATGCTTTAAACGTCAACAAAAATGTTGGTGAGTTATAGGTTTAACTTATATGTATCAAATCGTAACAATAGACCACAAGATTTCATATTTCAATACACATCCCATACATAGAGATAAAAATCATTCATATGGTGAACACCTGGTAACCGACATTAACAAGATGCATATATATAAGAATATCCCCATCATTCTGGGACACCCTTCGGATATGATATAAATTTCGAAGTACTAAAGCATCCGGTACTTTGGATGGGGTTTGTTAGGCCCAATAGATCTATCTTTAGGATTCGCGTCAATTAGGGTGTCTGTTCCCAAATTCTTAGATTACCAGACTTAATAAAAAGGGGCATATTCGATTTCGATAATTCAACCATAGAATGTAGTTTCACGTACTTGTGTCTATTTTGTAAATCATTTATAAAACCTGCATGTATTCTCATCCCAAAAATATTAGATTTTAAAAGTGGGACTATAACTCACTTTCACAGATTTTTACTTCGTCGGGAAGTAAGACTTGGCCACTGGTTGATTCACGAACCTATAACAATATATACATATATATCAAAGTATGTTTAAAATATATTTACAACACTTTTAATATATTTTGATGTTTTTAAGTTTATTAAGTCAGCTGTCCTCGTTAGTAACCTACAACTAGTTGTCCACAGTTAGATGTACAGAAATAAATCGATAAATATTATCTTGAATCAATGCACGACCCAGTGTATACGTATCTCAGTATTGATCACAACTCAAACTATATATATTTTGGAATCAACCTCAACCCTGTATAGCTAACTCCAACATTCACATATAGAGTGTCTATGGTTGTTCCGAAATATATATAGATGTGTCGACATGATAGGTCAAAACATTGTATACGTGTCTATGGTATCTCAAGATTACATAATATACAATACAAGTTGATTAAGTTATGGTTGGAATAGATTTGTTACCAATTTTCACGTAGCTAAAATGAGAAAAATTATCCAATCTTGTTTTACCCATAACTTCTTCATTTTAAATCCGTTTTGAGTGAATCAAATTGCTATGGTTTCATATTGAACTCTATTTTATGAATCTAAACAGAAAAGTATAGGTTTATAGTCGGAAAAATAAGTTACAAGTCGTTTTTGTAAAGGTAGTCATTTCAGTCGAAAGAACGACGTCTAGATGACCATTTTAGAAAACATACTTCCACTTTGAGTTTAACCATAATTTTTGGATATAGTTTCATGTTCATAATAAAAATCATTTTCTCAGAATAACAACTTTTAAATCAAAGTTTATCATAGTTTTTAATTAACTAACCCAAAACAGCCCGCGGTGTTACTACGACGGCGTAAATCCGGTTTTACGGTGTTTTTCGTGTTTCCAGGTTTTAAATCATTAAGTTAGCATATCATATAGATATAGAACATGTGTGTAGTTAATTTTAAAAGTCAAGTTAGAAGGATTAACTTTTGTTTGCGAACAAGTTTAGAATTAACTAAACTATGTTCTAGTGATTACGAGTTTAAACCTTCGAATAAGATAGTTTTATATATATGAATCGAATGATGTTATGAACATCATTACTACCTCAAGTTTAGTAGGTAAACCTACTGAAAGTGACAAGAAATGATCTAGCTTCAAAGGATCTTGGATGGCTTGAAAGTTCTTGAAGTAGGATCATGACACAAAAACAAGTTCAAGTAAGATTTTTACTCGAATTAAGATAGTTTATAGTTATAGAAATTGAATCAAAGTTTGAATATGAATATTACCTTGAATAAGAAAGATAACCTACTGTATATAACAAAGGTTTCTTGATCTTAGATGATTACTTGGAATGGATTAGAAAGCTTGGAAGTAAATTAGTAAACTTGAAGGGATTTTTGAAGTGTTCTTGAAGTGTTCTTCCTATGATGATTATAGCTTGATTATTGAAGTGATTTTTGATGAAGATGATGATTAACTACTGGAAAAATACGTTCATAATAGTGTGTGTGTGTTGAGAGAGAATTAGAAAGAGAATTGGAAGTGAAATGGAGTGAATGATGAGTGGTAATTGGTGAGTGGTGAGTGGGGTTAAAAGGAGTTCTAGTTAGTTGACTAGCTCATGGTAGAAGTTAAAATTGATTAGTCATACATGACATAATCAAGAGTGAAATCCCATGCTAGTTCCTATTAGTATATACTCATAGTAAGTACGTTTTGAAGCTGTGTATAATACGGGTAAGAATACGACTAGAATTCTTGATGAAAGAAAAGAATGGAAAAGTAACTGTAACCATTTTCGTTAAGTATGAGTGTTTTGATATATGTCTTGAAGTCTTCCAAAAGTATTTTAATACATCTAAATACACTACTTGTATATACATTTTAACTGAGTCGTTAAGTCATCGTTAGTCGTTACATGTAAGTGTTGTTTTGAAACCTTTAAGTTAACGATCTCAATTAATGTTGTTAACCCATTGTTTATTATATCTAATGAGATGTTAAATTATTATATTATCATGATATTATGATATATTAATATATCTTAATATGATATATATACATTTAAATGTCATTACAACGATAATCGTTACATATATGTCTCGTTTCGAAATCCTTAAGTTAGTAGTCTTGTTTATATGTATATAACTCATTGTTAATATACTTATGGAGATACTTACTTATCATAATCTAATGTTAACCATATGTATATCCATATATATATCGTCATGTAGTTTTTACAAGTTTTAACGTTCGTGAATCGCCGGTCAACTTGGGTGGTCAATTGTCTATATGAAACATATTTCAATTAATCAAGTCTTAACAAGTTTGATTGCTTAACATGTTGGAAACATTTAATCATGTAAATATCAATCTCAATTAATATATATAAACATGGAAAAGTTCGGGTCACTACATACTCGACACACCTTGAATATGAGCGAAGAGGAATTTCGTGCCTTTCTTGCTTCAAACATAGCCGCAGTACTGGCCGCGCTACATACCAACAATAACTCTGAATCTAGCAATACAGCTAACGGCGCAAGAAATCGTGTAGGATGCTCCTACAAGGAATTCACTGCCTGCAAAACTTCAGAATTTGATGGGACCGAAGGACCAATCGGATTGAAACGTTGGACCGAGAAAGTTGAATCGGTATTTTCCTTAAGTAAGTGTGCTGAAGGAGACAAAGTGAAGTACGCTACGCATACCTTCACATGTATTGCGTTAACATGGTGGAATACCTATCTAGAGCAAGTGGGACAAGATGCTACTTACGCGCTACCGTGGTCAGTATTCAAGCACTTGATGAACGAGAAGTACCGTCCCAGAACCGAGGTCAATAAGCTCAAGTCAGAACTTAGAGGGTTACGAACACAGGGATATGATATTACTTCGTACGAAAGACGATTCACAAAATTGTGCCTATTGTGTCCGAGAGCGTTCGAAGATGAGGAAGAGAAGATCGACGCGTTTGTGAAAGGGTTACCGGAGAGAATCCAAGAAGATATAAGTTCACACGAGCCTGCCTCCATACAAAAGGCATGTAGAATGGCTCACAAACTAGTGAACCAGATTGGGGGAAGAATTAAAGAACAGGCGGCCAAAGAGGCCAACGTGAAGCTAGTCAAAAAAAAGTGGGAGGAAAACGGTGATAAGAGTCACCAATACAACAACAACAACTATCCCAACAATCGCAATATCAATCGCAACTACAACAAATGGCACAACAACAACAACAACAACAACAATAACAACAACAACAACAACAACAACAACAACAACTACAACAATCATCCCAACAACAATAATAACTGCAACAATAACAACAATCAAAAGCAGCTATGCCAAAGGTGTGAAAAGTATCACTCGGGGTTCTGCACCAAATTTTGCAACAAGTGTAAAAGAAATGGTCATAGCGCGGCGAAGTGTGAGGTCTACGGGCCAGGGGTTAACAGAACGAAAGGAACAAATGGTGTCGGAACGAGTAATGGCGGAGCAAGTAGTGTCAGAGCAAGTTATGCCAATGTAGGTTGTTATAAATGTGGAAAACCGGGCCACATTATTAGAAATTTCCCGAACCAGGAGAACACGAATGGACAAGGCCGCGGAAGAGTTTTCAATATTAATGCGGCAGAGGCACAGGAAGACCCGGAACTTGTTACGGGTACGTTTCTTATTGACAATAAATCTGCTTACGTTTTATTTGATTCGGGTGCGGATAGAAGCTATATGAGTAGAGATTTTTGTGCTAAATTAAGTTGTCCATTGATGCTGTTGGATAGTAAATTTTTACTCGAATTAGCAAACGGTAAATTAATTTCAGCAGATTATATATGCCGGAATCGAGAAATTAAACTGGGTAACGACATATTTAAGATTGATTTGATACCAGTAGAGTTAGGGAGTTTTGATGTAATAGTTGGCATGGACTGGCTGAAGGAGATGAAAGCAGAGATCGTATGTTACAAAAATGCAAATCGCATTGTACGAGAAGAAGGAGAACCCTTAATGGTGTACGGAGAAAAGGGCAACACGAAGCTACATCTTATTAGTAATTTGAAGGCACAAAAACTAATAAGAAAAGGTTGCTATGATGTTCTAACACACGTCGAGAAAGTACAAACTGAAGAAAAGAGCAACTGATGTTCTAGCACACGAAGCTACATCTTATTATATATACCGACCACAAAAGTCTCCAACATATATTTAATCAGAAGCAACTGAATATGAGACAACGTAGGTGGATTGAACTGTTGAATGATTATGATTTTGAGATTCGATACCACCCGGGAAAGGCGAATGTGGTAGCTGACGCTTTGAGTAGAAAGGACAGAGAACCTATACGGGTAAAAGCTATGAATATAATTATTCGTACTAACCTTACTACTCAAATAAAGGAGGCGCAACAGGGGGTTGTAAAAGAAGGAAAGTTGAAGAATGAGATACCCAAAAGATCAGAAAAACATCTTAATATTCGGGAAGACGGAACCCGATATAGGGCTGATAGAATTTGGGTACCAAGGTTTGGAGATGTGAGAGAAATGGTACTTAAGGAAGCACATAAAACCAGATATTCAATACATCATGGAGCGGGGAAGATGTATAAAGATCTCAAGAAACACTTTTGGTGGCCGGGTATGAAAGCCGATATTGCTAAATATGTAGGAGAATGTTTGACGTGTTCTAAGGTCAAAGCTGAACATCAGAAACCATCAGGTCTACTACAACAACCTGAAATCTCGGAATGGAAATGGGAAAACATTACCATGGATTTCATTACTAAATTCTCAAGGACTGCAAGTGGTTATGATACTATTTGGGTAATAGTTGATCGTCTCACCAAGTCAGCATACTTCCTGCCAATGAGAGAAGATGACAAAATGGAGAAGTTGGCGCGATTGTATTTGAAGGAGGTTATCTCCAGACATAGAATACCAATCTCTATTATCTCTGATAGGGATGGCAGATTTATTTCAAGATTCTGGCAGACATTACAGCAAGCATTAGGAACTCGTCTAGACATGAGTACTGCCTATCATCCACAAACTGATGGGCAGAGCGAAAGAACGATATAAACGCTTGAAGATATGCTACGAGCATGTGTTATTGATTTCGGAAACAGTTGGGATCGACACCTACCGTTAGCAGAATTTTCCTACAACAACAGTTATCATTCTAGTATTGAGATGGCGCCGTTTGAGGCACTTTATGGTAGAAAGTGCAGGTCTCCGATTTGTTGGAATGAAGTGGGGGATAGACAGATTACGGGTCCGGAGTTAATACAAGAAACTACCGAGAAAATCATCCAAATTCAACAACGATTGAAAACCGCCCAGAGTCGACAAAAGAGCTACGCGGACAGTAAAAGAAAAGATAGAGAGTTTGAAATTGGAGAAATGGTCATGCTTAAGGTTTCACCTTGGAAAGGCGTTGTTCGATTTGGTAAACGGGGGAAACTAAATCCAAGGTACATTGGACCATTCAAGATTATAGATCGTGTCGGACCAGTAGCTTACCAACTGGAGCTACCTCAACAACTCGCGGCTATACATAACATTTCCACGTCTTGAATTTGAAGAAATGTTTTGCTAAAGAAGATCTCACTATTCCGTTGGACGAAATCCAAATCAATGAAAAACTTCAATTCATTGAAGAACCCGTCGAAATAATGAATCGTGAGGTTAAGAGACTTAAGCAAAACAAGATACCGATTGATAAGGTTAGATGGAATGCTCGTAGAGGACCCGAGTTCACCTGGGAGCGTGAAGATTAGATGAAGAAGAAATACCCGCATCTATTTCCATAAGATTCGTCAACACCTTCAACAGCTTAAAATTTTGGGACGAAATTTATTTAACGGGTAGGTACTGTAGTGACCCGAACTTTTCCATGTTTATATATATTAATTGAGATTGATATTTACATGACTAAATGTTTTCAACGTGTTAAGCAATCAAACTTGTTAAGACTTGATTAAATGAAATAAGTTTCATATAGACAATTGATCACCCAAGTTGACCGGCAATTCACGAACGTTACAAATTAGTAAAAACTACATGTTGTGGTATATATAGACATATATATATGGTTGACATGATATTATGATGAATAAGTATCTCACTAAGTATATTAACAATGTGTGATATACATAAGAAATGAGATTACTAAGTTAAGAAACTCGAAATGATATATATAACGATTATCGTTATGATAACGTCTACTAAATACATATGTATCATATTAAGTTATTGATACACTATATTTAACATGATAAAATGATATTTAAATATATCATTAAGTGTGTTAACAATGAACTACATATGTAAAAACAAGACTACTAACTCAAGAATTACGAAACGAGACTTATATGTAACAATTATCGTTGTAACGATATTTTAATGTATATATCATATTAAGAGATATTCATACATCATAATATCATGATAACATAATAATTTAACATCTCATTTTATATAATAAACATTGGGTTAACAACATTAATTGAGATCGTTAACTTGACTAACGAAGACTTAACAACTCCATTAGAATGTATATACATGTTGTGTTTTGATATGTATTCTTACACTTTTGAAAGACTTCAAGACACATATCAAAGTATTTCTACTTAACAAAAATGCTTACAATTACATTCTCGTTCAGTTTCATCAACAATTCTACTCGTATGCACCCGTATTCGTACTCGTACAATACACAGCTTTTAGATGTATGTACTATTGGTATATACACTCCAATGATCAGCTCTTAGTAGCCCATGTGAGTTACCTAACACATGTGGAAACCATCATTTGGCAACTAGCATGAAATATCTCATAAAATTACAAAAATATGAGTAATCATTCATGACTTATTTACATGAAAACAAAATTACACATCCTTTATATCTAATCCATATACCAACGACCAGAAACACCTACAAACACTTTCATTCTTCAGTTTTCTTCATCTAAGTGATCTCTCTCAAGTTCTATCTTCAAGTTCTAAGTGTTCTTCATAAATTCTATAAGTTCTAGTTTCATAAAATCAAGAATACTTCCAAGTTTGCTAGCTTACTTCCAATCTTGTAAAGTGATCATCCAACTTCAAGAAATCTTTCTTATTTACAGTAAGATATCTTTCTAATATAAGGTAATACTCATATTCAAACTTTGATTCAATTTCTATAACTATAACAATCTTATTTCGAGTGGAAATCTTACTTGAACTTGTTTTCGTGTCATGATTCTACTTCAAGAACTTTCAAGCCATCCAAGGATCCGTTGAAGCTAGATCCATTTTTCTCATTTCCAGTAGTTTTATCCAGAAAACTTTAGTTAGTAATGATGTTCATAACATCATTCGATTCATACATATAAAGCTATCTTATTCGAAGGTTTAAACTTGTAATTACTAGAACATAGTTTAGTTAATTCTAAACTTGTTCGCAAACAAAAGTTAATCCTTCTAACTTGACTTTTAAAATCAACTAAACACATGTTCTATATCTATATAATATGCTAACTTAATGATTTAAAACCTGGAAACACGATGAACACCATAAAATCGGATATACGCCGTCGTAGTGAAACCGGGGGCTGTTTTGGTTTGGATAATTAAAAACTATGATAAACTTTGATTTAAAAGTTGTTCTTCTGGGAAAATGATTTTTCATATGAACATGAAACTATATCCAAAAATCTTGGTTAAACTCAAAGAGAAATTATGTTTTTCAAAATGGTCATCAAGATGTCGTTCTTTCGACGGAAATGACTACCTCTTTAGTAATTGACATGTAACTTAAATTTCTGACTATAAACCTATACTTTTTCTGTTTGGATTCTTAAATTAGAGTTCAATATGAAACCATAGCAATTTGATTCACTTAAGCAATTTGATTCACTTAAAACGGATTTAAAATGAAGAATTTATGGGTAAAACAAGATTGGATATTTTTGATCATTTTAGCTACGGGAAATGTTTAACAAATCTATACAAATCATATCCTAGCTAACTTATATTGTATTATACATGTATTCTAATATATTATGTAATCTTGGGATACCATAGACACGTATGCAAATGTTTTGACATATCATATCGACCCATGTATATATATTATTTGGAACAACCATAGACACTCTATATGCAGTAATGTTGGAGTTAGCTATACAGGGTTGAGGTTGATTCCAAAAATATATATACTTTGAGTTGTGATCAAGCCTGAGACGTGTATACACTGGGTCGTGGATTGATTCAAGATAATATATATCGATTTATTTCTGTACATCTAACTATGGACAACTAGTTGTAGGTTATTAACGAGGACAGCTGACTTAATACACTCAAATCTTTAAAACATAATAAAAATGGTGGTAATTATATTTTGATCATACTTTGATATATATGTACATATTTGTATAGGTTCGTGAATCGATCCTTGGCCAAGTCTTATTTCCGAGGAAGGAAATATATGTGAAAGTGAGTTATAGTCCCACTTTTAAAATCTAATATTTTTGGGATGAGAATACATGCAGGTTTTATAAATGATTTACAAAATAGACACAAGTACGTGAAATTACATTCTATGGTTGAATTATCGAAATCGAATATGCCCCTTTTTATTAAGTCTGGTAATCTAAGAATTAGGGAACAGACACCCTAATTGACGCGAATCCTAAAGATATATCTATTGGGCCTAACAAACCCCATCCAAAGTACAGGATGCTTTAGTACTTCTAAATTTATATCATATCCGAAGGGTGTCCCGGAATGATGGGGATATTCTTATATATGAATCTTGTTAATGTCGGTTACCAGGTGTTCACCATATGAATGATTTTTATCTCTATGTATGGGATGTGTATTGAAATATGAAATCTTGTGGTCTATTGTTGCGATTTGATATATATAGGTTAAACCTATAACTCACCAACATTTTTATTGACGTTTAAAGCATGTTTATTCTCAGGTGAATACAAAGAGCTTCCGCTGTTGCATACTAAAATAAGGACATGATTTGGAGTCCATGTTTGTATGATATTGTGTAAAAACTGCATTCAAGAAACATATGTCGATGTAATATATTTCTATTGTAAACTATTATGTAATGGTCATGTGTAAACAGTATATTTTAGATTATCATTATTTGATAATCTACGTAATGCTTTTAAAACCTTTATTGATAAAATAAAGGTTATGGTTGTTTTAAAAATGAATGCAGTCTTTGAAAAACATCTCATATAGAGGTCAAAACCTCGCAACGAAATCAATTAATATGGAACGTTTATAATCAATATGAATGGGACATTTCATCAACCTAACGGATCCGTCCATCTAAATTGTGCTTACACCGATGGTATTAAAAGTATTCAAGCTAGAGGCTTTTTGAACAAACTCAATATGCATATATAGTACTCATGTCAATATAAAAGCATTTGAAAATGTAAGTATAACAATGTGTATTCTCATCCGTGAAAACATGTAAAAAGCGGGACTGTAGACTCACCTTTGAATAAAGCTCGGATTGAAAAGTGAACAATTAACTTGTACGGTTTATAGCCGAGTAATGCAACCTAAATATACGTATGTAGGTTGGTCAATATATGTATCTTAAATAAGTGTAGTTTCATAGTGTACGTTGTCTTATTGCTCGACTCGACGCGTTTCAAAGTAAAAGTCAACTATATCATGCAAGTCAAACAAAGTCAACCGAAAGTCAAACTTGGTCAATGTGGTAAACTAAAGTCAACATCAGTAGGTTCATGTCAAATATTGGTCAACAAGTCAAACCTAAGTCAAACAATACGTTTTAGGTCATGAATGACCATTTTCACAATTTCAGTTTATCGTTACGCACAAAGTTCATGAACACGTAGCATACTTAGCACATTATCTCATAGTACAAAATTCAAGTAAACATGAAAAAATCCAGATCATAAATATACTTAAAATCGATTCCAAAAAGTCTAGCCAGGGACTCATACGATAATTAAAAGTCAGGAATCAGAAGGGATACATTTGGGGTTTGCCAAGTCAGTTTCTGACCGCACACTGATTTCATTTTGGCCATAACCGGAGTTAGGAACATGCAATTGATATAAGACCAGTGGCCATTGTTCAAAGAAAAATCAAAGTAACACATATAAAAAATATAGCAACTTTTGTTTAGCCAATTTGTACAGTTTATTCGTGCAAGTTGAACATTCAGTTTTCAGCTCAAATCAGAATTCACATAAAGTATGGCTCTATTGTGCTCAATGCATAAGGTTTCAGAGATTGACATAAACTAACAATAAGTCACATATCATGTTAAGTTTCATTCTCCAGAAGCATACATGCTCAATCAATAAACACCATCCACAGAGTATAAAAACGTGTGCAATTTACAGATTCGATTCTCATTTAGTTAGTCACATTCGCACGCGATTATCCGAAGATCTAGATACAATTAGCCTATGATATCCATATGAAAGATGAATTAATTTTTGTCTAATTTTCAAATATGCAAAGCTTTAATCACAGAAGTTAACACATTATATCATACAAGGTTATTATCATGCAAGTGCTGTATAAAACTACTTTTACACTAATTCAAGCATATCTCGGGCTATAGATAAGCAAACGACATGATATCCTAGTCTAAATTGAGTGTTTTTAAATTATCTTTCCAGTGGTATAAGTCTCACATGCCAATTAGTTGTCTATCAATACCATATTTCTGATCAAGCAACAAAAACACAACGATAATTCAAATCGACATAACTTAATCATACGGAAACGAAATCAAGCGAATCCAAAGCCTAAACTCAATATTTTTTCGCAAGGAATCTGATTATAACATAATAATTAACATTTTAAAAACTTAATTTTTCTGATCAAGAAAAAACAAATTCGTTTTTAAACCCTAGCGCATCAAACAATCAAAATAACGATAACGATTAACACGTACGCGTATAGACTTGAGCAATTGACAACATAACTATGAAACTCTTATAAAAATCAGATTTTAAGAATTAGGGTTCATGTAATTATACCTTAGATCACAAAATTAATTACACCAACGCGTAGAGGAGATCGAGAATTGCAACGTTTGTTCTTGAGGTTTAATCAAAAAGTGAAAAATTGATGGTGTTATGGGATGGTGATGGTCGACAGTTCAAGGGGGGAGGGAGGAAGTCGACTGCAGATTTTTTTGTGTGAGGGTTTACACCAAAATTAGGTTTACACTCTAATTTATATTAAGCCCCAATTCCACAATTAACACATAAGTCCCTAAAGTTACAAAAATTAAAATAAAAGGGGAGAGGGGAGGGGGTCGGCCGAATGGCCCATGAGGATGACTCCCGGGCTCTCGTTTTGAAATTCCGTGTAATCGTGGTCCGTTTTAAGTGTCGTTTAGTCGTACCGAAGGCCCGAAACGCTAACCCAATCGTTAAACGCAATCAATCGCTTAATTTATTAAAAATCCAATAAGTTAAATATTTTAAAAAGTTAATAATTAATAAAATTAATTATTAAAATAAACCCGAGCGTTTCGTTGCTCAAAAAGCTATTATCAAAATCGTATCGTCTTTATCGTATTTCATTATCCGAAATATTTATTTGAATTAATATCAACCCATATTAATTATTGTAACCCTCCGAAGATTAAGTATGCATTTATTACACATAAACACATAAAAGTTAAATAATCGCCGTTAAATAAACTAACGGAAGGTTAACGGAAGTAACGGAAAAATCAGGGTTGTTACATATATGATATGCATGTCGTTGGAAAGCTGGCGAAAAACTATAAACTTTTCATTTATATATCGTATTATTTTGATGAACAGATTAAAAGATATCGTCAATTGAACTATCTATAATTTTAAAGTATTATTATTAAAATGATTATCGTTATCTTTATCGTTATCATCATCGTTATCGTCATTATTATCGTTATTATTATTATTATTATTATTATTATTTAATAATCAATATTATTATTATTATTATGATGATTATTATTATTATTATTATTATTATTATTATTATTATTATTATTATTATTATTATTATTATTATTATTAAAATAATTAATATTTTTATCAAAACTATCAAGTTATTATTTTTATCGTTATTATTATTAAAAGCATCATTAATATTAAAACTATCATTTTTATTAAAATTATCATTTTGATAGAATATCATTGTTGTTATAAAATATCATTATATTTTTATGATATTAAGTGAACTTTATAAACTTTATTACATAAGATATATAAAAGAAGATTTTATCATATATAAGTTTTAATATAAAATTTTAATTATTAATAAATAACTCGTATTATTATTTTTACTTTAATAAAATCTGATAAATATATATAAAACAATTATATTTAAGTTATATAATAAACATATATAAATTTTGGATGTCATTTTGAATCTATTTGATTTTTGTTGACGCTGCATGATAATCTCGAGCATTAGGATTGTGATACACTACGACTGGACCTAAATTGTTTGATAGATATTGACCAACATATAAATATATATAATTAATTTAGGTTCGTGAATCCGAGGCCAAACCTACACTTGTTCAATGAGGTCATATGTATTTTTACTATGAAATACAGTATGGTGAGTTTATAGATCCCTTTTTAATTGCTTTTGCAATATATATTTTTAGGCTGAGAATACATGCACTTTATTTTAAATGCAATGGACACAAGTATATACTAAATTCTACACCGAGTTTGAACCGAAAATCCCTTAGCTTTGGTAACTAGTAACTGCCGGTTATAAGAACTGGTGGGCGCGAGTAGTTGTATATGGATCCATAGGGCTTGACATCCCCGTCTGTTCCATATACAACTACTCGCGCCCACCAGTTCTTATAACCGGTAGTTACTAGTTACCAAAGCTAAGGGATTTTCGGTTCAAACTCCGTAGGATATTTCTCCGATGAAGTTATGAATCCATACTTCATCGTTTGTTGTTGCTGATACTCCTTGGTATCTATGGTGCGTATGATGTTGATATCCGAGGTACAGATTGTGATGTTGAGGCGTGTGATGGGGATGTTATTGTTGGTGGTGGTAATGGTACTGTTGGTGTTGATGATGGTGGTACTGGTTATGCTGCTGGTGCTGCTATTGGTGTTTGTAACCTTTGCACCATATTCTCCAAAGCCACTACCCGAGCACGAAGTTCGTTGACTTCTTCTGTTATACTGGGATGATCGGTGGTTCAGACGATCGGATAAATAAGATTTAGAATATGGGATAGTATATAATCGTGATGAGATACTCTGGAAATGAGAGAGAAAATGGTGTTTCAAACAGGTTCGCCGGTAAGTGCTTCAGGTTATTCGCCAAGAGGTGAATGTGGTGGATGGAAGGGATCACATTCTCCTTGTCTCCAATAATTAAGTAAGCTACGAACCCATCCCCAATTCATCCAGAATAGATGGTGGCTAATTGGTTTATCCATTCCGGTCACACTGCTTTTGGAGCTTGAGTGAAACTCCATATCGGAATCCAATGAACTTGAACTAGTTGAAGGATCCATCTCGTACAGAGTAGTAAAAAGATTTTTGGAATGAAATAGATTATAGGACTAATTTGGTATTCCTCAATACATAGTTTACATATGTATTTATAATACCAGATTCCCATAAGTTACTCAGGGTTTTACGGAAGATGTCAGGAAAAGTTTACTGTAATATATATGCCAAGATATGAATTTTGTCTATAAACTATCTATGCAATCAATGCAGTAAGACGCGTTTAGACTTAAGATGATAGACATGTAATTTCCGACAAAAAAAATGATAAGCAAAACTTTTGACTTGCAGACACAGTCGAAGTCCAGACTTACTAATGCATCCTAACAACTATCAGTTAGACACACTCATGCAAGACCTGGTTCGCTAGGACCAACGCTCTGATACCAACTGTGACGATCGCTCCAAATCCATATGGACGAACACGCCATTCATCGTTTTCATTGCGAGGTATTTGACCTCTATATGATACGTTTTGTAAACATTGCATTCTTTTGAAAAGGCATACCATAAATGAATATTTAAATCAAAGGTTTTCGACATCTGATGATTTCTACATATAGACATTCACCGTAATATAATAGTTTACAATAATACTTCCGTTGACAATGCAGTTAAAATAAGATAGATGGTGATGATTTGTGAATGCAACGTTTTCTCGAATAAAGCATGTATGACTCCATGCACATAGCTTGTATAACATATAAGCAAACAGTGGAAGACTTCTAGGAACCTGAGAATAAACATGCTAACAAGTGTCAACACAAAGGTTGG
The DNA here is from genome assembly GCF_046630445.1 of Rutidosis leptorrhynchoides. Taxonomy (NCBI): domain Eukaryota; kingdom Viridiplantae; phylum Streptophyta; class Magnoliopsida; order Asterales; family Asteraceae; genus Rutidosis; species Rutidosis leptorrhynchoides. The sequence continues at coordinate 483,768,358 of NC_092335.1, forward strand.
TGAGTACGTAGTTTTATTTTTTCGTATAATCTGTATATAAAGGTGGACCACAAGATTTCAGTTATTTCATCCAGAAATGTTTATCAAAATATTCTACAAGATTGAGCACCCTGGTAACTAAACTTTAACGTCTATATAATAAGTACCCCTGTTTTAACATACATGCAACCAACATGTACAATACACGCAATCCAACATGTACTAAACTTAAATAGCATACGTCTGTTTTATAGTTCAGGCTAGGGTTTCTATACCTAGAACAGACGGGAATGTCAAGCCCTATGGATCCATATACAACTACTCGCACCCACCAGTTCTTATAACCAGCAGGTACTAGTTACCAAAGCTAAGGGATTTTAGGTTCAAACTCGGTGTAGAATTTAGTATATACTTGTGTCCATTGCATTTAAAATAAAGTGCATGTATTCTCAGCCCAAAAATATATATTGCAAAAGCAATTAAAAAGAGATATATAAACTCACCATACTGTATTTCGTAGTAAAAATACATATGACCTCATTGAACAAGTGTAGGGTTGGCCTCGGATTCACGAACCTAAATTAATTATATATATTTATATGTTGGTCAATATCTATCAAACAATTTAGGTCTAGTCGTAGTGTATCACAATCCTAATGCTCGAGATTATCATGCAACGTCAACAAAAATCAACTAGATTCAAAATGACATCCAAAATTTATATATGTTTATTATATAACTTAAATATAATTGTTTTATATATATTTATCAGATTTTATTAAAGTAAAAATAATAATACGAGTTATTTATTAATAATTAAAATTTTATATTAAAACTTATATATGATAAAATCTTCTTTTATATATCTTACGTAATAAAGTTTATAAAGTTCACTTAATATCATAAAAATATAATGATATTTTATAACAACAATGATATTCTATCAAAATGATAATTTTATTAAAAATGATTGTTTTAATATTAATGATGCTTTTAATAATAATAACGATAAAAATAATAACTTGATAGTTTTGATAAAAATATTAATTATTTTAATAATATTAATAATAATAATAATAATAATAATAATAATAATAATAATAATAATAATAATAATAATAATAATAATAATAATAATAATAATAATAATAATAATAATAATAATATTGATTATTAAATAATAATAATAATAATAACAATAATAACGACGATAACGATGACGATAACGATAAAGATAACGATAACGATAATCATTATAACAGTAATACTTTAAAATTATAGATAGTTCAATTGACGATATCTTTTAATCCGTTCATCAAAAAAATACGATATCTAAATGAAAAGTTTATAGTTTTTCGCCAGCTTTCCAATGACATGCATATCATATACCTTATCTCAATCGCATATGTATCAAATTCATGATTTATCATAAAATATCTAACTACGAAACTTATCATACAAGCATGCATAATCATATATACTCGAGCACTAGTCAGGGATACACTATTAATATATAAAAGTTAAGTTATGAGTGCTCACGTATCAATATTGTGATTCAATATTGCAGATTTGCAGGAAAGTACGTAGACACAACGGAGACGATAAACACTAGTTTGACCTCACGAGCATACCCCTGGTCCTTACCCATAACCTCCATAGTTATAACCCATAATTTCCTTAGCTCTGCCCCGCTCGTAAAACCCGTTTTTAAATTACTCGAACAGCACTCCGTCGTAGTATTTTATGTACAAATAATATTAATACTAATACTACTAATAATAATAAGATTGATAATAATAATAATCTTAATAATAATAATTAATATAATTATATAAATAATAAATAAAATACGAAGTATTGTAAATGAAGGTTGAGGTGTGTGTGAAATGCAGTGCACGAGTTGAATTTATAGAGGATTCCAAGAAGTAGACTCCATGCGATTGCATAGAGTTCTCTTGTTAATATCATGCACTCGCATGAGTGCAACTTACAGCACAACATCATTTGTTTTATTCTACCGACACCGTTTTTATATTATTTATATATATAATATATTTAATTCATGTAATTAATTGTATATTATATTATATTTACGTGCATAGTTAAATTGTAATTTTTGTTCCGATGACTCGTACGTTGTCACTCGACTTATGTCTCGCTTTCGATTTCTCGAACGCATTTTCGTACGTTTAGAAAACTTGTACTTTACGTTTCATGACGAGTACCTTTATAAATAACAAGACTCAAATCAATGAAAAACTAACCCACTCAAAGTGTAACTTATTTATTTGAGTGTTTTGGTCATTTACTTCTTTAAATCAACGTCTCGTTATTTACAATAATAATAGTATTATCAAACGTTTTATAACCAAGTGAATATATATTCCCAATATTTAAAAACACGTTTTAGATACACATCGCAAGTTATTCATATTATTAATTCTTAAGAATTAATATTCTAACTTATCGTAAATATTCAAATAGATGTTTAAACCAATAAGTTTAATGCACAGTATCATACAATTAATACCTTGTTACGCTTTCAAGTTATAGTATATATATGTATCTATTTACATATTATTGTTCGCGAATCGTCGAGAACAACCGAAGGGTATTTGAATAGTTTAAAATTTTGAGGTTCAACTTTACAGACTTTGCTTATCGTATCGGAAACATTAAATCATATCGAGAATTTAGTTCAAAATAAGTCAAAATTTTCCGGGTTCCTAGAAGTCTTCCGTTGTTTGCTTATATGTTATACAAGCTATGTGCATGGAGTCATACATGCTTTTTTCGAGAAAACGTTGCATTCACAAATCATCAACATCTATCTTATTTTGACTGCATTGTCAACGGAAGTATTATTGTAAACTATTTTATTACGGTGAATGTCTATATGTAGAAATCATCAGATGTCGAAAACCTTTGATTTAAATATTCATTTATGGTATGCCTTTTCAAAAGAATGCAATGTTTACAAAACGTATCATAAAGAGGTCAAATACCTCGCAATGAAATCGATGAATGACGTGTTCGTCCATATGGATTTGGAGCGATCGTCACAGGATGCTCTTGGATCATCAAGCTTTGGGTGTCGTTCGTCTTGCACTCGCCAAGAACGTTGTTGGTAATATTATGAATGAAAAGACAGCGTTTAATTGTTTAAAGGCACTCTCCAACATGTATGAGAAACCTACGGTGGAGAATAAGGTTTTTCTCATGCGACAATTGTTCAATACGAAGATGAAGGAATGTATGAGTGCAACGGATCATATCAACGAATTCAACAATCTTGTTTCAAGATTAGAGTCGGTTGAAATCAAATTTGATGATGAACTAAAAGAACTAATCTTGCTTTCATCATTACCGGAAAGTTGGCCGGGTACGGTTACCGCAGTTAGTAGCTCTACCGGTACTACTAAGCTTGCGTATAAAGTAATTAGGGATTTAATTCGCGGTGAAGACACTTATAGGAGAAGTTCGGGGGAATTGTTATCTGGTTCTTTGTTAAGTACCGACAACCGTGGTAGGAAAGTTGATTGCGGGGTGAAGAAGAGTAAAGGAAAGTTCAAGAAGAGGTATTCATCGAAAGACCGAAGTGATGTTATTTGTTGGGGTTGCAATCAAAAGGAGCATTATCAAAGATATTGTAAGAATGCTCCGGTGATGTTAACTTGACCGCGGAAGATACGGAGGATGCATTATTATGTAGTATCGAAAGTTCGGTGGAGTCATGGGTCTTGGATTCGGGAGCTTCGTTTCACGCCACACCTACTAAGAGCGTGATGAAGAATTTTTGGTCGTATCAAGGTAAAGTTAGATTGGCAAACAACAAAGGTCTCGAGATTAAAGGTATAGGAGATGTTGTATTAAAACTACTCTTGGTTCTAATTGGACTTTGAAGAACGTGAGGTTTATTCCTAAGTTAAAAAGGAAGCTAATCTTGGTTGGTCAATTAGATGAAGAAGGTAATGAGGTTACTTTCAAGAATCGCCAATGGGAGGTGATTAAGGGTAGTAGTGTCATGGCACGTGGACATAACAGAGGAACTCTTTATATGGTTGAGGTGTTTGAAGAAGACACGGTGATTGCTACGGTTGACGTTGGGGCTAGTTTTACTATATGGCACCGAAGACTCGGGCATATGAGTGAGAATGGTATGAAGGTTCTTAGTTCGAGTGGGAGGATTCAGGATTTGAAAAAGATAGAGCTAGGGTTTTGCGAACCATGTACTTATGGGAAGCAAAAGAAGGTGACTTTTGTTATATCGGGGAATTCACCAAAGTTAAAGAAATTGGAGCTAGTTCATATGGACGTTTTTAGGCCAACGAAAGTAGAATCAAATGGAGGTTCTCGTTATTATGTTACCTTCATTGATGACTCCACTCGAAAGGTATGGCTTTACTTTCTTAAAACTAAATTCGAAGTTTTTGCTACTTTTGTAAAGTGGAAAGCTATGGTTGAGAATGAGACAAATTTAAAGGTCAAGTGCTTAAGGTCGGACAATGGATGAGAATATGGTAGTCTTGAGTTTAAATACCATTGTACAAAGTTCGGTATTAGAATGTTGAAAACGGTACCGGAGACACCGCAACACAATGGGGTCGCCGAACGTATGAATTGTACGTTGAATGAAAGGGCTAGGAGTATGAGACTACATGCCGGTTTGCCTAAGATGTTTTGGGCGGATGCAGTTAATACGGAGGCTTATTTGATTAATAAGGGACCCTCAACACCATTGGGTTTCCGAATTCCCGAGGAAGAATGGCTAGGTAAAAAGGTTAGTTATGATCATCTTAGAATATTCGGGTGTATTGTTTATGTGAAAACCAAAGATATTGATAAAGATAAACTTGAAGCTAAGTCAAAGAAGTGTACGTTCATTGGTTATGGTTTGAATGAGATGGGCTATCGTTGTTGGGATAATGAAGCTAGAAAAGTTATTCGATCGCGTGATGTTACCTTTGATAAAGATTCGGTTTATGGCAAACCAGAAACGGGGAGTCAAAAACCGGATCAAGTTATTCTTGACGATGTTTCTCTTGATGATCTTACGGGTTCTAGTGGGAGTTTGGGGAATAATGAATTGCCGATTAATGGTGATGGGTCGTATCTTGACAATGATGGGGATGGTTCGAATAGCGATGATAATTCTGAACATAGTGCGATTTTTAGTGATGAGGAGACTACGATTGAAACCGGTCCAACCATACCGGTTTCTCCTATATTTAGACGCTCGAATAGAGTGCCCAAACCTAATCCTAGGTATTCTCCATCAACAAACTAGCTGCTCTATACTGAGAATGGTGAACCCGAAAGTTACTTTGAAGCAAGAAAGTTCAAAAAATCCATACAATGGGAGCTTGCTATGAAAGAAGAGATGAGGTCACTTGAGAAGAACATGACTTGGTCACTAGTGAAATTACCTCATGAAAAAAGGCGTTGCAAAACAAATGGGTATATAGAATAAAGAATGAGGTGGATGGCAAGAAAATGTACAAAACACGGTTAGTGGTTAAAGGGTTTCAACAAAGGAAAGGGGTTGATTACCAAGAGATATTTTCACCGGTGGTGAAGATGACTACTATTCGTTTGGTGCTTTCATTGGTCGCATCCGAGGAATTACATCTACAACAACTAGATGTGAAAACCGCATTCTTACACGAGGATCTTGATGAAGAGATCTATATAAGGCTACCCGAGGGCTTTCCGGTAAAGGGTAAAGAGAAGTGGGTTTGTATATTAAAGAAAAGTTTGTATGGATTGGAGCAAGCACCTCGGCAATGGTACTTGAGATTTGATGAGTTTATGGAGAAGGTTGGTTTTGTAAAATGTGAAGCGGACCATTGTTGTTACTTGAAGAAATTCAAGTCTTCTTAAATAATCTTATTGTTATACGTTGATGACATGTTGCTAGAGCGTTCCGACATGTTCGAGATCAATACGTTGAAAGATATGCTTTCAAAAGAGTTCGAGATGAAGGATCTTGGTAGTGCTAAGCAAATACTTGGAATGAGTATTGTGCGTGATCGTGCTAAAGGTGATCTATACTTGTCTAAATCCAAATATATTGAGAAAGTAGTAGAAAAGTTTAATGTTGATAAAGCAAAGGCTCGTACTATGCCTTTGGGCTGCGCGATAAAGTTATCGAAGAATCAATCACCTAAAACGAAAGAAGACAAAGCAGAGATGGAAAAGGTTCCGTATAGATCGGTCGTGGGAAGTATTATGTATGCCATGATTTGTACGAGACCGGATATAGCTCATGCATTGGGAGTTGTAAGCCGTTATATGTCTAATCCGGAGAAAGAGCATTGGGAAGCAGTCAAATGGTTGCTTCGTTATTTGAAAGGTACTTCTAGTATGGGATTGTGTTTTACTAAGGGCAATGTTGTACTTAGAGGTTATGCGGATGCAAATTTGTGTGGATTTGGTGATTCGGGTAAGAGTACTACGGGATATATGTTCATGGTTGGTAAGATGGCGGTTAGTTGGATGTCTAGACTACAAAGGAGTGTTGCTTTGTCGACCACCGAGGCCGAGTACATGGCTATTGCTGAAGCTTCTAAAGAGCTTGTTTGGTTGAAGAACTTCTTGTGTGAGTTGGGTAAAAGACAAGACAATTGCGTCTTATATTATGACAACCAAAGTGCAATCAATCTCGCGAAGAATCCGGTGTTTCATAATCGTACAAAACACATTGATTTGAGGTATCATTTCATTCGAGAACGTATTGAGAATGGTACTTTGATATTGGAGAAAGTCCTTGGTATGAAAAATTACGCGGATATGTTTACTAAGGTGGTGTCAATGGACAAGTTGAGGTTTTGCATAGCCTCAACGGGTCTTCTCGTGAACTAATGAGAAGGGGTGACCGATTAGGGAGATAGAGAGATGATAATTCGATTCTAACAAGAAGTGCTGAAGACCTTGTATCGAAAGTCTGCTTATCCGGCGTATGTGATAGGAGTGTGCGTGTCCCAAATGGAGTTTGGCGGTAAAAAGGTGCTTTGACGATCTTGGTTAGTTTGTTGATATAATGGCTTGACAAAAATAAGTCATGGTTTTGACTATCTTCAAGTGGGAGATTGTTGGATGTGAAGGATATCAAAACAAGATGATGGAAACAGGGAAGAGGCGCGCCGCGGCCTTGAGAGGCGCGATGAGGCCTAATACATAAATAGAGCATCAAATTCGAGAAACTTCTGTCCGAGATTTTGCCTTTGAGGCGCGGCGCGGCCCTATATAGCCGCGGCATGGCTAGTGCCTGACGGACAATTTCCATATTTATGTTTTTTTCTTGTTCTCCAAGGTGTTTTTTGGACTATATAAGCATCCTATTGTAACCCTCATATGTATCTACGAATTAAATCAATAAAATCTCTCTAGTTAGTCCGTGGATTAAAGTAATCAACATTCGATTACATATAACCACGTTAAATCTCGCGTTCTTTAATTTTCGTATTATTGTTCTTTCGTTTGTCGAAGTGGGTGATTAATCTCAGGGATTAATCTTATTGTTTGGGTCCTATATATATATATATATATATATATATATATATATATATATATATATATATATATACACACACACACTAAGGGTGGGAGAGAACCCATAGAACCTACAGATTGAACTCAATCTGCACACATATTGAGTTCAATCTGCACACAGATTGGCTCAATCTGCATACAGATAGAGTCAATATGCACAGAGATTGAGTCAATATGCACACAAATAGAGCTCAATCTGCACACAAATTGAATTTAGTTTGTGAGTTCTCTGAGTTATCTCCTACCATTAGTTCTCTCTGGATCCTCACCCTATATAGTATGTAAATATAAAAATGATACTCCGTACTATATATGCATTTAACATAATTATTTAATTATTTGAGCATTGAAAATTCAACATAAGCATATATGGTGATTCATTTTTCAACCACGCAATGTTGCAAGTGCAACTATATATATCTTACTATTAAGAGTAGACTTTCAAATTATATACGGTTTGAAAATTGACACCATAGGTATAGATAGCTGGCACATATATATCAAGTTGATTGAACTTATATACGACCAACTAACTATGGTGCTTCTTAGATCCCAACAAGTGGAAATATAGTAGAATGGGCGCTTACTACAAGCTACTTATTATAAAAGTTAAATTGGATGTTAATTTTATTATTATTATAGATATTGTATAGTGGATTTTTTGAGTATAAATATGTGTGTTATGAGTTTATAAAACACACACTAAATATATTCTCTCATATGCTCTCTATATATTTATTAGTAGTCTACAGTCAAGAACTAGGCCACTAAAGGTAGTTATAAGCCTACAAAATTATAACACGTTATCAGCACGAAGTGCTCCGTATAATCAAGGTTTATCTAAGCAAGCACACGTCACTAATCAAGGTAAGAAATTATCTAACTTTTATTAACTTCACTAACATTTATATTTATGTTATTTAAGTTATATATGGTCGGTTATACCGCCTGAATTATATTTCTGTAATCTAACATTTATTAACTTCACTAACATTTATATTTATGTTATTTAAGTTATATATGGTCGGTTATACCGCCTGAATTATATTTTCTGTAATCCAACTCTTATTAACTTCACTTACATTTATATTTATGTTAATAAGACCTCATGATTGTACGCAACACGTCATTTGACAACACGGTACTTTATGTACGCAACACGTCATTTGACAACACGGTACCATGGTCGAGATTAATTCCGATCAATACGAATACGATGGGGTCTTTATATGTTATCTAACATTTATGATTACTTATGCAATTAATCATTATTTATTTCATGCATACTAATGTTTATTCTTAAATTTATAATCTTAAAAGTTAAAATAAGAAAAGGTAGTTTGTATTTTTATTAAAAGTAAATCTTAAAAGTTAAAATAAGAAAAAGTAGTTTGTATTTTTATTAAAAGTAAATCTTAAAAGTTAAAATAAGAAAAGTAGTTTGTATTTTTATTAAAAGTAAATCTTAAAAGTTAAAATAAAAAAAGTAGTTTGTATTTTTATAAAAAGTAAATCTTAAAAGTTAAAATAAGAAAAAGTAGTTTGTATTTTTATTAAAAGTAAATCTTAAAAGTTAAAATAAAATAAAAAGTAGTTTGTATTTTATTAAAAGTAAATCTTAAAAGTTAAAATAGAAAAACTAGTTTGTATTTTTATTAAAAGTAAATCTTAAAAGTTAAAATAAGAAAGGAACATAAGTTCCGAATATATTCCTTTTTTTTTTGTTAACTGAATATGTAAACGATTAGTCAGCCTATAAAATTGGTATAATATGATTTATATTTTATTTGATAATATGAAGCAGGTTATGAAATCGAAAGTTGTGTATACCAAAACTCTACCTAAGTTGTTGAATATATTTTATTATTATAATATATATGTAGTCGTAAACTGGATATTTCTCGTTTGAGTTATTAACACATTAGATCTATGAAGTAATTAAATAGTTGTGAATATTATTTTATTCCAAAAAGAAGAAAAAAAATATATATATATATATATATATATATATATATATATATATATATATATATATAATATATATATATATTGCAATACTATGATCTGCTACTCTCATGTTATCATATTGTGGTATACTGTTTTAACTTGTATGATTGTATAAACCGACTACATATGAGCATGTTATAGAACATATTTGTGTCTAGTTATCTTCGGATAGAATAACTATTTTTGAGTCTTATGCATGATGAATATAATCATTGATTTACGTTTTGTATTGACTAGGAATATTCTATTTATGGAATGAATATTGATGAATCATAATCATGATTTTTTAAGACAAAGTATACTTGGTGTATTTGATGTATGCATCAAGTAATTTTATACTTATATATGTATATATGTATATATTGTGATTATATATGCTACATGGTTATGGTTGCTACCTTGTAAGTTTTTAATTGGTCTAACATGAAACTTGGAAAAAGTGGTTATATTAATATCATGACCTATGCTATTATTAATCTAATTGATTAATAAGTTAGTGGATTAGATTGGCATATTATTTTGTGATCGGTGTACTCTTTTAAACTCTCGCCATATACATGATTATATGTGCTATACACTGATGCAATTTGATTTTTTTAAATCATGATAAATTGCATGTTGGATTATTTTAATATTTAATGCATAATTGATAATCATCACGATCTTTTAAGATTAGAAATATATTTGATCTGTACATAAATTAGTTGTATACTTAATATGCATATCTTTCAAGTGAATATAATTCACAGACCTTTGATATATTAGATCGATTTACATGGTAATTTAATATTTGAAATGTTACCTTATATTTGATATATATTATTTTATGCAAAAAAAATAATAATAAAAAAAATAATAAAATAAATAAATTATGTGGAGTCCAGTTTTATGATGATTAATTGGGCTTATCATGACTATTGCTACTAGGTTACTAGTACGATTGTTGAGTCACTTTCTAATGCGGTTCTTTCTCAGATTGTAACTTGTTTGCAGATAATGGTAACATACACACTATGATCAAATCTAAGAAATATTTCATTGAGTTAAATCAAATGAAGGAATTATAAATACTATATCAGGTCTTGCAAACTTGATATAAGGAACGGAAAAGGCAAAAATTCATATTACCAAATGGTAAAAATTTTCTGATAAACAATGCCTTGTTTTCTCAAAATCAAAGAGAAATTAATTGAGTTTCTCTGATATATATATATCATAATGGATATGATTATCGGTAAATGATAACAGATAATGAGAAATATCTATGTAGCACCGAAAAGCGCATATGATGAAAAGCGCGTATATGATTAAAAGCGCATATGATAAAAAGCGCATATGATGAAAAGCGCATATGATGAAAAGCGCAGCGCATATGATTAAAAGTGCATATGGTGATTAATGAAAAGCACATTGAGAAAGAATCACCAATATTTCTTGAAAGAATTCAAGGGAATATATATGGACCAATTCATCCATCATGTGGACCATTTTGATATTTCATGATTCTAATAGACGCATCTAGCGGATGGTCTCATGTTTGTGTGTTATCAAGCCGTAATATGGCATTTGCAAAGTTTCTTGCACAAATTATTAAATTGAGAACACATTATTCTGATTACATCATTAAAAGGATGAGACTTGATAATGCTGGTGAGTTAACGTCTCAAGTATTGAATGATTATTATATGTCTACAGGGATTGTTGTTGAACATCCAGTTACTCATGTGCATAAACAAAATTGGTTTAGCTAAATCAATAGATAAACGCTTGCAGCTAATAACTAGACAATTGGAAATGAGTACAAAACTCTCAATATTTATATGGGGACATGTAAAATTACATGATGCAACATTAATTCGCATTAAACCAAGTGCAAGTCATAAATATTCTCATTACCAACTTAATTTTGGTCGAGAGCCAAATATTTTCCATCTTAGAACATTTGGTTGTGCAGTGTATTTTTAATTGCACCACCACAATAAATGATTCCTCAAAGAAGGATGGAAATATGTGTTGGATATGAAACATCTTCAATCATAAGATATATTGAACCCATGACGGGTGATGTTTTACAGCACATTTTGCTGATTGTCAGTTTAATGAAACATTGTTCCCTATATTAGGGGGAGAAATGAAAAATAAATAAAAAGATGCTTCATTATGTGAACATCAATTAAGGTATATAGAACTCGCACAAAAGAATGCGAAACGAAAGTTCAAAAATAATGCATATGCAAGAACTTGCAAATTAATTACTTTATGCATTTAAAGATACAAAAAGAGTGACTAAATCATATATACCAGCAGTAAATGCTTAAGCTAGAATTGAAATTCCAAAAGCTGGCAATAATGTCACTCATGAGTCTTCGCCACGTCTGAAACGTGGAAGACAAATTGGTTCAAAAGATAAAAATCCTAGAAAAGAAAAATCAGCTGATAATGAGGTAAAAAAAAAAGTGTTCAAGAAGAACCACAAATCAATATTCCTTCTGCAGAGGATATTGATAAATGTAAATACATAAATTGTAATAAATTATGCAATATTATGGAACCGAAATGAAATGAAAAATCTTGATGAGATATTTTCATATAATGTTACAATGACATCATGAATAAAGATGATGATCTGGAACCAAAATCTGTCATTGAATATCAAAATAGACATGATTGAGCTTAACAGAAAGGAGCAATACGAGCTGAATTAGAATCACTCAATAAAAGAAAAGTTTTCGGATCAATCGTTATCACTTTTAAAGATGTGAAACGTATGGGATATAAATGAATTTTTATCCGAAAAAGAAATGTGCAAATGAAGATACAAGGCAAAACTAGACTTGTAACTCAAGGTTTCCCACAAAGACCAGAAATGAATTATGAGGAAAACTTATCCTTATGTAATGGATACAATTACTTATTAGATACTTAATCAACCTGGTAGTTACTTAAATGCATCTCATGGATGTTGTTACTACTTATCTATATGGATCACTTGATAGTGATATATATGAATATACCTGAAGGGTTTAAGGTATCAGAAACATCTAACGCAAAATCTAAAGAAATGTATTCCATTGAATCACAAAGATTTTTATATGGGTTGATACAATAGTATAACGGATTAAGTGATTACTTGATAAGAAAAGTGTATACATATAAACTTATTTGCACATGTGTTTTAATTATGAAAACAATGACCAGATATATATCGTAGTTATTTATGTCAATGGTCTTAATATCATAGGTACAAATAAAGAGATCCATGAAGCCATTCAACTTCTAAAGAAAGAATTTGAAATGAAAGATCTCGGAAAAACCAAGTATTGCCTTGGTTTACAAATTGAACATATGCCTAATGGTTTACTTGTACATCAAACAATATATACTGAAAAGATTTTAAAACGTTTTAATATGGACAAGGCAAAACCATTAAGTACTCCTATGGTTGTTAGATCACTTAATGTTGACACTGATCCATTTCGTCCCTGTGAAGATCATGAAGATATCCTAGGACCAGAAGTACCATATCTTAGTGCAATTGGAGCTCTTATGTATCTTACAAATTGTACAAGACCTGACATTTCTTTTGCAGTTAATTTGTTGGCAAGGTTCAGCTCAGCTCCTAACAAAAGACACTGGAATGGGATCAAACACATATTTCGATACCTTCGAGGAACTACTGATTTAGGATTATTTTATTCTAACGAATCGAAACAAGATTTGGTTGGTTATGCAGATGCAGGTTATTTATCTGATCCACATAAAGCTAAATATCAAAATGGATATGTATTCCTAAATGGAGGTACCGCAATATCATGGCGTTCTCAAAAACAAACACTTGTTGCAACATCATCAAATCATGCCGAAGTGATTGCATTACATGAAGCTACTCGGGAATGTTTTTGGTTGAGATCAATGACACAACTCATTACTGATTCTTGTGGACTAGAACGCGATAAAAGTCCAACAACTATCTATGAAGATAATGTAGCTTGCATAACACAGATGAAAGAAGGGTATATCAAAAGTGACCGAACAAAACACATACCTCCTAGATTCTTCTCATACACTCAAAATCTCATTAAGGACAACCAGATTGAAATGAGATATGTTCAGTCCAGCAAAAACTCCGCTGACCTTTTCACCAAAGCACTTTCAACTGCTATTTTCAGAACACACATTCATAATATTGGCATGAGGCATGTTCAGAAGATGTAACAATTCAGGCGTTGCCTACTTGAGGGGGAGTCAACTCTATGCTGCACTCTTTTTCCCTTAGCTAAAGTTTTATCCCAATGGTTTTCTTTAGCAAGGTTTTTAACGAGGCAGTACTAGTTATTCTCTAATAAAATTGTCATCCAAGGGGGAGTGTTATAAAAGTTAAATTGGATGTTAATTTTATTATTATTATAGATATTGTATAGTGGATTTTTTGAGTATAAATATGTGTGTTATGAGTTTATAAAACACACACTAAATATATTCTCTCATATTCTCTCTATATATTTATTAGTAGTCTACAGTCAAGAACTAGGCCACTAAAGGTAGTTATAAGCCTACAAAATTATAACACTACTTAATTTGTCTGCATCTAAAGAGAATAATATATATAGATATATAGTCTCCTGCCGATACACATGTTTTTGCAACAACAATATAGATATATAGTCTAATAGTCTATAGAGAGAGACTATATATTACCATTTAAAATAGTTTAGTGGTTAGGATCCTGATATTCTTACAAGAAGATTCATTTTCAAACTTTGCTAGCAGCATATTTTGGGGTGGCCAAACAAAGTGTTGGAAATGGTCCCGAGATAATCCATTAACACCACATACGTCATCTAAAGAAGTGTGTTTCTTTTAATCCATTCGTACATACTTTTTCATTTTTTTTGTTTAAAAAGTAGAGGCAAAAATGTTACTTGTATGAATTCATGGTTTTGTAATTCGTTGTAATCCCTTCTAGCTTCTCGCTAGTTTGGGTGTTTGATTTTTAATTAAAGTTTGGCCGTTTATTTTAAAAAAAAAAACCACATACATCATAATCGGTTAGATCACAAACATAAGAGTAAAAAGACTTACCCTATCAGAATAACAGTAAACTATTATTCGTTTACTTTGTATTGAGTCTATATAAATTTTATGAAATGTAGACTTTGACATTTTCTAATCAAATCAAATGTCAACTTGACTTTTCGAACATGTGGATATTTGTTTATACCAAATATATGTACAAAGCAGTATACATGTGTAAGGGTATATATAGATACATTGTTCAATGAAGGGGTATATAGATATCTTCATCGGTAGGTTCTTTTGTTTACAATTTGCCATCAACCTCAAAATGTCTACTAAGGTAAATCCCTTAGTTTAGTTTTCGTTTCGCAAGTTTGTGTATATAGTCATCATTGCGAAACAATTTGTAAAAAGATAGTTTTGGTAATGTTACTAAGGATTCATTCTAGTATATGGTCGACAATATAATCAAATGCATTAGTTTAGTTTAGTTTCGGTCTCGTGTAAAATGAAGTAATGTTACTAGTATACAAGGCAGAACTTGAAATTTTTCTATGGAGTGAAAATTAAAAAATATTCTATGGGGCAAAAAATATAATCAATGACTGTAAATTTGGGGTCGACTAAAGTATAATTTGTTACTATTACATATCCTTGTACTAGTAACCTAAATGTCTAAGGGTCACAACCTCGTTTGTTACCACTAAGTACCGCTCATGCCGGTTAGTTTTAAAATTTTTAGTAGAAAATACCCTGTAAATTGATAGGATACCACTAAATTTTTAGTATGTTGTATAACAAGATCTAGATATATATAATACGAACAATTTTTTGATATATGTAAAACAGAAAATAGAGGTGAAAGTGAACATGCATTGTGAAAAATGCAAGACACAAGTACTAAAGGCAGTGACAAAAGTATTAGGCGTAAGTGAAGTATCAGTGGATCTTGAAAAACAAATGTTAGTTGTAATTGGAGATGTCGACCCTGTTTGTGTTGTAGCTCGCGTGCGAAAAACAGGAAAGATAGCTGAAATTGTAAGCGTTGGACCACCAAAGAAAATTGAACCCAAAAAAGAAGCCGAACCTGATAAAGAACCTTGTGCAATAGTCTGCCCACCACATCCTAGTTATTGTCCACCTCTTACCTATTGTTATGAGGCTTATCCTGCGATAGTCGTTGGACATCCACAATTACCATGTGAAAATGGAGGTTGCTCCGTTATGTGATGTGAATATGAAGTGCGAACTCGAGAGTGTTTATAGATCACGCATTCAATTGTATTTTGCTTTATTATATATTCATAAAGGAAGGATTTTTCATTGTGTAGTTAATGTTTTTAATTAGCTATGTGTGTATATGCTTTTTTCATCAGGAAATTGAAAATTGATTTGGAATATTATTAATGTTTTATATATTCATTAGGATTTTTCATTTTGTAGTTAATATTTTTAGCTATATATGTATATGCTTAGTTTGTTAATAATAGTGGTCTACACATAGATGTTAATGTTACAAAGAGATGAAGCTTACTTGTAGATATACTTGTTAATTATGAGTTAAACTTAGAAGTTGTCGTTTGTTTTTTCAATCTACGGATCTTATAATGTCTTATGTCTGCGAGTACGCATATTTTTTTACTGCAGATTGTTTGTTTTTCTGAATATATAAGATAAAATAATATATTATATTGTCTGCAAGCTCGGAGACTTAAAAATGTGCTCAAATGTGTTGCAGACAAGTCGGCAGACATTAAAACAAACATTATTCGTTATTCAACATACAGACCGTCAAGCCACATATTCTCTACAGACAAAAAATGATCATCGAGACAATAGAATATATAGAATTAATTTGTCCGCAAGGGGTATTGATATTGATAGGATTGAGTGTGTGTTTTGTGACTACCTCGAATCTATGGACCATGTTTTGTTTGATTATGTTGCTTGGGACATTTGGCATAAGATGCGCATTTGGGTTGACTCTCAAGTCCCTTCATTCAATTGTTGGGATGATTGGGTTCATTGGTTCGAGGGTTGGAGGGCCACTGTAACGACCTGGATTTTTTCGCTAATATATAGAAGATTAATATTTACATAATTAATGTTTCTAACATGTTAAGCAATCAAACTCATTAAGACTTGGTTATTTGGAATGAATTTTATACAAACGTTTGGACACCCAGTCTGTCTGACGATTCACGAACGTCATATATCGTAATAATTAATTAAAGGAATATATATTTGGATATATATATTTATGATTTGATTAAATGATATTTAAGTATCTCATTATGTATAATAACAATGAGTTATATATATAAGATGAGACTACTAACTTAAAGACTTCGAAACAATATACATATATGTAACGATTATCGTTGTAATAGTATTTCACACATATATATATGATATTAGATATGATAATACACCATGTTAACATGTTAACATAACAATTTAACATCTCATTTAAGTGTAATAACAATGGGTCAATTATGTTTAACAAGATCGTTAACTTAAAGGTCTCAAAACAACACTTACATGTAACGACTAACGATGACTTAACGACTCCGTTAAAATGTATATACATGTAGTGTTTTAAGATGTATTAGTACACTTTTGAAAGAATTCAAGACATATATCAAAGTACTTCTACTTGACAAAAATGCTTACAATTACATCCTCGTTCAGTTTCATCAACAATTCTACTCGTATGCACCCGTATTCGTACTCGTACAATACACAGCTTCTAGATGTATTTACTATTGGTATATACACCTCAATAATCATCTCCTTAGCAGCCCTAAATGATTAAGAAACATGTGGGAACCATTATTTGTAATCTAGTATCAATTATTTAGCAAGATTACAAAAGAACTTATTTATCATCCATTTTATCATGAATTATCACATAACATTACAAAAAAATCATTAATCATCCTTTAGCCATAAAAGACCACGACTACTAGCATCATTTTTACTCATTTTCATTCAATCTTACATACAATTCACTATCATAATTCACACACACAAGAGCTATAAGCAATCTCTCCATTTCTTACTCTTTAAACTCTTTTAAACACACATATTTCAAGTACTAGCAAGTCTTCATCAATTTGATCATAAACTAACTTCAAGAATACCTTGTTAACTCATCAACTCTACTCCTTTTTATCAAGGTAATAATCATATTCAAACTTTGGTTCAATTCCTATAAACATAACTATCTTAAATCAAGTAGCAATCTTACTTGAACTTGTTTTCGTGTCATGATTCTGCTTCAAGAAATTCCAAGCCATCAAGGGTATCTTTGAACTCAAGATATTCTCCTTATTTCTCCAGCAACTTTATTCATTTGATTTGAGGTAGTAACCTTATTCATAATCTTATCCGATTCATATTCATATAGCTATCTTATTTTGAGTTTATAACTAATAACAACAAGAACATAGTTTAGATTATTTCTAAACTTGTTTGCAAATAAACTTAATCCTTCTAACTTGACTATTTAAAATACTTCAATACATGTATCATGATTGTATGTCAAGCTAACATAAGGATATAAAACTTGTAAACACGAAGAACACCTTAAAATCGAATATACGCCGTCTTAGTCGAACGGGGGCTGTTTTGGGTTTAATTTTAAAAACCTATCTTAAACTTTGAATTAAAAGATTTTATTTGGTGAAAAATCTTATTTTATATGGATATGAAATATATCCAAAATCCATGGTTAAACTCTAAGTGGTAGTATGTTTTTCAAAAGGGTCATCAAGATGTCGTTCTTACGACGGATATGACTATCTTCTCTTATTTGACATCTAAGCTGTATTTTCTACTATAAACTTATACTTTTTTGTTAAGATTAATAATGTTGAGTTCGATACGAAACCATGGCAACTCGAATCACTCAAAACGGATTTGTAACGAAGAAATTATGGGTAAAACAAAATTGGATATTTTTCTTAATTTTTAGCTACGGACATGATTTATAAAAATGGATGCTAACCTTATCCTAGCTAACTTACCTTGTATCCTACATGTATTTATACATGTCTTGTTCCCGAACTTATGGAAATACAATTTATAAAAGTCGTGATTAAGTTCTACGACAATATATTATAGTCTTAATAAAGATCGTAAGGCACCATATATATATATATGACTTGATCACCGTGGATTCGTATACAAAGTTTTGACATATCATTTTGACTTCTTCTATATATATTATTGGAACGAACTATTAGACACCATTGGCAGTAATCTCGAGTTAGCTGTGGGTCGAAGTGGATTCCAAATATTATATACTTTGAGTTGTGATCGAGCCTGAGACATGTATACAATGGGTCGCGGACTGCTTCAGACAATATACATATTATGTGTCTTATTATATTAAGACAATATATTATAGTGTTAGTGAATTCTAACACAATATACGCATTTATATTTATATATATATTTATACTGTTGGACTATTGGACTATTGGACTACGAACGTTGGACTACTAACAATGGACAATTAAAATTATCACAAGTATCATAAGTATGAAATATTAATTATATATATATATATCTTGACACAAGAATATTATTATTAGGTTCGTGAATTTGTCAAAAGGCCAAGTCTTATCACCATCTATTCGGAAATCATCACAAGTGAGTTATAGTCCCATTTTTACTATCTAAATTATTTGGGATGAGAATACATGCAAATTTATAAATGTTTTACAAAATAAGCACAAGTTAATGAAACTACATTCTACGATTGTTTTGTTATACCGGATATCTGTACTTATTATTATTATTATGCTTGTTAACCTAAGAATTAGTGAAAAACACTAATTGACGCGAATCCTAAAGGTAGATCTACGGGCACCAACACCCCCATTTTCGAATAGTGGAAATGCTTTAGTACTTCGAAGAGTTCTTGTCATACATTTGAATAGTGGAATGTATGATGCCAGATATCTTAAGCGCTCTATGTTAAGGTCGGTTACCAGGCGACTCATCGTATGAATGATTTTTGCAGTTGTAATGATCCTGCGCATTTAATTAAATGAAATCTTGTGGCTTATTAAATGTTATGATTATTATATAGAAATTAAACCTATGACTCACCAATATTTTTGTTGACGTTTTAAGCATATTTATTCTCAGGTGAATATTAAAAACACTTCCGCTGTCGTATGCCAACCCAAGGTCAAGATTTGGAGTCGGCATAATTGTTTATATTGTTTAAACTTGCATTCAGAGTATTTGTTGTAATATATTTGATCATATTGTAATGGGTTGTGTAAAAACTTATTTATTTGAGGAGATTGTCTTTGATAGACAATCTAAATTATGTCATTAAGACCTTTATTCAATAATAAAGGTTATGGTTGTTTTTAAAAACGAATGCAAGATTTGAAAAACGTCTCATATAGAGGTCAAAACCTCGCAAAGAAACCAATTAATATGAAACGTTTATAATTAATATGAACGGGGCATTTCAGTTGGTATCCGAGCGTTGGTCTTAGAGAATCAGAAATTTTTTCATTAGTGTGTCTAACTGATTTTTGATGCATTAGTGAGTCTGGACTTCGACCGTAATTATTTTAAAAATGATTGCTTAATATAATTATTGGAAACATAAGATTATTAACATATAAATATTATAAGATATATCATTCTCTTAATGCCTGCTATTATGTGATAGATGACTTCATCCGATCATATAAGCATCTCTAGTGATTCAGATTTTATTTACTTATCAAGTGATTCGGAGGCTGAGTCAAAGCGTACGACTTATGAACCAACGGAAAAGTTAACTTTTGGTGCTACCATTAAAGTGAAAAATTGTTGGGAAAATTGGGAAGATTCATAATTGCCATTAGAGGTTCCAGAAGAGGATCCAGAAAAAGATCCCGAAGAGGAACCCGAAGAAGAGGATCCTGAAGAAGTTGTGGAAATTACTGAACCACAACGTGATTTGGGAAAATCTTTGGTTGTTATACCCGATCCCAAACCCGATGAACCTATTATGACCCAAAATGTTTGTGATCATCCACCTGAACCACCTAAGAGACCAGTTTATAAAATGACCGCTCGTATAAGGGCTGTTGGTTTTGCCCCCAAACAATTAGCCGAAAGAACCAATTGGGAGGAATTGGAAAAAGAACTATCCAAACGAAAATCCAAACGTTTGGCCGAGAAAGAAACAACGTCAACATCTAAGAAATCTCGCCGTTCTTGAACCATCGGCAGCTATCATGTATTCCATGCATTGTATAATATGTATTATATTGTGTGTTTAAGTTTGTAAGAAAATCCGCAATATAATTTTCCTTATGATTGTATAATAATAAGAATAAGCATGGAAGGTTTATTATTATTATTACAACTTATTATTACGTAGTAACGTAATAACTTACCATAGTTTTTCATATTAGAATTTTAGTAGTTAACTTGTGTGTTAGCTGCTAAGTATGAACATTATTATAGTTATAAAACGCTAATATGAAGAAAAAGCTTTTATAATAATAAGTTCATATTAAGCTACAAAATACTTTTTGGCTACTTCTAAAATTCTATATGATTAACTCAGTCTGCTATTTTTGAAGGAAATGGCTCCTCCAGCTACTAGACAACAACAATTGAACACAGAAGAACTTCAAGCTTTCGCTGCAAATATGGCTGCAGTGGTGAATGCAATGAACAACAATAACCAATCGGGTTTCAGCAGTGGAGGAAACAATGGCAACCGGGTAGGATGTTCCTACAAAGCTTTTATGGCCTGCAAACCCAATGAGTTTGAAGGAACTGAAGGACCCGTTGGACTAAAGCGGTTGACAGAGAAGGTTGAAGCCGTGTTCGCAATCAGCAACTGCGCAGAAGAGGATAAAGTTAAGTATGCCACACATACTTTCAGGGGTACTGCTTTGACAGGGTGGAATACCTATATGGATTACGTAAGACAGAATACCGCCTACGCACTTCCATGGTCCGCTTTCAAGCACATGATGACGGAAGAGTACCGTCCCAGAACCGAAATCAACAAGCTCAAGACAGAGCTTAAAGCACTGACAACCCAAGGGTTAAATGTCACTACCTACGAGCGACGTTTCAATGAACTGGCTTTAATGTGTCCTGGAGCATTTGAGGACGAAGAAGCAAAAATTGAAGCATTCATAAAAGGGTTGCCGGAACGAATCCAAGAGCATGTAGGTGCTAACGATCCTGCAACAATGCAGAAACCGAGCCGTATAGCCCACAAATTGATAGGCCAAATTACAGGAAGGATAAAGAAAGAAGCGGCCGAGGAGGCCATAATGAAACAAGGAAAAAGAAAGTGGGAGGAAAGCAGTGATCAGGGTCACCAGTACAACAACAACAATCAAAACAACAACTACAACAACAATCGCAACCACCCCAACAACAACAATAATCGCAACAACAACCGCAACAATAACCGTAACAACCATCCCAATAATAATAACAACAATAACAATCCCAATCACAATAATAACAACAACAAACGACTCAACAACAATAACCCTAATAATAATAACAACAACAACAACAACAACAACAACAAAAGGCAAAGAACTATATGCCCCAGGTGTGATACGTTTCATCCGGAATGGTTTTGTAGAGAATTATGTACCAAGTGTAATAGGAATGGCCATATTGCGGCAAAGTGTGAAGTCTACGGACCAAATAGAAACAAAGGAGTAAATAATGCCGGAACAAATAATAACGGCGTTGTTTGCTATGGATGTGGAAAACCGGGCCATACCATAAACCAGTGCAGGAATGGAAATAGGCAAGGCCGTGGGAGAGCCTTCAACATTAATGGGGAGAAAGCACAGGAAGACCCGGAGCTTGTTACGGGTACGTTTCTTATCAACAATACACCTGCTTATGTTTTATTTGATTCGGGTGCCGATAGAAGTTATATGAGTAGAGAATTTTGTGCCAAATTAAATTGTCCGTTAACGCCTTTGGATAAAAAGTGTATAGTTGAAGTAGCAAACGGTAAACTAATTAAGGTTGATAAAATTTGCCGAAATCGAAAAATTAGTTTAGTTAGCGAAACGTTTGCAATTGATTTAATACCGGTGGAATTGGGTAGCTTCGACGTAATTATTGGAATGGACTGGATGTCCAAGGTGAAATCCGAAGTTGTTTGTCATGAGAAGGCGATTCGCATTCCGAGAGAAAACGGGTTACCCTTAATGGTGTACGGAGAAAAGGGTAATGCCAAATTAAATCTTATTAGTAGTTTGAAGGTGCGTAAACTAATAAAAAAATGTTGCTATGCCATACTAGCACACGTCGAGAAGGTTGAAAAAGAAGAAAAGAAAATCGATGACGTTCCTGTTGCAAGAGAATTTCCTGAGGTGTTTCCGGACGAATTACCGGGACTACCTCCACACCGATCCGTTGAATTTCAAATAGATCTTGTACCAGGAGCCGCACCAATAGCTCGTGCTCCATATAGACTTGCACCCACCGAAATGAAAGAATTACAAAGTCAGCTACAAGAATTATTAGAACGTGGTTTTATCCGACCGAGTACGTCACCATGGGGAGCTCCAATTTTATTCGTTAAAAAGAAAGATGTGTCTTTTCGCATGTGTATCGATTACCGTGAGCTGAACAAAGTAACCATCAAAAACCGATACCCTTTACCCCGAATCGATGACCTATTTGATCAACTCCAAGGTTCGAGCGTATACTCCAAAATCGACTTAAGGTCGGGTTATCATCAACTGAGGGTTAAAGAAGCCGATATACTAAAAACAGCCTTCAGAACTCGTTATGGCCATTACAAATTCATGGTTATGCCATTCGGTTTAACCAATGCACCCACAGTTTTCATGGACCTTATGCACCGAGTATGTAGTCCATATTTAGATAAGTTTGTTATTCTCTTTATTGACGACATCCTTATCTATTCGAAGAATAACTAAGAACACGAATAACACTTGAGACTTGTGTTAGAGTTGTTAAGAAAAGAACAACTTTATGCTAAGTTCTCTAAATGTGCTTTTTGGTTAAATGAAGTACAATTTCTTGGCCACGTAGTCAGTAGTAATGGAATCAAAGTTGATCCCGCCAAGATTGAAGCCATCAAAAATTGGGAGACCCCGAAAACTCCAACACAAATGTAACATCCCGCCTTTTTCCGTTTGCTTTTCCGTTTAATTATTTAAAGTCTGTTATATGATTATAACATCCCTCGTTAATACGCGTTTTAAAAATATCTCGTTTAGGTAATTCACGCAACCACAACCGAACTCGAGGGACTAGTTTCGCCAAGGGAGCAAAGATGTGACTAGCTTTTGACTAGTCAACACCCACCTCCCCATTCTTTTCCATTTTCATTTTCTTTTTCTTTTCATACTTCCACATTTTCTTTCAATTCTCCATTTCAAAGATTTATCATCTAAATCAAATCGATCAAGCTTCAATCCAAACAAATTGCATATTTGGAATCCTTGCAACTTCCTCTTCGATTCCATACCGATTTCATTACATTTGGGTAACTTTCTAAAATCACTAGATTTTGTGTTCTTAATATTTTTAACTTATAAAGTTGTTAATTAGTGTCTATGGCTCAAGTCTAACATGAATATATGATTTATATGTTCGATCTTGTTATTTTGGTAACTAGCATGAACTTGAAACTTTGGTGTGTTTGATTTGGTGATTTGGTTGTTTGAATGATGTTAAATGTTATAAATGCATGTATTAAATGTGTTCCTAACATCACTAGCTTCAATTTGATGTGTAGGTTGCTTTAGAAAACTCCATAAACTTGATTAGTGATTTTGGTGAATTTGGATTAGGGTTTTGATGAACTTTAAATGCATTTTTAATGTATTGAATGCCATGAATTGTTATTGGTAAGTGGTTAGTTAGATTGTATGTTTGATTACCTACGAAACGGCGTGTCATATGTATGCATTTAATTCCCGAATCATAAATGTGCATTTATGAATTTGAAGCATTTATGGTGTGCATTGATTGATCATTTAACTTGGAAAGTCGATTGTTGCAAATGATGTTTTTGGTTGGTGAAATGTATTTTGTTGTGTTCTTTGTCAAATTACCTTTCTAACGATATAAGATATGAGTCCTAAGTGTTAGCGGTTTGTGATTTATGCTTGAAAGAGTTTTGATTTGAGACTTGGACATTTGAGACTGACCAGGTACAAGCACACGTTAAATGCCGCGGCGCGGCAGTCTTGGGTCGCGGCGCGACCTAAGGCGTGTCCAGGTACTGACCTAAATGGTCAAATTATGAAAAATGTTTGGCACGCTATGGACCTCTGATTCACATGTAACTTGTTCTAACATGCTTATATATGAATAAAAACCTCAGAAAAATAGTTCGGGACCCGACCCGAATGTGTTGACTTTTTCGTTGACTTTGACCCGACCAAAGTTTAACTTTTTGTCAAACTTAACCAAATACTTATACAATCATTCTAACATGCTTTTATACTTGTACCTTGCATGAAACTTGATAATTTGATTCACATGCTATAATGATCGAGTCGTAACGAGCCATAGGACTACTTGAACACTTTGACCTGTCGTGTTTACCGTTATTGATACAAACCTATTTGTTTAGGTCAAGACTAGCATTCGTTCTTGCACACGTTTACTTGTTGAAGTACTTTTACATACGTGCACACAAGGTGAGATCATAGTCCCACTTTTACTCTTTTGAACTTACATTTAGGATGAAAAACATAAACGTTTCTTTTTACTAAGTGAACACAAGTACAGGAAAACAAACATTCTACATACGAGTTTGAACAAAAATCCTCAATTCGATTATCATTAGTTACACTTGCCGGGTGTAAGCGAGAACTTATGTTATATGGCCATATGGGTTTGACAAACCCTCATTCAAACGGTTCGCTACCGTTTACGAATGGAATATATTTTCGAGAAACAGTGTATGTTCTAACACTATTGTGATGGGGTTCTATGGAAGGAATGTTAAGCATTGATAATTGGGTGCTCGTGAAATAAACTTTTAAAATGTACTACTATTATATCAATGTTACAAATCTTGTGGTTCACTTGTACTTACTTACTTAAACCTATGATTTCACCAACGTTTTCGTTGACAGATTTTTATGTTTTTCTCAGGTCCTTGAACGTTTTGTGATACATGCTTCCGCTCATTACTTTTGATACTTGCTTGGATGTCGAGTATATACATGCATACATGGAGCATCTTTTGGCTACTTTTAAATCGTGTCGCATAGATTTCAATTATACTTATAACTTTGTAACGTAACTTTTGGATGAACGATTCTTGTAAACTTGGGAACAAATCTTAACTTTTGAAATGAATGCGACATATTTTTTGGTCAATCGTTATTTTAAAGACTTATGACCATGTAATGGGACCTAAGTAGTCGGCGCCGTCAATGACGATTTTGTCGGGTTGCTACAGATGGTATCAGAGCGTTGGTTGTAGGGATTTAGAGTTTATTGGTGTCAACTCCGAGTCATAGGGTACAATAGTGATTCTAGACTACAACCGGCATATAGACTTGAAGTAGGAATTACTTGACTACTTGTGCATTATACTCGAACTCTTCTATCATATCTAATTCTTATTCAACCTTAATCTCACGTTACTTGATTTAATTGACGCGCCACCTTGACTATATGAAATAGTGTCGAATGCACATATGAATTAGGGTAATATAATTTCCGGGATTATATTACGGTGACTCATATGAACATTCCGACATTGTGGCATAAAGAATTTAAGGCGAGTCAAGGAAAATTTTTCACTCTATCCTTATTCCATATCATGATTAGTATAATTGAAAATACTAATCAACGGTATTCTTGTGTTTTGAAGGAACAATGCCTCCTAGTCGTGTGCTACGCCATGAGACTCCCGAACATGCCCTTCAACGGATGATAGCCACTGCCGTGGATGCGGCCATGGTCGGTCACTCCTCCAACAACAACAATAACAACAACCACAACAACAATCAAGGAGCCGGTAACTCAAGCGAGGGATGCTCCTATAAAGCCTTCATGGGGTGCAAACCTCATACTTTTGATGGGACCGGGGGACCGGTTACTCTCACTCGATGGTTCGAACAAACAGAGGCCGTCTTTAGAATAAGCGGTTGTCGAGACCAAGATAAGGTCAAATACTCCACTCACACTTTCGCTGGTGTCGCCCTCACATGGTGGAACACCTATGTACAATCGGTGGGTACCGATGAAGCTCACGCCCTCTCTTGGGCCGACTTAAGGGAAAAGGTGATCGTCGAATATTTCCCTCATGAAGAAACCCGAAGGCTCGAACAAGAGCTAAGAACTTTGAAGGCGGTCGAAAACGATCTCAAGGCTTATAATCAACGATTTTCCGAACTAGCCTTGATGTGCCCAAACCTTGTGAACCCCGAAGCTTTAAGGTTTGAACTTTACATGGATGGTCTCCCAAAGAGCATCAAACACGGGGTAATGTCATCCAAACCCACTAATCATTAAGAAGCTTTGAACATGGCCCGCAGGTTGATAGAAACGGTGGATGAAATTGTAGTGCCGGCACCTAAAGCCGAGGATAAGTCGGTTAACAACAAAAGAAAATGGGAAACCCCCCAATCAAGCAACAACAACTTTGCCAAGAAGCCTTACACCTCCGACGGCAAGAAAGGTTATGCTGGAAACCTACCTCTTTGCAACAAATGCAACAAGCACCACTTTGGTGAATGTGGCAAGCTAATTTGCCATCGGTGCCAAGGAGTTGGTCATAAGGCCAACGAATGTAAAAGTGTCGCCCCCATCGCTCGAAAGGGGCCCAATGCACCAAAAACGGGCACTTGTTACGAATGTGGCCAAATGGGCCATTATAGAAATGCATGCCAGAAGAAGAAAGATAACCCCAATACGCACTGCCGAGCTTTCAACATCAACACCGAGGAAGCCCGAGATGACAATGAATTAGTCACAGGTACGTTTCTTCTCAACAACACTTATGTTACTTGTTTATTCAATTCGGGTGCCGATAAATGCTTTGTATCCAAGACTTTGATTCATTCTTTTAGCACTCCACCACTTCCACTAGATACCACTTATACCATTGAAGTGGCCAACGGGAAACTATTAAGTGCCGACACATATTACCGGGGGTGTACGTTAAACATTTTGGGTAATGAGTTTGAAATTGACTTGATACCCATGGAACTAGGAAGCTTCGATGTAATAATCGGTATGAATTGGCTAGCCAAAATGAAATCTCACATCCTTTGTGATCTTAACGCAATCCGGATTCCTATCGAGAACGGCGAACCTTTGATCGTCTATGGCGATAAGAGTTGCACCGGACTCAACCTCGTTTCATGCATTAAAGTTAGAAAACTACTCCGTAAGGGTTGTTTTGCGATCCTTGCCCACGTTAAGAAAGTCGAGTCCGATGAGAAGCATATCGATGATGTGCCAATTGTTAGTGACTTTTCCGATGTATTTCCCGACGAATTGCCTGGTCTTCCACCTCATCGACCGGTAGAATTCCAAATCGATCTTATTCCGGGAGCCACACCCGTAGCACGTTCACCATATAGACTTGCTCCATCCGAAATGCAAGAATTGCAAAGTCAAATCCAAGAACTACTTGACCGTGGTTTTATCCAACCTAGCCATTCACTATGGTGCGCTCCGATTTTGTTTGTTAAAAAAAAGACGGATCCCTACGAATGTGCATTGATTATCATGAACTAAATAAATTGACGGTTAAGAACCGATATCCTCTTCCTCACATCGATGACCTCTTTGATCAACTACAAGGGTCTTCTGTATATTCGAAAATCGATCTCCGCTCGGGTTATCATCAATTAAGGGTTAAGGGGGAAGATTTCTCCAAAACCGCCTTCCGGACTCGTTATGGTAGTTATAAATTTCTTGTAATGCCATTTGGTCTTACTAACACACCGGCGGTGTTCATGGATCTTATGAACCGCTTGTGCAAACCGTATCTCGATAAATTCGTTATTGTGTTCATCGATGACATCTTTTTCTATTCTAAAAGCGAAGAAGAACACGAACAACATCTCCGACTTGTGCTTGAACTCTTGAGACAAGAAAGACTCTATGCCAAATTCTCCAAGTGTGAATTTTGGTTGAAGGAAGTTCAATTTCTTGTCATGTTGTAAGTGATCATGGTATTAAAGTCGATCCATCGAAAATCGAAGCCATTAGTAAATGGGAGACTCCTACTACTCCTACTCACATTCGTCAATTTTTGGGTCTCGCCGGATATTACCGTAGATTCATCAAGGATTTCTCTTTGGTTGCTCGTCCTCTAACCGCGTTAACTCATAAGGGAAAGAAATTCGTTTGGGCAACCGAACAAGAATCCGCATTTTAAATCTTGAAGACGAAGCTAACCACCGCTCCTATATTGTCACTTCCCGAAGGCAATGATGATTTTGTTGTGTATTGCGACGCCTCGAAACATGGTTTTGGGTGTGTATTGATGCAACGAAAGAAAGTCATTGCTTATGCCTCTCGATAACTCAAAATTCATGAACGGAACTATACGACACATGATCTCGAACTCGGAGCCGTTGTCTTCGCACTTAAAATGTGGAGACACTATCTTTATGGAACCAAAAGTACCATCTTCACCGATCACAAAAGCCTTCAACACATCTTCGATCAAAAGCAACTAAACATGAGACAACGACGGTGGATTGAAACTTTAAACGATTATGATTGTGAGCTTTGTTACCATCCCGGGAAGGCAAACGTAGTAGCCGACGCCTTGAGTCGAAAACAAAGAGCGGATCCTCTTCGTGTCTGAGCTTTAAACATCACCATTCACACCAACCTCAATAGCCAAATTCGTGTAGCCCAAGACGAGGCTCTTAAGGATGAAAACATCTCTCTCGAACACTTGAACGTCCTCACCTCTCGATTCGAAGTTAAGGAAATCGGACTCCGATATTTCGCCGGAAGAATTTGGGTACCTAGTTATGGGGGCTTGCGAAGCCTTATTTTAGACGAAGCCCATAAGTCATGATATTCGATTCACCCCGGTGCCAATAAGATGTATCACGACCTCAAAGAACAATATTGGTGGGCGAACATTAAAAGGGACGTTGCTACTTATGTTGGAAAGTGCCTAACTTGCTCCAAAGTCAAAGCCGAAAATCAAAGACCATCCGGACTACTTCAACAACCCGAGATCCCGCAATGGAAGTGAGAAAGGATAACGATGGATTTTATCACCAAACTACCAAAGACGGTTGGCGGTTATGATACTATTTGGGTTATTGTTGACCGACTCACCAAATCCGCGCACTTCCTAGCCATGAAGGAAACCGATAAAATGGAGAAACTTGCACAACTTTACATTAAGGAGATCGTAGCCCGACACGGTGTACCGTTATCGATTATCTTCGACCGAGATGGCCGTTTTGTTTCTAGATTTTGGCGTACCTTACAAGAAGCGTTGGGGACGCGTTTAGACATGAGCACCGCATATCATCCACAAACCGATAGACAAAGCGAACGCACAATTCAAACTTTGGAAGACATGCTACGATCTTGTGTTATCGACTTTGTAAAAGCTTGGGATAAGCACTTGCCTCTCGCCGAATTCTCCTACAATAATAGTTATCACGCGAGTATTAACGCCGCACCATTCGAAGCTTTATATGGCCGAAAATGTCGTTATCCTCTTTGTTGGGCCGAAGTAGGCGACAAATAAATCACCGGACCCGAACTCATTCACGAAACAACCGAGAAAATCGTTCAAATCCGAGATAGGCTTAGGACGGCCCGAAGTCGTCAAAAGAGCTATACCGACAAATGACGCAACGACCTCGAATTTCAAGTCGGTGATCACGTAATGTTAAAAGTCGCACCTTAGAAAGGTGTAATCCGTTTTGGGAAACGCGGGAAGCTAAATCCATGGTATATTGGTCCTTTCGAAATCTTGGAGCGTGTCGGAACCGTTGCTTATCGTTTAGATCTTCCATCTCAATTGAGCTCCGTTCATCCTACCTTTCATGTATCCAACTTGAAAAAGTATCTTGCCGAACCCGATATCGTCATCCCTCTCGAGGAACTTACTATTGATGACAAACTTCATTTTGTGGAAGAACCGGTTGAAATCGTGGACATCTCAGTCAAGACTTTGAAACAAAGCCGAATCCCGATTGTCAAGGTTCGTTGGAATGCCAATAGAGGACCCGAGTTTACTTGGGAAAGGCAAGATCTAATGCAAAGGAAATACCCTCACTTATTCCCGATTCCGGAAACGCAAGATTCCGAGAAAGAAACAACGACTACTACGCCTACTTAAATTTCGGGACGAAATTTCTTTTAAGGAGTAGGTAATGTAACATCCCGCCTTTTTCCGTTTGCTTTTCCGTTTAATTATTTAAAGTCCGTTATATGATTATAACATCCCTCGTTAATATGCGTTTTAAAAATATCTCGTTTAGGTAATTCACGCAACGTCAACCGAACTCGAGGGACTAGTTTCACCAAGGGAGCAAATATGTGACTAGCTTTTGACTAGTCAACACCCACCTCCCCATTCTTTTCCATTTTCATTTTCTTTTTCTTTTCATACTTCCACATTTTCTTTCAATTCTCCATTTCAAAGATTTATCATCTAAATCAAATCGATCAAGCTTCAATCCAAACAAATTACATATTTGGAATCCTTGCAACTTCCTCTTCGATTCCATACCGATTTCATTACATTTGGGTAACTTTCTAAAATCACTAGATTTTGTGTTCTTAATATTTTTAACTTATAAAGTTGTTAATTAGTGTCTATGGCTCAAGTCTAACATGAATATATGATTTATATGTTCGATCTTCTTATTTTGATAACTTGCATGAACTTGAAACTTTGGTGTGTTTGATTTGGTGATTTGGTTGTTTGAATGATGTTAAATGTTATAAATGCATGTATTAAATGTGTTCCTAACATCACTAGCTTCAATTTGATGTGTAGGTTGCTTTAGAAAACTCCATAAACTTGATTAGTGATTTTGGTGAATTTGGGTTAGGGTTTTGATGAACTTTAAATGCATTTTTGATGTATTGAATGCCATGAATTGTTGTGGTAAGTGGTTAGTTAGATTGTATGTTTGATTACCTACGAAACGGCGTGTCATATGTATGCATTTAATTCCCGAATCATAAATGTGCATTTATGAATTTGAAGCATTTATGGTGTGCATTGATTGATCATTTAACTTGGAAAGTCGATTGTTGCAAATGATGTTTTTGGTTAGTGAAATGTATTTTGTTGTGTTCTTTGTCAAATTACCTTTCTAACGATATAAGATACGAGTCCTAAGTGTTAGCGGTTTGTGATTTATGCTTGAAAGAGTTTTGATTTGAGACTTGGACATTTGAGACTGACCAGGTACCAGCACATGTTAAATACCGCGGCGCGGCAGTCTTGGGTCGCGGAGCGACCTAAGGCGTGTCCAGGTACTGACCTACATGGTCAAATTATGAAAAATGTTTGGCACGCTATGGACCTCTGATTCACATGTAACTTGTTCTAACATGCTTATATATGAATAAAAACCTCAGAAAAATAGTTCGGGACCCGACCCGAACGTGTTGACTTTTTCGTTGACTTTGACCCGACCAAAGTTTGACTTTTTGTCAAACATAACCAAATACTTATACAATCATTCTAACATGCTTTTATACTTGTACCTTGCATGAAACTTGATAATTTGATTCACATGCTATAATGATCGAGTCGTAACGAGCCATAGGACTACTTGAACACTTTGACCTATCGTGTTTACCGTTATTGATACAAACCTATTTATTTAGGTCAAGACTAGCATTCGTTCTTGCACACGTTTACTTGTTAAAGTACTTTTACATACGTGCACTCAAGGTGAGATCATAGTCCCACTTTTACTCTTTTGAACTTACATTTGGGATGAGAAAACATAAACGTTTCTTTTTACTAAGTGAACACAAGTACAGGAAAACAAACATTCTACATACGAGTTTGAACAAAAATCCTCAATTCGATTATCATTAGTTACACTTGTCGGGTGTAAGCGAGAACTTATGTTATATGGCCATATGGGTTTGACAAACCCTCATTCAAATGGTTCGCTACCGTTTACGAATGGAATATATTTTCGAGAAACAGTGTATGTTCTAACACTATTGTGATGGGGTTCTATGGAAGGAATGTTAAGCATTGATAATTGGGTGCTCGTGAAACAAACTTTTAGAATGTACTACTATTATATCAATGTTACAAATCTTGTGGTTCACTTGTACTTACTTACTTAAACCTATGATTTCACCAACGTTTTCGTTGACAGATTTCTATGTTTTTCTCAGGTCCTTGAACGTTTTGTGATACATGCTTCCGCTCATTACTTTTGATACTTGCTTGGATGTCGAGTGTATACATGCATACATGGAGCATCTTTTGGCTACTTTTAAATCGTGTCGCATAGATTTCAATTGTACTTATTACTTTGTAACGTAACTTTTGGATGAACGATTCTTGTAAACTTGGGAACAAATCTTAACTTTTGAAATGAATGCAACATATTTTTCAGTCAAACGTTATTTTAAAGACTTATGACCACGTAATGGGACCTAAGTAGTCGGCGCCGTCAATGACGATTTTGTCGGGTCGCTACAACAAATACGTCAATTTTTGGGTTTAGCCGGTTACTATAGGAGGTTTATTCAAGATTTCTCCCGAGTAGCCAAACCTTTAACCGCATTGACACACAAGGGGAAGAAGTATGAATGGACTTCCGAACAAGAGGGTGCCTTCCAATTATTGAAAAAGAAGTTGACTACGGCACCTATTTTATCGTTACCTGATGTAACATCCCGTGTTTTTCCGTTAAAATTTAATTTTAACACCGTCTTCTTTTTTTTATAATAACCTTCGTTATTTAAATTCGTAGTTTCCGTTGACTAACGTTCGTAATATTTCCGCTATTCAATTTTAACACCACTCGTTTACTCTAGCGTTTTAAAATATCTCGTTTGGTTAAATTACGCACCCGGCTTAAAATTGAGGGACCATTTTTACCAAATGGCCAAACTACTCACTAGTAGTTGACTAAGTCAACTACTTCTCCACCATCCTCCACATTTAATTTCTTTTTCTTTCTTCTTTTCTCTCAACCAAGAACTCCCATCCTAAATTCTTCATCATCTTCAATCATCATCCAAATTCAAGCAAGGAATCAAACATCAAAACAAATTGTACTTTTGGAATCCTCGTTTCATCCTCTTCGATTTGATACTAGTCTCATGGCATGGGGTAAGAATTTCTCATGAAACCCTAACTTGTTAAATTCGTTTTTAGACTTGTCAAGTGGTTAATTAGTGTCTATGGCTCGTAGGGATGTCGTGTATGTAATTTGTATGCTCGTTCTTCGTGTTTTGAAAATATGACATGAACACCCAAATGGGTCTAGCTTAATCTTGAGTTTTGTTTGCTCAAATGATGTTATAAGATAAAGTGTATGTGTTAAAAGTGTTAGTTACTTCATTAGCTTCGTTTTGATATGTTGGATGATGAAAAACTAGCTCAATAACATGAAATGTGTTTTTGGTGAATCGATTATCGTTTTGGTAGGAACTTGATGCGGTTGAATGCTAGTTGAGACACTTGTTTGAATGTATGCTAGTTAACTAGTTAAATTGTATGCGTAAATAGCTTCGAAATGGTGTGATGTATGCTAGCGTTTGATTAGTGAATCATAAGTCTCATTTGTGTCGAAATTGATTTTGAAACGATAACGTGGCTAGTGATTTTGACGTAGTAAATGTTTATTGAAACTTGGAATATGCGTCTAGTTGCAATGTATGCGTTATTACCTTCAAAACGGAATATCATTTGTATGTTAAAAGCTCCCGAATCATAAAATGCGTTTCTTTGATTTTTGGTTGAAAATGATGAACTTCGATGATGTTTTAGATTTGGAAATTGTCGGTTATGATCTATGAAAAGTGTTTAGTTGTATTCCTTGTTAAAATACCTTTCCAACGACGTGAGATACATGTTTAGGAGGTTTGCGGTTTGTGAGTTAGGATTATTTGAGTTTTGGGTCGTGCTTACTTGAAAACTGACCAGAATTGCCTGTACAGGAAATGGCGCGGCGCGCACCTCACCCCGCGCGGCGCGCAGATAGACCTGGTCAGATTCTGACCTCTTTGTCCCATTTCACGTGAAATGTTTGACTAGCTACCGACCTCCGATTCACATGAAACTTGTTTTAATATACTTGTATATGAATATTTAGCATAGAAAAATAGTTCGGGACCCGACCCGAACGCGTTGACTTTTCGTTGACTTTGACCAAGTTTGACTTTTAGTCAAACTTAACCAAACTTTTATGCAATCGTTCTAACATGCTTTTATACTTGATTCTCGCATGAAACTTGGCAACGTGATTCACATGCTATATTTAATCGAGTCGTAATGAGCCATAGGACTAATTGAACACATTTCACCCGACCTTGTGTCGTAACCGGTTAATTGATATAACTTACTTGTTTAGGTCAAGGCTAAGCAACTTTCATGCATACGTTACTTTGTGAAGTACCTTTATACTCGTGCACTCGAGGTGAGATCATAGTCCCACTTTTACTCTTTTAAACTTACTTTTGGGATGAGAAAACATAAACGATTCTTTTGAACTAAGTGAACACAAGAACGGGAAAACAAACATTCTACATACGAGTTTAGAACGAAAATCCTCAATCCGATTATCATTAGTTACATCAGATGGTGTAAGCGAGAACTTATGTTATATGGCCATATGGGTTGACAACCCTCATCCTTGACGGTTCGCTACCGTCTACGGATGAAATATATTTTCGGGAACAGTGTTGTTCTAGCACTAATTGATGGGGTATTCAACGGACGGAACGTTAAGCTTTGATAATTGGGTGCTCGTGAATATTAACTTTTAGAATGTACTACTATTATTTCAACTTTGCAAATCTTGTGGTTCGACTTACTTTACTTTTACTCACTTACTCAAACCTATGATTTCACCAACGTTTTTGCGTTGACAGATTCTTCTATGTTTTCTCAGGTTTTCACATGGCTATTTGTTACACGCTTCCGCACTCTTTGATTACTTGATTGGAGTCTACCATGCATGCATACGCTAGGGATAGCATTTTTGGATTCAAACTTTTGTCTACTTACTTACGCCATTTATAGCAACTGTGGTTTCAAACTAATTATGTCGCAAGTTATTTCATTCATACTTTATAACTTTGTAAACTTAAACTTCTTGTCGATCCGTTTGTTAAACTAAACTTTGTACCTTTCAAATGAACGCGACATAATTTTGGTCAAACGAGTCTCATATAGGGACTACGACCACGCAACGGGACCTAAGTTAACGACGCCGTCAATAACGGTTTTGGTCGGGTCGTTACAAGTGGTATCAGAGCGTTGGTTGTAGAGAACTAGGATGCATTAGTGTGTCTAACAGAGTCGTTAGGACGCATTAGTAAGTCTAGACTACAACCGGATAGTTAATCATTGCATTCTGACATACATTTGCTATAGATAGCACTTACTTGACTACTTGTGCATTATACTTGAATCATTCTTAGGAAAACTTTTTAATGGTACCCAACCTTCATTATACGAACTCGTATCCTGCCACTTTAGTTCGGGAACTCTGACTCCTTGGTTGTTATTCCCCCCGTCTCATCTTACTATCCATGAATATTGTAAAGTCACTGTCACTACTCTAGATGAGTATCGTCATCACCATTTATCGCTACGGTTGCGTATTACTTGTTATCATGACTCGTTACTCTTTTCATACCTAAATACAATATTGTCTGACTCGAACCACATTGACGTGAACAATCAATTATACACTTCCCTCGGGGAACGCATCTTCAGAGTTGCACCAATTCTTTCGATTTAATACGAGTCACGTTTGAGACGTCGTTACATTTTGTTTATTTTAGATTTTCGCGATGACACGAACTTGAATCTATGGAGTGATGTGGGAATGGAGGTATAAGTTAGCGTAATATAACTACACTCGATCAACGTAGTTATATTACGGTAAGACATACCAAAGTTCTAGTGACGCGTGATGGTGGTTAGACTCGATCAACCTAAACACCACCATGTGCCATGTACATGACTTCATCTTTTCAGGTTTGGACATCCGAAAACTCCGAGAATATTTATAACAACCATACCGGGGACACACCTTCAATTATTGTCAAATTATATTTATGCTTCCGAATGAATTACCGATTCCATTCGACTTCAACCGTATGTCACACGGGTATACTAGCTCGTCCTCGCGCAGTCTTATTGACTAGCTACAATTTACTCGTTATGCTCACATCGGGGCGGAAACTTCTCTTGCATCACCCTCGTACTTCCGGTTCAGGAGGTCCTTATTCTAAATTCTCAATGGAGAGCGACTCTTCACGTCATACAAGTATTCGCCGCGAGGGTGGATAGTCCTAACAATCGTTTTCAAAACCCGATAAGAACTTGCCCCGACGAACGTTTTTGGAAACCGATAAATCTTCCGCGACGCGAATTTTCTTGAGAAACTTGTCCTAGCTAACGTTTTCAATTCCTAGCAAACTTGTTCAATATGCCTTAGGGAAATGTACCCCGTTTCGGATCGAGATCCTCGTTTCACTTCTAGATTTTGGAGTACCTTACAAAAAGCCTCGGGACCGCGTTTAGACATGAGTACCGCGTACCATCCACAACTCGACGGACCGAACAAACATGCGATTTAAACCTTGGAAACCATAATACAAGTTTGTATTACCAACTTCAAATTTACTTGAGAAAAGTATTTTCCTTTAACCGAATCCTCGTACTACAATGATTTTCATTCGAGTTTTAATGTCACTCCTTTTGAAACCACATGTGACCGGAAACGTCATTCTCCTTTGTCGAACCAAGTAAACGATGATCAATTCACCGGGGCCGAGGTTATTCATGAGCAACCGAGAAAATTTATTCATATTCAGGTAAAACCCTACGCGACTCGTAATCACCAAGAGCTACGCCGATGTTAGACGTAAACATTTCAAATTCCACGTGGAAAACCGCGTCACGTTAAGAGTCGCACCTTGGAAAGGTGCAATCCATTTCGGGAAAACGTAGGAAGCTAAATCCGCGATATTTTGATCCTTTAAATTCTTGGGGTGTTTTGGACCCGTCGCTAGCCGTTTAGACTTTTCCGACTCATTTTGGGTCTCCGTTTATCCTACATTCGATGTATCAACTCAAAGACGTGTTTTGCGAAACGAGAACTTGTTATCTTCTTTGATGAACTCACTATCGACGATAAACCTCACTTCCTAGGAGGACCGGAAACCATAAAATCATGGAACCAAACCTTAAAACAACATACGACCCCGACCTTCAGGTTCGTTGAAATACCCAAGGACGTACCTTCCCTCACTCGTAGAATCGGCAACACAAGACCTCGATGAAGATTCAACAACTACTACTTCCAACTAAATTTCGGGACAAAATTTCTTTTGAGGTGTGGATAATGTAACATCCCGTGTTTTTCCGTTAAAATTTAATTTTAACACCGTCTTCTTTTTTTTATAATATCTTTCGTTATTTAAATTCGTAGTTTCCGTTGACTAACGTTCGTAATATTTCCGCTATTCAATTTTAACACCACTCGTTTACTCTAGCGTTTTAAAATATCTCGTTTGGTTAAATTACGCACCCGGCTTAAAATTGAGGGACCATTTTTACCAAATGGCCAAACTACTCACTAGTAGTTGACTAAGTCAACTACTTCTCCACCATCCTCCACATTTAATTTCTTTTTCTTTCTTCTTTTCTCTCAACCAAGAACTCCCATCCTAAATTCTTCATCATCTTCAATCATCATCCAAATTCAAGCAAGGAATCAAACATCAAAACAAATTGTACTTTTGAAATCCTCGTTTCATCCTCTTCGATTTGATACTAGTCTCATGGCATGGGGTAAGAATTTCTCATGAAACCCTAACTTGTTAAATTCATTTTTAGACTTGTCAAGTGGTTAATTAGTGTCTATGGCTCGTAGGGATGTCGTGTATGTAATTTGTATGCTCGTTCTTCGTGTTTTGAAAATATGACATGAACACCCAAATGGGTCTAGCTTAATCTTGAGTTTTGTTTGCTCAAATGATGTTATAAGATAAAGTGTATGTGTTAAAAGTGTTAGTTACTTCATTAGCTTCGTTTTGATATGTTGGATGATGAAAAACTAGCTCAATAACATGAAATGTGTTTTTGGTGAATCGATTATCGTTTTGGTAGGAACTTGATGCGGTTGAATGCTAGTTGAGACACTTGTTTGAATGTATGCTAGTTAACTAGTTAAATTGTATGCGTAAATAGCTTCGAAATGGTGTGATGTATGCTAGCGTTTGATTAGTGAATCATAAGTCTCATTTGTGTCGAAATTGATTTTGAAATGATAACGTGGCTAGTGATTTTGACGTAGTAAATGTTTATTGAAACTTGGAATATGCGTCTAGTTGCAATGTATGCGTTATTACCTTCAAAACGGCATATCATTTGTATGTTAAAAGCTCCCGAATCATAAAATGCGTTTCTTTGATTTTTGGTTGAAAATGATGAACTTCGATGATGTTTTCGATTTGGAAATTGTCGGTTATGATCTATGAAAAGTGTTTAGTTGTATTCCTTGTTAAAATACCTTTCCAACGACGTGAGATACATGTTTAGGAGGTTTGCGGTTTGTGAGTTAGGATTATTTGAGTTTTGGGTCGTGCTTACTTGAAAACTGACCAGAATTGCCTGTACAGGAAATGGCGCGGCGCGCACCTCACCCCGCGCGGCGCGCAGATAGACCTGGTCAGATTCTGACCTCTTTGTCCCATTTCACGTGAAATGTTTGACTAGCTACCGACCTCCGATTCACATGAAACTTGTTTTAATATACTTGTATATGAATATTTAGCATAGAAAAATAGTTCGGGACCCGACCCGAACGCGTTGACTTTTCGTTGACTTTGACCAAATTTGACTTTTAGTCAAACTTAACCAAACTTTTATGCAATCGTTCTAACATGCTTTTATACTTGATTCTCGCATGAAACTTGGCAACGTGATTCACATGCTATATTTAATCGAGTCGTAATGAGCCATAGGACTAATTGAACACATTTCACCCGACCTTGTGTCGTAACCGGTTAATTGATATAACTTACTTGTTTAGGTCAAGGCTAAGAAACTTTCATGCATACGTTACTTTGTGAAGTACCTTTATACTCGTGCACTCGAGGTGAGATCATAGTCCCACTTTTACTCTTTTAAACTTACTTTTGGGATGAGAAAACATAAACGATTCTTTTGAACTAAGTGAACACAAGAACGGGAAAACAAACATTCTACATACGAGTTTAGAACGAAAATCCTCAATCCGATTATCATTAGTTACATCAGATGGTGTAAGCGAGAACTTATGTTATATGGCCATATGGGTTGACAACCCTCATCCTTGACGGTTCGCTACCGTCTACGGATGAAATATATTTTCGGGAACAGTGTTGTTCTAGCACTAATTGATGGGGTATTCAACGGACGGAACGTTAAGCTTTGATAATTGGGTGCTCGTGAATATTAACTTTTAGAATGTACTACTATTATTTCAACTTTGCAAATCTTGTGGTTCGACTTACTTTACTTTTACTCACTTACTCAAACCTATGATTTCACCAACGTTTTTGCGTTGACAGATTCTTCTATGTTTTCTCAGGTTTTCACATGGCTATTTGTTACACGCTTCCGCACTCTTTGATTACTTGATTGGAGTCTACCATGCATGCATACGCTAGGGATAGCATTTTTGGATTCAAACTTTTGTCTACTTACTTACGCCATTTATAGCAACTGTGGTTTCAAACTAATTATGTCGCAAGTTATTTCATTCATACTTTATAACTTTGTAAACTTAAACTTATTGTCGATCCGTTTGTTAAACTAAACTTTGTACCTTTCAAATGAACGCGACATAATTTTGGTCAAACGAGTCTCATATAGGGACTACGACCACGCAACGGGACCTAAGTTAACGACGCCGTCAATAACAGTTTTGGTCGGGTCGTTACACCTGACGGAATGGAAGATTTTGTTATCTACTGCGACGCATCAAGAATGGGTTTTGGGTGTGTTCTTATGAAACGGAAGAAGGTGATTGCATATGCTTCTCGACAACTCAAAATTCATGAACAAAACTACACCACACACGATCTGGAATTGGGCACCGTTGATGTGTGCAAGGTGTATTAGGAAATAGTATTATTTTTACAACGAAATACTATTAAATACGATACAATTTTACACAAGATATTTATTTATTTATAGAATGGATATACCTAAACCTTGCTACAACACTTATAGGCAGTGTACCTAATCGTACAGTAGTGTAGTTTTTAGTAAGTCCGGTTCGTTCCACAGGGAGACTTTTAAACAAGCTTAACGCTATATTTTTAAAAATTATATTTATAAAAATACAAAAATATATAAGTAATATTATTATTATAAAAAGGGGGTTTTTACCGTTTAATGACCAGTTTGTCGATTTTAAAACTTTTAGTCGCAGTTAAAACCTAATGTAAAATATTAAAAATAAATATAACTTAATTTAAAGCGTAAAGTAAATAACGATAATGAAATTGCGATAAAAGTGCGATAAAATAAAATTGTGATAATTAAAGAGTACGATAATTAAAAATGCAATTAAATAAAATGACAATAAATAAAAGTGCGATAATTAAAAGTGCAATTAAATATGAAATATATAAATTATGCTTATTTAAACTTCCGTAATCATGATGTTTGACGTGTTGATTTTAGTTTTATTACAATGGGTTAATTGTCCTTTGTCCTGGATTATTCGATATGTCCATACGGATTTGTCCATAATAGTCCATCAGTCATAATCATAAAGTGTGAAACTCTTCGTCAAATTATTCTTATTCCCGAAGTTAAATATTCCAACTAATTGGGGATTCGAATTGTAACAAGGTCTTAATACTTTGTTTAATGAATACACCAGGTTATCGACTGCGTGTAAACCAAGGTTTTACTACTTTGTTAACAATTACACCAATTACCCTTGAATGTAATCCACCCCTGTTTCAACAAGTCTATTAACTATTAATCCAGTTCCGTGTCAAGTAAAATGAATAATTATTGGTATTTATAGATATCCCGCCCACCGTACCCAGTTAAGCGTATGTGGTTATATATAAATACGTCAAATTATAAGTCTATATATTAAATTAACGAGGTATCATTTAGTTAATATAAAGCCCATTAATAGCCCATAGTCTAATTTCCACAAGTGTCGTTCTTTTGTCCAAACCCCAATTATGGTCCAAATCCCAATTACCCAATTTTAGTATTTAGCCCAACATCATGATTACTTCGGCATTAAATAAGCATAATAATAACTTAGCTACGAGACATTAATTTAAAAATAACATTAACCATAACTTACAGTGATTAAAAATAGCGTAGCGTTACACGGACATAATTTCGACTTACACACTTACAACATTCGCTATCATACCCTTATTATTAGAAATTAAAATTAAAATTAAAATATAAATATATATATATACGTTTATAGATAGAGAGATAGGATGGATGGATATATATTTCAGTAGACCAGAGCGTGCTTTTATAGGAATGTGGCCTGGTACTATTCACCATGCGATCGCATGGCTTTATAACTGCCAGGCCATGCGATCGCATGACCCGCTTTTCCAGCTCACATGAGCTTGTTTCTTCTGCTGACGGTTTTTATAAATAAATATAATATATAAATAATTTTAAGAATTATTTAAATATTATATTATATTTATGTGCATAGTTGACATGTAATTTTTGGTCCGTTGCGTCGAGTGTTGAGAGTTGACTTTGGTCTCGGTTCCGGATTTTCGAACGTCCTTGCTGAAATGTCCCGTTCTTATTGATTAAAAACGTTCCATATTAATTGATTTCATTGCGAGGTTTTGACCTCTATATGAGACGTTTTTCAAAGACTGCATTCATTTTAAAACAAACCATAACCTTTATTTCATCAATAAAGGTTTAAAAAGCTTTACGTAGATTATCAAATAATGATAATCTAAAATATCATGTTTACACACGACCATTACATAATGGTTTACAATTCAAATATGTTACAACAAAATAAGTTTCTTGAATGCAGTTTTTACACAATATCATACAAGCATGGACTCCAAATCTCGTCCTTATTTAAGTATGCGACAGCGGAAGCTCTTAATAATCACCTGAGAATAAACATGCTTAAAACGTCAACAAAAATGTTGGTGAGTTATAGGTTTAACCTATATATATCAAATCATAATAATAGACCACAAGATTTCATATTTCAATACACATCCCATAAATAGAGATAAAAATCATTCATATGGTGAACACCTGGTAACCGACATTAACAAGATGCATATATAAGAATATCCCCATCATTCCGGGACACCCTTCGGATATGATATAAATTTCGAAGTACTAAAGCATCCGGTACTTTGGATGGGGTTTGTTAGGCCCAATAGATCTATCTTCAGGATTCGCGTCAATTAGGGTGTCTGTTCCCTAATTCTTAGATTACTAGACTTAATAAAAAGGGGCATATTCGATTTCGATAATTCAACCATAGAATGTAGTTTCACGTACTTGTGTCTATTTTGTAAATCATTTATAAAACCTGAATGTATTCTCATCCCAAAAATATTAGATTTTAAAAGTGGGACTATAACTCACTTTCACAGATTTTTACTTCGTCGGGAAGTAAGACTTGGCCACTGGTTGATTCACGAACCTATAACAATATATACATATATATCAAAGTATGTTCAAAATATATTTACAACACTTTTAATGTATTTTGATGTTTTAAGTTTATTAAGTCAGCTGTCCTCGTTAGTAACCTACAACTGGTTGTCCACAGTTAGATGTACAGAAATAAATCAATAAATATTATCTTGAATCAATCCACGACCCAGTGTATACGTATCTCAGTATTGATCTCAACTCAAACTATATATATTTTGGAATCAACCTCAACCCTGTATAGCTAACTCCAACATTCACATATAGAGTGTCTATGGTTGTTCCGAAATATATATAGATGTGTCGACATGATAGGTCGAAACATTGTATACGTGTCTATGGTATCTCAAGATTACATAATATACAATACAAGTTGATTAAGTTATGGTTGGAATAGATTTGTTACCAATTTTCACGTAGCTAAAATGAGAAAAATTATCCAATCTTGTTTTACCCATAACTTCTTC
Source organism: Rutidosis leptorrhynchoides (assembly GCF_046630445.1). NCBI lineage: Eukaryota > Viridiplantae > Streptophyta > Magnoliopsida > Asterales > Asteraceae > Rutidosis > Rutidosis leptorrhynchoides. The sequence continues at coordinate 483,812,278 of NC_092335.1, forward strand.
ATTTTAAATCCGTTTTGAGTGAATCAAATTGATATGGTTTCATATTGAACTCTATTTTATGAATCTAAACAGAAAAAGTATAGGTTTATAGTCAGAAAAATAAGTTACAAGTCATTTTTGTAAAGGTAGTCATTTCAGTCGAAAGAACGACGTCTAGATGACCATTTTAGAAAACATACTTCCACTTTGAGTTTAACCATAATTTTTGGATATAGTTTCATGTTCATAATAAAAATCATTTTCTCAGAATAACAACTTTAAATCAAAGTTTATCATAATTTTTAATTAACTAACCCAAAACAGCCCGCGGTGTTACTACGACGGCGTAAATCCGGTTTTACGGTGTTTTTCGTGTTTCCAGGTTTTAAATCATTAAGTTAGCATATCATATAGATATAGAACATGTGTTTAGTTGATTTTAAAAGTCAAGTTAGAAGGATTAACTTTTGTTTGCGAACAAGTTTAGAATTAACTAAACTATGTTCTAGTGATTACAAGTTTAAACCTTCGAATAAGATAGCTTTATATGTATGAATCGAATGATGTTATGAACATCATTACTACCTTAAGTTCCTTGGATAAACCTACTGGAAAAGAGAAAAATGGATCTAGCTTCAACGGATCCTTGGATGGCTCGAAGTTCTTGAAGCAGAATCATGACATGAAAACAAGTTCAAGTAAGATCATCACTTGAAATAAGATTGTTATAGTTATAGAAATTGAACCAAAGTTTGAATATGATTATTACCTTGTATTAGAATGATAACCTACTGTAAGAAACAAAGATTTCTTGAGGTTGGATGATCACCTTACAAGATTGGAAGTGAGCTAGCAAACTTGAAAGTATTCTTGATTTTATGTAACTAGAACTTGTAGAATATATGAAGAACACTTAGAACTTGAAGACAGAACTTGAGAGAGATCAATTAGATGAAGAAAATTGAAGAATTAAAGTGTTTGTAGGTGTTTTTGGTCATTGGTGTATGGATTAGATATAAAGGATATGTAATTTTGTTTTCATGTAAATAAGTCATGAATGATTACTCATATTTTTGTAATTTTATGAGATATTTCATGCTAGTTTCCAAATTATGGTTCCCACATGTGTTAGGTGACTCAAATGGGCTGTTAAGAGCTGATCATTGGAGTGTATATACCAATAGTACATACATCTAAAAGCTGTGTATTGTACGAGTACGAATACGGGTGCATACGAGTAGAATTGTTGATGAAACTGAACGAGGATGTAATTGTAAGCATTTTTGTTAAGTAGAAGTATTTTGATAAGTGTATTGAAGTCTTTCAAAAGTGTATAAATACATATTAAAACACTACATGTATATACATTTTAACTGAGTCGTTAAGTCATCGTTAGTCGTTACATGTAAGTGTTGTTTTGAAACCTTTAGGTTAACGATCTTGTTAAATGTTGTTAACCCAATGTTTATAATATAAAATGAGATTTTAAATTATTATATTATCATGATATTATCATGTATGAATATCTCTTAATATGATATATATATACATTAAATGTCTTTACAACGATAATCGTTACATATATGTCTCGTTTAAAAATCATTAAGTTAGTAGTCTTGTTTTTACATATGTAGTTCATTGTTAATATACTTAATGATATGTTTACTTATCATAGTATCATGTTAACTATATATATATATCCATATATATGTCATCATATAGTTTTTACAAGTTTTAACGTTCGTGAATCACCGGTCAACTTGGGTGGTCAATTGTCTATATGAAACATATTTCAATTAATGAAGTCTTAACAAGTTTGATTGCTTAACATGTTGGAAACATTTAATTATGTAAATATCAATCTCAATTAATATATATAAACATGGAAAAGTTCGGGTCACTACACTTGCGTATAATTTAATATCTTGTACTTTGCGTTTTGCGTCTTGTACTCTTGTAATTTTGAGACGTTTCTCATCAATAATTTGAACCACTTTGATTGTTCTTTGTACTTTTGAGCTTTTTGGTCGTTTGCGTCTTCAATTCGTCGAATCTGTCTTTTGTCTTTACCTTTTATTATTTAAACGAATATCACTTGTAAATAGAACAATTGCAACTAAAAGCTTGTCTTTCTTGAGGGATAATGCTATGAAATATATGTTCGTTTTTAGCATTATCAAATATTCCCACACTTGAGCGTTGCTTGTCCTCAAGCAATATAGTCTTGAAATAAAAACATACTAGAATCACTTCTTTATTCTTCACACTTTGTACATCAGTGAATTCTATACGGCGGTATAAACAATGGTAGTAACGTTGTGGTTTACAGTCCCACATGACTATAAAAATTTAGATCCTTTAAGGAAATTGGATCTTTATGAAGACATTTGATCTTTTGAAAATTTAATCTAGCTTTTACCCTAGATAAGTTTTCCGGAATAACCCTTCACCGGTGTTTGCAAATTGTTTTTGTGGGTTTGGTGGGTTTCAGTTTTGAAAACTTTAGCTCAAAACTTGCGGTTTTGTGTCACCCACTTGCTAACCTTGTATTGGGAAAGCAACATGTCCAGTATACTTGCTCCGTATATTTCCTTTCGGTAAACTACCGTCCGGTTGTAAAGGAAAGCGTTGAACAAGCAATTGTTAAGGCATTGTCCCCTGACATGCTTTTAATTATGGTTTATAACATGTCGAATGTAATTACTATCCTTTGTAGGAGCAATAGTAAAGCTCACCCTATAGTTTTTTTCGGTCTGGCACAAGGTCCTGTCTTTAACCATGCTATGCAACCACCGTTCTTACGATTGACACCCGATTTGGTTCAGGTGACCTAATGAATTCCAGGTGAATTCCTAGGATTTTATGTTCAATGATAATGAACGCATTGAAAATGGGTTTTCAGAAAACAAATCGGTTTGTAGTTTTGATCAAAATATTTTCTCGTTCAAGCTCGAGTTTAAATATCATTGAATTCCATGAGTTTTTAATTCTCAATCTTTAAGGTCAATCTCTAGGATTGAGTAATATCAGGCTTAAAAGCTAATTTTTGATCTTTTAAGGAGATTATCCTTTCTGGGGATTTGGTTCATTAATCTTATCCAGCTAATTTGCACGGCGCCCTCCTCATTTTACAAGACAGATCCTCTCATGGTTAGGATAAGTCTGACCACATGGCGACCCTGTTTGATGCTGAGGTCCGTGGATTTCCTGCTGATTTTAGTGATGACTTTTCTAGATTTTTCGTCAACCTACAGCTGGTCTGGACGACAACTTCATGACCTAAATCAAGAAGCGCGTTTCTTTTTCGGAAGACTTTACTTCCTTTTAATGATGGAATTGATTCATCGTGTAGATCGATCTTTCTTTCAAATATATTATAAGAAATTGGGTAAAACGGTTAATTTTGTCCAAAACAAAAGTATCTTCAGTTATTTGTACAAAAATATGTGATATATGTTCAAAATAACTTGGTAAATTTTTCCCACACTTGGCTTTTATTTTCCTTTTTGTTGTCCTCTATTCCATTTTAAATGAATTCTAATATTTTGGTTTGTTTCTCAATTTATGTCCTTTCCGAGGTAACAATAATTTCGGTATTAACACCTAGTTTTATCGTTCATAAATATGTATAAACATGATTTTGAATTCATTTAATTGAAAATTTTGAAAATTTTACTAGAATTGGGTAGTCAGTATATAAGACTAGGGTTGTTCTTTATTATCAGAGAGCACTAGATTCTAATACAACTACTGCGTTACTAGTATTTTTTTTGGTAACCAAGTGTTTAAATTTAAAATTTTAAAAATCCGAAAGAATTTAACCCCTTCCCACACTTAAGATCTTGCAATGCCCTCATTTGCAAGAAATCAGTACAAATTAAATTATTGAGGGCGTTTAGCGTAGAAAAATGATTAAATTTTACCAAAGTTTCCAAACATATTGGCGTTTATTTGTTGAATGATAAATGGTGCACATCATTTGTTCATTCCGTCTTGTTGTTATATCACATTTGTTTTTCGTTTTGTCGTCATAATTAGTAGCTTTTGCTGAACTTAATGTCAGTCTTTGAAAATGCGCTGTTTTACCCTGTTGTGTACAATTGACAATATACATACATACAAATATAAACATGTATGGTAATTTGAAATGGGACTTAAAATCCCACTTTCAAATCAAATATGAAATATTAGTACAAAATAATAAAAATATTAAACATTACATTAATGTATCACAATATCATATGTTTAAACAGAAATAATAAAAATAAAAGTCATAAAAATTACCAACGGGAACTAAATCAATCTGGATAGGGGTTCCAGTTCATGTCGTCATCCGGGTTCCATGGTTGGTGATAGGTGTACTGGTATGCCTGGTTAGGGTCGTAGAGAGTAAATGGCGGTCTCATCTCGGGCTGGTGTGGAGGATAGTAAGTGGGTCAGGTCAGAACGTAGTGATCCTGAGGTGACAGCCGGCTCATAATCTGACGCTGATGATAGTCCCATCTATCATGTTGTCGTTGCCTAGAATGCTCGTAATCATTCCGGGCTTGCCACTGCTCCATCCGACGAAATCTCTCCATGTTTTTCATATCTACCTCATCTATATGCTGGTAGACATCAGTCATAGCCTCCCGAATGACATCCCTAATGTCATCTGCTTCCTCTATTTCCTCGTCTGAAACTCTCTCTACCTGAGGATGACTACCTTCATAGGGTACGGCCTGATTTTGTCTACTCTTTAATACCTTAGCACCCGCATAAACCTTCAATCCTAAAGGCTCAACCTGTTCCCTACATTCCAAAAGTGGACCCCCTTGGTTCCTATCTACACCTAAGTACTCTCCAATGAGAGTAACAAAAATTCCTCCTCTTATAATCCCCTCTTCCTGTATTCCTTCCACCATTTTTGACAAATAAAAACCAACACAGTAGGGGATATTAACAAAGCTTCTTGGGTCTCGAATACACTTTAGGTAAAATAAATCATGTAAGGTCATTTTCCCCTTGTTGTGACCTCTCTGTGTAATCGAGTTTGCCAAAAATCTATGAATTATACGAAGCTCGGCTTTGTTAATATGTAAGTAGGAGTGTTTTCCTCCCAGTGTAAAAACATTATAGTTTGACATACGCCTCCAGACGGCGTTCGCGTCAAAATTCCTATCTACCCTTTCATCACGATAAATCAAATTCATACAATCGGGTAGTAGCAATTCACTAGGAGTGTAAATCTGTAATGCCCTGGCCATGTCCAGCATGGACATCCTGTACATCCTACAGCCAAGTATAAACCTAAGAAAACTTCTATCATCTAACCTATCTACATCTACATTTAACGCTATAGTACTCATCAGCTCAACACACCATTCCTTATATACATGTCTATGAATGGTGAATAAACATTCTCACTCAGTAAAAGAAGTGTTGCCATACCTTTGGATCAGATGCTGTCTAACTGAGTTAGCTAGTTGGACCCTTTCTAAAGGATCCCAATCGATTACCCTTGGCACTTCTACATTTTTCGGTAGCAGTTTGAATTTGTTACTTTGATATGATGGGTAATCTCTCCAGCTTCTATCGAATCTCCGATTAGGATGTAACGTGTGTTCATGAATTCTTGGGTATTCTACTAGTGGATGCATCGGAAATACTGTGAAGGCATCAACAAATTGTAGCGAATCAGAATAAGGTACGTGTTGATCAGGCTGTTGTTGTGGTTCCTGTTGTGGTTCTTGTTCAGGTTCATATTGCATTTCTGGTTCAGGTTCTGATTGTGGTTGTCTAGATGATGATGTTGCACCATCAGTATCTGTAAATCTCTGCAAAATACATTAAATACAAAATTTGTGCATCCAAATAGGCATTAGTGTTAGCAAAATAACAAATTGAAACAATTACAATAACATGTTAAATCAAAATTAAACTTATACACATTTTCACAATTTTTACAAATCTACACTTTTTCAAATAAGCATATATGAAAATGTTTACAAAGTTCATAAGCATTCAACTCAAATAACATGTCAAAATAGTCATTACTAACAATTAAACAAGTCTCAAATGGCAATTATATCAAATTAATCAAGTTCATGCATTTTATATCTAAAAAGTCCACTTTAATTCTCAAAAATCATGTTTAGGATCAAAGTTTGGATCATTTAGCTACCTAAACATGTTACACTACTTAATTTAGCAATAATTCATGACAAAAATCGGCCATAACCTGTTTATATCAAAAAGCCCCAAATTGCTCAAGAACACAAACCCTAGATTTCTAAAAATTTTGAAGTTTTTGGCTTCAAATCATGTTAAATAGCATCATTCTAGGTTATACATGCATAAAATACTAACAATTTAACTCTAATTACACTAGAAACTAACAAAATCAAATTAGGAAAAATATAGCTCAAGAACACTAAAAATCAAATTTAAAGAGGTTTAGGGATGTAATTGTTACCTTTCTTGATAAACTTCTGAATAATTTCATGTTTAGAGCGGATTGTAGCAAGAAATTTGTTGAATTACGGTGAAAAAATGGTGAAATTTGGTGAGAAATTGAGAGAGTTTCGTATGTGTTTGTGTGTGTGAAGTGTGGAGACAGACTGCTCGTGGCCTTTTGTTTCTGGCAAGTTTTCCAGCTCCATGCGATCGCATGGCTCCAAAGGCCAAACTCCATGCGATCGCATGGAGTCCGGGTACAGTGCTTTTTCCCTTTTTTTTTTTATAAAAACCTTATACTTATTAAAACATATAATTAAATAAAATTAAAATTTTGTTTCTTTTTAGGATGAGGGTGTTTCGGATCATTGTCCTAGTCCGTCCCTCGTCAAAATTTTAAAATTTTTCATTTTTAAGCGCGGTTTTAAAAGTAAAGATTTTTGGGTTTTTTAATGTTTTTGGCTTACTTTAATTCAATAAGAATAAAAATAATGATAATAAAAGTTCTCGTCCCTCCTTTGGGTAGAGCAATTTCGGTTCAATGACCTAGTCTTCAACTCACGACGAATTTTAAAAATCATATTTTTAACTTAACGAAATATAGTAAATTTTTGTTTTTAAATTCACACCAAAATTAAATTTAAAATGCATAAAATTAAAAATTCATATTAGTAATATTAAAAATTCATACCAAATTTATATTATATTTTTTTTATACATACAAACTTATATAAAAAAATATTAATTTTTCAAATATTTACAAATTTAAATATATTGATTTTAAAAAGTTTATAATATTAATTTAATTTTTAAATATTAATTTTAAAAACAAAGTAAAAATAAAATTAAAAATCTTTTTGGTCTTTTATCCCACTTTAATCAATCAAATATTATCAAAAATATACGCCCCTCTTTTCGGTAAAGTAATTTCGGCTATATTACCTAGTTTTACTCCTGACGAATTTCTGAGATATTTTGGGTTGATTGATTAAAGATATTTATACCTTAAGAATAAACGGTAAATTTCGCAGTGATGTAATAAATTTTTGTATGATATCAATAATTTCGGTCGCAAAACCTAATTTTATTGAATATCAATTTAATACTTTATAGCGAACAATTTAGAGTTTAAAATCAAAAGGTTAAAAGAAAAATAAAAAAAATAAAAACTGTACATACTTACCTGTGAAATAGAATTCTTAGTGACCTGCTTTAGCCCACTCATAAGATAGTCGGACTAATTGGTTTTCCATGGCTACATAGGTGTAACCTCGAGCATTCAACGTTTTTTCTTCGAAACATATGAACGGTCCATCTCTGCATAAAGTAACGAATTCGGTATTGGAATATGTCTGATTCGTCGAGCATTTTCCTTCGTGTGATCATTTTCCGCATTTGTGACATCTTTCAAGGTGTCGTGCTCTTCTTTTCGCTGCGGATTTTGATTTTCCTTTACCAAAATGTAACTTATTATTTTCGTTCCTGGATTTTTTTCTTACTCCGTCCAATTTACCTCTGATTAATGATACCAATTCACTTGGAAGGGTGTCATTATTACGTTTAGTGATCAAAGCGTGTAGTATTAGACCATGGTTTAGTTCACAAGAAGTCTTCATCTCGTAAAACCTAAAAAAAATAAAAATTCAGAATGGGGGAAGAAGACTAGTTCTTTAGGGTCTGCTAGGGAAAGACCATTCGGATTCCATTCTCGAGAACTACACGAAAACAGAAAATCTAACTCTAACAGAAATACATATTACCCTAAAAAGATTCGAACCTCCCCACACTTAGTTGAAATTATGATTAACGTTATTTTCAATTGGATCATCAACAACTTGTATATCTTTGACTTTTACTTCAATCCATTTGTTGATTTCCTCCGTAACTTTCACAAGTTCAACTAACATCGCCTTTTCTTTTGGCGATAAATTGGATATTAATCGGTTACATAACTTAAAGTTTCCCTTAATTCTAGCATCGTGAATCCGTTTATAAAGTTTCTTCGTTGAACTGTTAAAAACGGGTTCATCTAATTTCTTATCATCGACGGGGTTCTTTGTGATTGGATCATCATTAAGTGTTTCTTCATCTTCCCCACACTTATTCGTTTTTATTGGTTTAACAGTTTTGGTTGGTGGAGATCTAAACTTTCGGTTCACAAAGGTGATCGATTTATCACCATCCCTAAGTGTCATTCTACCTTCTCTTACATCAATGAATGCCTCGGTGGTTGCTAAAAATGGGCGACCTAAAATTAGAGGAATATCAAGATTTTTCTCCATATTAATCACTATGAAGTTTGCAACAAAGGTCAAACTTCTCACGTTAACAAGTAAATTATTTGTTATTCCAACCGGGTGTTTAATGGTTAGGTCAAATGATTGAACACCTATTTTAGTTGGTTTTAATTTACCCATACCTAATCTTTTGTATAAGGAAAGAGGCATAATATTTGCACTTGCTCCTAAATCTGCGAGTCCATTATATACAGCACCATCATTAAGCAAGCAAGAAATGATAAATTCACCCGGGTCTCCTGCTTTAGTAAGTCGAGTTGGTTTGTAAACCTTTTTCGGGTGTTCTTTTCTTGGTTCTTTTACTTCTATTTGAACTTCTTGTTCACATTTTTCTTCGTTTCTTGGAATGGGAGGTTTGTATAAGAATTCTTCTTCATCACTCCAATTTGAATCCTCCCTATTTTCCAATTTTGATTTTTCATATGTTGTTGATAACATATTTATGTTTTCATTTTGAGGGTTTTCTTGGGTGGTGAAATTATGATTGACTTCATTGTCAACTTCCATCGGACCATGTATGTAATGTTTAACTCTGTGACCATTAACTTTAAATTCAATCCCATTTGGATTTATTGACTCTGTTGTTCCGTATGGAAAAACTCTTTTGACTATAAATGGTCCAGACCATCTTGATTTCAATTTTTCAGGAAATAGCTTGAACCGTGAATTGAAAAGAAGAACTCTGTCTCCTTCTTTAAATTCTTTTGAACTTCTGATTCTTTTATCATGTCATTTCTTTGTCTTTTCTTTATAGATTAACGAATTTTCGTATGCTTCATGTCTCAATTCTTCTAATTCGTTTAGTTGACTTAATCGTAGATGTCCGGCTTCATGTAAATCAAGATTACATGTCTTCAAAGCCCAAAATGCTTTGTATTCAATTTCTACTGGAAGATGACATGCTTTTCCGTAAACAAGTTTAAAAGGTGTGGTTCCAATTGGAGTTTTGTAGGCTGTTCTAAAAGCCCAGAGTGCATCCTCCAATTTCATGGACCATTCCTTCGGATTTGATCCTACGGTTTTCTCTAGAATACGTTTTAAAGCTCGGTTGGTATTTTCAACTTATCCACTTGTCTGTGGATGATAAGCAGTGGAGATTTTATGAGTTACTCCATATCTTTTGAGAACTTTCTCAAGTTGATTATTACAAAAATGAGTACCCCGATCACTTATTAAAGCTTTCGGTGTTCCAAACCTTGCAAAAAGACATTTTAAAAAGTTGACTACAACTCGTGCATCGTTAGTTGGGAGAGCTTGTGCTTCCACCCATTTAGATACATAATCAATGGCAACGAGAATGTAGAGATTATTATGAGATTTTGGAAATGGACCCATAAAGTCAATACCCCAAATGTCAAATACTTCACATACTTGAATGACATTTTGTGGCATTTCATCATGTTAACTTATTTTTCCGGCCCTTTGACAAGCATCACAGGATTTGCAAAGAAGGTGTGCGTCTTTAAAAATTGTAGGCCAATAGAATCCAGCATCATAAACTTTTCTTGCTGTGAGCTGAGGCCCATAATGCCCTCCTGTTGGTCCTGTGTGACATTGGTTTAATATTTGACTAGCTTCATATCCGAATACACATCGGCGTATTATTCCATCGGGACAACTTTTAAACAAATGTGGATCTTCCCAGAAATAGTGTTTTATATCACTAAAGAATTTCTTTCATTTTTGGTACGATAATCCTTTTTTAAGGAATCCACATACTAAGTAGTTTGCATAGTCTGCAAACCATGGAATTTCATTATAATCTATCTTCAATAGATATTCATCAGGAAAGTTGTCTTGTATGGCCGATTCATTTAGAACTTCTAATTCGGGATTTTCAAGACGAGAAAGATGATCGGCGGCGAGATTTTCTGCTCCCTTTTTATCTCAGATTTCAATATCGAACTCTTGTAAGAGTAAGATCCAACGGATTAATCTTGGTTTAGCATCTTGTTTCTAAAATAGGTATCTAAGAGCAGAATGGTCGGTATAGACCACCGTTTTAGCTAGAACAAGATATGAACGAAATTTGTCAAAAGCAAAGACAATAGCAAGGAGTTCTTTTTCAGTAGTTATATAGTTTGTTTGTGCTCCTTGTAACGTCTTACTAGCGTAATAAATAGGTTGAAATCGTTTTTCAATCCTTTGACCTAAAACGACTCCCATTGCAAAATCACTTGCATCGCACATAAGTTCAAACGGTAGATTCCAATTTGGAGTTATCATGATCGGCGCATTAGTGAGTTTTTCTTTAAGTATATTAAAAGATTTGATGCATTCATCTGAAAAGATGAATGGAGCATCTTTTTCTAGGAGTTTATTCATAGGAGTGGCAATTTTAGAAAAATCTTTTATGAAACGTCGGTAAAAACTGGTATGTCCTAGAAAACTCCTAACTCCTATAACATTGGTGGGATGTAGAAATTTAGCAATTACATCTACTTTAGCTCTATCCACTTCAATTCCTTCCTTTAAAATTTTATGACCAAGAACGATGCCTTCTTTAACCATGAAATGGCATTTCTCCCAATTAAGTACTAGATTTGATTATTCGCATCTAATAAGCATTCGTTCAAGATTAACTAGACATGATTCAAATGTATCACCGAAGACTGAAAAGTCATCCATGAAAACTTCCATGCATTCTTCTATCATGTCGTGAAAAATTGCCATCATGCACCTTTGAAAGGTTGCAGGGGCGTTGCAAAGTCCAAATGGCATGCGTTTGTAAGCAAAAGTACCATAAGGGCACGTGAACATGGTTTTCTCTTGATCCTCGGGTGCTATTGAAATTTGAAAATATCCGAAAAAACCATCAAGAAAACAATAGTAACTATTTCCAGCTAATCTTTCCAACATTTGATCAATGAAAGGTAAGGGAAAGTGATCTTTTCTGGTGGCGTCATTTAATTTTCTATAATCAATACAAACACGCCATCCTGTTACAGTCCTAGTAGGAATAAGCTCATTTTTCTCATTTGTGATGACAGTCATGCCACCCTTCTTAGGTACGCATTGAACTGGGCTTACCCATGGACTATCAGAGATTGAATAAATTAAACCTGCATCAAGCAGTTTAATAATTTCTTTCTTAACAACATCTTGCATATTTGGATTTAGTCTTCTTTGGCGTTGCACATATGTTTTATGACCTTCTTCCATAAGGATTTTATGTGTGCAATACGAAGGACTTATTCCTTTAATATCATGAATTTTCCATGCAATAGCTGGTTTATGAGCTTTTAACACAGAAATGAGTTTAGATTTTTCATTTTCAGTAAGAGAAGACGATATTATTACAGGTAATTCAGATTCACCATGTAAATAAGCATATTCCAAATGGTTTGGAAGTGACTTTAACTCTAATGTCGATGGTTCTTCTATCGATGATTTATATCGATATTTGTCTTCCTCTTTTAGCATTTGAATTTCTTCTGTTGTTGGTTCATATCCATTAGCCATAAGTGTAGCTAACATTTCAGTTTTATCAATTGGTTCAGTTCCTTCTCCTAAAGAACATTCTCCTGTTCCTTGTAATTCTGGAAATTCTTCTAACAATTATGCATGTGAATCTATAGTTTGAATATAATAACATGTCTCATCTGCAGATTGCGGTTGTTGCATGGCTCTATCAACAAAAAAGGTAACACTCTCGTCCTCTATACTTAGGGTCAGCTTCTTACCAAACACGTCTATTATTGCTTTAGCCGTGTTTAAGAATGGTCTTCCTAATATGAGAGGAACTCGAGAATCTTCTTCCATGTCCAGAATAACAAAATCTACTGGAAATACTAAAGTACCAACTTTAACTAGCATGTTTTTCATTATCCCTCTAGGATATTTTACTGATCGATCAGCTAGTTGTATGCTTATTCGTGTTGGTTTCAATTCTCCAAGGTCTAGTTTAGTGTATAGTGAATACGGCATTAGATTTATACTAGCACCTAAGTCTGTCAATGCTTCTAATGAACTAAGACTTCCCAGAAAATATGGAATTGTGAAACTTCCTGGATCAGATAATTTTTCTGGTATCTTATTCAATAGCACTGCAGAACAATTAGCATTCATAATAACAGCCGAGAGTTCTTCCATTTTCTTTCTATTCGTGATTAGATCTTTCAAGAATTTAGCATATCTAGGCATTCCTGAAATTACATCAATGAAAGGAAGATTTACATTTATCTGTTTAAACATATCCAAGAATTTGGATTGCTCGACTTCAAGTCTTTCTTTTCTCATTTTACTCGGGTAAGGAAGTGATGGTTGGTATGGTTTAACATAAGGTTTAGCCTTAACTGTGTTATCTTCATTAACCTTTTCAACTACCGGTTCTTTTTCCTTATCTTGATCAGATTGTGGTTCTTGTGGAGTAGGAATAGCTTCATCAGAAATTACAGGTATTTCAGGTGGTTTAAGTGTAATACCACTTCTTGTGGTAATGGCTTTAGCTGTTTCATTCCGGGGGTTAGCATTTGTATCACTAGGTAGACTTCCCGGTTTTCTTTCACCTATCAACCTTACTAGGTTACTTACTTCTTGTTCCAGATTTTGAATAGAAGCTTGTTGATTTCTAAATGCTTGAGCATTTTGTTCATTCGTTTGTTTCTGAGATGTGAAAAATTGTGTTTGAGATTCAACTAGCTTCGACATCATGTCTTCTAAATTTGGCTTTTTATCATCAGTTTGTTGTGGTTTAATTGAAAAAATAGGTCTTTGCTGATTGTAAGTATTGTTGGATACTTGTTGATTGCTAGGACCTTGTTGGTTGTTGTATGGAACATTTCGGTTATAATTCTGGTTTTGATTGTAGATTGGTCTTGGCGGTTGATAATTATTCTGATAATTATTTCCAGGCCTTTGGTTTATGTATGAAACATTCTCTCTTTGTTCCATTGTTAGTTCAATACTGAGACAATCTTTTGTCAAATGTGGTCCTCCACACTGCTCACAATTAATTCGTATTGAGTGAATATCCTTAGTCATCTTTTCCATTCGTCTCTCGACAGCATCTATCTTTACGGAAATGGAATCTAAGTCATGGCTAGAATCGGCTCTAGCTGCTTTAGATGATCTAACGATATCTTTTTCTTGGTGCCACTCATGTGAGTGGGAAGCAGTGTTATCAATAATTTTGTAAGCATCAGTTGCGGTTTTCTTCATAATGGAACCACCAGCTGCTATATCGATGTCTTTTCGTGTAGTGATGTCGCATCCTTGGTAGAATATTTGTACTATTTGACAGGTGTCTAAACCATGTTGCGGACATCCTCTTAATAACTTTCCAAATCTTGTCCACGCCTCATATAGAGTTTCATTTGGCTTTTTTGTAAACGTAACTATTTCTCCTGGATTATTCGATATGTCCATACGGATTTGTCCATAATAGTCCATCAGTCATAATCATAAAGTGCGAAAGTCTTCGTCAAATTATTCTTATTCCCGAAGTCAAATATTCCAACTAATTGGGGATTCGAATTGTAACAAGGTCTTAATACTTTGTTTAATGAATACACCAGGTTATCGACTGCGTGTAAACCAAGGTTTTACTACTTGTTAACAATTACACCAATTACCCTTAAATGTAATCCACCCCTGTTTCAACAAGTCTATTAACTATTAATCCAGTTCCGTATCCGGTAAAATGAATAATTATTGGTATTTATAGATATCCCGCCCACCGTACCCAGTCAAGCGTATGTGGTTATATATAAATATGTCAAATTATAAGTCTATATATTAAATTAACGAGGTATCATTTAGTTAATATAAAGCCCATTAATAGTCCATAGTCTAATTTCCACAAGTGTCGTTCTTTTGTCCAAACCCCAATTGTGGTCCAAAGCCCAATTACCCAATTTTAGTATTTAGCCCAACATCATGATTACTTCGGCATTAAATAAGCATAATAATAACTTAGCTACGATACATTAATTTAAAAATAACATTAACCATAACTTACAGTGATTAAAAATAGCGTAGCGTTACACGGACAGAATTTTGACTTACACCCTTACAACATTCGCTATCATACCCTTATTATTAAAAATTAAAATTAAAATTAAAATTAAAATTAAAATATATATATATATATATATATATATACGTTTATAGATAGAGAGATAGGATGGATGGATATATATTTCAGTCGACCAGAGCGTGCTTTTATAGGAATGTGGCCTGGTACTATTCACCATGAGATCGCATGGCTTTATAACTGCCAGGCCATACAATCGCATGGCCTGCTTTTCCAGCTCACATGAGCTTGTTTCTTCTGCCGACGATTTTTATAAATAAATATAATATATAAATAATTTTAAGAATTATTTAAATATTATATTATATTTATGTGCATAGTTGACATGTAATTTTTAGTCCGTTGCGTCGAGTGTTGAGAGTTGACTTTGGTCCCGGTTCCGGATTTTCGAACGTCCTTGCGTACAATTTAATATCTTGTACTTTGCGTTTTGCGTCTTGTACTCTTGTAATTTTGAGACGTTTCTCATCAATAATTTGAACCACTTTGATTGTACTTTGTACTTTTGAGCTTTTTTGGTAGTTTGCGTCTTCAATTCGTCGAATCTGTCTTTTGTCTTCACCTTTTATTATTTAAACGAATATCACTTGTAAATAGAACAATTGCAACTAAAAGCTTGTCTTTCTTAAGGGATAATGCTATGAAATATATGTTCGTTTTTAGCATTATCAGCCGTTGTTTTTGCATTAAAGATGTGGAGACATTACCTATATGGGGTCAAGTTTATAGTATACACCGACCACAAAAGTCTCCAACATATTTTAAATCAAAAGCAACTAAATATGAGGCAGCGTAGGTGGGTTGAGCTGCTAAATGATTATGATTGTGAAATCCGTTACCACCCGAGGAAAGCAAATGTGGTAGCCGATGCCTTGAGTCGAAAGGAAAGAGAACCTATTCGAGTAAAAGCTATGAACATGATTATTCATACTAATCTTACTACTCGAATAAAAGAGGCACAACAGGAGGTTTTGAAGGAAGGAATTTTTGGAAGGAAAATACCCAAAGGATTAGAAAAACAGCTTAATATTCGGGAAGACGGAACTAGGTATTTAGCTGAAAGAATTTGGGTACCAAAGAATGGGGATTTGAGGAAAGTGGTACTAGATGAAGCACATAAAACCAGATATTCAATACATCCCGGAGCGGGGAAAATGTACCAAGACCTCAAGAGAAACTTTTGGTGGCCAGGAATGAAGGCTGATATAGCCACATATGTAGGAGCATGTTTGACTTGTTCTAAAGTCAAAGCTGAGCATCAGAAACCATCGGGTCTACTCCAACAACCTAAAATCCCAGAATGGAAATGGGAAAATATTACCATGGATTTCATTGCTAAGTTACCAA
This sequence comes from Rutidosis leptorrhynchoides, assembly GCF_046630445.1. NCBI lineage: Eukaryota > Viridiplantae > Streptophyta > Magnoliopsida > Asterales > Asteraceae > Rutidosis > Rutidosis leptorrhynchoides. The sequence goes on from NC_092335.1 coordinate 483,828,370, forward strand.
GAACCGCAGGTGGTTATGATATGATTTGGGTAATAGTCGATCGTCTTACTAAGTCAGCACACTTTCTGCCAATAAAAGAAGAGGATGGTATAGAGAAATTAGCACGATTATACCTGAAAGAAGTTGTTTCTAGACATGGTATACCAATCTCTATTATCTCTGATCGTGATAGCAGATTTACTTCTAGATTCTGGCAGGCATTACACGAAGCGTTGGGAACTCGTCTAGATTTAAGTACTGCCTATCATCCACAAACTGATGGGCAGAGTGAAAGGACAATTCAGACACTCGAATACATGCTACGAGCATGTGTTATTGATTTTGGAAGCAGTTGGGATCGACATCTACCGTTATCTGAGTTTTCCTACAACAACAGCTATCATTCTAGTATTGAGGCGGCACCATTCGGGGCACTTTATGGGAGGAAGTGCAGGTCCCCGATTTGTTGGAGTGATGTGGGGGATAAACAGAATACAGGTCCGGAAATTATCCAAGAAACCATCGATAAAATCATTCAGATTCAGCAACGATTGAAAACAGCCCGTAGTCGATAAAAGAGCTATGCGAATGTTATAAGAAAACCTTTAGAGTTTGAGGAAGGTGATATGGTTATGCTTAAGGTATCACCTTGGAAAGGTGTTATTCGTTTTGGAAAGCGGAGGAAATTGAGCCCAAGATACATTGGGCCATTCAAGATTGAAAAACGTATTGGGCCAGTGGCCTATCGACTTGAGCTACCTCAACAATTAGAAAAGATTCATAACACCTTTCATGTTTCAAACCTGAAGAAATGCCTAGCTACCGAAGATCTCATTATTCCTTTAGACGAGATTAAAATTGACGAGAAACTAAATTTTGTCGAAGAACCCGTTGAAATTATGGATCGTGAGGTCAAACGACTCAAACAAAGTAAGATACCAATCGTTAAGGTTCGATGGAATGCTCGTAGAGGACCTGAATTTACTTGGGAACTAGAAGACCAAATGAAGCTGAAGTACCCGCATTTGTTTTCCGATATCGCACGTTAACTAGGTACTATTCTAAATTTCGGGACGAAATTTAATTTAACGGGTGTGTAATGTAACGACCCGGATTTTTCCGCTAATATATAGAAGATTAATATTTAAATAATTAATGTTTCCAACATGTTAAGCAATCAAACTCATTAAGACTTGGTTATTTGAATGAATTTTATACAAACGTTTGGACACCCAGTCTGTCTGACGATTCACGAACGTCATATATCGTAATAATTAATTAAAGGAATATATATTTGGATATATATATTTATGATTTGATTAAATGATATTTAAGTATCTCATTAAGTATAATAACAATGAGTTATATATATAAGATGAGACTACTAACTTAAAGACTTCGAAACAATATACATATATGTAACGATTATCGTTGAAATAGTATTTTACACATATATATATGATATTAGATATGATAATACACCATGTTAACATGTTAACATAACAATTTAACATCTCATTTAAGTGTAATAACAATGGGTCAATTATATTTAACAAGATCGTTAACTTAAAGGTCTCAAAACAACACTTACATGTAACGACTAACGATGACTTAACGACTCCGTTAAAATGTATATACATGTAGTGTTTTAAGATGTATTAGTACACTTTTGAAAGACTTTAAGACATATATCAAAGTACTTCTACTTGACAAAAATGCTTACAATTACATCCTCGTTCAGTTTCATCAACAATTCTACTCGTATGCACCCGTATTCATACTCGTACAATACACAGCTTCTAGATGTATTTACTATTGGTATATACACCTCAATAATCAGCTCCTTAGCAGCCCTAAATGATTAAGAAACATGTGGGAACCATTATTTGTAATCTAGTATCAATTATTTAGCAAGATTACAAAAGAACTTATTAATCATCCATTTTATCATGAATTATTACATAACATTACAAAAAAATCATTAATCATCCTTTAGCCATAAAAGACCACGACTACTAGCATCATTTTTACTCATTTTCATTCAATCTTACTTACAATTCACTATCATAATTCACACACACAAGAGCTATAAGCAATCTCTCCATTTCTTACTCTTTAAACTCTTTTAAACACACATATTTCAAGTACTAGCAAGTCTTCATCAATTTGATCATAAACTAGCTTCAAGAATACCTTGTTAACTCATCAACTCTACTCCTTTTTATCAAGGTAATAATCATATTCAAACTTTGGTTCAATTCCTATAAACATAACTATCTTAAATCAAGTAGCAATCTTACTTGAACTTGTTTTCGTGTCATGATTCTGCTTCAAGAAATTCCAAGCCATCAAGGGTATCTTTGAACTCAAGATATTCTCCTTATTTCTCCAGCAACTTTATTCATTTTATTTGAGGTAGTAACCTTATTCATAATCTTATCCGATTCATATTCATACAGCTATCTTATTTTGAGTTTATAACTAATAACAACAAGAACATAGTTTAGATTATTTCTAAACTTGTTTGCAAATAAACTTAATCCTTCTAACTTGAATTTTTAAAATACTTCAACACATGTATCATGACTGTATGTCAAGCTAACATAAGGATATAAAACTTGTAAACACGAAGAACACCTTAAAATCGAATATACGCCGTCTTAGTCGAACGGGGGCTGTTTTGGGTTTAATTTTAAAAACCTATCTTAAACTTTGAATTAAAAGATTTTCTTTAGTGAAAAATCTTATTTTATATGGATATGAAATATATCCAAAATCCATGGTTAAACTCTAAGTGGAAATATGTTTTTCAAAAGGGTCATCAAGATGTCGTTCTTACGACGGATATGACTATCTTCTCTTATTTGACACCTAAGCTGTATTTTCTACTATAAACTTATACTTTTCTGTTAAGATTAATAATGTTAAGTTCGATACGAAACCATGGCAACTCGAATCACTCAAAACGGATTTGTAACGAAGAAATTATGGGTAAAACAAAATTGGATATTTTTCTTAATTTTTAGCTACGGACATGATTTATAAAAATGAATGCTAACCTTATCCTAGCTAACTTACCTTGTATCCTACATGTATTTATACATGTCTTGTTCCCGAACTTATGGAAATACAATTTATAATAGTCGTGATTAAGTTCTACGACAATATATTATAGTCTTAATAAAGATCGTAAGGCACCATATATATATATGACTTGATCACCGTGGATTCGTATACAAAGTTTTGACATATCATTTTGACTTCTTCTATATATATTATTGGAACTGTAGTGACCCGAACTTTCTATGTTTATATATATTAATTGAAATTGATATTTACATGATTAAATGTTTCCAACATGTTAAGCAATCAAACTTGTTAAGACTTGATTAATTGAAATATGTTTCATATAGACAATTGACCACCCAAGTTGACCGGTGATTCACGAACGTTAAAACTTGTAAAAACTATATGATGACATATATATTTATATATATAGTTAACATGATACTATGATAAGTAAACATATCATTAAGTATATTAACAATTAACTACATATGTAAAAACAAGACTACTAACTTAATGATTTTTAAACGAGACATATATGTAACGATTATCGTTGTAAAGACATTTAATATATATATATCATATTACGAGATATTCATACATGATAATATCATGATAATATAATAATTTAAAATCTCATTTGATATTATAAACATTGGGTTAACAACATTTAACAAGATCGTTAACCTAAAGGTTTCAAAACAACATTTACATGTAACGACTAACGATGACTTAACGACTCAGATAAAATATATATACATGTAGTGTTTTAATATATATTTATACACTTTTGAAAGACTTCAATACACTTATCAAAATACTTCTACTTAACAAAAATGCTTACAATTACATCCTCGTTCAGTTTCATCAACAATTCTACTCGTATGCACCCGTATTCGTACTCGTACAATACACAACTTTTAGATGTATGTACTATTGGTATATATACTCCAATGATCAGATCTTAGCAGCCTATGTGAGTCATCTAACACATGTGGGAACCATCATTTGGCAACTAGCATGAAATATCTCATAAAATTACAAAAATATGAGTAATCATTCATGACTTATTTACATGAAAACAAAATTACATATCCTTTATATCTAATCCATACACCAACGACCAAAAACACCTACAAACACTTTCATTCTTCAATTTTCTTCATCTAATTGATCTCTCTCAAGTTCTATCTTCAAGTTCTAAGTGTTCTTCATATTCTACAAGTTCTAGTTACATAAAATCAAGAATACTTTCAAGTTTGCTAGCTCACTTCCAATCTTGTAAAGTGATCATCCAACCTCAAGAAATCTTTGTTTCTTACAGTAGGTTATCATTCTAATACAAGGTAATAATCATATTCAAACTTTGGTTCAATTTCTATAACTATAACAATCTTATTTCAAGTGATGATCTTACTTGAACTTGTTTTCGTGTCATGATTCTGCTTCAAGAACTTCGAGCCATCCAAGGATCCGTTGAAGCTAGATCCATTTTTCTCTTTTACAGTAGGTTTATCCAAGGAACTTAAGGTAGTAATGATGTTCATAACATCATTCGATTCATATATATAAAGCTATCTTATTCGAAGGTTTAAACTTGTAATCACTAGAACATAGTTTAGTTAATTCTAAACTTGTTCGCAAACAAAAGTTAATCCTTCTAACTTGACTTTTAAAATCAACTAAACACATGTTCTATATCTATATGATATGCTAACTTAATGATTTAAAACCTGGAAACACGAAAAACACCGTAAAACCGGATTTACGCCGTCGTAGTAACACCGCGGGCTGTTTTGGATTAGTTAATTAAAAACTATGATAAAATTTGATTTAAAAGTTGTTATTCTGAGAAAATGATTTTTATTATGAACATGAAACTATATCCAAAAATTATGGTTAAACTCAAAGTGAAAGTATGTTTTCTAAAATGGTCATCTAGACGTCGTTCTTTCGACTGAAATGACTACCTTTACAAAAACGACTTGTAACTTATTTTTCCGACTATAAACCTATACTTTTTATGTTTAGATTCATAAAATAGAGTTCAATATGAAACCATAGCAATTTGATTCACTCAAAAAGGATTTAAAATGAAGAAGTTATGGGTAAAACAAGATTGGATAATTTTTCTCATTTTAGCTACGTGAAAATTGGTAACAAATCTATTCCAACCATAACTTAATCAACTTGTATTGTATATTATGTAATCTTGAGATACCATAGACACGTATACAATGTTTCGACCTATCATGTCGACACATCTATATATATTTCGGAACAACCATAGACACTCTATATGTGAATGTTGGAGTTAGCTATACAGGGTTGAGGTTGATTCCAAAATATATATAGTTTGAGTTGTGATCAATACTGAGATACGTATACACTGGGTCGTGGATTGATTCAAGATAATATTTATTGATTTATTTCTGTACATCTAACTGTGGACAACTAGTTGTAGGTTACTAACGAGGACAGCTGACTTAATAAACTTAAAACATCAAAATATATTAAAAGTGTTGTAAATATATTTTGAACATACTTTGATATATATGTATATATTGTTATAGGTTCGTGAATCAACCAGTGGCCAAGTCTTACTTCCCGACCAAGTAAAAATCTGTGAAAGTGAGTTATAGTCCCACTTTTAAAATCTAATATTTTTGGGATGAGAATACATGCAGGTTTTATAAATGATTTACAAAATAGACACAAGTACGTGAAACTACATTCTATGGTTGAATTATCGAAATCGAATATGCCCCTTTTTATTAAGTCTGGTAATCTAAGAATTAGGGAATAGACACCCTAATTGACGCGAATCCTAAAGATAGATTTATTGGGCCTAACAAACCCCATCCAAAGTACCGGATGCTTTAGTACTTCGAAATTTATATCATATCCGAAGGGTGTCCCGGAATGATGGGGATATTCTTATATATGCATCTTGTTAATGTCGGTTACCAGGTGTTCACCATATGAATGATTTTTATCTCTATGTATGGGATGTGTATTGAAATATGAAATCTTGTGGTCTATTATTATGATTTGATATATATAGGTTAAACCTATAACTCACCAACATTTTTGTTGACGTTTTAAGCATGTTTATTCTCAGGTGATTATTAAGAGCTTCCGCTGTCGCATACTTAAATAAGGACGAGATTTGGAGTCCATGCTTGTATGATATTGTGTAAAAACTGCATTCAAGAAACTTATTTTGTTGTAACATATTTGTATTGTAACATTATGTAATGGTCGTGTGTAAACAGGATATTTTAGATTATCATTATTTGATAATCTACGTAAAGCTTTTTAAACCTTTATTGATGAAATAAAGGTTATGGTTTGTTTTAAAATGAATGCAGTCTTTGAAAAACGTCTCATATAGAGGTCAAAACCTCGCAACGAAATCAATTAATATGGAACGTTTTTAATCAATAAGAACGGGACATTTCAGTTGGTATCCGAGCGTTGGTCTTAGAGAACCAGAATTTTGCATTAGTGTGTCTTATCGAGTTTGTTAGGATGCATTAGTGAGTCTGGACTTCGACCGTGTTTACTTGAAAAATGATTGCTTAACAAATTTTGTTGGAAACTATATATTTTTAACATGTGAATATTATGTGATATATTAATCTCTTAACGCGTTTGGTATTATGTGATAGATGTCTACCTCTAGAACAAGTCCCATTGACTCACCTAATAATAATGAAGAGTCAAATGTAAATTAGAATGATTCGTGGACTGATTCACAAGTTCCCGAAGAGGAACCGGAAGAAGAGTCGGAACCGGAAGAAGAATCGGAACCGGAAGAAGAATCGGAACCGGATGAAGAAATAGAACCGGTGGGGGAAATAATAAAACGGTTAAGTAAAAGAAAATCCTCAACCAACCGACCAAGGTTAATTATGGTCAATGGTGTTTCCGCCAAGAAAGCAAAATATTGGGAGGATTACCAATTCTCCGATGAATCGGATTCCGACGAGAATTCCGATGATGTTATAGAAATTACCCCAACTGAATTTAAAAAGGTAAAAAAAAATAATAAGGGAAAGGTCATAAAAATAGAGAAATCTAATTCCAACCCCGATGAACTTTATATGTATCGTCAACCCCCGAAGTCCTTAAGTTGTAACAATGACCCGGGAACCTCTAAACCACCAGGTTTTTCTAAACCAATGTGGAAAACGACGGCTCGTATTAGGGGAACATCATATATCCCTAGAAACTTGGCAAAACGAACCAAAACCGAAGAAGAAGAAACAAGCGAGTCGGAATAAGATAGTTGTATTCGTGTGGTGTAATATATGTAATATAGTGTGCTTATGCTTTAAGATATATGTAAAAATTGCTTGTATTAATAAGTATTTTTTTTTTTATGAATCTAATTCTTGTCTATTTTACAGTATAAAAACACAAAATGGATAGACAACCCAATATTTTAAGAGACCTACCCGGAGACATGATTGATGAAATCTTGTCTAGAGTCGGTCAGAATTCTTCGGCACAACTATTTAAGGCAAGATCAGTTTGTAAGACATTCGAAGAACGTTCCAAGAATGCCTTGGTTTATAAAAGGCTTTCGTTCGAAAGATGGGGGATATCACATTGGGAAATCCATAAGTTACGATGTGTTTACTTTGACGCATATATTGCGGGGAATCCAAATGCTATTTTACGCAATGGGTTAAGAAATTATTTTGACTCAATATATCCGAATATTGGACTTCGTGATTTAGAAAAAGCGGCTAACATGCAACATAAAGAAGCATGTTATGCTTACGGATTAGTAATGTTCGCTTCTCACCAAAGTGAGAACAAGAACATCGGGCTACAACTATTAAACAAAACGTTCCCACAAGTGACGGAGTCGGTAATTGGGGTAAGAAATGAGGTTTTTAGATTGTTACGAGACTGTTGGACATTACGTAACCCTCGTCCCTTTAACGACGTTACAACACGCTGTCTTATCAACGGCCATAACGATTATGTTCCACAAGACCAAGGATGGGAAGTAATCCTAGTAAAACCAGAATGCATGACTTGTTTCTGGACGTATGAATTACGTGTCTTTATTGCCTTTGCTGAACGACTTGTGTACTAGCTAGAATTATCTTCACAACCATCTTGTATCAAATTTATTGTGTGCTATATTTCATGCTATATGTAAAATAAGCGGTATTGTAAGTTTGTAAAATATTGTGTAAAAGTTTGAACGCGAAATATTATTATAATCAGTTTTTCATATAGAATTGTAGTAGTTGAATTGTATATTAGCTACTAAGTATGAACTTAACGGGTAGGTACTACCCGAATTTAAACTTATAAAACGCTAATATGAAGAAAAAGCTTTTATAAATGAGTTCATATTATGCTACGAAATACTATTAACTACTCTTAATATTCTGTATGATTAACTTGTTCCATTTGACTATTTTGAAGGAAATGGCACCGACTACTCGACACACCATGAATATGAATGAAGAGGAATTCCGTACTTTTCTAGCTTCAAACATAGCCGCAGTACAGGCTGCGCTACATACCAACAATAACCTTGGATCTAGCAGTACAGGAAATCGTGTAGGATGCACCTACAAAGAATTCACTGCCTGCAAACCTTTGGAATTTGATGGAACCGAAGGACCGATCGGATTGAAACGGTGGACCGAGAAGGTCGAATCGGTATTTGCCATAAGTAAGTGTACTGAAGAGGACAAAGTGAAGTACGCTACGCATACCTTCACAGGTTCTACGTTAACATGGTGGAATACCTATCTAGAGCAAGTGGGACAAGACGATGCGTACGCACTACCGTGGTCAGCATTCAAGCACTTGATGAACGAGAAGTACCGTCCCAGAACCGAGGTCAATAAGCTCAAGACAGAACTTAGAGGGTTACGAACCCAAGGATTTGATATTACCACGTACGAAAGACGATTCACAGAATTGTGCCTATTGTGTCCGGGAGCATTCGAAGATGAGGAAGAGAATATCGAAGTGTTTGTGAAAGGATTACCGGAAAGAATCCAAGAAGATATAAGTTCACACGAGCCCGCCTCCATACAACAGGCATGTAGAATGGCTCACAAACTAGTGAACCAGATTGAAGAAAGAATTAAAGAACAGACTGCTGAAGAGGCCAATGTGAAGCAAGTCAAAAGAAAGTGGGAGGAAAACGGTGATAAGAATCACCAATACAACAACAACAGCAATTACAACAATAATCGCAACAATTATCCCAACAATCGCAACATCAATCGCAACTACAACAAACGGCCCAACAACAACAACAACAACAACAACAGCAACTACAACAATCATCCCAACAACAATAATAACCGCAACAACAACAACAATCAGAAGCAGCTATGCCAAAGGTGTGAAAAGTATCACTCGGGGTTCTGCACCAAATTTTGCAACAAGTGTAAAAGAAATGGTCATAGCGCGGCGAAGTGTGAGGTCTACGGACCAGGGGTTAATAGAACGAAAGGAACAAATGGTGTCGGAACGAGTAATGGCGGAGCAAGTAGTGTCGGAGCAAGTTATGCCAATGTAGTTTGTTATAAATGTGGAAAACCGCGCCACATTATTAGAAATTGCCCGAACCAGGAGAACACGAATGGACAAGGCCGCGGAAGAGTTTTCAATATTAATGCGTCAGAGGCACAGGAAGACCCGGAGCTTGTTACGGGTACGTTTCTTATTGACAATAAATCTGCTTACGTTTTATTTGATTCGGGTGCGGATAGAAGCTATATGAGTAGAGATTTTTGTGCTAAATTAAGTTGTCCATTGACGCCTTTGGATAATAAATTTTTACTCGAATTAGCAAATGATAAATTAATTTCAGCAGATAATATATGTCGGAATCGAGAAATTAAACTGGTTAGCAAAACATTTAAGATTGATTTGATACCAGTAGAGTTAGGGAGTTTTGATGTGATAATCGGTATGGACTGGTTGAAAGAAGTGAAAGCAGAGATCGTTTGTTACAAAAATGCAATTCGCATTATACGAAAAAAAGGAAAACCCTTAATGGTGTACGGAGAAAAGGGCAACACGAAGCTACATCTTATTAGTAATTTGAAGGCACAAAAACTAATAAGAAAAGGTTGCTATGCTGTTCTAGCACACGTCGAGAAAGTACAAACTGAAGAAAAGAGCATCAATGATGTTCCCATTGCAAAAGAATTTCCCGATGTATTTCCGAAAGAATTACCGGGATTACCCCCACATCGATCCGTTGAATTTCAAATAGATCTTGTACCAGGAGCTGCACCAATAGCTCGTGCTCCTTACAGACTCGCACCCAGCGAGATGAAAGAACTGCAAAGCCAATTACAAGAACTTTTATAGCGTGGTTTCATTCGACCAAGCACATCACCGTGGGGAGCTCCTGTTTTGTTTGTCAAGAAGAAAGATGGTACATTCAGGTTGTGTATCGACTACCGAGAGTTGAACAAACTTACCATCAAGAGCCGCTACCCACTACCGAGAATCGACGACTTATTTGATCAACTACAAGGCTCGTCTGTTTATTCAAAGATTGACTTACGTTTCGGGTATCATCAAATGCGGGTGAAAGAAGATGATATTCTAAAGACTGCTTTCAGAACACGTTACGGTCATTACGAGTTTATGGTCATGCCGTTTGGTTTAACTAATGCACCAGCTGTGTTCATGGACCTTATGAACCGAGTGTGTGGACCATACCTTGACAAGTTTGTCATTGTTTTCATTGATGACATACTTATTTACTCAAAGAATGACCAAGAACACGGTGAACATTTGAGAAAGGTGTTAGAAGTATTGAGGAAGGAAGAATTGTACGCTAAGTTTTCAAAGTGTGCATTTTAGTTGGAAGAAGTTCAATTCCTCGGTCACATAGTGAACAAAGAAGGTATTAAGGTGGATCCGGCAAAGATAGAAACTGTTGAAAAGTGGGAAACCCCGAAAACTCCGAAACACATACGCCAGTTTTTAGGACTAGCTGGTTACTACAGAAGGTTCATCCAAGACTTTTCCAGAATAGCAAAACCCTTGACTGCATTAACGCATAAAGGGAAGAAATTTGAATGGAATGATGAACAAGAGAAAGCGTTTCAGTTATTGAAGAAAAAGCTAACTACGGCACCTATATTGTCATTGCCTGAAGGGAATGATGATTTTGTGATTTATTGTGACGCATAAAAGCAAGGTCTCGGTTGTGTATTAATGCAACGAACGAAGGTGATTGCTTATGCGTCTAGACAATTGAAGATTCACGAACAAAATTATACGACGCATGATTTGGAATTAGGCGCGGTTGTTTTTGCATTAAAGACTTGGAGGCACTACTTATATGGGGTCAAAAGTATTATATATACCGACCACAAAAGTCTTCAACACATATTTAATCAGAAACAACTGAATATGAGGCAGCGTAGGTGGATTGAATTATTGAATGATTACGACTTTGAGATTCGTTACCACCCGGGGAAGGCAAATGTGGTAGCCGATGCCTTGAGCAGGAAGGACAGAGAACCCATTCGAGTAAAATCTATGAATATAATGATTCATAATAACCTTACTACTCAAATAAAGGAGGCGCAACAAGGAGTTTTAAAAGAGGGAAATTTAAAGGATGAAATACCCAAAGGATCGGAGAAGCATCTTAATATTCGGGAAGACGGAACCCGGTATAGGGCTGAAAGGATTTGGGTACCAAAATTTGGAGATATGAGAGAAATGGTACTTAGAGAAGCTCATAAAACCAGATACTCAATACATCCTGGAACGGGAAAGATGTACAAGGATCTCAAGAAACATTTTTGGTGGCCGGGTATGAAAGCTGATGTTGCTAAATACGTAGGAGAATGTTTGACGTGTTCTAAGGTCAAAGTTGAGCATCAGAAACCATCAGGTCTACTTCAACAACCCGAAATCCCGGAATGGAAATAGAAAAACATTACCATGGATTTCATCACTAAATTGCCAAGGACTGCAAGTGGTTTTGATACTATTTGGGTAATAGTTGATCGTCTCACCAAATCAGCACACTTCCTGCCAATAAGAGAAGATGACAAGATGGAGAAGTTAGCACGACTGTATTTGAAGGAAGTCGTCTCCAGACATGGAATACCAATCTCTATTATCTCTGATAGGGATGGCAGATTTATTTCAAGATTCTGGCAGACATTACAGCAAGCATTAGGAACTCGTCTAGACATGAGTACTGCCTATCATCCACAAACTGATGGGCAGAGCGAAAGGACGATACAAACGCTTGAAGACATGCTACGAGCATGTGTTATTGATTTCGAAAACAGTTGGGATCGACATCTACCGTTAGCAGAATTTTCCTACAACAACAGCTACCATTCAAGCATTGAGATGGCGCCGTTTGAAGCACTTTATGGTAGAAAGTGCAGGTCTCCAATTTGTTGGAGTGAAGTGGGGGATAGACAGATTACGGGTCCGGAGATTATACAAGAAACTACCGAGAAGATCATCCAAATTCAACAACGGTTGAAAACCGCCCAAAGTCGACAAAAGAGCTACGCTGACATTAAAAGAAAAGATATAGAATTTGAAATTAGAGAGATGGTCATGCTTAAAGTTTCACCTTGGAAAGGCGTTGTTCGATTTGGTAAACGAGGGAAATTAAATCCAAGGTATATTGGACCATTCAAGATTATTGATCGTGTCGGACCAGTAGCTTACCGACTTGAGTTACCTCAACAACTCGCGGCTGTACATAACACTTTCCACGTCTCGAATTTGAAGAAATGTTTTGCTAAAGAAGATCTCACTATTCCGTTAGATGAAATCCAAATCAACGAAAAACTTCAATTCATCGAAGAACCCGTCGAAATAATGGATCGTGAGGTTAAAAGACTTAAGCAAAACAAGATACCAATTATTAAGGTTCGATGGAATGCTCGTAGAGGACCCGAGTTCACCTGGGAGCGTGAAGATCAGATGAAGAAGAAATACCCGCATCTATTTCCAGAAGATTCGTCAACACCTTCAACAGCTTAAAATTTCGGGACGAAATTTATTTAACGGGTAGGTACTGTAGTGACCCGAACTTTTCCATGTTTATATATATTAATTGAGATTGATATTTACATGATTAAATGTTTCCAACATGTTAAGCAATCAAACTTGTTAAGACTTGATTAATTGAAATATGTTTCATATAGACAATTGACCACCCAAGTTGACCGGTGATTCACGAACGTTAAAACTTGTAAAAACTATATGATGACATATATATGGATATATATATAGTTAACATGATACTATGATAAGTAAACATATCATTAAGTATATTAATAATGAACTACATATGTAAAAACAAGACTACTAACTTAATGATTTTTAAACGAGACATATATGTAACGATTATCGTTATAAAGACATTTAATGTATATATATCATATTAAGAGATATTCATACATGATAATATCATGATAATATAATAATTTAAAATCTCATTTGATATTATAAACATTGGGTTAACAACATTTAACAAGATCGTTAACCTAAAGGTTTCAAAACAACACTTACATGTAACGACTAACGATGACTTAACGACTCAGTTAAAATGTATATACATGTAGTGTTTTAATATATATTTATACACTTTTGAAAGACTTCAATACACTTATCAAAATACTTCTACTTAACAAAAATGCTTACAATTACATCCTCGTTCAGTTTCATCAACAATTCTACTCGTATGCACCCGTATTCGTACTCGTACAATACACAGCTTTTAGATGTATGTACTATTGGTATATACACTCCAATAATCAGCTCTTAGAAGCCCATGTGAGTCACCTAACACATGTGGGAACCATCATTTGGCAACTAGCATGAAATATCTCATAAAATTACAAAAATATGAGTAATCATTCATGACTTATTTACATGAAAACAAAATTACATATCCTTTATATCTAATCCATACACCAACGATCAAAAATACCTACAAACACTTTCATTCTTCAATTTTCTTCATCTAATTGATCTCTCTCAAGTTCTATCTTCAAGTTCTAAGTGTTCTTCATATTCTACAAGTTCTAGTTACATAAAATCAAGAATACTTTCAAGTTTGCTAGCTCACTTCCAATCTTGTAAAGTGATCATCCAACCTCAAGAAATCTTTGTTTCTTACAGTAGGTTATCATTCTAATACAAGGTAATAATCATATTCAAACTTTGGTTCAATTTCTATAACTATAACAATCTTATTTCAAGTGATGATCTTACTTGAACTTGTTTTCGTGTCATGATTCTGCTTCAAGAACTTCGAGCCATCCAAGGATCCGTTGAAGCTAGATCCATTTTTCTATTTTACAGTAGGTTTATCCAAGGAACTTAAGGTATTAATGATGTTCATAACATCATTCGATTCATATATATAAAGCTATCTTATTCGAAGGTTTAAACTTGTAATCACTAGAACATAGTTTAGTTAATTCTAAACTTGTTCGCAAACAAAAGTTAATCCTTCTAACTTGACTTTTAAAATCAACTAAACACATGTTCTATATCTATATGATATGCTAACTTAATGATTTAAAACCTGGAAACACGAAAAACACCGTAAAACCGGATTTACGCCGTCGTAGTAACACCGCGGGCTGTTTTGGGTTAGTTAATTAAAAACTATGATAAACTTTGATTTAAAAGTTGTTATTCTGAGAAAATGATTTTTATTATGAACATGAAACTATATCCAAAAATTATAGTTAAACTCAAAGTGAAAGTATGTTTTCTAAAATGGTCATCTAGACGTCGTTCTTTCGACTGAAATGACTACCTTTACAAAAACGACTTGTAACTTATTTTTCCGACTATAAACCTATACTTTTTATGTTTAGATTCATAAAATAGAGTTCAATATAAAACCATAGCAATTTGATTCACTCAAAACGGATTTAAAATGAAGAAGTTATGGGTAAAACAAGATTGGATAATTTTTCTCATTTTATCTACGTGAAAATTGGTAACAAATCTATTCCAACCATAACTTAATCAACTTGTATTGTATATTATGTAATCTTGAGATACCATAGACACGTATACAATGTTTCGACCTATCATGTCGACACATCTATATATATTTCGGAACAACCATAGACACTCTATATGTGAATGTTGGAGTTAGCTATACAGGTTTGAGGTTGATTCTAAAATATATATAGTTTGAGTTGTGATCAATACTGAGATACGTATACACTGGGTCGTGGATTGATTCAAGATAATATTTATCGATTTATTTCTGTACATCTAACTGTGGACAACTAGTTGTAGGTTACTAACGAGGAAAGCTGACTTAATAAACTTAAAACATCAAAATATATTAAAAGTGTTGTAAATATATTTTGAACATACTTTGATATATATGTATATATTGTTATAGGTTCGTGAATCAACCAGTGGCCAAATCTTACTTCCCGACGAAGTAAAAATCTGTGAAAGTGAGTTATAGTCCCACTTTTAAAATCTAATATTTTTGGGATGAGAATACATGCAGGTTTTATAAATGATTTACAAAATAGACACAAGTACGTGAAACTACATTCTATGGTTGAATTATCGAAATCGAATATGCCCCTTTTTATTAAGTCTGGTAATCTAAGAATTAAGGAACAGACACCCTAATTGACGCGAATCCTAAAGATAGATCTATTGGGCCTAACAAACCCCATCCAAAGTACCGGATGCTTTAGTACTTCGAAATTTATATCATATCTGAAGGGTGTCCCGGAATGATGGGGATATTCTTATATGTGCATCTTGTTAATGTCGGTTACCAGGTGTTCACCATATGAATGATTTTTATCTCTATGTATGGGATGTGTATTGAAATATGAAATCTTGTGGTCTATTATTATGATTTGATATATATAGGTTAAACCTATAACTCACCAACATTTTTGTTGACGTTTTAAGCATGTTTATTCTCAGGTGATTATTAAGAGCTTCCGCTGTCGCATACTTAAATAAGGACGAGATTTGGAGTCCATGCTTGTATGATATTGTGTAAAAACTGCATTCAAGAAACTTATTTTGTTGTAACATATTTGTATTGTAACATTATGTAATGGTCGTGTGTAAACAGGATATTTTAGATTATCATTATTTGATAATCTACGTAAAGCTTTTTAAACCTTTATTGATGAAATAAAGGTTATGGTTTGTTTTAAAATGAATGCAGTCTTTGAAAAACGTCTCATATAGAGGTCAAAACCTCGCAACGAAATCAATTAATATGGAACGTTTTTAATCAATAAGAACGGGACATTTCAGGAACGAACTATTAGACATCATTGGCAGTAATCTCGAGTTAGCTGTGGGTCGAAGTGGATTCCAAAATATTATATACTTTGAGTTGTGATCGAACCTGAGACATGTATACAATGGGTCGCGGACTGCTTCAGACAATATACATATTATGTGTCTTATTATATTAAGACAATATATTATAGTGTTAGTGAATTCTAACATAATATACGCATTTATATTTATATATATATTTATACTGTTGGACTATTGGACTACGAACGTTGGACTACTAACAATGGACAATTAAAATTATCACAAGTATCATAAGTATGGAATATTAATTTATATATATATATATATATATATATATATATATATATATATATATATATATATATATATATATATCTTGACACAAGAATATTATTATTAGGTTCGTGAATTTGTCAAAAGGCCAAGTCTTATCACCATCTATTCGGAAATCATCACAAGTGAGTTATAGTCCCATTTTTACTATCTAAATTATTTTGGGATGAGAATACATGCAAATTTATAAATGTTTTACAAAATAAGCACAAGTTCATGAAACTACATTCTACGATTGTTTTGTTATACCGAATATCTGTACTTATTATTATTATTATGCTTGATAACCTAAGAATTAGTGAAAAACACTAATTGACGCGAATCCTAAACGTAGATCTACGGGCACCAACCACCCCCATTTTCGAATAGTGGAAATGCTTTAGTACTTCGAAGGGTTCTTGTCATACATTTGAATAGTGGAATGTATGATGCCAGATATCTTAAGCGCTCTATGTTAAGGTCGGTTACCAGGCGACTCATCGTATGAATGATTTTTGCAGTTGTAATGATCCTGCGCATTTAATTAAATGAAATCTTGTGGCTTATTAAATGTTATGATTATTATATAGAAATTAAACCTATGACTCACCAACATTTTTGTTGACGTTTTAAGCATGTTTATTCTCAGGTGAATATTAAAAACGCTTCCGCTGTCGTATGCCAACCCAAGGTCAAGATTTGGAGTCGGCATAATTGTTTATATTGTTTAAACTTGCATTCGGAGTATTTGTTGTAATATATTTGATCATATTGTAATGGGTTGTGTAAAAACTTATTTATTTGAGGAGTTTGTCTTTGATAGACAATCTAAATTATGTCATTAAGACCTTTATTCAATAATAAATGTTATGGTTGTTTTTAAAAACGAATGCAAGATTTGAAAAACGTCTCATATAGAGGTCAAAACCTCGCAAAGAAACCAATTAATATGAAACGTTTATAATTAATATGAACGGGGCATTTCAGCCAATAAAGAGGCGAAAAATACAGTATAGTTGCGGTTCTACTTTGCCATTTATGGAAGTTATGGAATAATGCCATCTTCAACTCTCAAGCGGCTAAAAAGAATTTGGAATTTGACTCGATATGCTCGTATTCTTTTAATTAAATGTCTAATAAAGGTAGATCAAATGTAAGTTTGACTGATTGACTAAAAAGCCATTGTAATTTACGGTTGTTTTTTCGTTTGTAACTTTGGTTGTTGGTTCCCTAGTGCCTTACTAGGGGGCTGGGCCTTGTTTCTTTATAAATACATAAATATGTCGTTCCCATAAAAAAAATGGAATTACGGTATTATTGCACTGATGGAGAGAAACTAATATCTTGAAAGTAAGGATCAGATCATATAACGACCCTCATTTTTCCATTCTATATTTTTCCAATATTAAAT
The DNA here is from genome assembly GCF_046630445.1 of Rutidosis leptorrhynchoides. Lineage (NCBI taxonomy): Eukaryota > Viridiplantae > Streptophyta > Magnoliopsida > Asterales > Asteraceae > Rutidosis > Rutidosis leptorrhynchoides. The sequence goes on from NC_092335.1 coordinate 483,846,455, forward strand.
GCCCAAACAATATAATCAAAACTTAATGATTAAACTTTAATCAACAATTGTTAAGTATTAAGAGTTAGAAAACATATTAATTAACTTTGTGCAATAATTGACAAGTTAATAAAAGATGAAAATAATAAACTGTTAGTCGACACTCACTGTTAATTAAAATTTATGCATTTATGTAATATTATAACTGATAACCTATAAGTAATAAATAAAAATTGACATTTATATAAATAATAAAACAATTGAGAACTAAATATATACAAGTCATGAATTAGTAAAAAGAAAATAATACTTATCATGTAGTAAATGTAAAAAATAATAATAGTAATAATAGTAAAAATAATGAGACTAAAGAATCTTAAACAATTACATCCTTATGTTGACTAAAAATTAAAATAATACATATATAAACTAGTACCACCTATTGTTGACTAAAAATTATAAAATAAAATAAAATCATTAATTAGAACATCCTTATGTTGACTAACACTCTAATACTTGCACTATATAAACTCCTAGTTTCTCATTCACAAATCACACCAAAATCCTCTCTCAAAAACAATCTCTCCCTCTCCCTCTCTTGTGGTATTCGGATCTTCAAGCTTGTTCTTCGTGTTCTTCAAGAATCTTCAAGGAGTTCTTCAAGATTTTCAAGGCTTTGATCTTCCATCTTCATCGTGTTCATCTTTTCTTTGTTAATTATCTTGAATCTTCAAAGGTATAACATAAACCCTAAACTATTTACATAAACTTTAATCTTTGTTAATTCATATTCATATTATAAACTTGTTATCCATAAACACACCTAGATTTATATATACATATATACATGTAAAAAAAAATATATATATATTTTTATATATACATATACATATTAAAACCTTAAACCCTAATACTACTTATACTAGTACTTAACATGTATATACTATTACTATTACTAGCACCTATAACCTACTACTTATATTGTAGCACACAAACATTTTGGGATATGTATTAGAGATGTATAGATCTTCGAACTTTCTTGACGAATGGTTTCTACGAGATTCTAGGCAGAGGGTTTGGACTTCCGATTTAAAGGGTCCTATGGCTCAAGCCCCTAGATCTAAATTAGCCATTCGAAGGGAAAGGGGTGATTGGAAGCTTATCTAATACGGCAAGTATCCTAAAATGGAAACACTCATAAAAGTAGAAACTCTCTAGTCATAGAAACTTAGTAAAATAAGAAACTTTCTAAAAATAGAAACTTTATAAAAAATAGTAACTTACTAGGAATAGAAACTTAGTAAAACAAACTATACTTAAACACATACTTAAACTTAAACATGGGCAAAACACTTAACTACTCTTAAATGTCAATAGGTTGACTTTCCTGCTCACTCGTTCAACTCTCTATTCTGAGGAATAACTCTCTCTCTACTTACTAAGGTGAATTCATAGCCCCACTCTTTATTGCTAGCAAACTTATTTAACTTTTTGGGGTGAGACACATGCTGCTTTTACTATTTACAATTTAGACACAAGTACCAACTGCTAAAACTATGCTATACCCGGCTATGTCCGACTAAGTCCCTACAGTGATATTTTTAAGTGCTGCGGCATGCTTATTTATTGGGGGTAGGCCTATCGGGAGTAACGTCCCCGATACATTTGACTCAGTCTTTGTATTACTTGATAATGAAATTTAAACCGACAAGGACAGACACAACTTGTCATGGGGCAAACTTGAACGTTTAGTCTAAATATCACGCACTGGCATAACTTTTTGATCCTGCGGGAGATCAACCTTACAAATTAAATCTTGTGGTCTAAAACAAACGGTCAAACTTATTTGTTAAACCTATGAACTTCACTCAACCTTTTGGTTGACACTTTAGCATGTTTTGTCTCAGGTGCTGTTTGATTCAAGCTCTTATACTTACTGCTTATGTGATGCTACTTGGACATAGGATCAAGAGATATCGCATTTATTACTTCTGCATGTGAACATTTCCATTATTGTTACTCCTATCATTGTAACTACGTTTCATTTTCCGCTGCGTGCTCAATAAAGTTTGTTTTATCATTTAGTATTGTTCTCGTATATTATAATATGTTGGTTGATTTGATATTAAGTCACATTTCACCCAGGCCCTAACTGGGGGTGTGACAGATTGGTATCAGAGCAAACCAGGCTGTTATAGAGAACCAGGATTGCATTTTTATGTGTGCCTTACTTGTTAGCTAGGGTGCCTTAGCAATCTAGGAAACTATAACCTTTCCTGCCTTGGACTTAAAGCACTTAGGATTGTCGTATAATCTTAACAATTATGCTTTAATAAACTTGACTCAAAGATTCTAATCAAGGTCTCTTTCCTAATGATAGGATGTCAAGCTCAAGCGTTAACAAGTCCAACAAAGCAACTCACAACCCTACCACCGAAGTAGGTGTTGGACACTCTTCAACTTCGAGACCAGTTCGAAGTCCTCTTTATAGTCCTACTTCACCACCACTGAATTATAGCCCGAATACTATTTTAGATTCACATGGGTCTCCTCAATACTACCCAACTCCGAGAACCCAAGATAAGGGAAAACGGCATGAAGAAGTTGGTCCATCAAGGAAGAGAGCCCGATCTCCTTTTTATGATGGTCCTAAGTATGAAATCATGAGATTACGAAACGATACCGAGAGAAACATTGGAGGTCTACTTCGCCACATGGAAAGAGTGGATCGTCGAATGAAGAAACTTATGAAAGAAAACGTCGAGCTAAGAAAGGAGTTGCTGATGCTAAAGTGCGAGGAAGAACGAAACACTCGCTGGGGAAAGCAATCACTTGCTTACCTCAAGGAGGATGTTGATGTCCGAATGAAAATGGAGAAAGGTCGAGTCGACGAACAACTTGCCATAAGAGAGTACAACACTAATGCCTTAAACAGTCGTGTTACCAACCTTTATGACAACTTCGAGTATCTCTATGAGAAACAAAAGTCGAAAAATGAGAAAGTTGAGGAGTTTATGAAGAAGGTTGGAGACGAAATATGAAGACTACTTCAATCTTAATATTTCCTAGTTATTTTTCCTATTTTCCATCTATGTAAAGGCTGTGCCTTAAACAATTTCTATTTCCGAATCGTGTAATAAAGGCTTATTTAATGCCTCGTTCTAATAATATAAAATGTTTTATTAATATCATGCGATATCAATACTTTAGTTTATTCATACTTGTGATTACTCAAACTTATAACTTGTTAAACTTATCAAACATATGTTCACTTTTATGTAGTGACATCATGGTTCGTCCAGCTGCACCTACCGTTAACAACGTTGTGTTAACTACTGAGCAATTCCAACAGTTACTCGCTGCTGCCCAAGGCAACGCCCAAGCTAATCATGCTAATACTCAACCAAAACCTTGTTCCTACAAGGACTTTACAAACTGTCACCCTCCCGCTTTTAAGGGAAACGAAGAAGCTGTCGAACTAGTTCGTTGGTTCGAAAAGATGGAATCTATTTTCCGTATTTGCAACTGTGGTGATGTTGATCGAGTAAAGTATGCCACTAGCTCGTTGGGTAGTAATGCTTTAACTTGGTGGACTGCTTATGCCAAGTCCGTAGGAATTGATAATGCTAATGCAATTCCATGGGACGAACTCAAAAGTATGATGGTCAACAAATTCTGCCCAAGGAGTCAAGTTCAGAAGCTTGAAGCTGAGTTCTGGGAACTCAGGGTCAAGGGTACTGACATTGAGAATTATACCAATCGTTATCTGGAGCTTTCTACTCTATGTCCTGAAATGTTTCCTACTGAAGCTAGAAGAATTGAGCGGTATATTGAAGGTCTTCCCGAGGATGTTCAAGGGAATGTTATTGCTGCTGAGAAGGTTACTTTGGATGCTGTGATTCTCATGGCACAAAATCTCATGTTGGCCAAGAGAAGAAGGGCGTCGGCCAATAAGCAAGTTGAAACCAAGGGTAATGATGGTAAGAGGAAGTTTGAGCCGTCTCAAGGTTCAAATCAGAATGTTAGTAAAAAGCTTATGGATAGTACAAGTACGAATTATAAGGGCACTTATCCTTTTTGTGTTCGTTGTGAAAGGCATCACCCGGGGCAGTGCACTGCCACTTGTTCGTTGTGTAAGAAAGTGGGACACGTAGCTAAGACGTGTAGGACTCCTCCAAAGAATAAATCTATTGTTCCTGCCAAAGCTCCTCCTACTTGTTATACTTGTGGGGAAAAGGGACACATTAGTCCAAATTGCCCTAAGAAGAGAGATAATCCTGCTACTGGAGCCAATACTACTGCTGCAAAGGGTCGTGCATTTGTTATTACTGCTGCTGAAGCCCGAGATGAAGATGAGGTCATCACGGGTACGTATCTCGTCAATAATTGCTACGCAACTATTTTATTCGATACTGGTGCCGACCGAAGTTACGTATCTAATGAATTTTGTACCCTATTTACTGAAAAGCCTCAACCCTTAGAAACTAAACGATTAGTAGAAGTAGCCAATGGAAAGATCATGAAAGTTGATAAAATTTATAAAAACTGCAACCTAATCTTAGCCAGCAAAGAATTTAAGATAGACCTTTTGCCGGTCGAGCTAGGAAGTTTCGATGTCATAGTTGGAATGGATTGGTTACGTCCATTAAGAGCTGCGATCATGTGTTACGATAAAACCGTTCATGTTCCATTAGGAAATGGAGAGACTCTTATTATCCAAGGTGAAAAGAGTGGTTCCAATCTCAATATTATCTCCTGTATTAAAACCCGCAAATACCTTATGAAAGGTTATCCAGCTATTCTAGCCCACGTTAATCTGATTGAATCGAAAGAGAAGCGAATTGAAGATGTACCAGTAGTTAAAGACTTTCCCGATGTGTTTCCCGAAGATCTTCCGGGTATTCCACCTCCTCGACAAGTTGAATTCCAAATTGATTTAACTCCTGGTGCTGCTCCTGTTGCTAAAGCACCATACCGTTTAGCACCTTCCGAAATGAAGGAATTATCCAACCAACTCCAAGAACTATTGGATAAAGGTTTCATTCGTCCAAGCTCGTCCCCTTGGGGAGCTCCTATTCTGTTTGTTAAAAAGAAGGATGGTACATTAAGGATGTGCATTGATTACCGCGAACTTAACAAGCTTACTATCAAGAACCGTTATCCGTTGCCACGTATTGATGATCTATTTGACCAACTTCAAGGGTCAAGTGTTTATTCAAAGATTGATTTAAGATCCGGTTATCACCAACTCAAGGTCAAGGAATCCGATATTCCTAAGACTGCTTTTCGCACTCGTTATGGGCACTATGAATTCTGTGTCATGCCTTTTGGTTTAACTAATGCTCCTGCCGTGTTCATGGACCTCATGAATCGTGTTTGTAAACCGTATCTTGACAAATTTGTCATCGTATTCATTGACGACATCTTGATCTATTCGAAGAATGAGAAAGAGCATGAGCAACATTTGCGCATGATTCTTGAACTCTTACGAAAGGAACAACTTTATGCTAAATTTTCTAAGTGCGAGTTTTGGCTCAAAACCGTACAATTTCTCGGACATGTTGTTGATAGAAACGGAATACATGTCGATCCAGCTAAGATTACTGCTATTCAGAACTGGGAGATACCAAAGACTGCAAAGCATATTCGTCAATTTTTGGGACTTGCCGGTTACTATCGAAGGTTTATAAAAGATTTTTCTCTCATTGCCAAACCTCTTACAAAGCTGACTCAAAAAGGGAAGAAATTTGAGTGGTCCGAAGAACAGGAATCTGCTTTCAAGATTCTGAAGGAGAAGTTGACCACAGCCCCGATTCTTTCTTTACCTGAAGGTACCGACGACTTTGTTGTTTACTGCGATGCCTCAAAGCATGGCTTTGGTTGTGTTTTAATGCAACGAGAGAAGGTTATCGCCTATGCATCTAGACAGTTGAAGAAACATGAAGTAAACTATACCACACATGACCTAGAGTTAGGTGCCGTGGTATTTGCATTAAAGATATGGAGACATTATCTCTATGGTAATCACTTTACGGTGTACACTGACCATAAAAGTCTTCGACACATCTTTGATCAAAAACAGCTGAATATGAGGCAAAGTCGATGGCTCGAGACATTGAACGATTATTATTGTGAGCTGAAATATCATCCTGGCAAGGCGAATGTAGTTGCCGATGCCCTTAGTCGAAAAGACGATATTAAACGTGTTCGTGCTTTAAACCTAAAAATCAAATCGAATCTTATTTCACGAATCTGTGAAGCTCAATTGGAAGCTATTAGACCGACACTTATCGAAGGTGAAGGACCTATTGGTTTTGAGAACCAACTTCAAGTGAAAGCTAATGGTACACGGTACTTTGGCAATAGAATCTGGGTTCCTCGTTTTGGTAATCTTCGCGAACTAGTCTTGGATGAAGCACATAAGACTAGATATTCTATCCATCCCGGTTCCAGTAAGATGTATCACGATGTGAAGGAATTCTACTGGTGGCCTAACATGAAAGCCGATATTGCTACTTATGTTAGTAAGTGTCTCACTTGTTTGAAAGTCAAGGCCGAACATCAAAAGCCTTCTGGTCTGTTGACACAACCCGACATTCCGCAGTGGAAGTGGGAAGGTATCACTATGGACTTCGTTACTAAGTTACCTAAGACTTCGAACGGTAACGATACTATTTGGGTCGTAGTTGATCGTCTTACTAAATCTGCACATTTCATACCGATCAAGGAAACTGACAAGATGGAGAGATTAGCACAGCTTTATATTAAAGAAATCGTCTCACGTCATGGTGTTCCTATCTCGATCATTTCTGATCGCGATAGTCGATTTGTTTCTAGATTTTGGAAAACTTTACAATCTGCTCTTGGAACTCAACTCGACATGAGTACAGCTTATCATCCGCAAACCGATGGTCAAAGTGAACGAACCATTCAAACTATGGAGGATATGCTACGTGCTTGTGCAATCGATTTCGGCAAAGGATGGGATAGACATCTACCTTTGGTTGAATTTTCTTATAATAACAGTTATCACTCCAGCATTAAGGCTGCACCTTTTGAAGCTTTATATGGACGGAAGTGTAGATCCCCTTTGTGTTGGGATGAACTTGAGGACAGACATTTAACTGGTCCTGAAATTATTCACGAAACTACCGAAAAGATCGTTCAAATCAAGCAACGTTTAGAAACTGCCCGTAGCCGACAGAAAAGCTATGCCAATAAGAAACGAAAAGACATCGAATACCAAGTTGGAGATAAAGTCATGTTGAAAGTATCCCCTTGGAAAGGTGTTGTCCGCTTCGGTAAGCGAAGTAAACTCAGTCCACGATATGTTGGACCATTCACAATCACTGAAAGAGTCGGTCCCGTGGCATACCGATTAGAACTGCCAACCGAACTTAGTCAAGTACATGATGTGTTTCATGTCTCAAATCTTAAACGGTGTCTTGCCGATGACACACTCGTTATTCCTCTGGATGATGTCCGCATTGATGAGCAAATGCACTTCGTTGAAGAACCTATAGAAATCATGGAAGGAGAGGTCAAACAAACGCGTAAAAGCAATATACCTATCGTTAAAGTCCGGTGGAATTCGCGTAGAGGCCCCGAATATACCTGGGAACGCAAAGACCATATGAAACGGAAATATCCCCATCTCTTCTCAACTGCTGATGCAAACGAGAAAACTACCTAAAAACTTCGGGACGAAGTTTTCAATAACGGGGAGGTACTATAACGACCCTCATTTTTCCATTCTATATTTTTCCAATATTAAATGCCCAAACAATATAATCAAAACTTAATGATTAAACTTTAATCAACAATTGTTAAGTATTAAGAGTTAGAAAACATATTAATTAACTTTGTGCAATAATTGACAAGTTAATAAAAGATGAAAATAATAAACTGTTAGTCGACACTCACTGTTAATTAAAATTTATGCATTTATGTAATATTATAACTGATAACCTATAAGTAATAAATAAAAATTGACATTTATATAAATAATAAAACAATTGAGAACTAAATATATACAAGTCATGAATTAGTAAAAAGAAAATAATACTTATCATGTAGTAAATGTAAAAAATAATAATAGTAATAATAGTAAAAATAATGAGACTAAAGAATCTTAAACAATTACATCCATATGTTGACTAAAAATTAAAATAATACATATATAAACTAGTACCACCTATTGTTGACTAAAAATTATAAAATAAAATAAAATCATTAATTAGAACATCCTTATGTTGACTAACACTCTAATACTTGCACTATATAAACTCCTAGTTTCTCATTCACAAATCACACCAAAATCCTCTCTCAAAAACAATCTCTCCCTCTCCCTCTCTTGTGGTATTCGGATCTTCAAGCTTGTTCTTCGTGTTCTTCAAGAATCTTCAAGGAGTTCTTCAAGATTTTCAAGGCTTTGATCTTCCATCTTCATCGTGTTCATCTTTTCTTTGTTAATTATCTTGAATCTTCAAAGGTATAACATAAACCCTAAACTATTTACATAAACTTTAATCTTTGTTAATTCATATTCATATTATAAACTTGTTATCCATAAACACACCTAGATTTATATATACATATATACATGTAAAAAAAAAATATATATATATTTTTATATATACATATACATATTAAAACCTTAAACCCTAATACTACTTATACTAGTACTTAACATGTATATACTATTACTATTACTAGCACCTATAACCTACTACTTATATTGTAGCACACAAACATTTTGGGATATGTATTAGAGATGTATAGATCTTCGAACTTTCTTGACGAATGGTTTCTACGAGATTCTAGGCAGAGGGTTTGGACTTCCGATTTAAAGGGTCCTATGGCTCAAGCCCCTAGATCTAAATTAGCCATTCGAAGGGAAAGGGGTGATTGGAAGCTTATCTAATACGGCAAGTATCCTAAAATGGAAACACTCATAAAAGTAGAAACTCTCTAGTCATAGAAACTTAGTAAAATAAGAAACTTTCTAAAAATAGAAACTTTATAAAAAATAGTAACTTACTAGGAATAGAAACTTAGTAAAACAAACTATACTTAAACACATACTTAAACTTAAACATGGGCAAAACACTTAACTACTCTTAAATGTCAATAGGTTGACTTTCCTGCTCACTCGTTCAACTCTCTATTCTGAGGAATAACTCTCTCTCTACTTACTAAGGTGAATTCATAGCCCCACTCTTTATTGCTAGCAAACTTATTTAACTTTTTGGGGTGAGACACATGCTGCTTTTACTATTTACAATTTAGACACAAGTACCAACTGCTAAAACTATGCTATACCCGGCTATGTCCGACTAAGTCCCTACAGTGATATTTTTAAGTGCTGCGGCATGCTTATTTATTGGGGGTAGGCCTATCGGGAGTAACGTCCCCGATACATTTGACTCAGTCTTTGTATTACTTGATAATGAAATTTAAACCGACAAGGACAGACACAACTTGTCATGGGGCAAACTTGAACGTTTAGTCTAAATATCACGCACTGGCATAACTTTTTGATCCTGCGGGAGATCAACCTTACAAATTAAATCTTGTGGTCTAAAACAAACGGTCAAACTTATTTGTTAAACCTATGAACTTCACTCAACCTTTTGGTTGACACTTTAGCATGTTTTGTCTCAGGTGCTGTTTGATTCAAGCTCTTATACTTACTGCTTATGTGATGCTACTTGGACATAGGATCAAGAGATATCGCATTTATTACTTCTGCATGTGAACATTTCCATTATTGTTACTCCTATCATTGTAACTACGTTTCATTTTCCGCTGCGTGCTCAATAAAGTTTGTTTTATCATTTAGTATTGTTCTCGTATATTATAATATGTTGGTTGATTTGATATTAAGTCACATTTCACCCAGGCCCTAACTGGGGGTGTGACAGATCACCACCGACGAAGAATAGTTCAGAGAATCTCAAAACTTTGCATCAAAATCAATGTTTTTGTATATTTTTTTCTTCGTATTCTAAATAAAATTTGAGTACCAAATGATTGAATATTAACCTATTCTATAAACTGAAATCATGTTGTCTTACAATGAAAATCACGATAAGACTACTTTTTTTCTAACAGCAATATTGAAATCGAATGTTCTCATTTGTCACCCACACACGCATTAGGAGAAACCCAATTCGCGACGATGTTGGCAGTACCATCGAAGGTTGAGAAAACCCCAAAGAGACCTTCCCAAGTCGTAATGATGTTGGCAATACCATCAGAGGTAGGAAACTCCTTGCTTGGAGTGAGAATTGAACCTGGGTTGGCAGTACCCAAATTGGATCACACCCTATACCACTCAAGTCAAGCTTTAGAGGTATCTTCAAGCATAGGCAAGATAGGCAACCGCCTAGGGTTCAAAAATTTAGAAGGGCTCAAAATTTTGAATATGTAAATATTTTTCTCAATATATTTAATTAAATCAGATAAAAAAATTATCAATTAAAGTTAAAATACATTGTTTCTAATAGTTAAATACAATGTAAGTAAATAAATAGATAAATTGGAGTATTATTTTTTAATGCTTAGAAAACCAATTTAACGTTTATGTAGGGCCCATTTTTATTTTCGTCTAGGGCCTTTAAATTGTTAAGACGACCCTGCCAAGCTTCAGTGGTGATAAGACTACTCCTTACAGGACGTTGTTTTCACCATTGCCTCCTAGGTGTCACTAAAATAACACTCGTGACGCCTCTTATAGACAGGGGCGGAATTTAGTTATACCCGGAGGGGGCACCGGCCCTACCTGCGAAAAAAATTTAGTGTAATATTTTTATAATATTTAGGGGTAAAAAAATTTTTATACTCTTCTCCCTCAAATTATAATTTTCACCAGTTATGTTACGATCTCCAAGTTTCGTCGCTGCTAATGGAGCGTTGGTTTAAATGGTTGAGTGAAGGTCAAACAAGTTGATGACGAACATAAATGATAATAACACCCAATTATAATTTGTCACAATCAAATTTACATTAATATTTTTACTAATTATTAAATAAAACTGAATATATTCTATTTCACATGTAAACTAGAAGATTTGGACGGGTAGTTGATCTTTTTTACCACCACTTAAATCTTTCAACACCTCTCACAACATCCAGAGACCACCACCTCTTCAAGAAAATGACGTTATCAGTCACAATCATCTCACCTAAAAATCCCAAAAAAAAATACCACGTCATTGTCACTGCAACGAATAGTCTAACATATCGTCTAAATGTAAACACACGGGATCGTTAACACGCATTAAGATTATGATTGAATAAATGTGAATGGTAAAAAAATGTGTGATTAACCATTTGATACGTACTGTTTTGATCATTCAGTATTTTCATTTTTATTTAATACAGTATGATTTTTTAATATATATTCAGAATGTTTCTAAAACAACTGTTAAATCATCCATTTCTAAGTGTTCATTAAATAAATTTATTTGTTAATTTCTATTAAGAACAAAACTCAGTGAGAACTTTAGAACGGTTAAATCATTCATATTTGTCAAACGCAACATTAAACTAAAATGAAGAAATATACTCTTAGTATATTTTTTTTTTTTGGCAAAGTAAAATATTTTATTTCTCCAAACAGGGCCAGGACATTCCCAAAAGCCCAAATACAAACAGCACAAGGCCCAAAAACCTCAAAAACAATATACTTGTAGTATTAATTGTGCATGATATTATTAGGTATGATACAATAAAGTTCAAGGGCTCACGAAGTCATGCACACTTTTTCCTTTCTCACACTGCAGGTAGATAAACGACTATGTGCAACACAACTAAAAAGCTTCATCAAGTTGAAATCAAAGAAAGAACAATCTTCCATCGTTGCAGTACGATTGTGGATATCCACCAATAAATGCGGGAAGAGTATCATAGCAAGCAGAAAATGGACAGATTATTTCACAAGGATCTGTACAAGGTTTGGGCCAAAGATTTGCACAACAAGATTTGAGGCAAGGATAGGGACAAGGTTTAGGGGGTTCGGGTTTGGGTTCAGGTTTGGGTTCTGGTTTAGGTTTTGATTTGGGCGCTGGTTTGGGCTCTGGTTTCTTAGGTGGTCCAACACTTATGATTTCAGCTATCTTTCCAGTTTTTCTCACGCGAGCTGCAACACATACAGGATCAACGTCTCCAATTACAATTAACATTTGCTTTTCTAGATCCACGGATACTTCATCGACACCGAATACCTTTGTCACCGCCTTTAGTACTTGTGTCTTGCATTTTTCACAATGCATGTTCACTTTCACTTCGATTTTCTGATTTATGCATGAAATAAATAATTTGTTATTGGTATAGGATCATAATAAAGGCAATAACTTGAATTGAGTTATAACAACCTTTAAAATGGGTAATTAAACCAATCCTCTAATACAAGGGTGGATGCCCAATGGTAGCATGGGCTACTACTGAAATACGCGATGTAGCGAAATTTTTTGGAGGGTTTTAACTAGTGACACCACTAAATAGATAGTGTAAATTTCTTTTAATGACATTATTAAATAATGTAATTTTTTTTTAACTTTTAACTAGTGACACATAGAGGCGGAGCTAGAAATTTATATTGAGGGGGGCTCGAATTTCATTACCAAATTGATATATTAAAAGTTAGAAGTTCGTTTATACGTATTAGTAACACATACAATACTGACATCACTAATGTCTTTCAATTATATTAGGTTTTTCATCTATTTTCATATAAGTACTAAATCGATGTTTGAGTCATAAACAATACAGTAATAGATAGATTGTACTGATAAAATAATGTTATGGTAGATAAACAGTAAACCTTCAAATATCTTTTATGTTAACTAATGCTAATATGCTATAGAGATAAATAGTCGTTGAGTTGCTTGATAATAAAAATTAATACGGAGTAATAAAATAAAGAAAAACAAGGTGTAAACAAAAAAGAGATTTTGGAGTTAACATTTACAGCATTTAAATCACTAAATTTATGAAAGAAATAAGATGAGGTGTAAGTTATGAATAAAAGTGATAAAATATATAAGATGAGGTGACATGATGAGTTAACTTGTTATAAAGTTTGTATAGTGAGCTTGAAAAATAATATAATGTTGTGCTAGTTGGGGGATGCTCACCACCCCAAGCACCCCCTCTAGCTCCGCCATTGGACACAAGTGATTACGATTCTTAGATCCGCCACTGCTCTAATAGCTCCCAATTAAACATAATTTTCAATATTTAAGTGGTCTTCAATTGGAATAATGTGCGTACCTTAGACATATGTAGGCAAGAAATGCAACGCAATATGAACCGAACGATGATCAGCTACGCTGTGTCCACCTTGAAGAGTATATATACAACTATATATGCATGCTCGAACCGTCTTATGTGTGAATGGAAGGATCGAGCAAGGAAAGCATAATAGGTAATTTGGGATTTAAGTTGGGTTTTGTTTAATACGATCCTATATATTAAGTAACAACTATATAGAGGTAAGAACCAATTAGAAGAGTTCAAATCAGAGCATAAATATTAGATGAACTAACCTAGCTATAATACTATATCAAGTTGTTAAATAGGAAGTAAACAATGATTATTACATCAGCGTTTGATGTAGTGGGTACTATATATTTAACCAACCTGGAACTTTTCAGCATAATGTCTTTTTATTTGGTTGCGGGCATTTGCACCTTAGTAAAGGAATAAACAAATACTAGAAATTTATACTTGTTACTCATATTTGAAATAAGGGTACTTAATTTCGTGCTCTGCTACAGAGTTATCAGTGTTCATTCTCTCAAAGTTCATATAAAAATGCTTCTTATTGTAACAAGTAGTACTAATTTGTAGACAGTGTGGGATTGATCATGAGTCGTCATCTTGTGTACTCCATACAAACTAATTTTTGCAACATTTTTTATTTACTTATGTATTTTTATTTTTTTTTATTTTTTTTAAACGGTGATATCGACATCGAATGCTCTCATTTGTCACCCTCATACGCGTTAGGAGAAAAGTCAATTCGCGACGATGTTGGCAGCATCATCGAAAGTTGGGAAAATCCTCCAGAAACCTTCCCAAATCGCATTGCTGTGAGCAGTACCATCAAAGGTTGGAAAGTTTCTGTTTTGAGTGAGTATCGAATATGAGTTGGCAGTACCCTAAGTTGAATTTCACCTCATACCACTCAAGCCAAGCTTCGGTGTATTTATATTTATTTTTTATTAAATAGCATTAAGCAACGAAGTAGGTGAACTTGTCAAATGTGTTGGGTGCGAAGTTGATCGGCAAATCAACATGAATTCCAATTTTAAGTCTTATACTCTTATGATAATAATAACTGTGTACTAGTGAAATGACCAGTGAAACTACGGGTTTGTTTAAACGAAATAGTTTAATGATAAATGTTTTAGGTATTAAGTGAACGTAAATGCTAAAGTCATTTAGTTTAATGACCCGTGGAATCACAGATTCCGACTAAGAAACTTGTCGTTGCTTTTACAAACATATTGATATACTTAACTTGATCAGAATAAATAAACTGCATTCATTCTCCCACGACCTTCTTGCAATTTTCATCACAATTAGTATTTTTCTTGTCATAAAATCCTACATTACAACATTTTATTGAGACATGCATTTCGTATACATATGTAACGTAATTAATTCCGTAAAAAGAATCCATATTTGAATAATAATAATAATAATAATAATAATAATAATAATAATAATAATAATAATAATAATAATAATAATAATAATAAAGTTTGCTCTAAAATTAAGTATTTATATTTTTAATAATAATTATTAGTAATAACAAATGTCTTTTTATTTTTTTAAATTTAAAATACAATTATTATATGAAGGTTGTACAATATGATTCAAAATTTGTATATGTGTTCATGGGGTGTTTTAAAATTTGTACATATGGTCATGAAGATGTTTAATCATAAGGTTGTACATAATGCTTCAAATATTATACATGTGATCATGGATGTGTTTTACCATAAGGTTGTACATAATGCTTCAAATATTGTATATATGGTCATGTGAGTATTTTATCATAAGGTTGTACATAATGCTTCATATATTATACAATGAACATGTTAATATTTTTATTAAATATAATTAATTATTTTAATAACATCATCATAAAGGGCTTGGATTTTTTTTTTAATATTTTTTTAAGTTTGAATAATCCTTATTTATAACATTATCATTTTAGAGATTCATATAATATTATATATTTATTTGAAGACCAATTAAGGTTGAAGAACAATTAAGGTTGAAGACCAACATAAGGTACTATATTTAGAAAATCTAATTCAATAAACTTTATTTTAATGTAATTGGTAGCCTTAACTCTTTATACTTTATCGAGATGGTGATGGTTAAGGGTTAAGGCTATCATTTGGATGGTTAAGGCTATCAAATGGTCATATACAATTTAATAAAGGGTTAAAGCTATCAAATAGTCATATAATTTTATTTTTTTTTTTGTTTCAATGTATGTCATATACTCAAAAAATACTATTGTATGTTATATACTCTCAAGGAATGTGTTATTATAAACAAATACAACTTGTTAACCTGGAAAAAAAAGGTATTCATGAAGGAATCTAGACTTGAATCTCGACACGAATTGAGTATAGAAATACGTTCCTTACATGAATCCTAACATTCGTGATTGTAACGACCCGGATTTTTTCGCTAATATATAGAAGATTAATATTTACATAATTAATGTTTCCAACATGTTAAGCGATCAAACTCATTAAGATTTGGTTATTTGAAATGAATTTTATACAAATGTTTGGCCACCCAGTTTGTCTGACGATTCACGAACGTCATAACTCAAAATAATTATATAATGATGTATATATGGATATATATATATATATATATATATATATATATATATATATATATATATATATATATATATATATATATATATATATATACTTATGATTTGATAAAATAATATTTAAGTATCTCATTACATATAATAACAATTGGTTATATACATAAAATGAAATTACTAACTTAAAGACTTCAAGATTATATACATATATATATAACGATTAACGTTGTAATAACTTCTAAATTAAAATGTATGTATATGTATTGTATTAATATGTATTAATACACTTTTGAAGGACTTAAACATATATACTAACATACTTATACTCAACAAAGATAGTTATACTCATAATCTCATTCAATTTCATCAAGAATTCTATTCGTATTCATTCGGTATTTATACCCGTATCATACCCAGCTTCCATACTTAAATACTATGAGTATATACCAATATGAAATACCAATTATAGCCTCCTTAGCAGCTCTATGAGTCACAAGACAAGGATAAACATGATGGAGACTTGTGGGAACCAACATTTAACTTCTAGTTTGCATTATTATGCTATATTCCAAATTTTGATAAAGTCTCTTAACCTTATGCATGAACCACGACTTTTAACACTCTTTTTACTCATTCATATCAGCTATTTAACTTACCTTCACTCTCATAATACTCACACACAAGAACTCCAAGTATTCTCTCCATTTCTTACTCTTTAAACACTATTTAAACACACATACTTCAAGTACTAGAAAATCTTCATTCACTTTGATCATAAACTAGCTTCAAGAATACTTTGTTAACTCATCTACTCCTCTTTATCAAGGTAAGAATCATATATAAGCTTTGGTTCAATTCATATACTTATAACTATCTTAATTCAAGATAGAAATCTTATTCGAACTTTTGTTCATTCTATGATTCTACTCCAAGGATTACAAGCCATCAAGGATATCTTTGATCACAAGATTATCATCTTATTTTCTCAGCAACTTTGTTCATTTAATTTGAGGTAGTCACCTTATGCATAATCTTTTTCGATTCATATCCATATAGCTATCTTATTATGAGTTTATAACTTACAACAACAAGAACATAGTTTAGATTAATTCTAAACTTGTTCACAAACAAATTTAATTCTTCTAACTTGACTTTTAAAATACTTCAACACATGTATTATGACAGTATGTCAAGCTAACATAAGGATATAAAACTTGTAAACACGAAGAACACCTTAAAACTGAACATACGCCGTCATAGATCATCGGGGGCTGTTTTGGGTTTAATTTTAAAAACCTATCTTAAACTTTGAATTAAAAGATTTTATTTGGTGAAAATTTTTATTTTATATGGAAATGAAATATATCCAAAATCCATGGTTAAACTCTAAGTGGAAGTATGTTTTTCAAAAGGGTCATCAAGATGTCGTTCTTACGACGGATGTGACTATCTTCTCTTATTTGACACCTAAGCTATATTTTCGACTATAAACTTATACTTTTTCTGTTAATATTAATAATGTTGAGTTCGATACGAAACCATGGCAACTCGAATCACTCAAAACGGATTTGTAACGAAGAAATTATGGGTAAAACAAAATTGGATATTTTTGCTTGTTTTTAGCTACGGTTTTGATTAATAAAAATGGAAGCTAACCTTATCCTAGCTAACTTACCTTGTATCCTACATGTATTTATACATGTCTTGTTCCCGAACTTATGGAAATACAATTTATAATAGTCGTGATTAAGTTCTACGACAATATATTGTAGTCTTAATAAAGATCGTAAGACACCATATATATATATGACTTGATCACCGTAGATCCGTATACAGCGTTTTGACATATCATTTTGATTTCTTCTATATATATTATTGGAACGAACTATAAGACACCATTGGCAGTAATTTCGAGTTAGCTGTGGGTCGAAGTGGATTCCAAAATATTATATACTTTGAGTTGTGATCGAGCCTGAGACATGTATACAATGGGTCGCGGATTGCTTCAGACAATATACATATTATGTGTCTTATTATATTAAGACAATATATTATAGTGTTAGTGAATTCTAACACAATATACGCTGTATACATACATAAAATACAGATTAATCTGCAAATTACATATACAGATTAGATATATTGATAGATACATGGATACAGTTAAATAAATAAATAAATAAATAAATAAGGTGTATATGTAAATATAAATACGGAGGGTACATAATAAAAATAAATAAATACTGAATCTGTTTTTATCATTATCAATCTTTAGTAGGTGTTGGATTTTATCTATAATTCTGTACCAAAACGAATTCGATGCAAATATAACCAAAAATCTGTTGCAATCACTTCAACTTTTATTTTCTTTTCCTGATTACCGTACTATGAGATTCCATGTCAAGTTGCTAGAAGTTAAATGGGAAAAAGGAATTGTCGGTTCCAATTATGAGTAATAAATCAAATGATTATCTTTATGATCAATAAAACTATCTATCTCTCAATCTCATATATACATATACAGACTTACATCAAACAAACCCACATAAAATCATAATTGATCACAACCACTTTCTTCAAACAAGCATCACCTTATCACCATCACCCATTAACTAATGTCACCATGATATTTCTGTTTTGTCGAACGCCAACCACAAACAAATATAGTTTGCTTCTGCTTGTGACCCATTTCGCCACCTTTCTTCTGCATAAACAACGGTTCAAAAACAGCAGCAACTATTACCATCTAACGACCTAAAAGCAGGCTGCTACTACAGCTGGGAAACACCAAAAATTTTCGCCACCACCATTGAGTAACCAACACCTCTTTAATTATTTACTGTTTTCTTCCTCTTTCCCACTATACGTGAGGTATTCTTCTTGGTTTCAACCGTCACGAACTCGTAGACTCGTGCTGCTATCATACTTCTGTTTACAGCCCAAAACCACTTATTAGTGTTTCTATCTCAACCAAAAGGGATAACAAATATATATTAGGGATATTGATCACAGTTTATTTATATTGCAAATTGAGGCTACACACATAAAAAGGGCCGAACCATTTTTTATCAAATTGATTAGGATATTAAGGCATGCGTAATATTATAGTCAAGTGGGACAAAGTAGAAATTGATGACAGACATATATCATCACTTTAGGATAGTGGTTCAAAAGGTGAAGTTTTAAAATTATAAAGGGGATCGATTTAAATAATTCTTGGATCACATGTTTACATTTTTTTTTTTTTGCCGATATACTTGTTATTTACTTGGACCCATATCACAAGTGTGGTACACACTATGGCACTAGTTAACAAACTTGATGAGAAGCTTTAGTTGATGGATGATGTATAGGTGGGCTCTAGTATACACCACTAGTAATGTACCTTTTTGTTTGTTTTAAGCAAGCATCGTGGTTAGGATCGGGTCAGTTGAGTCTTGCGAGTATGAAAGATGATAACCATGATTATGATTATGTTAATGATGGTGTTAATACATCGGTGATGTTAATAGATGAAAACATAGAGACAATATGATGATGATGATTTTATTGATGATACCGTTACAGTGAAGTGTGATGATGATGCGTATGATTTTGATTAGGATTATGATTGATGATGATGATGATGATGAAGAACCGAGGGTACGTCGATGACCTGTTATATTTTTTTTTTCTTTTCTGCTACTGGGTACTGAAATGGATCGAAAGACATACAATTAGGTGTTGGGCTAGATTTAGCTGTTGGGTTGATTTAGTTGTTGGGTTTAAATTTAGTGGTTGGGCCGTTATGCTTCAGCTTATTTGTTTGGGCCATGATTAAATTGTTGGGGCGAAGTAAGTTGGGTCAAACGAGTTATAGGATTTTCAGTGGGATTTTATTCCGAAAATAATAGATGGCAGCATGGTTAAGGGGTTTGTCGGGTTTCGAGAGGTCACGGGTTCGAGCCCGGCTATGGGCATTTTTTTTTATAAAGGCTTTTAAAGGTAGTTGTTTAATATTATTATCATTATTATGTTTATTATTATTATTATTATTAATTTCAAGTTTATTATTATTAGTTAAATAATTAACCATGTATAAAATAACAATTATTATTAATATTATTATTATTATTGTTAATAGAAATATTAGTATTACTATTATTATTATTATTATTGTTATAAGTATTAATATTGTAATTGTAATTATCATTAAAATTAATATTAAGATTATTATTACTATTATGAGCATTATTAGTAGTATCAATTAGTTTATTATTAGTAGTGTCATTATGATTAAAACCATTACCATTAATATTAAAATTATTATAGTTATTATTATTATTAGCATTATTATCAAAACTATTAATATTAGCATCATTACTAAATCTAACTATTTTTAGTATTATTATTATCATAAAAAGATACAAATTTTTATTTATTATTATTGACATTATTTTATCAAATAAATAGCTATATAAGAATATATTTAATACATTCATATAACAACACTAATATTTTCATAATGAGCATTAATTAATTATCTAAAGTATATAAAATAACAATAGTTAAATTAATTAACAAAGAAACATACAAGCTACTAAAATAACCATTAATAATAATACATAAACTTATTCAATTACGATTATGTGTATTAATAAATATGCAAATGATATAGGTTCGTGAATCCGAGGCCAACCCTGCATTGTTCAATATAGTCATATGTATTTTTACTACAAAATACATTAGGTGAGTTCATTTGATTCCCTTTTACTCTTTACATTTTTGGGACTGAGAATACATGCGCTGTTTTTATAACTGCTTTATTAAATGCTTTTAAAATATATTTTGAACTGCGAATACATGAAATGCTTTTATAAATGTTTGACGAGATAGACACAAGCAAAACATTCCTCGAATGAATTATTATGCAGACAGAAGTTCTGCGGATTATTATTGAATTATGTGGACATGATAATTGTCACCATTGAATTATGTGGACATGATAATTGCCACCTTTGAATTATATGGACATGATAATTGCCACCATTGAATTATGTGGACATGATAATTGTCACCAATTGATGTGAATGTTATGTATCGAGAGAATGATTTTTATACACAGGTTATGTGTATTAGTTTTTGTGCACGAGATATGTGTACGGTTACTAAGATTTATGAAAAATGGATTGCGTACACGAGAAAGGTGTACTGTATTTAAAAGATATCGCATGTACATTACAGGTGGGTATAGGATTCGGGCCCATTTGTACCATGCAGCATTTAAATCTTGTGGTCTATCAAAATGATGAATTTTATTGTTTTATGATAAACCTATGAACTCACCAATCTTTTGGTTGACACTTTAAAGCATGTTTATTCTCAGGTATGAAAGAAATCTTCCGCTGTGCATTAGCTCATATTAGAGACATTACTTGGAGTCATTCATGACATATTTCAAAAGACGTTGCATTCGAGTCGTCGAGTTCATCAAGATTATTATTAAGTCAATTATAGTTGGAGGTATTATGAAATAGTATGCTTGCCGTCAACTTTCGATGTAAAGAAAGTTTGTCTTTTAAAAACGAATGCAATGTTTGTAAAATGTATCATATAGAGGTCAATTACTTCACGATGTAATCAACTATTGTATATGAACGGGGCATTTCAGTGATCGATAATAATACATCAACAACAACGGATTTAAAGCAATTCAAGTCATGTTCTTCATTTGTGTAAGTAACTAGAGGTGGTGAATAGTTACTTAGTATAATTTTGAAAACTTTTTCGATTTAGAGCTTGAGATTATTATAGTGTGATTTGAATAGTTTGTTCACAAGTATAATAAATAAGAAGATAAGGGATAAGAGAACAAACACGGAGATTTATAGTGGTTCGGGAAGATGCTAACTAATCTTCCTTAATTCACTCCTTAATTATAGCGAATTGAGAGTTAGTTTCACTATGATTCTCCAAACTCGGTGGAGTGTCTGAATACAATACTAGCTCCTTGATAAGCCGCAACTTATGAACCCTTACATCCCGTTGAAGAATTCACAATCATCAAATGCTCTTATCACAAGATCCTAATGCTACCACTAAGTGAAACCTCACTTATCTTCTAGATCCCTTTAAGAAGATAATTTACAAGTAAACTCACAACTAAGTTTACAATCACTCTTGCTTGAATCACTCTTGCTTGAATCACTCTAAGGGTGCGTTTGTTTGCCTCTTAATGGAATGATTCAGTGCTGAATGCTGAACCATTCAGCATTCAGTGCGTTTGTTTCTGACCTCTGAATGACATATGGTGCTGAATAGTTCAGAATTCAGTGCTGAACCATTCAGAGATGAAACACTCTCTTAATCATTAAGAGCTTAATTTTTCTGTAATTCTCCCCAAATCATATCATGAACATTTAACTAACAAGTATATTTCATGTTACACTTTGATACGGTAATTTTACTCAGTTTATATCGTTCATTCTAAATGATTATCAAACAGCTTATTTTCATTCAGAACAAACTTTATTCAGAGGCTTTGAATCATTCAGATTCTGAACCATTTAGCGCTAAATCATTCAGTTTTATCAAACGCACCCTAAATTGATTACAATGAAATTTGAATGATATCAGTAAATGTATAGAAATGTAAGTGCAAGAGGTGAGTCTTCAAGTGCCCCAAGGTTTGGCTTTTATAGGCAAGAGAAATTCAAACCGGGATGTCTGCGGCTCACCCCACGGTCGATCGTGGTTCGACCGTGCAGCTCTGACCTCTGAATTTTGTAGCCGTTTGAGATCTTTTACTTTAGTTTTTACCCTTATTAAATGGCTGCAATTAGATGCCAAAAGCATCTGAAAAGACCCGTATTACCCCTTTTATCTTGGAAGCATTCTTTGAAGTTGACCTTGGCTTGAAAGAGGTAAGTCACTTTGTACTAAATGTGTGTCATTGATTTCCTTTTGAGGCAAATGCAGAATTTTGATCCCATGACAACCATATGCTTCCAAACTTCAAGTCACAAGTCTTCAACCATTTTGTCAACATTAGTTTTGCAAGTATGTGCTCTCATTGGCTACTTGCAAGCCTCGAAATTAGACTAACTTGTTTTTATATGAAGACCTTTGGGAGTTTACACTAAACTCTTATTAAATACATAATTAGTGCTTAATGGTTAATCAAGTGGAGAGCATCTCTTTAACTGGGACTTAATGACCATCTTTAAGTTTTATTACTTTTAATTTAGATTTATAAAAATACACTTTGAAAAAGAACTTTTAGCCATACTTAAATCTTTAATATTAATTATAAGCTAAAAATGTCATTAAGGTGTCATTAAGTGTGATTAACCAAAATTAGTGTTTTAGTGACCCAAACTCATTTGAATATGAAGGGGGCAACTATTCTAAGTATGTTTAAACAAGTTTTGTAAATTATAGATGTCCCAAAGTAATCAAACATTTTTCGATCAAAAATTCAGGCAGTGAGAAATTGCGGTCGACCCACGGCTGACCGTGGAGTCGATCGTGTACCTTGTTTCAAAGAACAAAGGTACAGGACATCCACGGTCTGACCTACGGTCGACCATGGACCCAATCGTGCTTCCTTGAGTGTTTTTCAAATGACTCTTTTGACTTTAGGGTTTTGTGTATTGGTCGTTTGCTAGAGATATTGTAGGCTTATGAACTTGTGTTGTTCTATACGTTGTTGTAAGCACAGAAGACATGGTGTCATCATTAAAACAAAGTGTTTAATATTTGAATATTAATATTCGATTACAAACCAACAATTTGTTCAACAACGAATTTGATTTGGCCTTCGTATCATTTCAGAACGACTTAAAGAAAAGTATAAATGGAGAAGTGTTCTAATGGTTGTAGTGATTGTCTCTGCAAAGTTTTAGATCATATTGTTCATATTCGAGCTTCAATTTTGCAGTCAAAGCCTATGAACAAAAAGTCAAACGGTTTGTTCCTCATCAAATTCGAATTCTATGTTGAGTTTCAGGTTGAGATGAAGATCAAAGAGCATTCAGAGAATGATTTGCTACAATTTTAGTGAAGGAATCCCTAAAACGATCTGAATCATAAAATTTGAATTTTATATTCATAGTTCTAACCGCTATCTGTTCATCATGATTATGATTCTAGGTTTTTGAATTTATTTTGATGATGAATTCTTCACAAAAAGTTAAAATCGCTGCTATTGGAAGCTGCTGATATCAATTTCACTCCTTAATTCGAAGTTGGATGATTTTGTGTTCATCATATGCAGTTGCAGGTTCGTACATATTAAGAACAAAAGCAGAATAATGAAGATGAAGATGACCGGTTTAGCAGGTAGCAGGTTACCTTTTGTATACATCGATACACTTTTTGAAAGTATGTGACCTACATTGGTATTTTTTGGGGTATAGCCTACATTTAAATATAAAAAAAAAGTATATGAGCATTTGGTAGCCTTAACTCTTTAATAAATTAAATTTTTTTATAATAATACTTATAAAAAAAAATAAACTTAGAATAGTGTCCTACAATCATGATATCACTTTCTATGTGTAAATTTTTTTCCTGAAAATATAGAATTTCATAAAATAAATACAATATCGAGTAAGAAGTTAGTAAATACAACAAGCCACGAAAAATTATACGGAGTACCTTCCAAACAACATTCAACTAGCAAAACACCACAAAAATCTAGACACGAACCATGACCTGGAGACTGGACTAACCCAACAAACCATCACAAATCAACACAAAAAAACATCACGACTAGGGCTATTCTCGTAAATAATTCACAAAATACGAATCCCCAAACTAGTCTACTATGAGTCCAAGTCCGAGGATGAATATTCATCTATCCTCACCGTCAACATTCAAATTATTCATCAAGTCATTGAGAATAACCATTTCATACCACATATGTTATTCGCGACATGTTTTACATTTCAATTACTTTTTTTCAGAATGTAGTTATTAGAGTGTTGCTTAATTTGAAACCTAAATTTTGTTTCTCTACGATAACGAACCACCGAGTTAGGCCCCAGTGAAACTCTTCGGCTCACTATCAACATCACAAAAAAGAATGGGCCTACAATTAACCAAACCAACATCTGGAACCAGTGACGGAACTAGGATTTTTTTCACCGGGGGCAAAAAAAAATTAAATCCGTAGCAATTTTTTTGACAAAATATGGAGGTTTGGGGGCAAAAAATTGAGGTTTTTAGGCATATTATGAAGGTTTTTGGGCAAAAGTTTAAGGTTTTTGGGCAAAATATGTAGGTTTATGAGGAGAAAAAAAATCACTTGGAGCAAAGTCGAAAAACTCAAAATTTTTAAACTAAAAAAAAAAATCCACCGGGGACGGGCGCCCCTTGCCCAAGTAGTTTCGCCCATGTCTGGAGCACATGATGGCATTTCTTTGGGCTTAAAAGAATTATACAAAATTGCCCATTTTGTCCCTGTGTTTTTTACCTTTTGCCCGTTTCATCCTTGTATTTTATTTTCTGCATTTTTAATCCTTAAAAGCATTTTAAAGTCTCAATTTCATCCCTCACTCTAACGAAGGTTAACTGAGTCCGTTAAATAATGGAAGTTGTTTCACTAATTAACAAAAATCAACTTTATGTTTATGATTAAAAAATAAATAAATAAATAAATTGTACTCCGTAGCTAACACTAGGGGTGTTCATCGGTTCGGTTTTCGGTTTGTTAGGTTTATTCGGTTCGGTGTATTCGGTTTTGAAATATTTTTAGGCAAAACCGAAAACCGAACCGAAAATCGAATTCAAAGTTAAAACCGAACCAATCCGAAAACCGATATCAAATTCGGATTCGGTTCGGTTTTCGGTTAAAACCGAATATTATGAAAAAACTGAGAACGTTGGTAGTTTAATTGTGGCGTTACGGATGTCTTAGTTATTTATATCCTAAAACAATGACGTATTATTAAATTATCAAGAATTCGATGATTTATTAATATTTATAGCTTAATTATGACGTTTACTTCTTCTGTTATTGAGAAGAAGAATATAATAATTTAAGTAACATAATTATAATGTGAGCTACCAAATCTTCATATAGGTGAGAATATATTTTATTGATTGGATCCCAAATTATAATGACACTAAAACATAAATATACAAATTAAATATATAAAAATTTTGAATTCGGTTTTGAAATCGGTTTTCGGTTAAACCGAATTCAGAATTTTCAAAACCGAAAACAGAACCGAAAACCGAATTCAAATTCGGTTTCGGTTTGACGCGATCCGAAAACCGTTTATCAAATTCGGTTTGGTTTTTTTCCGGTTTAGTTTCGGTTTGATTTTCGGGTTCCACGGTTTCAAACCAAATACTGACCACCCCTAGCTAACACCTCCAAATAAATCCATTATTATCTACCTCCTCCAAGCACTGTTGTAAACGGCGTCCGTTGCATCCGTTGCGACGCCCGTTGCGGCGTTTTGGTGACTAAACCGTTTCGACCTCGTCCCGTTTTCTTATAAGCCGCTCAACGGTCAAAAGTCAGGTCAAATGCAAGAAAAATTGGGTCAACGCCGGTCAAAAGTCATAAATTCTGTTAAAATCGGTCATAAGTCGGTCAAATCAATCAAAATATACTTAGTTTAGTATTTCATTTTATATTATATTAAAGCTAATATCAATTATAGGTTCAAACTTGTCAACCAATGTTTTTTAACTCTAAAATATGTGTAAATATATATTTATATATATGAAAGTCAACATTAGTTAACATACGTTTCGACCCCGTCTCGGCCCCGTTTTTTCCGTTGCGACGTTTTGAGGTCGCTACCGTTTCGGCCCCGTCTCGTCCTTTTCAACCTTGCCTCCAAGTACACACAAATCACAAGCAGCTAGTCAATAGCTTCTGTTCAGCAATGGAAGATACGTCCGTACACAAGATTCAAATCTCTGGTCCAACCCTCGCTTCTTTAATCCAACACGTTTCCTCTTCTCCTGGCGACATCGACGGTCTTCTCTTCGGCCACGTCACCATTACCACTCCCTCCAATCTTTCCGACGATCCTTCCCCTTCTTCCATCATCACCGCCATCTCCGATCAACCATCTCTCATCGCCACCGTCACCTCCTTCTTCTCCTCCTCCAGTACAGCCACATTCTACTCTCCCTCCGGCGAAATCGACACAATAATATAATGATCATGGTATTGCTAAGGATTTTGATTATACTCAAGTGGAAAGTGGATTTATGAAAAGTGAATTTGTGAATTTGGATGCAGATACAGAGGAATTGGATATTCTAAATCTTTTTGGTGATTTGAGATCTTTAATTGTTGATGACAGTGAAGATGAAGTTGTATTGGATAGTGATGATGAAGGTATATTTAAGGATCAAAAGGAGGGGAAAATTAGAGGTAAATATGTCATTTAATTTCATGATTAACAATTTTCTCTGGTTGATTTAGATTTCAGTGGTAATGGTTACAAAATATGTTCAGCATTACATTTTTGGCTTCTATAAAAATGTAACTTGCCAACTATACTTTTCAATGTTGATCATTGTTTCATTGTTTGCAGTTAATCTGATCTGATAATATATGTGTTACAAATTTTTATAGTATTTATTTATTTACTCATTTTAAACTGTACACATTATCAGGACGATTAAGAAAACATACTAGTGCACTTGGTTTACAATCAATTGATTAGTTAAAGGTTACGTGGATAGTCCTTGTAAATAGTTTTAACGACCAGTTAACCTTCGTTAGGGTGAGGGACGAAATTGAGACTTTAAAATGCTTTTAAGGATGAAAAATGCAGAAAATAAAATACATGGATAAAACGGGCAAAAAGTGGAAAACACGGGGACGAAATAGGCAATTTTATCAAAGAATTAAATAGATTATTATTTTCAAGCTCACGATCATAAGTGAAAAAATGGGCTCTTGGACCTAATTCCTTTTCACTTGGGCTGTTTGGCCTAACAAAGATAAATTCAATTTTGAGCCTAAGTATCACACCCCTACAACCCTATTAATTCTTTTTTATTCTCGGAATTTAAAACACTCATAACTGAGTCGGCTTTGACATTAGGACCTTCGCTGTTGCAGTTGAAAAACGAAAAAATGGCTACAGTTGTAATAAACCGATGTAGATGTAATAATTTATAGTTAATTTCTACTGTTTTGATGCCGATGTAGTGCTAATTGTTCGATAAGTTTATGAACCTGATCCAGATTCACAATACATACGAAATACGTCCATTATATGCAACATTTATAAAAACGATACACACCATAGTTATATATTACTGTAGATGAAAACAGCCAATAATAAATACATAAACACATATAATTAATTAAATACTAATGATAGATGATCTCCAAATGTGTCACTTAATTAAAAGATAACGGGCCGAGCAGTTTCAACGTAACAGGGTCAAGACGATCAGAATACTCGCTAGGAGCACGTACTGCATCTTTCTATCACCAACAGCATCAGAGGTTTCACCATTTTGGAGAACTTGTTTGGAACCTGCATATATAGCACATGTTTCCCCACATTAGATATACGTGTTTCTTACTTGTTTTTAAATTTAGTCACAAAAAAAAATAAAAAAAAAATTAAAAATAAAAATATATTTGTATCTGTGAGTTAATACCTGCGATAAACTGGCTAGCTGGGGAAGGTCCGTCGACACTGGAATCGTCCTCTGACTTTCGTGGAGATTCAACTGGAGCGAAAACTGGAGCCATAACCGGAGCCATTACCGGTGCTCTATTTCCTGCTAAATAAGTTTTGGGAAAAGTGTGTCATTCTTGTTAGATGTGAGCTGATTCGGTTTATGTTGCCTTTATTAAAACGTTGGATTAAGATGATAAAATGGGTCAAAGGTCATACAGTACAAACTAGGATTTTTTTGCATCTTAAACTCTTCATATGTATATATAGGAGGCAACCATTTTGGGCTTGGCCCATGAGAACTCATAAAGGCCCCTAGCTAGAAAATCCTCATCCTCATATATGTATATATATAAGCTTACAGTTTGGGGTGGACTCACTCACATGACACGTGCCTCATACAACCTATATCTCTCACACACGATAGTCTTCACAATCGTTAGTATATGCTGTCGAATCGTCTGGGACATCTAATGTTGAACACACCATTAATCAAAACCACTCTTTTGAGATCTTCATCTTGACTATGATTATGCATGTTAACCAAGTCGAAGAGTTGAATCCTATTGTCCTCAAAACCCTTCAATGCACTCTAATTGGTTGACAAAAGAAACTATGTTTATTTATCTTTGGTTTTTTGACAAGAAACATGTATTGGTGTCCACTCAAAATAACATATTTGTAAGAAAAATGTCTCATTTTGAATTTTTGCCCGACCTACACGTTATTATGACTAGTGACTTAGGGAGATGATATTTCCAACATTTATTTTACTTCTTCCACCACAATTTCATGTTTTGTTCCCTAAATCTCCCTCAATAAATTATAAGAAAAAGTTTTAAATAATTTGTGCAAATCTTTCATTAAAGGTAATTTAGACATTATAGGTGGAAGAAGTAAAATGAATGTTGGATATATCATCTCCCACTTAGATAACATTCATTATAGTTATAGACTTATAGATAACCCGGTCAACCATGAACATCTGAATAAAAATACTCAGCATCTACGTATATCTAAGTAGAAATACTCGTCATTCAATTCATGAACGGTCTGGATAAACTGAACTTTATTCATTTACCCGTTTGAATAAAATTTGGCAATAATTAAACATGCAGAAGTCATGTGTTTATCACAGCATAGCTAATGAGATAATGAACATGAATACACAAAATAGCATAAGAAAGATATGCACGAGATTGTATTATCATACCATCACAACGGCTAACAGGAGGAGTTTTCACATTACAAGCATTTGGTAGTGCTAATGCAATGGTTTTGTTAATACTTATTCCAAGTGCTGACAAAGCGCTACCATCGAGTGCACCACATAGACACTCCGGCTGCGATTTAACAACGCCAGCAAGTGATGAACAGCAAGAAGAAGATGGCGTTTTCGAACTTCCAGTAACGTAACTTAGACAAGATGACATTCCAATGAGCACATTTGTGCACCCTGATTGACCCATTGAACCTTCCCATAACAGAGTTAGCATGAAAAGTGCTAGAACCAGATTACCACTTGAACCCATTTCAATATCTAGTGAAATAGTGAAATGGTTTACTTGTTTCCTTGAATAAATGAACATATTTATAGGGTAATTTAATTGTACATGGTACTCTTACTTAAGTTATTTAATAGATAGCCTACAATTTGACATTTTAGCAGCCAAATTGCTTATTATTGATCAACGACAACTCGATAACTTATTAAATTTAATAATTAAAAGACAATGTTATTTTAGCAGCAAAATATAAATAGAATTAAATTTTCTAATAATTTTCAGAGGTCTACGAATATTATTAGGTTTTTTAATTATTTCAAAGTGTGAGTTATATATTAAAAAGAAGAAGACAAAATATTGAACAAATTCACTACAACAAAAGTGACATATTGTCACGAAAGGGAAAAAAGTTGCACTTCGTTCATTTTGTTGTTTGTATAACAAATGTTCTCGCAATAGATCTTTTTTGCGGCGTACCATAAATTAAACATCCATTAGACTAATCGAAGGCATTTTAACGTTTACGTTGTCTTTTAAGTTGTAGATTAAGACATTTAACAGATATATATATATATATATATATATATATATATATATATATATATATATATATATATATATATATTTTCACAATTGCTTAGATCATCCTACTGATTTTGCGGCGTATCTGGTAGGAAAATGGTTCTAAAGAAAATATTTTATTCAAATGCTATCTATCTACACCAGCACAAATTAACAAGGTCACCTAACAATAATCTGTCTTTAAAAAAAAAAAAAAATTTAAATAAATAAAAAAATCTGTGTATGAATTTGTCAAGAGTATTTGGGCTAATTATAACCAGTGAAATGGCCCGTAAAATCACGAGTTTGTTTAAACGAAACAATTTAATAATATGTTTTAGGTTTAAGTAAACGTAAATGCTAAAGTGATTTAGTTTAATGACCAGTAGAACCACAAATTCCGACTAAGAAACTTGTCGTTGTTTTTACAAACATATTGATATACTTAAATTGGTCAGAATAAATGAATTACATTTATTCTCCCACGACATTCTTCCAATTTTCATCACAATTACTATTTTTCTTGTCACAAAAACCTACATTACAACATTTTATTGAGACATATATTTCGTGTACATATCTAACGTAATGAATCCCTTCACCGAGTATATAACCATTTTACCCGGGGAAAAACACGTAATGAATCCCGTAAAGAGAACCCATATTTGAATAATAATAATAATAATAATATAATACTAAAGTGTGCTCTAAAATTGAGTATTTATATTCATAATAATAATTATTAGTAATAACAAATGCCTTTAATATTTTTTTACAATTTAAAATACAATTATTATATGAAGGTTGTACAATGTGCTTTCAAATTTGTACATGTGTTCATGGGTTGTTTAATAAAAGATTGTACAATTTATTTTAAAGTTTGTACATATAATCATGAGGATGTTTTATCATATGGTTTTGTAGATAATGCTTCAAATACTGTACATATGGTCACGTGAGCGTTTTACCATAAAGTTGTACATAATGCTTCAAATATTGTACATATGATTATAGGAGTGTTTTATCATAAGGTTGTACATAATGCTTCATATATTATACAATGAATATGTTAATATTTTTATTAAATATACTTCGTTATTTTAATGACATCATAATGAGAGACTTAGAAATTTTTTTCTTTACTTTTAAATTTTTTTCAAGCTTGAATAATCATTGTTAATGACATCATCATTTTAGAGCGCCTCAAAATGCAATCAGAGAGCCTCAAAAACTAGTCAGTTGTCATCAACAGTGGTATGTGTGCCATCCCTAAGCTTCGTAAAATTTCAATCAAATAAAATATGAAATGTGTCATCAAATAAAAGAATCTAGTTAAATTCTTCTAAATAGTTTCAATCAATAAACTCAAAATCAAAGACCATTAACAAATAATAAGTACATGTGAGTTCGAACAACTAAAGTGTTCGAACAAATTGTGTTCGAGTTCAAGTGTTCGAACAAGTTGTGTTCGAGTTCAAGTGTTCTAACAAATGGTGTTCGAATGAATCGAACATTTTTGAACTCAATGCATGCACGTCACACGCAGGACTAATTTTAACGGAAAAAATTAACAATCGTCAGTGCGAGGGACCAACCACGTAACTAGTGCAAACGTAGGTGACTGATTATGTCAAAAAAAGATAAGTGACTATTGTGCAATACTGGACAACCATCGGGGACCAACAGCATAACTTTTTCTTAGTACAGTGATTAAGTTAAAAACATAAGAATAGAAAGGAAAGTACACATCTTGTTACTTGTGAAAATAAAAACTTCAGGGACCATCTCATGTTTAGGGGCAAAAATATGAAGGTATGCACAGGAATATATATTTTTTCTTCTTACTGAATACTAAAGTCATCCACGAGATTCGGTTTCAGAGAGTTTGTTTCTGAGATCCTTGAGAGCGTCAACAACGCCAGAATCAAGATTGTGCTTCAACAGTTTACCTTGTACCGACGTTGATCTGAAAGAGAGATGACATCATTGAACCCACATTAATGAAATAAGAAGATAACAGAAGAAACTAGAGGTAGCTTATGGAGGGGTCCCGCGAGAATAAAACGGACGGGTTACCTTAATATAATAGTTTATTTTATTAGAAAATAAATAAATCAAGGTTTATTCGTTGATGGAACTCACTTGTGTTCTTGAAGCATTCTCTCGACCTCCTTTTGTGAAGTTTTGATCTGGTATAAACCAAATTACTTTAACAAACAATTAAT
Source organism: Rutidosis leptorrhynchoides (assembly GCF_046630445.1). Taxonomy (NCBI): domain Eukaryota; kingdom Viridiplantae; phylum Streptophyta; class Magnoliopsida; order Asterales; family Asteraceae; genus Rutidosis; species Rutidosis leptorrhynchoides. The sequence goes on from NC_092335.1 coordinate 483,879,237, forward strand.
TAATATACGAAAATATGCACACTCGACCTCCTTTTGTGAAGGTTAAAAACATTTTAAGTTCATTATTTCTAACAAATAAACCATTACAGAATCTATTACTTGCTGTTTTCTTCAGAAATTTTAGCAAAGAAAATTTATAATTTATAAAAGTATACTATGACCAAACTCTATGAGAAGCTGATTTATAGAAATACAAATTAAGAATGTGTAACCGATAAACCTGAAATAATGATTAAAGAACAGAGAAAGGGATATGTAAACAGGAAAACGGTGAAAAGTATATGAATTCAGAAACACGATATACCTCTGAAACTAATGCCTTTGCACTCCAAACGAAAGCTCCCTAACACCAAAACTAAACGGTGAGAAAGCATTCGAAGTAATGCAAAAAATAAAATTCCAATAAAAAATAAGGTTGTGTCATCAAATTCTTACAAGTAATTTTTGCTAGCAATAGATGTTAAAGAAAAAGCTTTAGCTTCCCTATATATGTATGAGATATAATTTTTTATGAGAAGTGATGCAATTAATAAACCCCTTACCCAACACGCCCGCCCCGACCAGTTTACCACCCAAATACATTATATATGTTAGCAAAAAGGTAAATTTATGATGAGAAGACATACTGCACCATGTGCTGCATGTTGCTGACATCGATCAGATGTCACAACCCATACTCTTGGGCATCCATCCTCTCTCAAGGCTGCAACCTATTAATACACTCAGGGTTACATTAATTATATAAAATATTCCATTCTATATAAAATCCGAACCCTAAAATAGTAAAATCTAAATCTATATATGTACATGTAGTTAATATGAATTCTACAAACTTTATTTACATATTCTAATGATTATGTCAATGAACTTAAATGTTTTAGCATAAGTAAGAAAACATAAATTGTTACATACCTCTTTCTCAATCCACGCATCAGCACAGGTTTCAGTTGAATAAACTATATCAACACTGCAATATTTAAGACGATCTACTAGACAGTTAAAAAACAGAAACAAGGTAGTCAATTAGTGTTGACTTATTAGGTTATAAATAATACCCAGCAAATGTTTCTTTGTGCATTGGAAGTCCAGACATCATAGCATCAAATACAACTACCACTTTCACCTCTGTAAATTATCAAATACAGAGTGAAAACACAATAAGATTTAGGAAAAAATATATGTAGAAAAAAGCGGCAGATAAAGCCAAATCACTCCATGTTGAAACAAGTATAATCAATAGATATAAAGATGCTAATTTCAACCTATTTACTTATGAATGGGTTGATCCAGGTTGTGCTTTAGGAAACAAAATTGCTAAAAGAAATAGGTCAAAGTGGCACAACTCGGGAGTACTCAGCAAAGAAAAATTCTACCGATTACTCAGTCCAATTACTCGGTCAAAACTCATGATTACTCGGTCAAACTCGGGATTACTCAGAAATCGGTCAAACTAGGTCAAAAACAGTCAAAGTCAAACCTAAGTCACATCCGAGTACTCCCTAAAATTTCCTTACTTGCTAGCTATCCATAGAAATTGGCGAAAAAGCATTTTGGGTTCCTTTCAATTTCATAAAACCTAAAGCAAATACATATATTCTTCACTACAATACTATAATACAAGGAATTTGACTTTTAAAGTTCTACTTTTATGATCATACATATACATATTACTCTAAGTTTAAAACTAATCGATATTCAACAGCTAAACTACGTCCACAATATCCAAATAATAATATATTTTACCAAGCCCAATATAGTTTCTAAGCATTCTAAAGACAGATATAAGATTTTTATCAAAATTTATATGAGCATATGATTCATTTGACTAACTAAGTTCCATAAGAAACAAACCTCTAAGCATTCCAAAGGTTATGAGCTCGTCAACAAGTTTTTGGCGAGCAAGATCAAGTCTTCCACCCATAAAATGTTTTTTGAGCTTCGGCCAATAACCGCAAACATTATAACCATCAACAAGCAACACAGGGACTGCAGTGTCTATTCCCTGATTTGTACTGTTCAACAATTTCAGAAAATCTCAATGATATTCCAAATATTTATTCAAGTTGAAGTATTAAAATAAAAAGAAATTTAAAGATTGGGAAACAGATTACTAATATAGGGTTAATGTAGGGTCACGATAAAGCTCTGTATCATCATCTGGAAGGTCGTCTTTCTCTACTTTCTTCCTACGGTAACTAGTAGCAGGCTTGGCTGTACCAGATTTTCTCTTTTGATACTCCTGTAAGTACAAAAGTTCTTTTTAAGGCTTCAAAAAGGTAGAAAATTTGGTAGAATCTGAAACGGATGAAAATTGTTTTAGGTCAAAACAAGTTGTTTTCGTGTGTCAAAATGGGTCTGGTGGGGTTAACCAGCAACCCTATTAGTTGTCGGTATATATTATAAATAGTTAAGATTTATTGCCGTAAACATGATGACACTTTGGGTACTTTCAACTCGTTTGACCATTTGACCTATTTGAATTGTTTCCCGTTCAGTATTTTTTTTTGTACCCCAGAAATGGAACAACATTACCACTTTTAAATTTAACAAACCATTCATGCTTGATTCTAGAAACAAAATAAGAACCCCTAAGCTCAGTCTAGCTAGTTTACCTTCCATAACTTCAGGAACTGCAAGTTTTGCTTTACATTTGATGTAATCCTTGCAGGAGGAGGCTCGGAACCCTATAAAAACGAACATGATTAATCACGAAATCAACCATCTATTAGGCATTGAAAATAGTTGCACGTATGAACATTCGGCAAACACCATTATAGTTAATGAAGCATCAACCATGTTAACAACTAAACGTATAACGTTTTTCCTCATATGTAGGCTGCCTAAATTTAATATCTGGATACCTAAAGTATGACTGTTATAATCAATCCTAGGGTTTACCAAACGAATTGCTAATGTAGTATTCATAAATTAAAAAAGATGACATGTGCGCACTTAGATCCTCCCTTGCTTTGACCATGACCACCTACTCCCATTTCCCCCTTTTTTTATATAAACACACACACAATTTTATTACAGAAAGTGTAAAATAAAATCTAATTGAGAAAATCATCATCATGTAAAATATCAAAATAACAATAATAAATGGAAAAGGCACGTTACCTTAGGAGATTGTGAATTCTTGTTCTTCTGAGCGACAATTACAGTTGAGGATGAATTAACAAAATGAAAAGAATTTGAGATTGCGATTGGTTTCATGGATGACTCTGACTAAATAACTGCTACTTGCTCTTCTTAAATCTCTTTTTTGTTCTTGCATTCCGTATGCAATCCATAACCTTTTCTCTTCAATTTTACTTCTTTTTGTTTATGAAATCAGTTTCTGGATTCAAAGTTGAGATCTTAGACTGTGATTTTAGATGTTTGTAAACTACTACTGTACGTATTTTTTTTTTTTTTTTTTTTTTTTTTTTTTTATTTTTTTTTTTTTTTGTTCTTCGTGGCGTATATCAATGCCGCTGGTTCTATGATCTTGATTTATCTACTCAAACCATAAGTTACATAAATTACCCCTTAACTATCTATAAGTAATGCATTTAAGTCCTTATAATTTCAGTTTTGGTTAACTTGCTGGAAAGAAATATAGTAATTAACTTGAAACTAACTTAGCGTCTTTGTTTACCAAATTGAATGATTAGGCACTAATGTTGAATCGTTCATCAGTGCGTTTGTTTATAATATCATAATGACAAATAATGTAGAACATTCGCTACTGAAATGTTTAGCACAAAGTGATGAAATATTCAGAGTTGAAATACGTAGTAATATCTTAACCATTAAGCATGTCAATAACATTTAATAACCTCCGTATATTGTATCTGAAACACTTATTATATTTTGTTATATATTCAATTAAAAGGTTAACATGCATACATCATTTATAAAGTTCATTCAGAATAACATATTTTATTTTATTGTAATCCAATCCAAAACCAAGTTCGATCAAAATATTTGACTTATTCAGATTTAAAACCATAACGCTTAATCGTTTCCTCTTATCAAACGCAACCTTATTGTTCTATAATTTACTACAAAAAGTACGGAGTATCAAATATATGAGTTATCCGTAGAATATTATTTTTACTTGTTAATTACGATAAATGAAATCATTATAGTTGAATTCCGATGTATGATTAGATTAGATTATTTCAATATCAAACAGTAGTAGGTGAAGAAATTAGGGATGAAAGAAAATGACATACCTTCGTATTTTTAAAGCCCTTAGCATGAGAGACTATATATGTCTATATGAGTAAGATTTGCGTACCACACGGGCTAATAACTTACATAGAAAATAACTTAGGGATGAAATCAACAATTTTATACAAACCACGTCGACTATCTCAGTAAAAAAAAAAGTCTACAAATTTATATAAACATTAGATGCAGACCAGCAATTGGGAAGTTCAGTTCATTTTGTAGCAATTGGAGATTCAAAACATAGTCAAATATACGAAAAATATAACAAAAATGAGAGCAAATGGTGATAGTTCCGACCCATTTCTGGACATATACATGCACAAAAACATATCAATCTTGCATCAATTTTCTTTATATAATCATAAACATAATCATAATCATATCATACAGAGAATATAAGATAAGATGAGTAGATATATAACAAAATTGGACTGTTTTGACCTGTGACAAATATTAGCCATTATGACCTGCTATGCATATATACCACCTCTAATTTATAGCAACTGGTAGTAACATAGAGTTGAACGAGAATACACAAGTACACAACCTAATATTACAGACTGGCCGGTGTACATCCCCTTAAATCATTGGTTCAAATAAAACTTTCTGAACCTCGCAGACAAAATAACAAAAACAAAAGACTTACAGACAAAAAATGTTGGCAAGAAACAGAATGTAATTTTTGGTCGTCAAATGTGTCACTTAATCATCACTACAGTTTACTTATTTTTGCGTTTCATGTTAGCAGCTGTTATAAGTTTATAGCGAGAGTGAGGAAGCTCACTCAGCTTCCCAAACCTTTCTTCATAAAACGACCATATTTCTGACCTGATTAAAAACAATAATTGTTTAGAAAATTGTCAACCAACTCAACTAACAGAAGAAAATCATAAAACGTATACCAGTACACCAAGAACTGGAACGGGGCATATTTCCCATAGATCCTTTCAATATCTTCTTGAATATCTCTAATTGTTGATTTTTTCCCATGGACCTAAACATAATAAGTGCAAATCCAACTCAACAAACTTTGAATACAGCTAAATCTACATATTCAAATATGTATAGAGAAAAGCTAAAAGTTGCAATTCCAACCCATTTACTATGAAATTACCAATTTGGGTTGAGCTCAGCCACAAACAGATCAAAACTATAATTATTAGCTAATAAAAGATCAGGTCAAAGTGTCAAACGAGTTTTAAGGCACTTAAAATATATAACCCAAAATTAGTCAACCCAAGACAAGGAAAAAAAAAAAAAAAAATTAAAGATCATATTGTAAATTTATAGACGGGTAAAAATAAACCTGATTTAAATGCCTTATTGTTTCAGAGTCCGAGGGGATTACATGGTAGAACCCCAAACACATGAGTACGTTGGCCCTTGTAAAAGGACCAAAACCGTTAATTTCTCCAAGCTGTTCATTTAGCTTCATGTAATTGGATAAAGAAGCTTCGCTACTATCTTCCTCAAGTTGCCTAAGTTTTACTTTACCTTCAACGACACTTTGAGCAAGACCCAATATTCGACTCGCTCTATAACCAAGATTACAACGTTTTGCCAGAAAATTTACATCAAGTGTTGCTAATTCCTTCGGACTAGGGAAATTACCAATACCACTGTGGAAGGGCAATTCCGTCTTTTCACTAGACTCGGTTAAAAATCCTGAAATATCTGCTTCTGGTAAGTTGATAGGAGTGTTAGCACAATCCATCTTTATGGTTTCTTCCACTTCCATAGCTGATTTATTTGTTGCAACTTTTTTCGAATTTTCTTGTGAATTAATCTTTCGTTTGCGTGTTTCTTTCCCTGCGGGAGTCCTCGGAGCAAATTTTGAGGAGGTGCTTGCTTGTTTATCCTGTTCAGTTTCTATAGGGCATTGAAGTTCCAGCTGCAGCTCACAAAGGGCTCTAGCCATGCTCAACGTCCTGGACCACCTAAAATGATAAAAGACATCACAGATCAGGGCGAGTCAGAAAATAATTTTCACGGGGGCAAACTTACTAAATTGGAGAGGCAAAGACTAAAATACCTTAAATATGATTTTTCAAATTACTAAAATAACTGTTACTTGAAAGTGTATCAGACGTGTTTCAGTTACCTAAATGCTTACACAACTGCACTCTCATTTATTAGACAAACAAAACAACATCATCAAACTTGAAATAAGCATAAAAGTGAGCATCAAGAGAGAACTAACTGGCAATTGCAAACAAGAATGCACTTAACCATGTCTTCAAACAACGTTGGAGACCTAAAGATTCTTCCAAAACCCGATATTTTGGCTTCATCGTATACGTCTTGAAACTCCCTCACATTTCTCTCCTCTGACTCCGACAATCGCAACATTCTTTTCACTTGCTCCTGCAACAACAACAACTTACAAACTCACTACTCACATACTCCTTAAATTCATTATTAATTAATCTTTTAATCATCCATATAATCCACATAATATTGAAACCAATTTGCATAAATATTGAAACCAATACAGCATATGCAACTCTTAACAGTAGCTTACAATTTGCATAATAGAACCTACCATTTGTTGTTTCGTTCTCATTTAGTTATCATCATTATAATCTGTTTAAAATTATTATTATTAATTATTATAAATTATAATTATAATTAACACTCCGTAATTATTATGGAGTACTTATGTTTTCAGTCACAATTTAGTGATGTGGTTAAAGGTGTAAATTTGTCAAGCCACTTGAGTTCAGCTCATTAAATGCTTGGTTCCTGAGCTTAACTTCGAGCCGAACTTAACATAATTAAAAAAAAAAAAAAAAAAAAAGTAAGAAGATACCGTTAATGATTGGAGGTGTGCAGGAGACAGAGAGTCGGTTTCCAATACACGAAGGATTAGATAAGATGATTGAAGCGGTTGGGAAATATTAACGGTAACGGAGGAAGAAGAAGAAACGTCGTCGTTGAGGAGGCGTAAAGGTCGATGGAAGGTCTTTGAAAGTGGGTCCCATCGATTTGGGGCTGTCATAAAAAACCCGTGGCTGCATACGGCCTTTTCCAGATCAAAGTTGGCGGCGGATTCACCTAGCTGTAGTTTATACTCCAAACTCCGGTCACCGGAAACACTTTCCATTTTTATCGGTGGAAGTGGATTAGTTCACGCAAGTGTGCCAAGTATAAGATAGTTCGTGTTTAACATAAAATACGGAGTATTATAATTATAATTATAAATATAAATTATAAATATAAATATATTCAATAGAAAGTATCATTTTATTATAGAGGATGATTCTGACACACACTTTTTTTATCCTCACATACCTATTTTAACCTTTTACTTTTCTAATAATACTCAATTGGTGTGTGAGGATCAAAAAAGTGTGTGTGAGAATCATCCCTCTTTTACTATTCCTAATATTATTATATTACTAAAATTTATTTTTTCAAAATAATCCTCAACTTTGATCAAAATACAAATCGATCCCTAAAACTATGAATTCATTATTCCTAACATTATTATATTACCAAAATTCACTTTTTCAAAATAACCCCACAACTTTGATCAAAATACAAATCGGATGACCCCTCCCCCTAACTTTGATCAAAATACAAATCTACCACCAACTAGAATTTTCAAAAAAAAATCTTACGGGACATATCTTCTCGCTCACCGCGAGTTAAATTTTCCCAACAATACCGTTGAACTCGAAATAATTTTACGAACACAACGCAACTAACTACTCACAAAACGGATGCCTTTTAAAAAACGTTAAATGGTTTGAGCTGAAATGTCTCGTTCTTATTGATTAAAAACGTTCCATATTAATTGATTTCGTTGCGAGGTTTTGACCTCTATATGAGACGTTTTTCAAAGACTGCATTCATTTTTAAAACAACCATAGCCTTTATTTTATCAATAAAGGTTTTAAAAACATTACGTAGATTATCAAATAATGATAATCTAAAATATCCTGTTTACACACGACCATTACATAATGGTTTACAATACAAATATGTTACATCGAAATCAGTTTCTTGAATGCAGTTTTTACACAATATCATACAAACATGGACTCCAAATCTTGTCCTTATTTTAGTATGCAACAGCGGAAGCTCTTAGTATTCACCTGAGAATAAACATGCTTTAAACGTCAACAAAAAATATTGGTGAGTTATAGGTTTAACCTATATATATCAAATCGCAACAATAGACCACAAGATTTCATATTTCAATACACATCCCATACATAGAGATAAAAATCATTCATATGGTGAACACCTGGTAACCGACATTAACAAGATGCATATATAAGAATATCCCCATCATTCCGGGACACCCTTCTGATATGATATAAATTTCGAAGTACTAAAGCATTCGGTACTTTGGATGGGGTTTGTTAGGCCCAATAGATCTATCTTTAGGATTCGCGTCAATTAGGGTGTCTGTTCCCTAATTCTTAGATTACCAGACTTAATAAAAAGGGGCATATTCGATTTTGATAATTCAACCATAGAATGTAGTTTCACGTACTTGTGTCTATTTTGTAAATCATTTATAAAACCTGCATGTATTCTCATCCCAAAAATATTAGATTTTAAAAGTGGGACTATAACTCACTTTCACAGATATTTCCTTCCTCAGAAATAAGACTTGGCCACGGATCGATTCACGAACCTATACAAGTATGTACATATATATCAAAGTATGATCAAAATATAATTACAACCATTTTTATTATGTTTTAAAGGTTTGAGTGTATTAAGTCAGCTGTCCTCGTTAATAACCTACAACTAGTTGTCCACAGTTAGATGTACAGAAATAAATCGATATACATTATCTTGAATCAATTCACGACCCAGTGTATACACGTCTCAGGCTAGATCACAACTCAAAGTATATATATTTTTGAAATCAACCTCAACCCTGTATAGCTAACTCCAACATTACTGCATATAGAGTGTCTATAGTTGTTCCAAATAATATATATACATGGGTCGATATGATATGTCAAAACATTTGCATACGTGTCTATGGTATCCCAAGATTACATAATATATTAGAATACATGTATAATACAATATAAGTTAGCTAGGATATGATTTGTATAGATTTGTTAAACATTTTCCGTAGCTAAAAAGATCAAAAATATTCAATCTTGTTTTACCCATAACTTCTTCATTTTAAATCCGTTTTGAGTGAATCAAATTGCTATGGTTTCATATTGAACTCTAATTTAAGAATCCAAACAGAAAAAGTATAGGTTTATAGTCAGAAATTTAAGTTACATGTCAATTACTAAAGAGGTAGTCATTTCCGTCGAAAGAACGACATCTTGATGACCATTTTGAAAAACATACTTTCACTTTGAGTTTAACAAAGATTTTTGGATATAGTTTCATGTTCATATGAAAAATCATTTTTCCAGAAGAATAATTTTTAAATCAAAGTTTATCATAGTTTTTAATTATCCAAACCAAAACAGCCCCCGGTTTCACTACGACGGCGTATATCCGATTTTATGGTGTTCATCGTATTTCCAGGTTTTAAATCATTAAGTTAGCATATCATATAGATATAGAAAATGTGTTTAGTTGATTTTAAAAGTCAAGTTAGAAGGATTAACTTTTGTTTGCTAACAAGTTTAGAATTAACTAAACTATGTTCTAGTGATTACAAGTTTAAACCTTCGAATAAGATAGCTTTATATGTATGAATCGAATGATGTTATGAACATCATTACTACCTCAAGTTTTCTGGATAAAACTACTGGAAATGAGAAAAATGGATCTAGCTTTAAAGAATCCTTGGATGGCTTGAAAGTTCTTGAAGCAGAATCATGACACGAAAACAGTTCAAGTAAGATTTTCACTCGAAATAAGATTGTTATAGTTGTAGAAATTGAATCAAAGTTTGAATATGAATATTACCTTGAATTAGAAAGATAACCTACTGTAAATAACAAATGTTCCTTGATCTTAGATGATTACTTGGAATGGATTAGAAAGCTTGGAAGTAGACTTGCAAACTTGGAAATATTCTTGATTTTTATGAAACTATACTTATGGAATTTATGAAGAACACTTAGAACTTGAAGATGGAACTTGAGAGAGATCAATTAGATGAAGAAAATTGAAGAATGAAAGTGTTTGTAGGTGTTTTTGGTCGTTGGTATATGGATTAGATATAAAGGATATGTAATTTTGTTTTCATGTAAATAAGTCATGAATGATTACTAATATTTTTGTAATTTTATGAGATATTTCATGCTAGTTGCCAAATGATGGTTCCTGTAGAGACCCGTCCTAATCCATCCGGACCAAGTCCATATCGATTATAAACGATTCACAACAGTTGATTACATCGCGAGGTACTTGACCTCTATATGATACATTTTACAAACATTGCATTCGTTTTTGAAAAGACAATCTTTCATTACATCGGAAGTTGATAATGCTAAAAACGAACATATATTTCATAGCATTATTCCTCAAGAAAGACAAGCTTTTAGTTGCAATTGTTCTATTTACAAGTAATATTCGTTTAAAATAATAAAAGGTGAAGACAAAAGACAGATTCGACGAATTGAAGACGCAAAAGACCAAAAAGCTCAAAAGTAGAAAATACAATCAAAGAGGTTCCAATTATTGATAAGAAACGTCTCGAAATTACAAGAGTACAAGATTCAAAACGCAAAGTACAAGATATTAAATTATTCGTAAAGACGTTCGAAAATCCGGAACCGGGACCAGAGTCAACTCTCAACGCTTGACGCAACGGACTAAAAATTACAAGTTAACTATGTATATAAATATAATATAATATATAATTAATTATATAAATTATATTTATATTATATTTATATAATAATCCGTCGGCAAGAAAGGCTCCAAAATGGTGTGAGCTGTAAAATCGAACTCCGCGACTTGCGGAGTTCAAAGAGGGAAAAGGCCGCGACTCGCGGAGCTCACCTGGACTCAAATCTCTATAAAAGCAAACGCAGTTTGATCGCAAAAATATCCAAAAATAAAAATTCAATCTCTCTCTATATATGTATACGTAAATATATATAATTTATATTTTAATTTTAATTTTAATTTTAAATTCTAATAATAAGGGTATGTTAGCGAATGTTGTAAGGGTGTAAGTCGAAATTCTGTCCGTGTAACGCTACGCTATTTTTAATCATTGTAATTTATGTTCAACCTTTTTAATTTAATGTCTCGTAGCTAAGTTATTATTATGCTTATTTAAAACGAAGTAATCATGATGTTGGGCTAATTACTAAAATTGGATAATTGGGCTTTGTACCATAATTGGGGTTTGGACAAAAGAACGACACTTGTGGAAATTAGACTATGGGCTATTAATGGGCTTTATATTTGTTTAACTAAATGATAGTTTGTTAATTTTAATATAAAGATTTACAATTGGACGTCCCTATAAATAACCATATACACTCAATCGGACATGATGGGCGGGATATTTATATGTACGAATAATCGTTCATTTAACCGGACACGGGAATGGATTAATAGCCACTAGAATTATTAAAACATGGGTGAAATTATGTACAAGGACACTTGGCATAATTGATAACAAAGTATTAAAACCTTGGGTTACACTCAGTCGACATCCTGGTGTAATTATTAAACAAAGTATTAAAATCTTGTTACAGTTTAAGTCCCCAATTAGTTGGAATATTTGACTTCGGGTATAAGGATAATTTGACGAGGACACTCGCACTTTATATTTATGACTGATGGACTGTTATGGACAAAAACCAGACGGACATATTAAATAATCCAGGACAAAAGACAATTAACCCATGGGCGTAAAACTAAAATCAGCACGTCAAACATCATGATTACGGAAGTTTAAATAAGCATAATTCTTTTATTTCATATTTAATTTCCTTTATTTTATATTTGATTGCACTTCTAATTATCGCACTTTTATTTATTGTTATTGTATTTAATTGCACTTTTAATTATCGTACTTTTTAATTATCGCACTTTTATTTATCGCAATTTCATTATCGTTATTTACTTTACGCTTTAAATTAAGTCTTTTATTTATTTTTAATATTTTACATTTAGTTTTAACTGCGACTAAAGTTTTTAAAATCGACAAACCGGTCATTAAACGGTAAAAACCCCCCCTTTATAATAATAATATTACTTATATATATATTTGTATTTTTATAAATTTAAACTAATATAGCGTTAAGCTTTGTGAAAAAGATTCCCTGTGGAACGAACCGGACTTACTAAAAACTACACTACTGTACGATTAGGTACACTGCCTATAAGTGTTGTAGCAAGGTTTAAGTATATCCATTCTATAAATAAACAAATATCTTGTGTAAAATTGTATCATATTTAATAGTATTTCCTTGTAAAATATAAGCTATTTTATATACACCTCGCATAACATCAAGTATTTTTGGCGCCGCTGCCGGGGAACTTAAACGCCGAAAGCGCAACGCTAATAAAAAGAAAAAAGAAAAAAATTTATTTTTAGTTTGCTAATATAAAAAAAATACGCTTTTGTAAATATACGTTTTAAATATTCAAAAATATAAAAAGAAAAACAAAAATATAAATATTTTTAAGAGTTTGTTGAATATTTAAGTTTTATAAAGTTTCTTTATTTTTATTTTATAAAAAAATTATAAGTTTTATTTAAATATTTTGTTTTTATTAAAACATAAAAAAAACCGAAAAAAATATATATATATATAAATCTAGTTTTAAGATTTTTATTTATAAAATTATAAAGTATTTTATTTCTATTTTAGTTTTTTAAGATAAGTTTTATTTAAATTATATAAATATATTAATTAAATTAAAAAAAATAATAATTACGTCGAAAAACTGAAACGAAACAGCCTGTCATCTGAAATTTCGATCCCCGCGACTCGCGGAGTTTGTTGCCAGGAATACCGCAACTCGCGGAGCCGTCTGACACGGGTTACACAGAACCCTAATTTCGCATTAATTACGTAATTATTATTATTATTATTAATTAAAAACCCTAATTAGGTTTTAATTTTTAATTAATTAAGTTTAGTTTATTTATTTAATTTGTATATTTAGTTTAATTAATTTAAATAAATTATAAAATTAACACTCTTAATAAATAAATAATATAAAAATAATATTTTTATAAAAATTGTACTTTTTACAACTTTTAGTATATTTTTATATTTTGTCCCTTTTTAATTGTTTTAACGTAATAATTGTGTTTTTCGCTAGTTTTTAGTTTTAAACATAGTTTTTGCCATAGTTATTTTTACTTCTAGATTTTTAGGCTTTGCCGTAAAATCCCTTAAGTGCCTTTTCTTTAGACTAAGATTTAAGTGCTTTAGAATTTTGCGACGCCTTTTTAAGTTTTAGTTTCTTTTTAAGTTATTTCCATTTGGGATATAGTTTTACTTGTAAGCTTTAATATTTTTAGACGTCTTTTACCTATGTATCAATTATCATTCCAATTAGTAATCTCAATTTGCGATTATAATTTTAAGTTAGTGATAGTAACAAGGTTGGGTTAGTCGAGTGTTTTTAAGTTCTATAAGTCATTTCTTTTTATTTCTTATTTTCCGACGCCTTTTATTTTTCAACCCTTTTCTTTTTCTTTTAAAACGCTCTTTTTTTTCTTTCTTATTTCTCGCAATTCTAGTTTTAGGACATAGATTTTTATTCTACTTCTTATCTAAATTTCTTAAAATTACGAAAATTTATTTTAAGTGGTTAAATTGATAGACATCAAAATTTTCTGGTTCGTAGTAATAGTTGGATTTGTACGTGGACCGGGTTATTGGAGCCAAACAGTCCTCAATTATATTGAGACCAAACGAATCCTGCCCCTCTGCTGCATCTTTTGGCTATTCGAAACGTGGGCAAAATCAGAAAAGTCTATTAATTGGATAACTTATATAATTTTTTCTTTCCTTTTAAAAACTAATAGGATATTCAGTGAATGCACCGAGCAAGACGTTCACCACCTTTTGTACGTTCACCACCTGTAACCAGATCAAGACATCTAGCAAATATTACCGCCGTTGATTTTCCTTTAGAATCGTCATCCAGTCGACCAAGTACTCCAATTCAAATTTCCGATAATCCATTTTTTGAACCCGACCTCACAATTGAGAATCCGGATAATATTCAGGGACAATTCATAGATCTTGAACCATTAAATTTTCCTCCGGAACCACCAATCATTCAAACAGAGATTGTTGAGGAACGAACCATTAAATCAGAATCCTCTAGTGATTCGGATTCAATAAATTCAATTATGGAGAATCTGGAACCTTTAAGTATGAAAGACCGAATGAGAGCTAAACGCACTGGCTAAGGTCACGCAATTACTCATCCTGACATTAATGCACCAGATTATGAAATCAAAGGACAAATTCTACATATGGTGACTAATCAATGCCAATTTAGTGGTGCGCCGAAGGAAGATCCAAATGAACATCTTCGTACCTTTAATAGGATCTGCACACTATTTAAAATAAGAGAAGTTGAAGATGAACAGATATATCTCATGTTATTTCCCTGGACTTTAAAGGGAGAAGCCAAAGATTGGTTGGAATCGTTACCTGAAGGGGCGATTGATACATGGGATGTTTTAGTTGAAAATTTTCTTAAACAATTCTTTCCTGCATCTAAAGCCGTAAGACTTCAAGGAGTTTGTTGCCTGGAATACCGCAACTCGCGGAGCCGTCTGACACGGGTTACACAGAATCCTAATTTCGCATTAATTACGTAATTATTATTATTATTATTATTAATTAAAAACCCTAATTAGGTTTTAATTTTTAATTAATTAAGTTTAGTTTATTTATTTAATTTGTATATTTAGTTTAATTAATTTAAATAAATTATAAAATTAACACTCTTAATAAATAAATAATATAAAAATAATATTTTTATAAAAATTGTACTTTTTACAAATTTTAGTATATTTTTATATTTTGTCCCTTTTTAATTGTTTTAACGTAATAATTGTGTTTTTCGCTAGTTTTTAGTTTTAAACATAGTTTTTGCCATAGTTATTTTTACTTATAGATTTTTAGGCTTTGCCGTAAAATCCCTTAAATGCCTTTTCCTTAGACTAAGATTTAAGTGCTTTAGAATTTTGCGACGCCTTTTTAAGTTTTAGTTTCTTTTTAAGTTATTTCCATTTGGGATATAGTTTTACTTGTAAGCTTTAATATTTTTAGACACCTTTTACCTATGTATCAATTATCATTCCAATTAGTAATCTCAATTTGCGATTATAATTTTAAGTTAGTGATAGTAATAAGATTGGGTTAGTCGAGTGTTTTTAAGTTCTATAAGTCATTTCTTTTTATTTCTTATTTTCCGACGCCTTTTATTTTTCAACCCTTTTCTTTTTCTTTTTCTACGCTCTTTTTTTTCTTTCTTATTTCTCGCAATTCTAGTTTTAGGACATAGATTTTTATTCTACTTCTTATCTAAATTTATTAAAATTACGAAAATTTATTTTAAGTGGTTAAATTGATAGACATCAAAATTTTCTGGTTCGTAGTAATAGTTGGATTTGTACGTGGACCGGGTTATTGGAGCCAAACAGTCTTCAATTATATTGAGACCAAACGAATCCTGCCCCTCTGCTGCATCTTTTGGCTATTCGAAACGTGGGCAAAATCAGAAAAGTCTATTAATTTTTTCTTTCCTTTTAAAAACTGATAGGATATTCAGTGAATGCACCGAGCAAGACGTTCACCACCTTTTGTACGTTCACCACCTGTAACTAGATCAAGACATCTAGAAAATATTACCGCCGTTGATTTTCCTTTAGAATCGTCATCCAGTCGACCAAGTACTCCAATTCAAATTTCCGATAATCCATTTTTTGAACCCGACCTCACAATTGAGAATCCGGATAATATTCAGGGACAATTCATAGATCCTGAACCATTAAATTTTCCTCCGGAACCACCAATCATTCAAACAGAGATTGTTGAGGAACGAACCATTAAATCAGAATCCTCTAGTGATTCGGATTCAATAAATTCAATTATGAAGAATCTGGAACCTTTAAGTATGGAAGACCGAATGAGAGCTAAACGCACTGGCTAAGGTCACACAATTACTCATCCTGACATTAATGCGCCAGATTATGAAATCAAAGGACAAATTCTACATATGGTGACTAATCAATGCCAATTTAGTGGTGCGCCGAAGGAAGATCCAAATGAACATCTTCGTACCTTTAATAGGATCTGCACACTATTTAAAATAAGAGAAGTTGAAGATGAACAGATATATCTCATGTTATTTCCCTGGACTTTAAAGGGAGAAGCCAAAGATTGGTTGGAATCGTTACCTGAAGGGGCGATTGATACATGGGATGTTTTAGTTGAAAATTTTCTTAAATAATTCTTTCCTGCATCTAAAGCCGTAAGACTTCAAGGAGAAATTGTTACGTTCACACAAAAGCCAAATGAAACTCTATATGAGGTGTGGACAAGATTTGGAAAGTTATTAAGAGGATGTCCGCAACATGGTTTAGACACCTGTCAAATAGTACAAATATTCTACCAAGGATGCGACATCACTACAAGAAAAGACATAGATATAGCAGCTGGTGGTTCTATTATGAAGAAAACAGAAACTGATGCTTATAAAATTATTGATAACACTGCTTCCCACTCACATGAGTGGCACCAAGAAAAAGATATCGTTAGATCATCTAAAGCAGCTGGAGCCGATTCTAGCCATGACTTAGATTCCATTTCCGCAAAGATAGATGCTGTCGAGAGACGAATGGAAAAGATGACTAAGGATATTCACTCAATACGAATTAGTTGTGAGCAGTGTGGAGGAACACATTTGACAAAAGATTGTCTCAGTATTGAATTAACAATGGAACAAAGAGAGAATATTTCATACATAAACCAAAGGCCTGGAAATAATTATCAGAATAATTATCAACCGCCAAGACCGATCTACAATCAAAACCAGAATTATAACAGAAATGTTCCATACAACAACTAACAAGGTCCTAGCAATCAACAAGTATCCAATAATACTTACAATCAGCAAAGACCTAATTTTCAAAACAAACCACCACAAACCGATGATAAAAAGCCGAATTTAGAAGATATGATGACGAAGCTAGTTGAAACTCAAACGTAGTTTTTCACATCTCAAAAACAAACTAATGAACAAAATGCTCAAGCATTTAGAAATCAACAAGCTTCTATTCAAAACGTGAAACAAGAAGTAAGTAACCTAGCAAGGTTAATAGGTGAAAGAAAACCGGGAAGTTTACCTAGTGATACAAATGCTAACCCCCGGAATGAAACAGCTAAAGCCATTACCACAAGAAGTGGTACAACACTTAAACCACCTGAAATACCTGTAACTTCTAATGAAGCTATTCCTACTCCACAAGAACCACAACCTGATCAAGATAAGGAAAAAGAACCGGTAGTTAAAAAGGTTAATGAAGATAACACAGCTAAGGATAAACCTTATGTTAAACCATACCAACCACTACTTCCTTACCCGAGTAAAATGAAGAAAGAGAAACTTGAAGCCGAGCAATCCAAATTCTTGGATATGTTTAAACAGATAAATGTAAATCTTCCTTTCATTGATGTGATTTCAGGAATGCCTAGATATGCTAAATTCTTGAAAGATCTAATCACAAATAGAAAGAAAATGGAAGAACTCTCGGCCGTTACTATGAATGCTAATTGTTCAGCAGTGCTGTTGAATAAGATACCAGAAAAATTATCTGATCCAGGAAGTTTCACAATTCCATGTTTTCTGGGTAGTCTTAGTTCAATAGAAGCATTGGCAGACTTAGGTGCTAGTATAAATTTAATGCCGTATTCACTAAACGCTAAACTAGACCTTGGAGAATTGAAACCAACAAGAATAAGCATACAACTAGCCGATCGATCAATAAAATATCCTAGAGGGATAATGGAGAACATGCTAGTTAAAGTTGGTACTTTAGTATTTCCAGTAGATTTTGTTGTTCTGGACATGGAAGAAGATTCTCAAGTTCCTCTAATATTAGGAAGACCATTCTTAAACACGGCTAAAGCAATGATAGACGTGTTTGGTAAGAAACTGACCCTAAGTATAGAGGATGAGAGTGTTACCTTTTCAGTTGATAGAGCAATGCAACAACCGTAATCTGCAGATGATACATGTTATTATATTCAAACTATAGATTCACATGCAGAATTGTTGGAAGAATTTCCAGAATTACAAGGAACAGGAGAATGTTCTTTAGGAGAAGGTAATGAACCAATTGATGAAGCTGAAATGTTAGCTACACTAATAGCTAATGGATATGAACCAACAACAGAAGAAATTCAAATGCTAAAAGAAGAAGAAAGATATCGATATAAATCATCGATAGAAGAACCACCGACATTAGAATTAAAGCCACTTCCAAACCATTTGGAATACGCTTATTTGCATGGTGAATCTGAATTACCTGTAATAATATCGTCTTCTCTTACTGAAAATGAGAAATCACAACTCATTTCTGTGTTGAAAGCTCATAAACCAGCCATTGCATGGAAGATTCATGATATTAAAGGAATAAGTCCTTCGTATTGCACACATAAAATCCTTATGGAAGAAGGTCATAAAACGTATGTGCAACGCCAACGAAGACTAAATCCGAATATGCAAGATGTTGTTAAAAAAGAAATAATTAAACTGCTAGATGCAGGTTTAATTTATCCAATTTCTGATAGTCCATGGGTAAGCCCGGTTCAATGCGTGCCTAAGAAGGGTGGCATGACTGTCATTACAAATGAAAAAAATGAGCTTATTCCTACTAGGACTGTAACAGGATGGCGTGTATGTATTGATTATAGAAAATTAAATGACGCCACCAGAAAAGATCACTTTCCCTTACCTTTTATTGATCAAATGTTGGAAAGATTAGCCGAAAATAGTTATTATTGTTTTCTTGATGGATTTTCCGGATATTTTCAAATTCCAATAGCACCCGAAGATCAAGAGAAAACCACGTTCACGTGCCCTTATGGTACTTTTGCTTACAAACGCATGCCATTTGGACTTTGCAACGCCCCTGCAACCTTTCAAAGGTGCATGATGGCGATTTTTCACGACATGATAGAAGAATGCATGGAAGTTTTCATGGATGACTTTTCAGTCTTCGGTGATACTTTTGAAACATGTCTAGCTAATCTTGAACGAATGCTGATTAGATGCGAACAATCAAATCTAGTTCTTAATTGGGAGAAATGCCATTTCATGGTTAAAGAAGGCATCGTTCTTGGACATAAAATTTCAAAAGAAGGAATTGAAGTGGATAGAGCTAAAATAGATGTAATTGTTAAACTTCCACATCCCACCAATGTTAGAGGAGTTAGGAGTTTTCTAGGGCATGCCGGTTTTTACTTTCATAAAAGATTTTTCTAAAATTGCCACTCCTATGAATAAACTCCTAGAAAAAGATGCTCCATTCATCTTTTCAGATGAATGTATCAAATCTTTTAATATTCTTAAAGAGAAACTCACTAATGCGCCGATCATGATAACACCAAATTGGAATCTACCGTTTGAACTAATGTGCGATGCAAGTGATTTTGCAATGGGAGCCGTTTTAGGACAAAGGATTGAAAAACGATTTCAACCTATATATTATGCTAGTAAGACGTTACAAGGAGCACAAACGAATTACACAACTACTGAAAAAGAACTCCTTGCTATTGTCTTTGCTTTTGACAAATTTCGTTCATATCTCGTTCTAGCAAAAACGGTGGTCTATACCGACCATTCTGCTCTTAGATACCTATTTTCGAAACAAGATGCCAAACCAAGATTAATCCGTTGGATCTTACTCTTACAAGAGTTTGATATTGAAATCCGAGATAAAAAAGGAGCAGAAAATCTCGCCGCTGATCATCTTTCTCGTCTTGAAAATCCCGAATTAGAAGTTCTAAATGAATCGGCCATACAAGACACTTTCCTGATGAATATCTATTGAAGATAGAATATAATGAAATTCCATGGTTTGCAGACTATGCAAACTATTTAGTATGTGGATTTCTTGAAAAAGGATTATCGTACCAAAAACGAAAGAAATTCTTCAGTGATATAAAACACTATTTCTGAGAAGATCCACATCTGTTTAAAAGTTGTCCAGATAGAATAATACGCCGATGTGTATTCGGAGATGAAGCTAGTAAAATTTTAAACCATTGTCACACAGGACCAACAGGAGGGCACTATGGGCCTCAACTAACAGCAAGAAAAGTTTATGATGCTGGATTCTATTGGCCTACAATTTACAAAGACGCACACCTTCTTTGCAAATTCTGTGATGCATGTCAAAGAGCCGGAAAAATAAGTCAACGTGATGAAATGCCAGAAAATGTCATTCAAGTATGTGAAGTATTTGACATTTGGGGTATTGACTTTATGGGTCCATTTCCAAAATCTCATAATAATCTCTATATTCTCGTAGCCATTGATTATGTATCTAAATGGGCGGAAGCACAAGCTCTCCCAACTAACGATGCACGAGTTGTAGTCAACTTTTTAAAACGTCTTTTTGCAAGGTTTGGAACACCGAAAGCTTTAATAAGTGATCGGGGTACTCATTTCTGTAATAATCAACTTGAGAAAGTTCTCAAAAGATATGGAGTAACTCATAAAATCTCCACTGCTTATCATCCACAAACAAGTGGACAAGTTAAAAATACCAACCGAGCTTTAAAACGTATTCTAGAAAAAACCGTAGGATCAAATCCGAAGGAATGGTCCATTAAATTGGAGGATGCACTCTGGGCTTTTAGAACAGCCTACAAAACTCCAATTGGTACCACACCTTTTAGACTTGTTTATGGAAAAGCATGTCATCTTCCAGTAGAAATTGAACACAAAGCATTTTGGGCTTTGAAGACATATAATCTTGATTTACATGAAGCTGGACGTCTACGGTTAAGTCAACTAAACGAATTAGAAGAATTAAGACATGAAGCATACGAAAATTCGTTAATCTATAAGGAAAGAACGAAGAAATGGCATGATAAAAGAATCAGGAGTTCAAAAGAATTCAAAGAAGGAGACAGAGTTCTTCTTTTCAATTCACGATTCAAGCTATTTCCTGGAAAATTGAAATCAAGATGGTCTGGACCATTCATAGTCAAAAGAGTTTTCCTATACAGAACGATAGAATTAATAAATTCAAATGGGATTGAATTTAAGGTTAATGGTCACAGAGTTAAACACTACATAGATAGTCCGATGGAAGTCGACAACGAAGTTAATCACAATTTTGACACCACAGCTAACTAAGTGTGGGGAGATTCAAGTCTTTTAAAGGATAATATGTATTTCTGTTAGAGTTAGATTTTCTGTTTTCATGTAGTTCTCGAAAATGGAACCCGAATGGTCTTTCCCTAGCAGACCCTAAAGAACTAGTCTTCTCCCCCCATTCTGAATTTTTATTTTTATTTAGGAAATGAAGACTTCCTGTGAACTAAACCATGGTCTAATGCTACACGCTTTGATCACTAAACGTAATAATGACACACTTCCGAGTGAAATAGTATCAGTAATCAGAGAAAGATTGGACGGAGTAAGAAAAGAATCCAGATGCGAAGATAATAAGTTACAATTTGGTAAAGGAAAATCAAAATCCGCAGCGAAAAGAAGAGCACGACACCTAGAAAGATGTCACAAATGCGGAAAATGGTCACATAGAGGTAAATGTTCAAATAATCAAACCTATTCAAACACCGAATTTGTTACTTTATGCAGAGACGGACCGTTCATATGTTTAGAAGAAAAAACACTGAATGCTCGAGGTTACGCCTTTGTAGCTATGGAAAACCAATTAAACCGACTATCTTATGAGTGGGATAGATCATATCACTAAGAATACTATCTCACAGGTAAGTCTGTACAGTTTTTATTTTTTTTTTATTTTCATTTTTAACCTTTTGATAATAAACGCTAATTTGTTCGCTATAAAGTATTAAATTGGTATTGAATAAAATTAGGTTTGGCGATCGAAATTATTGATATCATACAAAAATTTATTACATCACTGCGAAATTTAACGTTTATTCTTAAGGTATAAATATCTTTAATCAATCAACCCAAAATATTTCAAAAATTCGTCATGAGTTAAATTAGGTCATGGAACCGAAATTACTTTACCGAAAAGAGGGGCGCATATTTTTGATAATATTTGATTGATTAAAGTGGGATAAAAGCCAAAAAGATTTTTAATTTTATTTTTACTTTGTTTTTAAAATTAATATTAAAATAATATTGTAAACTTTTTAAAATCAATATACTTAAAATTGTAAATATTTGAAAAATTAATATTTTTAATATAAGTTTGCATGTATAAAAACAAAAATATAATTTAAGTTTGGTGTGAATTTATAATATTAATTTTTAATTTAAGTTTGGTGTGAATTTATAATATTAATTTTTAAATTAAGTTTGGTGTGAATTTTTAATTTTTAATTTTTAAAATATGAATTTTTAATTTTATGCATTTTAAATTTAAGTGGTGTGAATTTAAAAACAAAAATTTACTTTATTTCGCTAAGTTAAAAATATGATTTTTAAAATTCGTCGTAAGTTGAAGACTAGGTCTTTGAACCGAAATTGCTTTACCCGAGGGAGGGACGAGAACTTTTATTATCATTATTTTTAAACTTATTGACTTAAAGTATGCCAAAAACATTAAAAAAACTCAAAAATCTTAGCTTTTAAAACAATCGCTACAAAAAGACAAATTTTAAAATTTTGTCGAAGGACGGACTAGGACATCGATCCGAAACGACCTCGTCCTAAAACAAGCTTATATTTTGACTATGTATATATGTTTGCAGTTTATCTTATGTACACAACAGGGAAAAACAACGCATTTTCAAAGACAGGCATTAAGTTCAGCAAAAGCAACTAATTTTGACGACAAGATGCAAAATATATGTGAAATAACAACAAAACGGAATGAACAAATGATATGCACCATTTATCATTCAGAAAACAAACGCCAATATGTTTGGAAACTTTTGTAAAATTTAATCATTTTTCTACGCTAATCACCCTCAATAATTTAAATTGTTACTGATTTCTTGCAAATGAGGGCATTGCAAGATCTTAAGTGTGGTAAGGGGTTAAATTCTTTCAGATTTTTATCTTAAACACTTGGTTACCATTAAAAATACTAGTAAAGCAGTAGTTGTATTAGAATCTAGTGCTCTCTGATAATAAAGAACAGCCCTAGTCTTATATACTGACTACCCAATTCTAGTAAAATTTTTCAAAATTTTCAATTAAATGAACTCAAAATCATGTTTATACATATTTATGAATGATAAAACTAGGTTTTAACACCGAAATTATTGTTATCTTGGAAAGGACATAAATTGAGAAACAAACCAAAATGTTAGAATTCATTTAAAATGGAATAGAGGACAATAAAAAGGAAAATAAAAGCCAAGTGTGGGAAAAATTACCAAGTTATCTTAAACATATGTCACATATTTTTGTAACAAATAACTGAAAATACTTTTGCTTTGGACTAAACTAAACTGTTTTACCCGATGAAAGAAAAGAAGAGATGGATCTACACGATGAATCAATTCCATCATTAAAAGGAAGTAAAGTCTTCCGAAAAAGAAACGCGCTTCTTGATTTAGGTCAGGAAGTTGTCGTCCAGACCAGCTGTAGGTTGACGAAAAATCTAGAAAAGTCATCTCTAAAATCAGCAGGAAATCCACGGACCTCAGCATAAAACAGGGTCGCCAAGTGGTCAGATATATCCTAGCCATGAGAAAGATTTATCTCGTAAAATGGAGGGGCACCGTGCAAATTAGCTGGATAAGACTAATGAATCAGATCCCCAGAAAGGATAATCTCCTTAAAGATTAAAAATCAGCTTTTAAGACTGATATTACTCAATCCTTGAGATTGACCTTAAAAATTGAGAATTCAAACTCATGGAATTCAATGATATCTAAACTCGAGCTTGAACGAGAAAATATTTTGATCAAAAATTACAAACCGATTTGTTTTCTGAAAACCCATTTTCAATGCGTTCATTACCATTGAACGTAAAATCCTAGGAATTCATCTGGAATTCATTAGGTCACCTGAACCAAATCGCGTGTCAACCGTAAGAACGGTGGTTGCATAGCATGGTCAAAGACAGGACCTTGTGCCAGACCAAAAAATTATAAGGGTGAGCTTTACTATTGCTCCTACAAAGGATAGTAATTGCGTCCGACACGTTTTAGACCATAATAAAAAGCATGTCAGGGGACATTGCCTTAACAGTTGCTTGTTCAACGCTTTCCTTTACAACCGGACGGTAGTTTACCGAAAGGTAATATACGGAGCAAGTATACTGGACGTGTTGCTTTCCTAATACAAGGTTAGCAAGTGGGTGACACAAAACCATAAGTTTTGAGCCAAAATTTTCAAATCTAAAACCCACCAAACCCACAAAAATATTTTGCAAACACCGGTGAAGGGTTATTCTGGAAAACTAATCTAGGGTAAAAGCTAGATTAAAATTTTCAAAAGATCAAATGTTTTCATAAAGATCTAATTTCCTTAAAGGATCTAAATTTTATAGTCATGTGGGACTATAAACCATATTGTTACTATCATTGTTTATACCGCCGTATAGAAATCACTGATGTACAAAGTGTGAAGAATAAAGAAGTGATTCTAGTATTTCAAGACTATATTGCTTGAGGACAAGCAACGCTCAAGTGTGGGAATATTTGATAATGCTAAAAACGAACATATATTTCATAGCATTATTCCTCAAGAAAGACAAGCTTTTAGTTGCAATTGTTCTATTTACAAGTAATATTCGTTTAAAATAATAAAAGGTGAAGACAAAAGACAGATTCGACGAATTGAAGACGCAAAAGACCAAAAAGCTCAAAAGTACAAAATATAATCAAAGAGGTTCCAATTATTGATAAGAAACGTCTCGAAATTACAAGAGTACAAGATTCAAAACGCAAAGTACAAGATATTAAATTATTCGCAAAGACGTTCGAAAATTCAGAACCGGGACCAGAGTCAACTCTCAACGCTCGACGCAACGGACTAAAAATTACAAGTTAACTATGTATATAAATATAATATAATATATAATTAATTATATAAATTATATATATATTATATTTATATAATAATCCGTCGGCAAGAAAGGCTCCAAAATGGTGTGAACTGTAAAATCGAACTCCGCGAGTACTTGCGGAGTTCAAAGAGGGAAAAGGCCACGACTCGCGGAGCTCACCTGGACTCAAATCCCTATAAAAGCAAACGCAGTTTGATCGCAAAAATATCCAAAAAAAAAATTCAATCTCTCTCTATATATGTATACGTAAATATATATAATTTATATTTTAATTTTAATTTTAATTTTAATTTTAAATTCTAATAATAAGGGTATGTTAGCGAATGTTGTAAGGGTGTAAGTCAAAATTCTGTCCTTGTAACGCTACGCTATTTTTAATCATTGTAAGTTATGTTCAACCTTTTTAATTTAATGTCTCGTAGCTAAGTTATTATTATGCTTATTTAAAACGAAGTAATCATGATGTTGGGCTAATTACTAAAATCGGGTAATTGGGCTTTGTACCATAATTGGGGTTTGGACAAAAGAACGACACTTGTGGAAATTAGACTATGGGCTATTAATGGACTTTATATTTGTTTAACTAAATGATAGTTTGTTAATTTTAATATAAAGATTTACAATTGGACGTCCCTATAAATAACCATATACACTCAATCGGACACGATGGGCGGGATATTTATATGTACGAATAATCGTTTATTTAACCGGACACGGGAATGGATTAATAGCCACTAGAATTATTAAAACAGGGGTGAAATTATGTATAAGGACACTTGGCATAATTGATAACAAAGTATTAAAACCTTGGGTTACACTCAGTGGACATCCTGGTGTAATTATTAAACAAAGTATTAAAATCTTGTTACAGTTTAAGTCCCCAATTAGTTGGAATATTTGACTTCGGGTATAAGGATAATTTGACGAGGACACTCGCACTTTATATTTATGACTGATTAAATAATCCAGGACAAAGGACAATTAACCCATGGGTATAAAACTAAAATCAACACGTCAAACATCATGATTACGGAAGTTTAAATAAGCATAATTCTTTTATTTCATATTTAATTTCCTTTATTTTATATTTAATTGCACTTCTAATTATCACACTTTTATTTATTGTTATTGTATTTAATTGCACTTTTAATTATCGTACTTTTTAATTATCACACTTTTATTTATCGCAATTTCATTATCATTATTTACTTTACGCTTTAAATTAAGTCTTTTATTTATTTTTAATATTTTACATTTGGTTTTAACTGCGACTAAAGTTTTTAAAATCGACAAACCGGTCATTAAACGGTAAAAACCCCCCTTTATAATAATAATATTACTTATATATATATTTGTATTTTTATAAATTTAAACTAATATAGCGTTAAGCTTTGTGAAAAAGATTCCCTGTGGAACGAACCGAACTTACTAAAAACTACACTACTGTACGATTAGGTACACTGCCTATAAGTGTTGTAGCAAGGTTTAAGTATATCCATTCTATAAATAAATAAATATCTTGTGTAAAATTGTATCATATTTAATAGTATTTCCTTGTAAAATATAAGCTATTTTATATACACCTCGCATAACATCAGAAGTTGACGACATGCATATTATTTCATAATAAATCTAACTAAAATTGACTTAATAATAATCTTGATGAACGCAACGACTCGAATGCAACGTCTATTGAAATATGTCATGAATGACTCCAAGTAATATCTCTAAAATGAGCAAATGCACAGCGAAAGATTTCTTTCGTACCTGAGAATAAACATGCTTTCAAGTGTCAACCAAAAAGGTTGGTGAGTTTATTTGTTTATCATAAATAATCATTTTATAATTTTAATAGACCACAAGATTTCATATTCCCAATTCTCATAAATAAACGTCCCATGCATAGAGACAAAAAATATCATTCATATGGATTGAACACCTGGTAACCGACATTAACTAGATGCATATAAGAATATCCCCTATCATTCCGGGATCCTCCTTCGGACATGATATACTGAATTCGAAGTACACAAACATCCGGTACTTTGGATGGGGTTCGTTAGGCCCAATAGATCTATCTTTAGGATTCGCGTCAATTAGTAGATCGGTTTACTAATTCTTAGGTTACCAAGCAAAAGGGGCATATTCGGCCTCGATCATTCAACCATATAATGTAGTTTCGATTACTTGTGTCTATTTCATAAAACATTTATAAAAGCAGCGCATGTATTCTCAGTCCCGAAAATATATATTGCAAAAGCATTTAAAAAGGGAGCAAATGAAACTCACCTAATGTATTTTGTAGTAAAAATACATATGACTATATTGAACAAGTGCAGGGTTGGCCTCGGATTCACGAACCTATATCATTTGTATATTTATTAATATACATAGTTGTAATCGAACAATATATATTGTAACTTTATATATTATTTATTTAATTTGTATATGTATATATATGTTTGAAAATGATATATATATATATATATGTATGTATATATATATTAAAAATACCTAATTTGTTTTATATGTGCATTTATATAAAAATTGTTAATATAAGCTATTCATACTTGTGTGTAATATTATTTATGAGTATATTTTTATATACTTAATAATATGGTAATTTAAAGTTGTATTTGATTATAATGATAATATTAATAATGACATTATTTATAATAATAATTATAATAAGAATCATAGTAATAATAATAGTGACAATAATAATAATATTAATATCTTAAGATTTTAACAATTTTATGTCTATATGTACATATATATAAATACTCTGTTTATAAATTTTCATGTTCATAGCTATGTTATTCATATCCTAATCAGTATAAACTTTATAGTTATATACATATTTACTTATTCAATATCATACGATTTTTAGTTCATAAACTTTTAATACTTAACTATAATCTTAATTGTAACAATAGTCGTAATAATAATAGTAAATGATCTAATTGATAATAATTTTAATAGTAACAATAATTATAAGAATATTAATAATAGTAATGATATTATTAGTGATTATACTTATGTTAATAATAATCAAAAATTTTATGTTAAGTTTCTAAACTAATAACTAAGGCTTCTATAACATCAATTTGTAATTTTAATATCTATATCAGTATTATTAATATCATTATTCTAATATGAAAATAGAATACATGTAACTTGTTATATTTTTTTTATATCACTTGTATTATTAGATATTATTATTATTATTAAGAATTATT
The DNA here is from genome assembly GCF_046630445.1 of Rutidosis leptorrhynchoides. Lineage (NCBI taxonomy): Eukaryota > Viridiplantae > Streptophyta > Magnoliopsida > Asterales > Asteraceae > Rutidosis > Rutidosis leptorrhynchoides. The sequence continues at coordinate 483,907,815 of NC_092335.1, forward strand.
AACTGATATTATTATTAGGAACTAATACCTTTTATTATTGTTAACATTTTTATTATTACTATCATTATCATTAATATTTATCATTATTATTATTAGGATTATTATTATTAATATACTTAATACTTAATTATTTATTAATATTAGTTATAGTATACCAATTATAAAGAATCAGTTATATACAAATTGGAATCTGCTTTTGTCAAAATCACAGTGTACTAGTTTTGGTTTTTATTTACAAATTCAAATAAGATCATAGCAAACAAACAAAATCTGATAGTTATGGATTCTCTTTTTTTATATATATATTTCTGTACTAAACAAATAATAGATGTCGATCCTATCTCATATTTTCAAATTGATCGATTACTCAGTATTATTAATTAAAACCTTTTAACTCTCAACCCTCACTAACAAATATAACAGTCCAAAAATTAGAGGTAGCTGTGAATGTATTTTAAAAAAAAAACGAGCTTTTCCCCTCTGTTCTTCATGCTTTTTAGCCAAAATAGGAATTCAAGTTTTAATTCAAAATCCATAAATGCAGAGTTGATCTAAAACATGTCGTGAATGTGTGTGTATAATCTCAGTTTCCAATTTTTCATATCGAGATTGAATTTTCGAAGTCAAAGTTAATTTCAAAAAGTCAAATTCGTGTTCATCAGTAAAATTCGGTTGTTCTGTTTAAAATTGAGTTATGTTAATAATCCAGAAACATTTTATAGGTGATTTGAAACAGGTTTGGTATTATAATCTTTGGCTAAAACACTACCAAATTCAAAATCAAATCTTCCTTTGTAAACAGTCACGACGAACAGTTTGTAATTTTAATCATAATAATATTAATAATAGTAATGATATTATTAGTGATTATACTTATGTTAATGATAATCAAAATTTTTATGTTAAGTTTCTAAACTAATAACTAAGGCTTTTATAACATCAATTTGTAATTTTAATCATAATAATAATGATGATACTTATTTTAATAATAATCATTCTAATAATAATATTTAGTGATATAATGATAATAATAATACTAGTAACTAGTAATAATTTTATTAATAACGATAATAAGAATTATATTAATAATGTTAATAACTAATACTAATGAATATAGTAATAATAATAACAATCATAATAATAATAATAACAATTAATAATAATAATAATAATAATAATAATAATAATAATAATAATAATAATAATAATAATAATAATAATAATAATAAGATAAATAAGATAGACTACCTTCAAAGAAATTCGGCCTAAAAAGAAGAATACTGCCTCCCCACAGACTCGAACCCAAGACCTCTCGCTCCCCGACACATGCCTTAACCATCCATCCATCCTAAAATTTCTATTATAAAGCTCAGACTAAAAGTTTATAACCCGAGTTATATTATCATCATCTTCATCGGATTACACAGTCGACCAGGAAACCCAATCGATTTTAGGATTCAGTAGTTAACATCTAATGACTTATCTGTGATCAGTTGAAAAGAAAAATAAAATTTAACATGACAGAACCCCAACAAACTGTTCGTCGTGACTGTTTACAAAGGAAGATTTGATTTTGAATTTGGTAGTGTTTTAGCCAAAGATTATAATACCAAACCTGTTTCAAATCACCTATAAAATGTTTCTGGATTATTAACATAACTCAATTTTAAACAGAACAACCAAATTTTACTGATGAACACGAATTTGACTTTTTGAAATTAACTTTGACTTCGAAAATTCAATCTCGATATGAAAAATTGGAAACTGAGATTATACACACACATTCACGACATGTTTTAGATCAACTCTGCATTTATGGATTTTGAATTAAAACTTGAATTCCTATTTTGGCTAAAAAGCATGAAGAACAGAGGGGAAAAGCTCGTTTTTTTTAAAATACATTCACAGCTACCTCTAATTTTTGGACTGTTATATTTGTTAGTGAGGGTTGAGAGTTAAAAGGTTTTAATTAATAATACTGAGTAATCGATCAATTTGAAAATATGAGATAGGATCGACATCTATTATTTGTTTAGTACAGAAATATATATATAAAAAAAGAGAATCCATAACTATCAGATTTTGTTTGTTTGCTATGATCTTATTTGAATTTGTAAATAAAAACCAAAACTAGTACACTGTGATTTTGACAAAAGCAGATTCCAATTTGTATATAACTGATTCTTTATAATTGGTATACTATAACTAATATTAATAAATAATTAAGTATATTAATAATAATAATCCTAATAATAATAATGATAAATATTAATGATAATGATAGTAATAATAAAAATGTTAACAATAATAAAAGGTATTAGTTCCTAATAATAATATCAGTTAATAATTCTTAATAATAATAATAATATCTAATAATACAAGTGATATAAAAAAAATATAACAAGTTACATGTATTCTATTTTCATATTAGAATAATGATATTAATAATACTAATATAGATATTATTGTTAATATCAATAAAAGTAATCATAATATTATACAATATATTTCCAACTTATAATTACATTTAATATATTAATATTATAGTTTAGTAATTATATCATATTACTAATAACATATATTGAATATTTAGTATTTATATATATATTATAAATGTTATAATATAATAATTACTATTAGAGATCTTATATATATATATATATATATATATATATATATATATATATATATATATATATATATATATATATATATATATATATATATAACTTATTAATAGGAATCATATATAATTCATATATATATAATTATATAATAGTAACTTATTAATTCTATTTATTAATTTACATATTAAGTTCTAATGATTAAATTATATCTTATTATTTCCACTACTTACATTTATATATATATATATATATATATATATATATATATATATATATATATATATATATATATATATATATATATATATATATATATATATATATATATATGTATATATATGTTTATTTATAGCAATTGTTCGTGAATCGTCGGAATTGGTCAAAGGTTAAATGAATCCATGAAAATAGTTCACATGTTTTGAGATTCAACAGTACAGACTCTACTTATCATGTCGAACTTCATATAAAGATTAAGTTTAAATTTGGTCAGAAATTCCCGGGTCATCACAGTACCTACCCGTTAAAGAAATTTCGTCCCGAAATTTGAGTGAGGTCGTCATGGCTAACAATAAAAATGTTTTCATGACGAATATGGGTTGATAAATAGAGTTTTATTATTATTGAGTAATATGGATAAAATGATTCGATTAATTGAAGCGTATGAATGAAGTTATCACAAAAGATCGAGTTGAAGAAATGGAGATTTTCCATAACTTTTGACGTAGTCGCGATTGAATTTAGAAAATAAGGTGCATCTTAACTTTTGACGTAGAGGGTTGAATTCTGGAATTCAAGGGATTTTAAAGAAAATCTTCGAAATCTAAAAGATTTGATTCTTCAACGAATAAGGATATTAAGATCTCTATAATTAAATACGGTGATCTGCCTCGATTACTCTGTCTGATATTTTCATTATAAATTAAGCTCTTCCGTTCTCTTATTCACACCATTTCCTATACTTTCTTTCTTAGTCTATACATCCAAAAGATTGTGAAAATGCTTAATTCCGTGCTAATCCTTGATATTTTTCTAATTATCATTTCTGTCACCCCTTCTTTTCAATCTTCTATCAGAAGAATCTGTTTACTTCTACTATTACCTTGGGGTGATACTATTCTTAATTATACTGTGACTTTATATTGCTGTTCGTATTAATATCCATGGTTTGTAACCTTTTTGTTGTTATTGGGCTTTATATTTTCTCTTATATTTTGGAGCTCTTTGCCTTTTTATTCTCCTCTCAACCTCCGGTAAAGCGAGTAATGGTCCAGAATTCATAGGTATGAAGTTTTAGATGAACATAGTTAATGTTCTAAGAAAAAAAATCGTAATGACATGATCTTGATTTGGTAAATTATCAGAATATCCGGAAGATAGAACTATCAAGGAGACATATTCTTAATATGTTTGGAGATTGGATAGAATGTAAGAGTCGTGTAAATGGCATATGATGATGGTATGTTCTGTGAATCATCACGTTCCATTAGAAACTCAGCATGAATTAATGTAATATAATCATGTTGATCAAGTGTCATTATATTATACTAACTCATGCACCAGTTCCCAACATTACTTCAATAGCTTTCATATTTTAAGCTCGAAAGTTTACAGAATATAGAAACTAACAGTTTCTATATGATGTAACACTGATAGTACGAAGAGATTAATGATTTCAGATAAGAATAGTTATAAAAATATCTTCAGAAATGTGGAGAATATTTATAATGAAAGATACGATAATATCTCAGAATATCTAAGATCAGAGGATGATAGAAACTATTGTCTGCAAGGGTTTAGAGTAATGAGCAAGATATTCACTAAAGACCTTAGCAGACATTGAATCATTTGGATTCTTTGAAGTCAAACTTATTCTTTGTGATTTGTCCACGGCTTTCTTCATAGTTTCGCATAATCTGCTTTTCGGTACTAAATTTTCTATTGAATGTTTCCATTATAATGATACACAGGAAACACGAAGAGGTATATAATTTAGGACGAGAATATTTATGAAAATATCCTCAGAAATATCGAAGATATTGATGATGATATTTTGGAATTTCTAAGTTCGATGGTCGATAAGAAAAAAATTTCCGCAAGATTTTAACATGACTTCGGAGCAAGATATTCTCTAAAGATTTCAACAGATCCATAATTACCTGGATTCTTTGAATATAGGGTATGGTCCTTGTATTTGTCCTTGGTCTCCTTCGTGGTTAGCTCAATCCATTTTCCAGTTCCAACTTTTCTGAGCTTTTCCAACATTCTATTCTTTATCATAAAACTTCCGATGATTAAGGTCGTTTACAGTTTTTGTTGCTTCATTCAACTTTTCAAAATTCAGAGTATTAGTTCGCAGACTGGGTGCTTTTCAGAATTTCAGAATGGAAGATCATTATTCTAAGAGATAAATGTTATACATATAACTGTTGATGTAGATATGCTGTGAGTTTTCAAAGTACTGATTGCCGATTCCTCTACATTTACTGCTACCATATCTGAATCATTGGTTATCGATCTGAGGTGATTTCAAGAGAATTGTGTTTTTAGATGATTAAACGCTGACGGTAATATGGTGGGATATAAAAGGTTCCTCGGTAACAATAAAAGAGCATACATATAAATCAAGGTGATAATAAGGTTGTTTCGAACGAAAAGTCGAAGTTGATTTGCTGGAGCTGTGACAAAATTTGCTACTTTGAAAGGAATTACCAAGTTATTTTGGGTAATAATAACACTAAAGGAATTAGCACAACTATGTGTTAAACGTTTACTCAGTTTCTGAGAGTTTTTCAGATGCATAACTAAATGCATCAATCTTTTCTCCCGTAGATGAAGTGCGGTGGGTTCATCCTCTCGTTTGAGATGTTTTCAAGAATCATGAAAGATTTGAACGTAGATTGTATTTGTCAAGATACAAATGAGGTTTAAGATGAAATCAAGTGGCAAACTTGAAGAATTGTTTAGTTTCATATGTTATAGTCAATATTTTAATTCATTTTAATTGTCCAATGTTATTAGTCCACAGTCGATAGTCCACAGTTGACAATTCAATAATTCATATATAGTTTAATATATAATATTCGAATTAATTAATACGTATCGTGACCCGTATTCGTCTCAGACTCGATCACAACTCAAACTATATATATTATTGTAGAATCAACCTCAACCCTGTATAGAGAACTCGATCATTACTGCATATAGAGTGTCTATGGTGATTCCAAATAATATATATAGATGCGTCGATATGATATGTCAAAACCTTGTATACGTGTCCCGATATTTAAAGTGCGTAAAATGAATAACAGAAAATAAATGACGATAAATAAAGTGCGTAAAGTAAATAACAGAAATTAAATGACGATAAATAAAATTACGAGAATATAAATTGCGATAATTAAATTGCGGTAAATAAACATGTAACCAGTTAGCTAGGAACAGTTAGCTAGGAATAGTTATCGTGGATTCTTAACAATATTTCAATTAGTTAATTCGTTTGTTTCTAACAAATTTTATTTTGTTCACTGTTTTCTTCATTATGCCACTTGTTGGATTCTGAGAAGTCAAAATCCAAATATGAAATTGAATAAAAATGGTTATTCTGTGGTGAACGGATTCGTATATCGGTGGTTGTAAATAGGATAGTAAATGACTGTTGAATCAAATTCGAAGAATGTACAATGTAACTTATTAATATGAAATCTAAATATTCCTCGGGTAAAATATTTTCACCATTAACAGTTTGTACAAAAGAATTTTTAATTACAATCTTTATGAAAACATATATACATATATATTTTCTTCAGACGTAATCATGGATTTAATGAGTCAATGTGATATTAAACTCATCAGATTTACGGCTAAAACTAGAGTACATAATCTCTAAAACATTAAAGATTACATAATTGCCATGAAGGACGAAGATAGTTTATGTAGAACGATTCGTAGAACGATGTTTATATTCGAGGTACCGAATGAGATGTTGAAGCATGGATTGTTGATGGTACTGGTGCTATTACTGATGGTACTGTTGGTGCCAGTGGTGTTGCTGAATCTGGTAAATTTTGCACCGTATTCTCCAAATTGATTATTCGAGCGCGAAGTTCGTTGATTTCTTATATTATCCTAGGATGATTGTCGGTCGGAACGAACGGATGAATAAGGTTTAGAATTATGGATAGAATATAATCGTGTCAAGCTACTCAGGGAATGAGAGAGAAGATGGTATTACGAACAGGTTCGCCGGTAAGTGATTCAGATTTTTCGCCAAGAGGTGAATTCGATTGGTGGAAAGGATTGTCTTCTTCGTGTCTCCATTAATTTAGTAGGCTACGAACCCATCAAATGAATTGGTTGATTCATTCTAGGACACTGCTTTAGAAGCTTAGGTGAATATCCATGTCGGAATAGCTGTCGAAACAACTATCGGAATAGCTATCAGAATCTGAGGGACTCGAACTGGTTGAGGGATTCATCTCGTACGATCAGATGAAGGATTTTCGATAATAAATAGATTATAGGATGTAGATTAGTACCTTACAATACATAGTTTACATATGCATATATAATACTAAAATCCCATAAGTTACAGAGGAATCTACGGAAGCTGTCAGGCAAAGGTAACAATAACAGATACGCTAAGATATGAATTAGCAGATATGCTAAGATATGAATTTTGTCTATACACTAATCATGCAATCAATGCAATAAGATGTGTCTAGACTAAGGATGATAAGCAAGTGATTCTCTAAGAATGATAAGCAGGTAATTTTCGACACGAAATGATAAGCAAAACTTTTGACATGTAGACACGGTCGAAGTACAAACTCACTAATGCATCCTAACGACTTATCAGTTAGACACACTAATGCAGACTTGGTTCGCTAAGACCACCGCTCTGATACCAACTGTAGAGACCCGTCCTAATCCATCCGGACGAAGTCCATATCGATTATAAACGATTCACAACAGTTGATTACATCGCGAGGTACTTGACCTCTATATGATACATTTTACAAACATTGCATTCGTTTTTGAAAAGACAATCTTTCATTACATCGGAAGTTGATGACATGCATATCATTTCATAATAAATCTAACTAAAATTGACTTAATAATAATCTTGATGAACGCAATGACTCGAATGCAACGTCTATTGAAATATGTCATGAATGACTCTAAGTAATATCTCTAAAATGAGCAAATGCACAGCGGAAGATTTCTTTCGTACCTGAGAATAAACATGCTTTTAAGTGTCAACCAAAAAGGTTGGTGAGTTCATTAGTTTATCATAGATAATCATTTCATAATTTTAATAGACCACAAGATTTCATATTCCCAATTCTCATAAATAAACGTCCCATGCATAGAGACAAAAAATATCATTCATATGGATTGAACACCTGGTAACCGACATTAACTAGATGCATATAAGAATATCCCCTATCATTCCGGGATCCTCCTTCGGACATGATATACTGAATTCGAAGTACTAAAGCATCCGGTACTTTGGATGGGGTTCGTTAGGCCCAATAGATCTATCTTTAGGATTCGCGTCAATTAGTAGATCGGTTTACTAATTCTTAGGTTACCAAGCAAAAGGGGCATATTCGGCCTCGATCATTCAACCATATAATGTAGTTTCGATTACTTGTGTCTATTTCATAAAACATTTATAAAAGCAGCGCATGTATTCTCAGTCCCGAAAATATATATTGCAAAAGCATTTAAAAAGGGAGCAAATGAAACTCACCTAATGTATTTTGTAGTAAAAATACATATGACTATATTGAACAAGTGCAGGGTTGGCCTCGGATTCACGAACCTATATCATTTGTATATTTATTAATATACATAGTTATAATCGAACAATATATATTGTAACTTTATATATTGTTTATTTAATTTGTATATGTATATATATATGTTTGAAAATGATTATTATATATATATATATATATATATATATATATATATATATAAATTGTTATATATATATATATATATATATATATATATATATATATATATATATATATATATATATATATATATATATATATATATATATATATATATATATATATAAATTGTTAATATAAGCTATTCATACTTGTGTGTAATATTATTTATGAGTATATTTTTATATACTTAATAATATGGTAATTTAAAGTTGTATTTGATTATAATGCTAATATTAATAATGAAATTATTTATAATAATAATTATAATAAGAATCATAGTAATAATAATAGTGACAATAATAATAATATTAATATCTTAAGATTTTAACAATTTTATGTCTGCATGTACATATATATAAATACTCTGTTTATAAATTTTCATGTTCATAGCTATGTTATTCATATCCTAATCAGTATAAACTTTATAGTTATATACATATTTACTTATTCAATATCATACGATTTTTAGTTCATAAACTTTTAATACTTAACTATAATCTTAATTGTAACAATAATCGTAATAATAATAGTAAATGATCTGATTGATAATAATTTTAATAGTAACAATAATTATAAGGATATTAATAATAGTAATGATATTATTAGTGATTATACTTATGTTAATAATAATCAAAATTTTCATGTTAAGTTTCTAAACTAATAACTAAGGCTTCTATAGCATCAATTTGTAATTTTAATCATAATAATAATGATGATACTTATTTTAATAATAATCATTCTAATAATAATATTTAGTGATATAATGATAATAATAATACTAGTAACTAGTAATAATTTCATTTATAACGATAATAAGAATTATATTAATAATGTTAATAACTAATACTAATGAATATAGTAATAATAATAACAATAATAATAATAATAATAACAATTAATAATAATAATAATAATAATAATAATAATAATAATAATAATAATAATAAGATAAATAAGATAGACTACCTTCAAAGAAATTCGGCCTAAAAAGAAGAATACTGCCTCCCCACAGACTCGAACCCAAGACCTCTCGCTCCCCGACACATGCCTTAACCATCCATCCGTCCTAACATTTCTATTATAAAGCTCAGACTAAAAGTTTATAACCCGAGTTATATTATCATCATCTTCATCGGATTACACAGTCGACCAGGAAACCCAATCGATTTTAAGATTCAGTAGTTAACATCTAACGACTTATCTGTGATTAGTTGAAAAGAAAAGAAAAATTTAACATGACAGAACCCCAACAAACTGTTCGCCGTGACTGTTTACAAAGGAAGATTTGATTTTGAATTTGGTAGTGTTTTAGCCAAAGATTATAATACCAAACCTATTTCAAATCACCTATAAAATGTTTATGGATTATTAACATAACTCAATTTTAAACAGAACAACCGAATTTTACTGATGAACACGAATTTGACTTTTTGAAATTAACCTTGACTTCGAAAATTCAATCTCGATATTAAAAATTGGAAACTGAGATTATGCACTCACATTCACGACATGTTTTAGATCAACTCTGCATTTATGGATTTTGAATTAAAACTTGAATTCCTATTTTGGCTAAAAAGCATGAAGAACAGAGGGGAAAAGCTCGTTTTTTTTAAAAAAAAATACATTCACAGCTACCTCTAATTTTTGGACTGTTATATTTGTTAGTGAGGGTTGAGAGTTAAAAGGTTTTAATTAATAATACTGAGTAATCGATCAATTTGAAAATATGAGATATGATCGACATCTATTATTTGTTTAGTACAGAAATATATATAAAAAAAGAGAGAATCCATAACTAACGGATTTTGTTTGTTTGCTATGATCTTATTTGACTTTGTAGATAGAAACCAAAACTAGTACACTGTGATTTTGACAAAAGCAGATTCCAATTTGTATATAACTGATTCTTTATAATTGGTATACTATAACTAATATTAATAAATAATTAAGTATTAAGTATATTAATAATAATAATCCTAATAATAATAATGATAAATATTAATGATAATGATAGTAATAATAAAAATGTTAACAATAATAAAAGGTATTAGTTCCTAATAATAATATCAGTTAATAATTCTTAATAATAATAATAATATCTAATAATACAAGTGATACAAAAAAAAATATAACAAGTTACATGTATTCTATTTTCATATTAGAATAATGATATTAATAATACTGATATAGATATTAATGTTAATATCAATAAAAGTAATCATAATATTATACAATATATTTCCAACTTATAATTATATTTAATATATTAATATTATAGTTTACTAATTATATCATATTACTAATAACATATATTGAATATTTAGTATTTATATATATATTATAAATGTTATAATATAATAATTACTATTAGAGATCTTATATATATATATATATATATATATATATATATATATATATATATATATATATATATATATATACATATATATATATATATATATATAATAGTAACTTATTAATTCTATTTATTAATTTACATATTAAGTTCTAATGATTAAATTATATCTTATTATTTCCACTACTTACATTTATATTTAAATACATACATATATATATATATATATATATATATATATATATATATATATATATATATATATATATATATATATATATATATATATATATATGTGTGTGTGTGTGTGTGTGTGTGTGTTTATTTATAGTAATTGTTCGTGAATCGTCGGAATTGGTCAAAGGTTAAATGAATCCATGAAAATAGTTCACATGTTTTGAGACTCAACAGTACAGACTCTGCTTATCATGTCGAACTTCATATAAAGATTAAGTTTAAATTTGATCGGAAATTCCCGGGTCATCACAGTTCCCACATGTGTTAGGTGACTCACATGGGCTGCTAAGAGCTAATTATTGGAGTGTATATACCAATAGTACATACATCTAAAAGCTGTGTATTGTACGAGTACGAATACGGGTGCATACGAGTAGAATGGTTGATGAAACTGAACGAGGATGTAATTGTAAGCATTTTTGTTAAGTAGAAGTACTTTGATATGTGTCTTGAAGTCTTTCAAAAGTGTAAGAATACATATCAAAACACAACATGTATATACATTCTAATGGAGTCGTTAAGTCTTCGTTAGTCGTTACATGTAAGTGTTGTTTTGAAACCTTTAAGTTAACGATCTTGATAATGCTAAAAACGAACATATATTTCATAGCATTATTCCTCAAGAAAGACAAGCTTTTAGTTGCAATTGTTCTATTTACAAGTGATATTCATTTAAATAATAAAAGGTGAAGACAAAAGACAGATTCGACGAATTGAAGACGCAAACGACCAAAAAGCTCAAAAGTACATAATACAATCAAAGTAGTTCCAATTATTGATAAGAAACGTCTCGAAATTACAAGAGTACAGGATTCAAATTGCAAAGTACAAGATATTAAATTGTACGCAAGGACGTTCGAAAATCCGGAACCGGGACCAGAGTCAACTCTCAACGCTCGACGCAACGGACTAAAAATTACAAGTTAACCATGTATATAAATATAATATAATATATAATTAATTTTTAAAATTAATATATATATTATAATATATTTATAATTCGTCGGCAAACAAAGAGCCAAAGCTGGGTGAGCTGTAATTTCAAACTTCGCGACTTGCGGAGTTTGAAGAAGGAAAATGCAGTGAGTCGCGGAGTTCCCCTGGACTCAATTCCCTATAAAAGCCAACGCAGTTCGATGAGTTTTAAGATCGAAAAAAATCTCTCTTTCTCTATATGTAAACGTAATATATATATATATATATATATATATATATATATATATATGTATATGTATATATATATATATATATATATATATATATTTATATTTTAATTTTAATTTTAATTCTAATAATAAGGGTATGTTAGCGAATGTTGTAAGGGTGTAAGTCGAAATTCTGTCCGTGTAACGCTACGCTATTTTTAATCATTGTAAGTTATGTTCAACCTTTTTAATTTAATGTCTCGTAGGTAAGTTATTATTATGCTTATTTAAAACTAAGTAATCATGATGTTGGGCTAATTACTAAAATTGGGTAATTGGGCTTTGTACCATAATTGGGGTTTGGACAAAAGAACGACACTTGTGGAAATTAGACTATTGGCTATTAATGGGCTTTATATTTTTTTAACTAAATGATAATTTGTTAATGTTAATATAAAGATTTACAATTGGACGTCCCTATAAATAACCATATACACTCGATCGGATACGATGGGCAGGGTATTTATATGTACGAATAATCGTTCATTTAACCGGACACGGGAATGGATTAATAACCACTAGAATTATTAAAACAGGGGTGAAATTATGTAGAAGGACACTTGGCATAATTGATAACAAAGTATTAAAACCTTGGGTTACACGCAGTCGACATCCTGGTGTAATTATTAAACAAAGTATTAAAATCTTGTTACAGTTTAAGTCCCCAATTAGTTAGAATATTTGACTTCGGGTATAAGGATAATTTGACGAGGACACTCGCACTTTATATTTATGACTGATGGACTGTTATGGACAAAAACCAGACGGACATATTAAATAATCCAGGACAAAGGACAATTAACCCATGGGCATAAAACTAAAATCAACACGTCAAACATCATGATTACGGAAGTTTAAATAAGCATAATTATTTTATTTCATATTTAATTTCCTTTATTTTATATTTAATTTGCACTTCTAATTATCGCACTTTTATTTATTGTTATTGTATTTAATTGCACTTTTAATTATCGTACTTTTTAATTATCGCAAGTTTATTTTATCGCACTTTTATTTATCGCAATTTCATTATCGTTATTTACTTTACATTAAGTCTTGTATTTATTTTTAATTTTGGTTTTAACTGCGACTAAAGTTTTAAAATCGACAAACCGGTCATTAAACGGTAAAACCCCCCCTTTATAATAATAATATTACTTATATATATATTTGTATTTTTATAAATTTAAACTAATATAGCGTTAAGCTTTGTGAAAAAGATTCCCTGTGGAACAAACCGGACTTACTAAAAACTACACTACTGTACGATTAGGTACACTGCCTATAAGTGCTGTAGCAAGGTTTAAGTATATCCATTCTATAAATAAATAAATATCTTGTGTAAAATTGTATCGTATTTAATAGTATTTCCTAGTAAAATTATAAGCTATTTTATATACCCCTAGCGAAAACATCAAGTATTTTTGGCGCCGCTGCCGGGGACAATCTAGCTTAAAAGCTGGAAGCGCAACGCTAATAAATATATAAAAAAAAGATTTTTTTAGTTTACTTTTATAAAAAATACGCTTTTGTAAAAATACGTTTTAAATATTCGAAAACATAAAAAGAAAACAAAAATATAAATATTTTTAAGAGTTTGTTAAATATTTAAGTTTTATAAAGTTTCTTTATTTTTATTTTATAAAAATATAAGTTTTATTTAAATATTTTGTTTTTATTTAAAACATAAAATCAAAGAAAAAAATATATATATATAAATCTATTTTTAAGATTTTTATAAAATTATAGAGTATTTCTATTTTTTTTAGTTTTTAAAACATAAGTTTTTATTTAGTTTTTATAAATATTTTATTTAATTATTAAAACAGAAAATATAATTTAAAAAAAAATATAATTACGTAAAAACGCGTCGAATTTGAAACAGCCTGTCATCTGGAATCTCGAACCCCGCGACTCGCGGAGATTTTTGCCAGGTGGAACCGCGACTCGCGGAGGAACCCTGACACGGGTACACAGAACCCTAATCAGGCATTAATTACAGGTTTTTATTTTTATTATTTAAATTTAACCCTAATTAGGTTTAATTATTTTAATTAATTTAGTTTAGTTTATTTACTATTTTGTATTTTTAGTTAAATTAGTTTAATTAAAATTTAAAATTAATAGTTTTATAAAATAAATAATATAAAAATAATATTTTTATAAAAATTGTAATTTTTACAACTTTTAGTATATTTTTATATTTTGTCCCTTTTTAATTGTTTTAGCGTAATATTTGTGTTTTTCGCTCATATTTAGTTTTAAACATAGTTTTTGCCATAGTTATTTTTACTTCTAGATTTTTAGGCTTTGCCGTAAAATCCCTTAAGTGCCTTTTCTTTAGACTAAGATTTAAGTGCTTTAGAATTTTGTGACACCTTTTTAAGTTTTAGTACCTTTTTAAGATATTGCCATTTGGGATATAGTTTTTCCTATAAGCTTTAATATTTTTAGACGCCTTTTACTATGTATCAATTATCATTCCAATTAGTAATCTCAATTTGCGATTATAATTTTAAGTTAGTAATAGTAATAAGGTTGGGTTAGTCAAGTGTTTTTAAGTTTTATAGTCACTCTTTTTCAATCTTTTTTCTTTTTCGACCTTTTTCGACGCGCTCTTTTTCTTTCTTATTTCTCGCTATTCTAGTTTCAGGACATAGATTTTTATTCTACTTCTTATCTAAATTTCTTAAAATTACGAAAATTTATTTTAAGTGGTTAAATTGATAGACATCAAAATTTTCTGGTTCGTAGTAATAGTTAGATTTGTACGTGGACCGGGTTATTGGAGCTAAACAGTCCTCAATTATATTGAGACCAAACGAATCCTGCCCCTCTGCTGCATCTTTTGGCTATTCGAAACGTGGGCAAAATCAGAAAAGTCTATTGATTGGATAACTTATATAATTTTTCTTTCCTTTTAAAAACTAATAGGATATTCAGTGAATGCACCGAGCAAGACGTTCACCACCTTTTGTACGTTCACCACCTGTAACTAGATCAAGACATCTAGCTAATATTACCGCCGTTAATTTTTCTTTAGAATCGTCATCCAGTCAACCAAGTACTCCAAGTCAAATTTCCGATAATCCATTTTTTGAACCCGACCTCACAATTGAGAATCCGGAGAATATTCAGGGATGATTCATAGATCCTGAACCATTAATTTTTCCTCCGGAACCACCAATCATTCAAACAGAAATTGTTGAGGAACGAACCATTAAATCAGAATCCTCTAGTGATTTAGATTCAACAAATTCAATTATGGAAGTAACAGAACCTTTAAGTATGGAAGACCGAATGAGAGCTAAACGCACTGGCCAAGGTCACGCAATTACTCATCCAGACATTAATGCGCCAGATTATGAAATCAAAGGACAAATTCTACTTATGGTGACTAATCAATGCCAATTTAGTGGTGCGCCGAAGGAAGATCCAAACGAACATCTTCGTACCTTCAAGGAGAAATTGTTGCGTTCACACAGAAACCAAATGAAACTCTATATGAGGCGTGGACAAGATTTGGAAAGTTATTAAGAGGATGTCCGCAACATGGTTTAGACACCTGTCAAACAGTACAAATATTTTACCAAGGATGCGACATCACTACAAGAAAAGACATAGATATAGCAGCTGGTGGTTCTATTATGAAGAAAACCAAAACTGATGCTTACAAAATTATTGATAACACTGCTTCCCACTCACATGAGTGGCACCAAGAAAAAGATATCGTTAGATCATCTAAAGCAGCTAGAGCCGATTCTAGCCATGACTTAGATTCCATTTCAGCAAAGATAGATGCTGTCGAGAGATGAATGGAAAAGATGACTAAAGATATACACTCAATACGAATTAGTTGTGAGCAATGTGGAGGACCACATTTGACAAAAGATTGTCTCAGTATTGAATTAACAATGGAACAAAGAGAGAATGTTTCATATCTAAACCAAAGGCCTGGAAATAATTATCAGAATAATTATCAACCGCCAAGACCAATTTACAATCAAAATCAGAATTATAACCGAAATATTCCATACAACAACCAACAAGGTCCTAGTAATCAACAAGTATCCAATAATACTTACAATCAGCAAAGACCTAATTTTCAAAACAAACCACCACAAACCGATGATAAAAAGCCGAATTTAGAAGATATGATGACAAAGCTAGTTGAAACTCAAACGCAGTTTTTCACATCTCAAAAACAAACTAATGAACAAAATGCTCAAGCATTTAGAAATCAACAAGCTTCTATTCAAAACTTGGAACAAGAAGTAAGTAACCTAGCAAGGTTAATAGGTGAAAGAAAACCGGGAAGTTTACCTAGTGATACAAATGCTAACCCCCGGAATGAAACAGCTAAAGCCATTACCACAAGAAGTGGTACAACACTTAAACCACCTGAAATACCTGTAACTTCTGATGAAGCTATTCCTACTCCACAAGAACCACAACCTGATCAAGATAAGGAAAAAGAACCGGTAGTTGAAAAGGTTAATGAAGATAACACAGTTAAGGATAAACCTTATGTTAAACCATACCAACAACCACTTCCTTACCCAAGTAAAATGAAAAAAGAAAAACTTGAAGCCGAGCAATCCAAATTCTTGGATATGTTTAAACAAATAAATGTCAATCTTCCTTTCATTGATGTTATTTCAGGAATGCCTAGATATGCTAAATTTCTGAAAGATCTAATCACAAATAGAAAGAAAATGGAAGAACTCTCGGCTGTTACTATGAATACTAATTGTTCTGCAGTGCTGTTGAATAAGATACCAGAAAAATTATCTGATCCAGGAAGTTTCACAATTCCATATTTTCTGGGTAGTCTTAGTTCAATAGAAGCATTGGTACACTTAGGTCCTAGTATAAATTTAATGCCGTATTCACTTGTAAGACCCAAATATTTATTGTACATAATGTATTCATGGTGTACGATGCGTATATGAAGTGTACGAAGCATGTACGTGTTGCTTGCTCGAATGTCGAAGAAAACTGGACGTTGTTTGAGGTACAAAGTGTGTACGTATCTTCTCAACCCCAAATAAAGTTTGAATTGATGTTTCCAAGCCTTACCATTGGATAGAATATCTTATTACGTTTCCAACGATATTTGATTCATCGAAAACGGAGTTACGGTCGAAAAGTTATGGCCAAAACAAGTTGCTGAAACCTGTTTTGGGCTCGACCACAATTTCCAGTTATTTGGAGCGGCGCTCCACCTTCTGGCGGGGCGCGCCGATTGCTGCAGAGGCAATTTTCAGCCTTTTTAAAAGGTTTAAATGAGGGGTACTTTGGTCTTTTCAATTAGGGTCGGTTTGGGGTCATCAAAACTGATCTAGAGCTCCATTGGAGCTCATTTTCACTCATCAAACACTCTCATTTTCAAACCCTAGAGTGAGAGGAGAGTTTTAGAGAGAGAGAGCTCCAATTGGAGAAGAAGAAGGGTGTTTCGGGTCAAACCTCGGGTATTAAAGTTGTTCTACTCGTCAACGGCATCATTTTGGCGGTATTGGTAAGTTCAAACTCCGAACTTCATCTTTGTAATTTAATATTCAAGTTTAGAGTTTTGAACTAGTTAGTTATAAAACTCTTTTAGGAGGTGAAATGGGTAATTGTAACTAGTTATTGTTGATGTTGGTGGGTTTAGGATTGGATGATGATATTGTTAGTTTGTAAACTAATTTTATTGATGAAATCACTAGCTAACTTGGATTATTAGTGATTTGGGGTGTAAGTTCACAAATTGGGTGTTTTGACTAGTTTTAGGTCAAAATGGGTTTTTGTGTAAATGTTGGTCTAAAATGCGTTTAAATCCTAAAATAGGTGTATTTAGGTATTTCGGGAACGCGGGAAATGGTCTCGTTAGTTTTGGACTTTCGAGTATCGTTAAAAGTGCAAAAAGGCGTAGATTGCACTTTATGTCAATTTGGGCGGGTCGTGAGTCCAAATGGGGGATTGGTTGATCAAACCTTGTGCAAAATGTATTAGTGGGACATAATCACTATTCGATTGTGATTATGAGTGGTTCGGGTGAGATTTGACTTAGTCAAAGTTGGTCAAGTGTATATAGTCGAAATTACACTTGTGATGTGTTAAGTCGAATAGGCTTAAGTTGTAGCTTATTTGCATGTATGATTTGCGTAGGTGATATACGTGAAGTCGGTGGAAGGAGTTCAAGTTTGTGAGTTGCACTTCTTCAAGTAATCGAGGTGAGTGGAATATTTATACATGTATGTATGTGGTTTATTTACTCGTACGCGATGTGGGCCTTTGGTGCCACATCGTGAGTAGTGGGCGTTATGTCACAAGATGGTGACATATTTGTTGGTATGATGGGATGGGAACTACAAGTCGGTAGTGTCTCGACAGGTTATTCACAAGTCAGTGACACCTCATAGTGGTTCACGGGGCGGTGACCCTTAGTAGTTGGTTGGTGTTTCACAAGTCGGTGTCACCATAAGTCGGGGAAGTGATTCACGAGTCGGTGACACTTCATAGTGTTCACAAGCCGGTGACACTAGGTGGTGCTTCACAAGTCGGTGATGCCACATGGAAGTTCACAAGTCGGTGACCCATATGTATTGATGGGGGTTCACAAGTCGGTGATACCCTTGGGTGAATCACAAGTCGGTGACACCCTATAGTGTTCACAAGTCGGTGACACTTAGTGGCGCTTCACAAGTCGGTGATGTCACATGGCGTTCACAAGTCGGTGACCCATAAATATTGGTGGGTAGTTCACAAGTCGGTGACACCCTTTGATGAGTCACAATTCGGTGACAACATACGAGTGAGACTTGACGTTATTGGTCGTCTACAAGTCGGTAGTGCCATAGCGGGGAACGGTTTGTTATATTTATGCATTATTGTGATTTAGTATATTATTGTGGCGATTTATATACTAACGTTGTTGCTAGTCGTATGTTTGGTGTTGCTAGCTCGTTTATGCATTTTGTTTGCATGGTATTGTAAGTGGATGCGTGTAGGTAAATTACATATGTATATGTATAAGTATTGCATTCACTAAGCGTTAGCTTACCCTCTCGTTGTTGACTTTTTTTTATAGATTGCATGGATGCGGAGGCTCGGGTAAGCGGGGACTAGTGGACTTGCGTAGTTGCTTTAGAAGGCTTGCTTTTGGATTGATTAGGATTGAGTAGCGTAACCCCAATCGCCATGCTCGGCCTTTATTTTGTATTACAAATCATGTGGTTGAAAACTTGTATTTTCGTACGAAAGTCGTAAAACGGCCGATGTGGGCCCGGTCTCGTAAAACTTATTTTATTAATGGAACGTGTTAGTTTTTTATATATGAATATGTTGTGAATAGCGTTTTGTCTAAATACGTCGGGAAGTGGTCAAACATTTTAGCATTTCAAGACTTTTTGGACATGCCACTTTGGCGCGCCGCGCAAGTTTATGGCGCGCCGCGCCACCTGCTGAACAAAGAATTTTTTTTTATTTTGGTAAATTTCACGTGGTCGATTGTATATCGGGTTGGGTTGTTACAAGTGGTATCAGAGCATGGTCTAAGGGATTTAGGTGACTTGAGATAGGCTCCTAGACTTAGACTTTTTGTGTGGACTATTATGCTGGACTTGTAGGATTACGGGTCGGTTCGGGTTTCTAGTTGGTGCCTTTGAGAATAGGTGCTTTAACTATGTGTTGATTATGTGTTACTAATCATGTTGTGTTGTGTTGAACATCTAGCGAGATGATTGTTGTATTCATGAGTTCGGCATGGCGTGTGAGCGTAATAATGCTTCGCGACCATTATTACGGTTGCAAGCCAAGTCATGCAAGTGATGTACAACAAGTGTTGAACTAGATGGGATGTACGAACGGTGGCATATTATATGTTTGTGAACGATTGATCGTGGTGGTGTGTGTAAGTTATTCATGTTGTGTTCCTAACCGAGTTCATTTCTTAGAATGACGACAAGGAGCAAACAAGCCAACGAAGATCAAGACGAAGACATTGAGTTCACGGCTAAGGTTGAGGCCATCTTTAAACATCAAAAAGCGGAGTTTCTCGAGGATGTTAGAAAGGTTTTCCGGGAATCGGTTGATGGGCAAATAACCGATCTAATTGATGAAAGGGTGAAGGTCGCAATCGAGGAAGCGCTTGATGCTAGAAATATTTATCCCCGAGGTGAAGGGAGTGAAGGAAATGGGAGGCGGGACTTCCATTACAAAAACTTCAAGGATGCATAACCTCCTATGTTTAATGGGGTAAGGGATACGTTGAAGAGTACATGTTGGGTTTCCGACATCGAGGGGGCTTTCCGTACTAGTGAATGTCCTCCCGAGAAGAAAACGAGGTACGGTTCTAGTATGTTACGTGAAGAAGCCAAGTTGTGGTGGGATGACAAGATTCAATTGTATGGCGAGGAACAATGTATGAGCTTGTCATGGGATGAGTTCAAAAAGGAGTTCTTTGATGAATACCGAACTTCTTCCGATCTTGATAGAATCCGGGACAAGTTACACAATTTGCGACAGGGTTCGATGGACTTGGTTACTCTCAAGTCTACCTTTTTAGCAAAGACTCGTTTTTGTCCGGAGTACGTTGGTGACGATCACAAGTTGATGAAAGATTTCTACCGTACACTGAATGACGAATTTAAGGGTAAGATTAGTCGGGGAATGGCTAAGTCTTTTGAAGAGTTGTTTGAGTTGGCTCGGGGTTTCGAACCGGAGGTGTCGAAGCCAAGTGTGTCCGATGTTAGTAAACGGAAGTTCGAAGCGACGGCGTTTTCGAACAAGAAGAGTAAAAGCGCTACCGAAGGTGTCGGAAGCGTAAAGATGAGTGACACGGGTGGTTCTAAATTCGCGTGTTATAATTGTGGACAAACGAGGCATAAGTCTCGTGATTGTCCGTTGAGCAAGGTCACATGTTTTAAGTGCCGGAAGGAGGGACACCGGAAGTCGGAATGTCCCGAGTGGAATAGTGACGGGGCGCGAAAATCTGGAGATGCTTGATTCAGGTACTATTCGATTTTAGTACTATCTATGTGCGGGTGATTTGGGTAATGATTGAGTTTATCCATGTGTTGTAGTGACTAGCTAGGTCGAGTTAGTCCATTGCGGTTTGACTAACCAGGTCGGGTTAATCAATTGTTGTTAGGTGTTGACCGTGTCGGGTTGACCAAGGGTATTTGACTAACCAAGCCGGGTTACTCAAATTGTTTTTAGGGGTTTGACCGAGTCGGGTGGACCGAGATAGTTTGACTAACCGAGTCGGGTTAATCGATAAATTGTTAGGAGTGTTGACCGAGTCGGGTTGACCGAGTGCGTTTGACTAATCAAGACGGGTTAATCAATTATTGTTAGGACTTAACCAAGTCGGGTTGACCGTGTGTGTTGACTTAACCAAGTAGGGATAATCGGTTGTTGCTAGGTGTTGACCGAGGCGGGTCGACATAGTGTATTTGACTTGATCGAGTCGGGTTAATTGGGTTGGTGTTGGAGGTTTAACCAAGTCGGGGGTAACCATGGGATGATTAGAGGGTTACTTGTATTGTTCTCCATAAGGGTTAGCGTAGGATGGCATGCCGTTCGAGAGGCGCTTACGTTGATCATGTAGGTGTGCGGGAAGAGTCACGATTGTTGTCTATCTTTGGTGTGTGTAAGTAACCGTGTTAACGGTTGAGAGGATACGAGTTGGGGTGTAAGTCTTGGTGGCACCAAGCATCACCATTGTAAGTGAAAGGATTGCTAGGCTTGCTTTGCGGCCTAGGCGGATAGTGACAAGCAGGCGTCACTAGAAGGTTGTAGGCGTTGAGCCGTAATGTCCATTGGATTTGTGTGACTTCGAATAGTCAAGTGTCATATGACACCGAGGAGGGACCTGAAAGGGTCGAGTGATTGAGACTCGGTGGTAGTAATGGGAGTTGCATAACACTACGTCAGGTGCCCTCCGTATACCTGCAAGTGGAATGCTTCACTCCGGTGTTGTGATTATTTTGTACTTGGGTACCGACGAGAAAACCCGAAGGTACGAAGATGGTTTATTGTCAAGATTAGCGGGCGTCGACGTTTGACCAATTCGAAAGGTCGAGTTTCATGTATCTTTTGGTAACTCCGCTGAAGATTTTAAGTATGACCAACGTTGATACCGGGCGTGTGTGATGTAGAATGTTGAAATTTCGCAAGGTATTATCATCTTGACGGTGATAGTGTGGGGTTAAAACCCTAAGTGGGGGAGTATGTACCCGGAAAGTACGGTGGTCCCTCGGTTTGGCAGGCGTGTTTGGGTCATTTTCCGGTAGTTGCCTCGTTTTGAGAGCCAATTAGAGACGTAGAGTGTTAGTTTGGACTGTCTCATGTAGGGGCGTGTTAGTGTAGAGTGCGTTCGGGAACGAACTCTCTAGAGTATTGGCGGTGGGCGTTAGAACTCTAAGTCGTGAGTTGGAGTACGCTAAGGAAATCCTGAAGGATAGTTGTGCGATTGGAACGTTGCATGGTGGTAAGGCGTGATCGATAGGATGCAATGGCGGCATCAAAGGGGTCCGAGATTGTGTGAGAACTCGAAGACTTGAGGAAAGTGTGTTGTTTTTGTTCGCGATGAGGTTTAGATCGCGAGGACGCGATCAAATTTAAGTGGGGGAGAGTTGTAAGACCCAAATATTTATTGTACATAATGTATTCATGGTGTACGATGCGTATATGAAGTGTACGAAGCATGTACGTGTTGCTTGCTCGAATGTCGAAGAAAACTGGACGTTGTTTGAGGTACAAAGTGTGTACGTATCTTCTCAACCCCAAATAAAGTTTGAATTGATGTTTCCAAGCCGTACCATTGGATAGAATATCTTATTACGTTTCCAACGATATTTGATTCATCGAAAACGGAGTTACGGTCGAAAAGTTATGGCCAAAACAAGTTGCTGAAACCTGTTTTGGGCTCGACCACAATTTCCAGTTATTTGGAGCGGCACTCCACCTTCTGGCGCGGCGCGCCGATTGCTGCAGAGGCAATTTTCAGCCTTTTTAAAAGGTTTAAATGAGGGGTACTTTGGTCTTTTCAATTAGGGTCGGTTTGGGGTCATCAAAACTGATCTAGAGCTCCATTGGAGCTCATTTTCACTCATCAAACACTCTCATTTTCAAACCCTAGAGTGAGAGGAGAGTTTTAGAGAGAGAGAGAGCTCCAATTGGAGAAGAAGAAGGGTGTTTCGGGTCAAACCTCGGGTATTAAAGTTGTTCTACTCCCCAACGGCATCATTCTGGCGGTATTGGTAAGTTCAAACTCCGAACTTCATCTTTGTAATTTGATATTCAAGTTTAGGGTTTTGAACTAGTTAGTTATAAAACTCTTTTAGGAGGTGAAATGGGTAATTGTAACTAGTTATTGTTGATGTTGGTGGGTTTAGGATTGGATGATGAAATTGTTAGTTTGTAAACTAATTTTATTGATGAAATCACTAGCTAACTTGGATTATTAGTGATTTGGGGTGTAAGTTCACAAATTGGGTGTTTTGACTAGTTTTAGGTCAAAATGGGTTTTTGTGTAAATGTTGGTCTAAAATGCATTTAAAGCCTAAAAGAGGTGTATTTAGGTATTTCGGGAACGCGGGAAATGGTCTCGTTAGTTTTGGACTTTCGAGTATCGTTAAAAGTGCAAAAAGGCGTAGATTGCACTTTATGTCAATTTGGGTGGGTCGTGAGTCCAAATGGGGGATTGGTTGATCAAACCTTGTGCAAAATGTATTAGTGGGACATAATCACTATTCGATTGTGATTATGAGTGGTTCGGGTGAGATTTGACTTAGTCAAAGTTGGTCAAGTGTATATAGTCGAAATTACACTTGTGATGTGTTAAGTCGAATAGGCTTAAGTTGTAGCTTATTTGCATGTATGATTTGCGTAGGTGATATACGTGAAGTCGGTGGAAGGAGTTCAAGTTTGCGAGTTGAACTTCTTCAAGTAATCGAGGTGAGTGGAATATTTATACATGTATGTATGTGGTTTATTTACTCGTACGCGATGTGGGCCTTTGGTGCCACATCGTGAGTAGTGGGCGTTATGTCACAAGATGGTGACATATTTGTTGGTATGATGGGATGGGAACTACAAGTCGGTAGTGTCTCGACAGGTTATTCACAAGTCAGTGACACCTCATAGTGGTTCACGGGGCGGTGACCCTTAGTAGTTGGTTGGTGTTTCACAAGTCGGTGTCACCATAAGTCGGGGAAGTGATTCACGAGTCGGTGACACTTCATAGTGTTCACAAGCCGGTGACACTAGGTGGTGCTTCACAAGTCGGTGATGCCACATGGAAGTTCACAAGTCGGTGGCCCATATGTATTGATGGGGGTTCACAAGCCGGTGATACCCTTGGGTGATTCACAAGTCGGTGACACCCTATAGTGTTCACAAGTCGGTGACACTTAGTGGCGCTTCACAAGTCGGTGATGTCACATGGCGTTCACAAGTCGGTGACCCATAAATATTGGTGGGTAGTTCATAAGTCGGTGACACCCTTTGATGAGTCACAAGTCGGTGACAACATACGAGTGAGACTCGACGTTATTGGTCGTCTACAAGTCGGTAGTGCCATAGCGGGGAACGGTTTGTTATATTTATGCATTATTGTGATTTAGTATATTATTGTGGCGATTTATATACTAACGTTGTTGCTAGTCGTATGTTTGGTGTTGCTAGCTCGTTTATGCATTTTGTTTGCATGGTATTGTAAGTGGATGCGTGTAGGTAAATTACATATGTATATGTATAAGTATTGCATTCACTAAGCGTTAGCTTACCCTCTCGTTGTTGACTTTTTTTATAGATTGCATGGATGCGGAGGCTCGGGTAAGCGGGGACTAGTGGACTTGCGTAGTTGCTTTAGAAGGCTTGCTTTTGGATTGATTAGGATTGAGTAGCGTAACCCCAATCGCCATGCTCGGCCTTTATTTTGTATTACAAATCATATGGTTGAAAACTTGTATTTTCGTACGAAAGTCGTAAAACGGCCGATGTGGGCCCGGTCTCGTAAAACTTATTTTATTAATGGAACGTGTTAGTTTTTTATATATGAATATGTTGTGAATAGCGTTTTGTCTAAATACGTCGGGAAGTGGTCAAACATTTTAGCATTTCAAGACTTTTTGGACAGGCCACTTTGGCGCGCCGCGCAAGATTATGGCACGCCGCTCCACCTGCTGAACAAAGAATTTTTTTTTATTTTGGTAAATTTCACGTGGTCGATTGTATATCGGGTTGGGTTGTTACATCACTATACGCTAAACTAGACCTTGGAGAATTGAAACCAACAAGAATAAGTATACAACTAGCCGATCGATCAATAAAATATCCTAGAGGGATAATGGAGAACGTGCTAGTTAAAGTTGGTACTTTAGTATTTCCAGTAGATTTTGTTGTTCTGGACATGGAAGAAGATTCTCAAGTTCCTCTCATATTAGGAAGACCATTCTTAAACACGGCTAAAGCAATGATAGACGTGTTTAGTAAGAAATTGACCCTAAGTATAGAGGACGAGAGTGTTACCTTTTCTGTTGATAGAGCAATGCAACAACCGCAATCTGCAGATGATACATGTTATTATATTCAAACTATAGATTCACATGCAGAATTGTAAGAAGAATTTCCAGAATTACAAGGAACAGGAGAATGTTCTTTAGGAGAAGGAACTGAACCAATTGATGAAGCTGAAATGTTAGCTACACTTATAGCTAATGGATATGAACCAACAACAGAAGAAATTCAAATGCTAAAAGAAGAAGACAGATATCGATATAAATCATCGATAGAAGAACCACCGAAATTAGAGTTAAAGCCACTTCCAAACCATTTGGAATACGCTTATTTACATGGTGAATCTGAATTACCTGTAATAATATCGTCTTCTCTTACTGAAAATGAGAAATCACAACTCATTTCTGTGTTGAAAGCTCATAAACCAGCCATTGCATGGAAGATTCATGATATAAAAGGAATAAGTCCTTCGTATTGCACACATAAAATCCTTATGGAAGAAGGTCATAAAAAGTATGTGCAACACCAACGAAGACTAAATCCTAATATGCAAGATGTTGTTAAAAAAGAGATTATTAAACTGCTAGATGCAGGTTTAATTTATCCAATTTCTGATAGTCCATGGGTAAGCCCAGTTCAATGCGTGCCTAAGAAGGGTGGCATGACTGTCATCACAAATGAGAAAAATGAGCTTATTCCTACTAGGACTGTAACAGGATGGCGTGTATGTATTGATTATAGAAAATTAAATGACGCCACCAGAAAAGATCACTTTCCCTTACCTTTTATTGATCAAATATTGGAAAGATTAGCCGGAAACAGTTACTATTGTTTTCTTGATGGATTTTTCGGATATTTCCAAATTCCAATAGCACCCGAAGATAAAGAGAAAACCACATTCACGTGCCCTTATGGTACTTTTGCTTACAAACGCATGCCATTTGGACTTTGCAACGCCCCTGCAACCTTTCAAAGGTGCATGATGGCGATTTTTCACGACATGATAGAAGAATGCATGGAAGTTTTCATGGATGACTTTTCAGTCTTCGGTGATACTTTTGAATCATGTCTAGTTAATTTGGAATTAATGCTTATTAGATGCGAACAATCAAATCTAGTACTTAATTGGGAGAAATGCCATTTCATGGTTAAAAAAGGCATCGTTCTTGGACATAAAATTTCAAAAGAAGGAATAGAAGTGGAAAGAGCTAAAGTAGATGTAATTGCTAAACTTCCACATCCCACCAATGTTAGAGGAGTTAGGAGTTTTCTAGGGCATGCCGGTTTTTACCGACATTTCATAAAAGATTTTTCTAAAATTGCCACTCCTATGAATAAACTCCTAGAAAAGGATGCTCCGTTCATCTTTTCAGATGAATGCATTAAATCTTTTAATATTCTTAAAGAGAAACTCACTAATGCGCCAATCATGATAACACCAAATTGGAATCTGCCATTCGAACTAATGTGCGATGCAAGTGATTTTGCAATGGGAGCCGTTTTAGGACAAAGGATTGAAAAACGATTTCAACCTATATATTATGCTAGTAAGACATTACAAGGAGCACAAACAAATTACACAACTACTGAAAAAGAACTCCTTGCTATTGTCTTTGCTTTTGACAAATTTCGTTCATATCTCGTTCTAGCAAAAACGGTGGTCTATACCGACCATTCTGCTCTTAGATACCTATTTTTGAAATAAGATGCCAAACCAAGATTAATCCGTTGGATCTTACTCTTACAAGAGTTCGATATTGAAATCCGAGATAAAAGAGGAGCAGAAAATCTCGCCGCTGATCATCTTTCTCGTCTTGAAAATCCCGAATTAGAAGTTCTAAATGAATCGGCCATACAAGACAACTTTCCTGATGAATATCTATTGAAGATAGATTATAATGAAATTCTATGGTTTGCAGACTATGCAAACTACTTAGTATGTGGATTCCTTGAAAAAGGATTATCGTACCAAAAACGAAAGAAATTCTTCAGTGATATAAAACACTATTTCTGGGAAGATCCACATTTGTTTAAAAGTTGTCCAGATGGAATAATACGCCGATGTGTATTCGGAGATGAAGCTAGTAAAATTTTAAACCATTGTCACACAGGATCAACAGGAGGGCATTATGGGCCTCAACTAACGGCAAGAAAAGTTTATGATGCTGTATTCTATTGGCCTACAATTTACAAAGACGCACACCTTCTTTGCAAATCCTGTGATGCTTTTCAAAGGGCCGGAAAAATAACTCAACGTGATGAAATGCCACAAAATGTCATTCAAGTATGTGAAGTATTTGACATTTGGGGTATTGACTTTATGGGTCCATTTTCAAAATCTCATAATAATCTCTATATTCTCGTAGCCATTGATTATGTATTTAAATGGGCGGAAACACAAGCTCTCCCAACTAACGATGCACGAGTTGTAGTCAACTTTTTAAAACGTCTTTTTGCAAGGTTTGGAACACCGAAAGCTTTAATAAGTGATCGGGGAACTCATTTTTGTAATAATCAACTTGAGAAAGTTCTTAAAAGATATAGAGTAACTCATAAAATCTCCACTGCATATCATCCACAAACAAGTGGACAAGTTGAAAATACCAACCGAGCTTTAAAACGTATTCTAGAGAAAACCGTAGGATCAAATACGAAGGAATGGTCCATTAAGTTGGAGGATGCACTCTGGGCTTTTAGAACAGCCTACAAAACTCCAATTGGATCCACACCTTTTAGACTCATTTACGGAAAAAGCATGTCATCTTCCAGTAGAAATTGAACACAAAGCATTTTGGGCTTTGAAGACATGTAATCTTGATTTACATGAAGCTGGACGTCTACGGTTAAGTCAATTAAACGAATTAGAAGAATTAAGACAAGAAGCATACGAAAATTCGTTAATTTATAAGGAAAGAACGAAGAAATGGCATGACAAAAGAATCAGAAGTTCAAAAGAATTTAAAGAAGGAGACAGAGTTCTTCTTTTCAATTCACGATTCAAGCTATTTCCTGGAAAATTGAAATCAAGATGGTCTAGACCATTCATAGTCAAAAGAGTTTTCCCATACGGAACGATAGAATTAATAAATTCAAATGGAATTGAATTTAAAGTTAATGGTCACAGAGTTAAACACTACATAGATAGTCTGATGGAAGTCAACAACGAAGTTAATCACAATTTCGATACCACAGCTAACTAAGTGTGGGGAGAATCAAGTCTTTAAAGGATATTATGTATTTCTGTTAGAGTTAGATTGTCTGTTTTCGTGTAGTTCTCAAAAATGGAACCCGAATGGTCTTTCCCTAGCAGACCCTAAAGAACTAGTCTTCTCCCCCCATTCTGAATTTTTATTTTTTTTAGGTTTTTACGAAATGAAGACTTCCTGTGAACTAAACCATGGTCTAATGCTACACGCTTTGATCACTAAACGTAATAATGACACACTTCCGAGTGAAATAGTATCAGTAATCAGAGAAAGATTAGACGGAGTAAGAAAAGAATCCAGATGCGAAGATAATAAGTTACAATTTGGTAAAGGAAAATCAAAATCCGCAGCGAAAAGAAGAGCACGACACCTAGAAAGATGTCACAAATGCGGAAAATGGTCACATGGAGGTAAATGTTCAAATAATCAAACCTATTCAAACACCGAATTTGTTACTTTATGAATGGGATATATCATATCACTAAGAATACTATCTCACAGGTAAGTCTGTACAGTTTTTTTTTTTCATTTTTAACCTTTTGATAATAAACGCTAATTTGTTCACTATAAAGTATTAAATTGGTATTCGATGAAATTAGGTTTGGCGACCGAAATTATTGATATCATTTAAAAATTTATTACATCACTGCGAAATTTAACGTTTATTCTTAAGGTATAAATATCTTTAATCAATCAAACCAAAATATTTCAAAAATTCGTCATGAGTTAAATTAGGTCATGGAACCGAAATTACTTTACCGAAAAGAGGGGAGCATATTTTTGATAATATTTGATTGATTAAAGTGGGATAAAAGACCAAAAAGATTTTTAATTTTATTTTTACCATGTTTTTAAAATTAATATATAAATCTTAAATTAATATTGTAAACTTTTTAAATTAATATATTTAAAATTGTAAAAATTTAAACAATTGATATTTTTAAGTTTGTATGTATAAAAACAAAAATATAATATAAGTTTAGTGTGAATTTTTAATATTATGCATTTTTAATTAAGTTTGGTGTAAATTTTTAATTTTATGCATTTTTAAATTTAAGTTGTGTGAATTTAAAAACAAAAATTTACTTTATTTCGTTAAGTTAAAAATATGATTTTTAAAATTCGTCGTAAGTTGAAGACTAGGTCTTTGAACCGAAATTGCTTTACCCGAGGGAGGGACGAGAACTTTTATTATCATTATTTTTAATCTTATTGAACTAAAGTATGCCAAAAACATTAAAAAACCAAAAATCTAAGCTTTTAAAACAATCGCTTGAAAAAGACAAATTTTAAAATTTTGTCGAGGGACGGACTAGGACATCGATCCGAAACGACCTCGTCCTAAAACAAAGGAAAACAAAATTTTAAATTTATTTTATATTTGTTTTATAAGTTAAGGTTTATTTAAAAAAAAAAAAAACACCGCGACTCGCGGTATTTGAAACTGCCAAACGCCGCGACTCGCGGAGAGACCAAAACCCAGAAAAAAATAAAACGAGCTAAACAGCTCAGTTGCACACACCCACCCACTCCAAACTGCGCAAACACCCGAAAAACACACACCAAATTCGCAATTTTTGACCGTTTATCATCAAATCTTTTACTAAAATCATGTTGAGAAGGATGTTATCAAGGAATTACTCAAGAAAAACGGTAAATTTCTATACCTAAACACCATTTAATCAGAAAATTAGTGTTCTTGAGCAATTGTTTATCCAATTCGAGTTTGATGCTTTTTAGTGTAATTATGCTTAAATTGCTTATGTATTGTGCTTGTATAACCTAGATTGATGCTATTTAACATGAATAGAAGCCTTAAACTTCAAATTTTGAGTAATCTAGGGTTTGTGTTCTTGAACAATTTGGGGCTTTTTGATATAAACAGATTATGGCCGATTTTTGTCATGAATTGTTGCTAAATTAAGTAGTGTAACATGTTTAGGTAGTTAAATGATCCAAACTTTGAGCCTAAACATGATTTTGAGAATTAAAGTGGACTTTTTCAAGTCTAAAATTCATGAACTTGATTTTTGAGAAATAATGCCATTTGAAACTTGTTTAGTTGCTAGTAATGATTATTTTGACATGTTATTTGAGTTGAATACTTATGATCTTAACGAACATTCTCGTATATGCTTATTTGAAAAAGTGTAGATTTGATAAAAATATGAAAATGAGCTTAAGTTTGATATAAATTGAACATGTCATTGTAATTATTTTGATTGATGATTTTGCTGACACTAATGCATATTTGGATGCAAAAAAATTGTGTTTGATGTGTTTTGCAGACTGAAAGGGGTGAATCTTCATCCCAAGCTCGCAATGCTCCTGCTGAGAATGCGGAACAACATGAGGTGGATAACTACTACAAACAAGATATACCTCATCCAGTTATGACATTTTCTGATATACACTTGGAAGAGTTGCACCCGAACTTGAGATTTGACAGACGTTGGATAGATTATCCAAAATACCAAAGAGGCTTGCACACTCTTCATTCTAAAGCTGTTGAAGTACCTAGGGTAATAGAATGGAGACCATTAGAAGCTGTAGAATTGGCCGGGCCAATTAGGGAATTACTTACGCAGAGGTATGGTAATTCTACTTTTAACGATTGGGTAAGTTTATTCAACATGCGCAGACCTGTATATAAAGTATGGTGTGAAGAATTGTTGTGTAGTATAGAAATAAATGATCGGGTAGCTAGTTTAACCGATCGATCTTTTATTAGATTTTTGTTAGGAGGTTCGATGCGCCACATGTCTTTACTAGACATGGCTCAGGCCTTACATATATATACGCCTGAGGAGTTAGCATCTGCCGATTGTAGAGGGTTGATATTAAATGGTAGAAAGATTGATGAAAATTTTGATACGCATGGTGTATGGAGTCAAATGACTAGCCATCGCCGATTTAAAGGGGGAAATTACTCTTATTTGAATATAGATAGAGCAGAGTTAAGAGTAATTCATAGGTTTTTAGCTAATTCGATTACACAAAGAGGTAAGAATAAGGAAAAGGTAAATGAACAGGATTTGTTTTACCATATGTGTATTCGAGACCCACAAAGCGCTGTAAGTATACCGTATTATGTGGGTTATTATTTATCAGCTATGGTTAGGGGGATGAGACCGCACAGTATAATAGGAGGTGGTATATTTATTACACTAATTGCTGAGTATCTCAATGTGGATATAAGTCGGGGGGATTATTAGTAGAAGAACCAGAACCCCGCGATACAATAGGTTTAAATGTATACCATGGTGCGAAGGTTTTGAAGAGGCGAAATAACGCTGCAGTACAATACCATGGTAGACATCCACAGGTTGAGAGAAACCAACAGCCAGGTAATGTGGGAGGGGAAATGAAATGACAGAAATGCAAAGGTTTATAGCTTCACAAGAGTATGAAAATGCTAGACATCGAGCATTTGAAGATTGGAAAGTTCATCAAAACCAAATCATAGCTCATTGCCAACATGTAGGTAGAAACTATATTCCTACTCCATCGCCCGTATTTCCTCCCTGGTCTATAGAGATCCAACCACCGTATCCTACGTATAACCTAGCCGAAGCATTTTATAACACATATGGTTATGCATGGAACCCCTACTGGTATCAGTATCATCCCTAGTTTACTTAGTTTTATTTATTTTATAATTTGTAATGTTGATACATTTAATACTTATGTTAATATTGTAATAGTTTTTATAATTTTCTAACTTTTATTATTAAATTTTAATAATTTTTAAATGTGGGGTAATATACCAAACTTCAAAAATATGTATATATGTTTGTAGTTTATCTTATGTACACAACAGGGTAAAACAACGCATTTTCAAAGACTGGCATTAAGTTCAGCAAAAGCAACTAATTTTGACGACAAGATGCAAAATATATGTGAAATAACAACAAGACAGAATGAACAAATGATATGCACCATTTATCATTCAGAAAACAAACGCCAATATGTTTGGAAACTTTGGTAAAATTTAATCATTTCTACGCTAATCACCCTCAATAATTTAAATTGTTACTGATTTCTTGCAAATGAGGGCATTGCAAGATCTTAAGTGTGGGAAGGGGTTAAATTCTTTCGGATTTTTAAAATTTTTAACTTAAAACACTTGGTTACCATTAGAAATACTAGTAAAGTAGTAGTTGTATTAGAATCTAGTGCTCTCTGATAATAAAGAACAGCCCTAGTCTTATATACTGACTACCAAATTCTAGTAAAATTTTTCAAAATTTTCAATTAAATAAACTCAAAATCATGTTTATACATATTTATGAACGATAAAACTAGGTGTTAACACCGAAATTATTGTTACCTCGGAAAGGACATAAATTGAGAAACAAGCCAAAATGTTAAAATTCATTTAAAATGGAATAGAGGACAATAAAAAGGAAAATAAAAGCCAAGTGTGGGAAAAATTACCAAGTTATCTTAAACATATGTCACATATTTCTGTAACAAATAATTGAAGATACTTTTGCTTTGGACTAAACTAAACTGTTTTACCCGATGAAAGAAAAGAAGAGATGGATCTACACGATGAATCAATTCCATCGTTAAAAGGTAGTAAAGTCTTTCGAAAAAGAAACGCGCTTCTTAATTTAGGTCATGAAGTTGTCGTCCAGACCAGCTGTAGATTGACGAAAAATCTAGAAAAGTCATCACTAAAATCAGCAGGAAATCCACGGACCTCAGCATCAAACAGGGTCGCCAAGTGGTCAGATTTATCCTAACCATGAGAAGGATTTATCTCGTACAATGGGGGGCACCGTGCAAATTAGCTTGATAAGACTAATGAATCAGATCCCCAGAAAGGATAATCTCCTTAAAGATCAAAAATCAGCTTTTAAGACTGATATTACTCAATCCTTGAGATTGACCTTAAAGATTGAGAATTCAAACTCATGGAATTCAATGATATCTAAACTCGAGCTTGAACGAGAAAATATTTTGATCAAATTATAAACCGATTTGTTTTCTGAAAACCCATTTTCAATGCATTCATTACCTTTGAACGTAAAATCCTAGGAATTCACCTGGAATTCATTAGGTCACCTGAACCAAATCGGGTGTCAACCGTAAGAACGATGGTTACATAGCATGGTCAAAGATAGGACCTTGTGCCAGACCAAAAAATTATAAGGGTGAGCTTTACTATTGCTCCTACCAAAGATAGTAATTGCGTCCGACACGTTATAAACCATAATTAAAAGCATGTCAGGGGACAATGCCTTAACAGTTGCTTGTTCAACGCTTTCCTTTACAACCGGACGGTAGTTTACCAAAAGGTAATATTCGGAGCAAGTATACTGGACGTGTTGCGTTCCTAATAAAAGGTTAGCAAGTGGGTGACACAAAACCGCAAGTTTTGAGCTAAAATTTTCAAATATGAAACCCACCAAACCCACAAAAATAATTTGCAAACACCGGTGAAGGGTTATTCTGAAAAACTTATCTAGGGTAAAAGCTAGATTTAATTTTCAAAAGATCAAATGTTTTCATAAAGATCCAATTTCCTTAATGGATCTAAATTTTTATAGTCATGTGGGACTGTAAACCATATCGTTACTACCATTGTTTATACCGCCGTATAGAAATCACTGATGTACAAAGTGTGAAGAATAAAGAAGTGATTCTAGTATTTCAAGACTATATTGCTTGAGGACAAGCAACGCTCAAGTGTGGAAATATTTGATAATTCTAAAAACGAACATATATTTCATAGCATTATTCCTCAAGAAAGACAAGCTTTTAGTTGCAATTGTTCTATTTACAAGTGATATTCGTTTAAATAATAAAAGGTGAAGACAAAAGGCAGATTCGACGAATTGAAGACGCAAATGACCAAAAAGCTCAAAAGTACATAATACAATCAAAGTGGTTCCAATTATTGATAAGAAACGTCTCGAAATTACAAGAGTACAAGATTCAAATCGCAAAGTACAAGATATTAAATTGTACGCAAAGACGTTCGAAAATCCGGAACCGGGACCAGAGTCAACTCTCAACGCTCGACGCAACGGACTAAAAATTACAAGTTAACCATGTATATAAATATAATATAATATATAATTAATTCTTAAAATTAATATATATTATAATATATTTATAATTCGTCGGCAAACAAAGAGCCAAAGCTGGGTGAGCTGTAATTTCAAACTCCGCGACTTGCGGAGTTTAAAGAAGGAAAATGCCGCGAGTCGCGGAGTTCCCCTGGACTCAATTCCCTATAAAAGCCAACGCAGTTCGACGAGTTTTAAGATCGATAAAAATCTCTCTTTCTCTATATGTAAACGTAATATATATATATATATATATATATATATATATATATATATATATATATATATATATATATATATATATATTTTAATTTTAATTTTAATTTTAATTTTAATTCTAATAATAAGGGTATGTTAGCGAATGTTGTAAGGGTGTAAGTCGAAATTCTGTCCGTGTAACGCTACGCTATTTTTAATCATTGTAAGTTATGTTCAACCTTTTTAATTTAATGTCTCGTAGCTAAGTTATTATTATGCTTATTTAAAACGAAGTAATCATGATGTTGGGCTAATTACTAAAATTGGGTAATTGGGCTTTGTACCATAATTGGGGTTTGGACAAAAGAACGACACTTATGGAAATTAGACTATTGGCTATTAATGGGCTTTATATTTGTTTAACTAAATGATAATTTGTTAATGTTAATATAAAGATTTACAATTGGACGTCCCTATAAATAACCATATACACTCGATCGGATACGATGGGCAGGGTATTTATATGTACGAATAATCGTTCATTTAACCGGACACGGGAATGGATTAATAACCACTAGAATTATTAAAACAGGGGTGAAATTATGTACAAGGACACTTGGCATAATTGATAACAAAGTATTAAAACCTTGGGTTACACGCAGTCGACATCCTGGTGTAATTATTAAACAAAGTATTAAAATCTTGTTACAGTTTAAGTCCCCAATTAGTTGGAATATTTGACTTCGGGTATAAGGATAATTTGACGAGGACACTCGCACTTTATATTTATGACTGATGAACTGTTATGGACAAAAACTAGACAGACATATTAAATAATCCAGGACAAAGGACAATTAACCCATGGGCATAAAACTAAAATCAACACGTCAAACATCATGATTACGGAAGTTTAAATAAGCATAATTATTTTATTTCATATTTAATTTCCTTTATTTTATATTTAATTGCACTTCTAATTATCGCACTTTTATTTATTGTTATTGTATTTAATTGCACTTTTAATTATCGTACTTTTTAATTATCGCAAGTTTATTTTATCGCACTTTTATTTATCGCAATTTCATTATCGTTATTTACTTTACATTAAGTCTTGTACTTATTTTTAATTTTGGTTTTAACTGCGACTAAAGTTTTAAAATAGACAAACCGGTCATTAAACGGTAAAAACCCCCCTTTATAATAATAATATTACTTATATATATATATATTTGTATTTTTATAAATTTAAACTAATATAGCGTTAAGCTTTGTTTAAAGACTTTCCCTGTGGAACGAACCGGACTTACTAAAAACTACACTACTGTACGATTAGGTACACTGCCTATAAGTGTTGTAGCAAGGTTTAAGTATATCCATTCTATAAATAAATAAATATCTTGTGTAAAATTGTATCGTATTTAATAGTATTTCCTAGTAAAATTATAAGCTATTTTATATACCCCTAGCGAAAACATCAGATCTCAATTAATGTTGTTAACCCAATGTTTATTATATCAAATGAGATGTTAAATTATTATGTTATCATGATATTATGATGTATGAATATCTCTTAATATGATATATACATTAAAATATCGTTAAAACGATAATCGTTACATATAAGTCTCGTTTTGTAATTCTTGAGTTAGTAGTCTTGTTTTTACATATGTAGTTCATTGTTAACACACTTAATGATATATTTAAATATCATTTTATCATGTTAAATATAGTGTATCAATATCTTAGTATGATACATATGTATTTAGTAGACGTTATCATAACGATAATCGTTATATATATCATTTCGAGTTTCTTAACTTAGTAATCTCATTTCTTATGTATATCACACATTGTTAATATACTTAGTGAGACACTTACTTATCATAATCTCATGTCAACCATATATATATGTCTATATATACCACAACATGTAGTTTTTACAAATTTGTAACGTTCGTGAATCCCCGGTCAACTTGGGTGATCAATTGTCTATATGAAACTTATTTCATTTAATCAAGTCTTAACAAGTTTGATTGCTTAACACGTTGGAAACATTTAGTCATGTAAATATCAATCTCAATTAATATATATAAACATGGAAAAGTTCGGGTCACTACAAGTGACGACCCCATCAAAACACTTAACGGATCCGTCAGTTGGTCCCATAGCTTGATCGGACTTAAATGAATTAAATAAACAAAGTTGCATTATTTTATTTCAAAAGTTTCCCAAATAGGAAACAAACCAAAATATGTAGTTTCAAAACAACCAACCATAATAATGAACCAAAAGTTGACAAAAAACCTTGCCAACAAACCCACAAGTTTAAATTATCCAAAAATAGAATGGAAGCTTAAGTTTCATAAGTTGTTTCATAAAATCTGCCCAAATGCATGCAGACTCTTCTAAATACAGCGGAAGCATCACAAAACTCAAGTACCTGTGAAAACATGCAAGTAAACTGTCAACACAAAGGTTGAGTGAATTATAGGTTTAAATAATAAGTAAACTTTAGACCACAAGATTTAAAAATGTTAGAAAATATTAAACATTATTCCATTATCAATGAGCCACCTGGTAACCACTTAACCCTTTATTTACCCTTGCCAAACACAATAAAAATATACACTTGGAAAGTGTATCTACAACAAATTACGAAGTACTAAACATTCCGATTATAAACTGCTAGCGCGACTAGCTCTAAATGGGGTTGTCAAACCCGATAGATCTATCCGTAGGATTCGCGTTCACCGGTAGAAACCAATGATTACAGTTACCAGACTATGGAATATTTTTGTCCAACTCACAATGAATAATTAAATTTAACTGTTACTTGTGTCTAAACGTAAATAAAAATGCATGTAATCACATCCCAAAAATATACTTTGAAAAGTATGTAAAAACGGGACTATAACTCACCTTAAAAGCAACTGAAGAAACCACACAAACAAGCGAACATCAAATAGAGTAAAGTGATCAGGAATGATCACAACGCCGACCTATAAATAAAGCAGGTCGATATAAATAACTAACTTAGGTCAAGTCTTAGTATGATAGCTATTGTGCATGTTGCAAGTAGACATAGAACAATACTCGGCAAGCATCGGTTTGACTGGAACATCGTACGGACACATACTTTCTATTTATAGAAAGTTTCTATTTTTAGCAGGTTTCCATTTTTGGAAAGTTTCTATTTTAGGAAAGTTTCTATTTTTGAAAAGTTTCTATTTTTGGAAAGTTTCTATTTTTGGAAAGTTTCCAAATTTAGAAAGTTCTATTTTTAGAAAGTTTTTAAGTTAGGAAAGTTTCCTTATTTAGAAAGTCAACAAAAGTCAACTGAAAGTCAAAGTCAACCGAAAGTCAACTCAAAAGTTAACCTTGGTCAAACATAGTCAACGTTAATTTGAAAAGTGTGAATTATAATAATAACATAAGTTATAATGTTTATTAAAGTTAAAAGTGTATAATTAAGTCATAACATAAGTTTAATTAAATAAAATGAATTATTAAAGTTAATATAAGTTGAAGTGATATAATTAATATATCATAAGTATTTAATTAATTAATTAAATATTAATCATAATATAAGTATTATTAATTAATAATAAATTTTTAAATCATATCATAAGTATTATTAATTAATAATGAATTATTAACCATATCATAAGTTTCTAATTATAATTATTAAATCATAAGTATTTAATAATTAAATCATAATTAAATAATTAAGTCTTATAATAATTAAATAATTATTTAATCTTTATTATAAGTCTTATAATAATATTCTCATAAAATAAATTTAATACTTATCATAAGTATTTTCCAATAATAATAAAAGTATTATTAACCGTAAGTTAAATTAAAATGTTAATTAAATCATAAATAATAATTAAATGATATAATAAATATTTATATCATAAGTCTTAAATAATAATAATTACTTCTTTTATCATAAGTAATTAATTAATAATGAAATTCATTATTTTTATCATAAGTTTTAGAATTAATCATAAGTTTTAATTCAAAAGTTCCTCGGGTCGTATCTTGAGCCCCGGGTGTCGGTTTCTGGCGAGCCTTATATGCATCTCCGCCTATTTAAACCACCCGACACAGTGGTGCACTCAATAACACACCAAGAACAGTCTACAAGTCGTGGTAATCAGCCATGACACCACTTGGACCTTCAATTTTCTCAAAACCGTGTTTTAGTCATAACGGGTGAACCGTGGCTCGGATTTAGGTGACCCGAACATGAAAGTTCGTCCCACCATCAGTCCTAACACACTAACACACCCTAAAGACTCCAAGGAAGGTCACAAAGTCGGACCAAACTTGGTTTCTGTAGCGACCCGACCAAAATCGTCATTGACGGCGTCGCTAACTGAGGTCCCGAAACGTGGTCGTAGTCCCTATATGAGACTCGTTTGACCAAAATTATGTCGCATTCTTTTGAAACGTATCATGCTTGCAAAGTTTAGTTTACAAAATCGTTCGACAACAATTTTAAGTTTGCAAAAGTATAAATTATAAATGAGGTAACTTGCGACATAATTAGTTTAAAATCGCGGTTGCTATAAATAGCGTAAGTATGTAAACAATATGTTTGAATCCAAAGGTGCTATCACTAGCGTATGTATGTATGTATGTATGCTTGACCCCAAGCAAGAAATCAGAGTGTATGCATGCATGCTTGACTCCAAGCAAGTATGAGTGTACGCGGAAGCATGTATCAAATAGCCAAGTATGAACCTGAGAAACATATAGAAAACTGTCAACGAAAAACGTTGGTGAAATCATAGGTGTTTTAGTAAACGTTGTATTTGAACTACAAGATTTAGTATAAGATGATTATCAAAATCATTTGCATTCCAAAGTTGTTGTTTGTATCGCGGGCACCCAATTATCAAACTTAACTGTTTTGCACCCTTTGCGTAGTGTTAGAACATACACTAGACCCGAAAATATATTTCATCCGCTAACTGTAGCGAACCATTCGAATGAGGCTCGTCAAGCCCATGTGATCACATAATATAAGTTCACATTTACACCCTGCAAGTGTAACTAATGATAATTAAATTGAGGATTTTTGTTCAAACCCGTACGTGGAATGTTCGTTTTCGTACTTGTGTTCAATGTATAAAAGTATGATACGTATATGTTTCTCATCCCATAGTTTAAAGCATAAAAGTTGTTTGAAAGATGGGACTATGATCTCACCTCGAGTGCACGAGTATAAATGTACTTCACAAAGTAAACGTGTGCATGATAGTTGCTTAGCCTTGACCTAAACAAATAAGTTGTATCAATTAACCGGTTACGACACAAGGTCGGGTGAAATGTGTTCAATTAGTCCTATGGCTCGTTACGACTCGATTATGTAGCATGTGAATCAATTTGTCAAGTTTCATGCAAGATACAAGTATAGAAACAAGTTAGGAAGATTACACAATCATTTGGTTAAGTTTGACAAAAAGTCGAACTTCGGTCGGTCAAAGTCAACGAAAAGTCAACACGTTCGGGTCGGGTCCGAACTATTTTTCTGAGGTTTTTAATCATATATGAGCATGTTAGAACAAGTTACATGTGAATCGGAGGTGCGTAGCATAGCAAACATTATTCAAAAATTGACAAAGTTGGACAGACCACTTTGGCGCGCCGCGCGGGTATATGGCGCGCCGCGCCATTACCTGTGCAGAGAATTCTGGCAGTTTTTAAGTTTTATGCACGAACCTAACTTCAACCAATCACCATTTATGACCCGCAAACAACCAAAGCATGTATCTTATATCATCGGAAAGGTATTTTGATAAGGAATACAACTAACCACTTTTCATCAAGCAAAAACATCATTTACAATAGCCGAAATCTCGTCAAGTGGTCATTAAATGTTCAAAACCATCGTTTCAAGTTTACAAAACGCATTTTAAGATTCGGGAATGCAATTCACACATATGATATGCCGTTTTGAAGGTAATGAAACATACAATACAACTAATCACTAACTAATAACATTTCATGGCATTCAAAGCATCAAAATTTCCTTTTAGAGTTCATCAAACCCTAATCAAGAATCACAAAACCAATAATCATGTTAATGATGTTTTCCAAATCAACCTACACATCAAATTGATGCTAAAGATGCTAGTAACACTTTTAAAACATAAACTCTAACAATTTAACAACATTAACTCATCCAAAATTAAGGATTAAGCACACCCATTTCAAATGTTCAAACTAGTTACTCAAAACAACGAATCGAGCAAACAAAACATATATTCATGTTATACACGAGCCATAGACACTAACTAACACCATTTCAAGTCAAAAACACGAATTTAGAGAAATCTAGAGTTTTTAGAAACTTTACCCCAAGCTATGAAATTGGTACCAAATCGAAGAGGATGAAGAGAGGATCACGAAAATGTAATTTGTTTTGATGTTTGCTTCTCCAATCGGATTTAGATGATGAATTTGTGAGTTGGGTGTTTATGGTTCAAAAATGGAAGAGAGAAAGGAGGTAGAAGGAGAAGAGGAAAAATGAATGGATGAGATGGGGAGGTGGTGACTAGTCACCAAACATTTGGCCAAATGCCAAGATTAGTCCCTCAAGTTTGTTGTCGGGTGCGGGAGTTAACCAAACGAATATTTCTTAAAACGCTCGAGTAAACGAGTGATGTTATAATTAAATAACGGGAATATTAAGAACGTTAGTCATCGAAAAATATGAATTTAAATAACGAAAGATATTATTTAAAAAAAAAATAGTGTTAAAAATAAATTTAACGGAAAAACGCGGGATGTTACATTACCTACACCTTAAAAGAAATTTCGTCCCGAAATTTAGTTGGAAGTAGTAGTCGTTGTTTCTTCCTCGAGATCTTGCGTTGTCGGTTCTACAAATAAGTGAAGGTACTCCCTCGGGTATTTCAACGAACTTCGAAAGTCGCGATTTTACGTTGGTTTAAAGTTTGGTTCCACGATTTATAGTTTCAATCGGTCCTTCTTGGAAGTGAGGTTTATCGTTGATAGTAAGTTCATTGAAGAGGATAACAAGTTCTTGTCTCGCAAGACACACCTTTAAGTTTGATACACAGAATGTAGGATGAACGGAATTTGTTTGAGTCGGAAGTTCGAAGCAGTAAGCAACGGGCGCAACACACCCCAAAATTTCAAAAGGACTAAAAATATCTCGGATTTAGCTTTCTACGTTTCCGAAACGGACTACACCTTTTCAAGGTGCGACTTTTAACGTTACGCGGTTTTCCACATGGAATTTGAAAAGTTTACGTCTAACAGTGGCATAGCTCCTTTGGCAACTACGGTCGTCTCGAGCCTTTCTGAAGTTAAAGAAGTTTCTTGGTTGTTCCATGAATTAGCTCGGGTTCGGTGGTTTGATTATCATTAACTTGGTTCTACAAAAGGAGAATGACGTTTCCGGTCACATAAGATTTCAAAAGGTCTGACGTTAAGACTTGAATGATAACCATCGGCGTAAGAGAATTTAGTAAAGGCAATGACTTTTCTCAAGAAATTTTGAAGTCGATAACACGAATTTGTTTTATGATTTCCAAGATTTGAATCGTATGCTTGCTCGGTCCGTCGGGTTGTGGTTGATGTGTTGTACTCATGTTTAAGCGTGGTCCCGAGGCTTTTTGTAAGGCACTCCGAAATCTAGAAGTGAAATGAGAATCTCGATCCAAAACGAGGTACATTTCTTTAAGGTATATTTGAACGGGTACATCAGGACTCGAAAACGTTAGTTAGAACAAATTTCTCAAGAAATTTGCGTCGCGAAAGATTTATCTGTTTCCAAAAACGTTTGTCGAAGCAAGTTCTCATCGGTTTCTGAAAACGTTCATCGGGGCTATTCACCCTCGAGGCGAGTACTAGTATAACGTGAAGAGTCTATCTCTCCATTGAAAATTTAGAATCAAAGATTTCCTTATACGGAAGTACGAGTGTAATACGAGAGAAGTTTTCCACCTCGGTGTGAGCATAACAGGTATATTGTAGTTCGTTGATAAAACTGTGCGAGGACGAGATAGTATTCATGTATAACGTATGTTTGAAGTTGAAAGAATTCGTCATTCATTCGGAAGCATAAATATGGTTCGACAATATTCGAAGGTGTGTCCCCGGTATGGTTGTTGTCAGTACTTTCGGAGTTTTCAAATGTCCAAACATGAATAGATGAAATCATGTACATGGCATATGGTGGTGATTAGGTTGATCGAGTCTAACCACCATCACGTGTCATTAGAACTTTGGTATGTCTTACCGTAATATAACCACGTTGATCGAGTGTCGTTATATTACGCTAACTCATACCTCCATTCCCACATCACTCCATAACATCAAGTTCGTGTAACTGTGAAGATCTAAAATGAACAAAATGTAACGACATCTCAAACGTGACTCGTATTAAATCGAAAGAATTTCTGCAACTCTAAAGAAGCGTTCCCCGAGGGAAGTGTATAAATGATTGTTCACGTCAATGCGGTTCGAGTCAGACAATAATGTATTTAGGTATGAAAAGAGTAACGAGTCATGATAACGAGTAGTACGCAACCGTAGTGATAAATAGTGATGACGATACTCATCTAGAGTGGTGGTGGTAACTTTACAACACTTGTGGATAGTAAGCTGAGACGGGGTGGATAACAACCAAGGAGTCAGAATTCCCGAACTAGAGTGACTAACGAAGTCGTGGTCATCTGTACGCGTATAAACCTTGAATTCACGTGTGTTACCAAAAAGTGGCAGAATACGAGTTCGTATGATGAAGGTTGGGTACCATTAAAAAATTTGCCTAAGAATGATTCAAGTATAATGCACAAGTAGTCAAGTAAGTGCTATCTATAGCAAATGTATGTCAGAATGCAATGGCTAACTTTCCGGTTGTAGTCTGGATTCACTAATGCGTCCCAACGACTCTGTCATACACACTAATGCACATCCTAGTTCCCTACAACCAACGCTCTGATACCATCTGTGGCGACCCGACTAAAATCGTCATTGACGGCGTCGCTAACTGAGGTCCCGAAACGTGGTCGTAGTCCCTATATGAGACTCGTTTGACCAAAATTATGTCGCATTCTTTTGAAACGTATCATGCTCGCAAAGTTTAGTTTACAAAATCGTTCGACAACAATTTTAAGTTTGCAAAAGTATAAATTATAAATGAGGTAACTTGCGACATAATTAGTTTAAAATCGCGGTTGCTATAAATAGTGTAAGTATGTAAACAATATGTTTGAATCCAAAGGTGCTATCACTAGCGTATGTATGTATGTATGCTTGACCCCAAGCAAGAAATCAGAGTGTATGCATGCATGCTTGACTCCAAGCAAGTATGAGTGTACGCGGAAGCATGTATCAAATAGCC
This sequence comes from Rutidosis leptorrhynchoides, assembly GCF_046630445.1. NCBI lineage: Eukaryota > Viridiplantae > Streptophyta > Magnoliopsida > Asterales > Asteraceae > Rutidosis > Rutidosis leptorrhynchoides. The sequence continues at coordinate 483,952,575 of NC_092335.1, forward strand.
AAGTATGAACCTGAGAAACATATAGAAAACTGTCAACGAAAAACGTTGGTGAAATCATAGGTGTTTTAGTAAACGTTGTATTTGAACCACAAGATTTAGTATAAGATGATTATCAAAATCATTTGCATTCCAAAGTTGTTGTTTGTATCGCGGGCACCCAATTATCAAACTTAACTGTTTTGCACCCTTTGCGTAGTGTTAGAACATACACTAGACCCGAAAATATATTTCATCCGCTAACGGTAGCGAACTGTCCGAATGAGGCTCGTCAAGCCCATGTGATCACATAATATAAGTTCACGTTTACACCCTGCAAGTGTAACTAATGATAATTGAATTGAGGATTTTTGTTCAAACCCGTACGTGGAATGTTCGTTTTCGTACTTGTGTTCAATGTATAAAAGTATGATACGTATATGTTTCTCATCCCATAGTTTAAAGCATAAAAGTTGTTTGAAAGATGGGACTATGATCTCACCTCGAGTGCACGAGTATAAAAGTACTTCACAAAGTAAACGTGTGCATGATAGTTGCTTAGCCTTAACCTAAACAAATAAGTTGTATCAATTAACCGGTTACGACACAAGGTCGGGTGAAATGTGTTCAATTAGTCCTATGGCTCGTTACGACTCGATTATGTAGCATGTGAATCAATTTGTCAAGTTTCATGCAAGATACAAGTATAGAAACAAGTTAGTAAGATTGCACAATCATTTGGTTTAGTTTGAAAAAAAGTCGAACTTCGGTCGGTCAAAGTCAACGAAAAGTCAACACGTTCGGGTCGGGTCCCGAACTATTTTTCTGAGGTTTTTAATCATATATGAGCATGTTAGAACAAGTTACATGTGAATCGGAGGTGCGTAGCATAGCAAACATTATTCAAAAATCGACAAAGTTGGACATACCACTTTGGCGCGCCGCGCGGGTATATGGCGCGCCGCGTCATTACCTGTGCAGAGAATTCTGGCAGTTTTTAAGTTTTATGCACGAACCTAACTTCAACCAATCACCATTTATGACCCGCAAACAACCAAAGCATGTATCTTATATCATCGGAAAGGTATTTTGACAAGGAATACAACTAACCACTTTTCATCAAGCAAAAACATCATTTACAATAGCCGAAATCTCGTCAAGTGGTCATTAAATGTTCAAAACCATCGTTTCAAGTTTACAAAACGCATTTTAAGATTCGGGAATGCAATTCACACATATGATATGCCGTTTTGAAGGTAATGAAACATACAATACAACTAATCACTAACTAATAACATTTCATGGCATTCAAAGCATCAAAATTTCCTTTTAGAGTTCATCAAACCCTAATCAAGAATCACAAAACCAATAATCATGTTAATGATGTTTTCCAAATCAACCTACACATCAAATTGATGCTAAAGATGCTAGTAACACTTTTAAAACATAAACTCTAACAATTTAACAACATTAACTCATCCAAAATTAAGGATTAAGCACACCCATTTCAAATGTTCAAACTAGTTACTCAAAACAACGAATCGAGCAAACAAAACATATATTCATGTTATACACGAGCCATAGACACTAACTAACACCATTTCAAGTCAAAAACACGAATTTAGAGAAATCAAGAGTTTTTAGAAACTTTACCCCAAGCTATGAAATTGGTACCAAATCGAAGAGGATGAAGAGAGGATCACGAAAATGTAATTTGTTTTGACGTTTGCTTCTCCAATCGGATTTAGATGATGAATTTGTGAGTTGGATGTTTATGGTTCAAAAATGGAAGAGAGAAAGGAGGTAGAAGGAGAAGAGGAAAAATGAATGGATGAGATGGGGAGGTGGTGACTAGTCACCAAACATTTGGCCAAATGCCAAGATTAGTCGCTCAAGTTTGTTGTCGGGTGCGGGAGTTAACCAAACGGATATTTCTTAAAACGCTCGAGTAAACGAGTGATGTTATAATTAAATAATGGGAATATTAAGAACGTTAGTCATCGAAAAATACGAATTTAAATAACAAAAGATATTATTTAAAAAAAATAGTGTTAAAAATAAATTTAACGGAAAAACACGGGATGTTACAGTTTCATGTCAATCCACATTTCAATTTTAACAAAATAGTAATACGATCATAACTAGGGCTCCGGGAATCGAAACGACATCAATCCGGAGTCTAAAATTAATGTCTTAATAAGAGGAACTCATCTAAATAGTTTATTTTAACATTTATATCAGTCACAAACTCAGAATACAAGAATTAGCTGCTGTCCAGAATTTTACAAACCGAAAACATGTGATTTTGAGTACATTTATGCATACAAACACCATTACAATAATCCACAAACATCATACTACTAAATAAACATCAAAATACAGAAAATAATTGAAAAATTGAAAATTCTAGGGTTAGGGTTTATACCCTAATCGAGAAATAATCTATGTAATCGCGTAGAGAATGAAGGGAGGAACGCGTTTATACTAATCAATCCTTGATCCAAGCTTGAAAAATGATGAAGATGGTGATATTGGTGGTGGATGGCAATGGCCAAAGGGGAAGGGAGAAGGGAGAGCACAAAATAAATCTTTAGGTTTTGATAAAATGAAACAAAAATTGTAAATGGAAAAATGGGAAACAAAATGCAAAGTGGAAAGGGGTTTACCCCTTTGGTTCGGCCGAAAATATTAGTGGGGTGGGCCCCACTTGGTCCATCTTACTCAAATGTAATTTCCTTATGGCCCGAAAGCCCGAACGAGTCCCGAAACGCGAAAACACACTTACGCGATTAAAAATCCGGAAAGATAACAAACGCGCGACGAAAAATAAATATAAATACACTATATAATAATATGATCTTAAAATATCATATTTAAAATATTTAGGATTTAAATGTCCCAAAAACTCGACAATTAGTTTGAAAACCAAAAAGATTCGCCGGATGGAAATTCGCGAGACGTAGAAACGTATAAATTTAAAATATGAATACAAATATTCACATAACACATAATAATTAATATATATATATTATTAAAAAAATAATAATATAGGTCATAGAAATGACGTGGCACACTAACAGTTAACGGCCGTTAAATAATTAACTGAAAAAGATAACGGAAAAAGTAGGGTCGTGATAGTACCTTCCCGTTACGAAAATTTCGTCCCGAAATTTAAGCAGGCGCAGGGGTTGACTCGACATCTGGGAACAAATGCGGGTATTTCTGCTTCATCTGGTCTTCACGCTCCCAAGTGAACTCGGGACCGCGTCTAGCGTTCCATCTGACCCGAACAATAGGAATTCTGCCCTGTTTAAGAGTCTTAACCTCTCGGTCCATGATTTCAACAGGCTCCTCAATAAAATGCAATTGCTTATCAACTTGAAGTTCCTCCAAAGGAATAGTCTGATCAAATTCAGCCAAGCACTTCTTTAAATTCGAAATATGGAAAACATCGTGAACAGCACTGAGTTCTTGTGGCAATTTCAAACGATAAGCCACCGGTCCAACTCTTTCAATGATCTCAAAAGGTCCTACGAAACGAGGACTTAACTTTCCCCTTTTACCAAAACGGATTACGCCCTTCCAAGGCGAAACCTTTAACATAACACGATCACCAACTTGAAATTCAACATCTTTCCTTCCCTTATCGGCATAACTCTTTTGCCGACTTCTAGCAGTTCTCAACCTTTCTTTAATTTGTACAATCTTCTCAGTAGTCTCGTGAATAATCTCTGGACCTGTAAGTTGAGCATTGATAAGGCTAAAAAGGAACATATATTTCATAGCAATATCCCTCCTAAATAATAGGTTTTCATATGTAATTGTATTATATTTTCATTGTAATTGTTTAAATAAATAAGTGCGAAGACAAAAGGCAAAAACGAAGATTTGAAGACACAAACGTCCAAAAAGTTCAAATGTACAAGATACAATTCAAAAGATTCAATTTATTGATGAGAAAAGTCTAAAAATGACAAGAGTACAAGTTGCGAAACGTAAAGTGCACGATATAAAATAGTACGAAAGGACGTTTGAAAATCCGGAACCAGGACATGAGTCAACTCTCAACGCTCGACGCAACGGACTAAAAATTACGAGTCAACTATGCACGAGAATATAATATAATATTTAAATAATTATATTAATTATTTAAATATTATAATTATATAAATAATATGTCGGCAAAGCAAAGTTCCAAACTTGGATGAGCTGTATTCACGATCTCCGCGACTCGCGAAGATCCCAGCCTTTTTCTATCGCGACTCGCGGAGCACAAGATTTCAGAAATGCCTATAAAAGGCTCGAGCATTTGGGCGAGTAAAAGAACATAATAATAATAATACTCCCTAGTATAATATAAATAAATATATATAATATATATATATATATATATATATATATATATATATATATATATATATAAAATATAGATTAGTGTTATATTAGATTAGTTCGGGTTATGTAAAGGTTATTTTACGGGTTTTAAAGTCGGAGCTCTGTCCGTGTAACACTACGCGATAAATAATCAATGTAAGCTATGTTCTCCTTTTTAAATTAATGTCTCGTACTTAAGTTATTATTATGCTTATTTAAGACGAAGTAATCATGATGTTGGGCTAAAAATATTAAAATTGGGTAATTGGGCTTTGTACCATAATTGGGGTTTGGACAAAAGAACGACACTTGTGGAAATTAGATTATGGGCTATTAATGGGCTTTATATTTGTTTAACTAAATGATAGTTTGTTAATTTTAATATAAAGATTTACAATTGGACGTCCCTATAAATAACCATATACACTCGATCGGACACGATGGGCGGGGTATTTATATGTATGAATAATCGTTCATTTAACCGGACACGGGAATGGATTAATAGTCACTAGAATTATTAAAACAGGGGTGAAATTATGTACAAGGACACTTGGCATAATTGATAACAAAGTATTAAAACCTTGGGTTACACGCAGTCGATATCCTGGTGTAATTATTAAACAAAGTAATAAAACCTTGTTACAGTTTAAGTCCCCAATTAGTTGGAATATTTGACTTCGGGTATAAGGATAATTTGACGAGGACACTCGCACTTTAAATTTATGATCGATGAACTGTTATGGACAAAAACCAGACGGACATATTAAATAATCCAGGACAAAGGACAATTAACCCATGGGCATAAAACTAAAATCAACACGTCAAACATCATGATTACGGAAGTTTAAATAAGCATAATATATTTTATTTCATTTTTCCTCGTACTTTTATTTATTGTCATTTTAATTATTGTTATTTATTTTATATTGTTAGTTAAATATCGTCATTTACTATACGCTTCACTTAAAATATAAAATCGACAAACCGGTCATTAAACGGTAAACTCCCCTTTTATATATTATTATATATAATTATATATTTTTGTACAAATATAGTTAATTAAAATATAGTGTGAAATAAGCCAGCTCCCTGTGGAACGAACCGGACTTACTAAAAACTATACTACTCTACGATTAGGTACACTACCTATAGTGTTGTAGCAAGGTTTAGGTATATCCCATCTGTAAATAAATAATTAAAACTTGCGTAATTTGTAACGTATTTCGTAGTAAAATATAGTACTATCACGTACCCCCACGCTATGACATCAAGTTTTTGGCGCCGCTGCCGGGGACTCGGCGAAACTCTATATTTTTAATTCATTTTTGTATAAATATATATTATTTTTAGAAAAACAATATAAAATCCTAAAAAAAAAATATAATAAAAAAAAAATTTAAAAAAAAACCGAAAAAAACATATATATATATAAATTTTTAAGATTTTTATAAAATTATAAAGTATTTCTATTTTTAATTTAGTTTTTTTAAAAAAAAATAAGTTTTTATTTAATTTATATATTTTATTTAACTATTAAAATAGAAAATATAAAACAGAAAAATAAAAAAAATATATATAATAAAAATGACCTGTCGAAACTTGACCTGTTTTTGAACTGGAATTGAACCCTCCGCGACTCGCGGAGATTTTGAACTGGGTCACCGCGACTCGCGGAGCCGCCACCGACAGAAACCCTAAACATCATTAATTACGGGGTATTTATTATTTATTATTATTATTAACCCTATTTACTTATTATTATTATAATTAGTTTTAAGTTTTTAATTTAATTTGTATTTTAAATATTAATTAGTATTATTAAATATATATATAAATTAATACTTTTATAAAATAAATAATATAAAAATAATATTTTTATAAAAATAAATAATTTTTATAACTTTAAGTTTATTTTTATATTTTGTATCTTTTCATTTGTTTTAGCGTAATATTTGTATATTTTTCGTTCGTAGCTAGTTTTAAGACATAGTTTTTGCCGTAGCTTATTTTTATTTTCTAGATTTTTAGGCTTTGCCGTAAAATCTCTTAAGTGCTTTTTCTTTAGACTAAGATTTAGGTGCTTTAGAATTTTGCGACGATTTTAAAATTTTAGTGCCTTTTAAGTCACGACTCGCTACTTTCTTATTTTTATTTTTCGACGTTTGTCGACGCGCACTCTTTTTCTTTCTTATTTCTCGACGCTTTAGTTTTTAGGACTTAGAAATTTTCTCTATTTCTTATCTAATATCTCAAACGGAAAGAAAAATTATTTAAGTGGTTAAATTAATGGACGTTGACAATTTTCTGCTTCGTAGTAATAGTTGGATTTGTTAGTGGCTGAGTTGTGAGCTTCCGATTTAAAGGGTTCTGGCTCCCTGCTGCATCTTTTGACTATTCGAAACGTGGGCAAAAGCAGAAAAGTCTATTAATTGGACAACTTATATAAGTTTTTCTATTTTTATAACTAATAGGATAATTAGTAAATGCACCACATTGTAGCTAAAATTTGGCCATCGCAATAAAATGGAAAATTTTGAAAACAAGGCTATGGAAACTCTTTTTGATATACCAAATCAATTAAATCAATACTCTCAAACGAGTGTTGATGACAATTCGATCAGTCAATCTTGGATCACGAATGACGAAACAATAACTGGTTGTGAAATCTGTGGAGATTATCACTCAACATGGGAATGTTATTATTACGTTCCTATGGAAAATTACGCACCCACGGAACCTGAATGGAATGATTATGAAGAATACAATTCAAATTGGGATTATTCCCAAGAATATATCCAAACTCAACAACCAGTAGACGAGGAAAATTACGTGCCTGAAAATTTATTAGACAATATGAAAATCAAACTCGAAGAACTCAATGCTCAAAATGAACAAATGAGAGAGTTTGTAAACCGGCAAGCTCAAACTCTATCAGACTACACACCTGTTGATCTGAGGAGTATTGTGCAAGAAAATCTCATATCATCGAATTTTGATGAATTCGAGAGCTCCGAAATTGCCAACTATCCCGATGATACTTTTTATTCAGTCTTACCAATTTCACAACATATCGACACATTAGCCTCTACCGACGAAATCATCGATCCATCAATGGATAAAGAAGAAGTAAGGGTGACAAATTGGTACTCTTGGGAAAACGATAACGTTGAAAATTTTACCCCCGAGACCAAAATAGTGAGACCAATAAGTACCGTTAATGAAGAAGAATCTACTCCAATCCCGAAATTCACCATTCCACAACCTTCCAACCCAATATTCTCAATAGACGAGTCATCTACCGGAAATGAACTACGAGCTGTAATAGATAATGACACCTCGGATTTCACCCAATTGGGTAATAGAGGTGAAAACTTTGATCTCGAGAATAAAAGGAAGGAAATGTTAGGAATTGTCCGCCCTATAATATGTATGTCGATGTATATCGATCCATTTGACCAAGAAACAGAAAAGAGACATATCCATTTACTAAAAGCTACACTTAAAAAAGAATTAAGTAGTAATATTCGGGTGGGTCTAAACTTTAAACCCATTGATATATTTTATACCACCCGAGATGTAAATAACTGGCTCACTATTTTAATTCGTGGAACTTATTCTACCGACTTCACATGTCGTCAGCTAAGTGTGGGGAAGTCTAACCCCACTTAACGTTAAATTAGGGGTTCGGTTTAGTGCATAACTCGTTAATAAAAATGCACAATTAGGGTAAAAGACGCATTTTCAAATATTAGCAAACAGTTCAGAAAAGCAACCGTTTTTGAAGAAAAACATGTGTGAAATAACAAAAGAAGGAATGAACGATGAGGCGCGCCATCTATCATTCGACGAGCTTTGTAATTACAAACTGGGTATTTTCAATCACTTTTCTACACTAATCACCCTCATGAATTTACAATTAGAGTCTGATTTCATGCAAATGAGGGCATTGCATGATCTCAAGTGTGAGGAAGGGTTATAAATTCTTTCGGGTTTACACTTGGTTTATTTGCCAAATTTTGTGAAAATTTGAAAATTTTTCAACTAAATGAAGTCAAAATCATGTTTATACATATTTATGAAAGATGAAAACTAGGTGTTAATACCGAAATTATCGTTACCTTGAAAAGGACATAAATTGAGAAACAACCAAAAACGTTTGAATTCATTTAAAATGGAATAAAGGAGAATAAAAAGGTAAAGAAAGAAACTAAGTATGGGGAGAATGTACCAAGTTAATTAAAAACTATCTATCACATGTTTGTGCAAAGTTATTGCAGGTGTTTTTGTTTTGGACTAAATTAACTGTTTTACCCGATGAAAGAAAAGAAAAGATGGATCTACACGATGAATCAATTCCATCATTAAAAGGAAGTAAAGTCTTCCGAAAAAGACACGCGCTTCTTGATTTAGGTCAGGAAGTTGTCGTCCAGACCAGCTGTAGGTTGACGAAAAATCGAGAAAAGTCATCACTAAAATCAGCAGGAAATCCACGGACCTCAGCATCAAACAGGGTCGCCAAGTGGTCAGACTTATCCTAACCATGAGAGGATATGTCTCGTAAAATAGGGAGGGCGCCGTGCAAATTAGCTTGATAAGACTAATGAATCAGACCCCCAGAAAGGATAATCTCCTTAAAGATTAAAAATCAGCTTCTAAGACTAATATTACTCAATCCTTGAGATTGACCTTAAAGATTGAGAATTATAAACTCATGGAATTCAATGATATCTAAATTCGAGCTTGAACGAGAAAATATTTTGATCAAAAATAAAACCGATTTGTTTTCTGAAAATCCATTTTCAATGCGTTCATTACCATTAAACGTAAAATCCTAGGAATTCACCTGGAATTCATTAGGTCACCTGAACCAAATCGGGTGTCAACCGTAAGAACGGTGGTTGCATAGCATGGTCAAAGACAGGACCTTGTGCCAGACCGAAAAATCATAGGATGATCTTTACTATTGCTCCTACAAAGGATAGTAATAGCATCCGACACGTTTTGGGACCATAATCAAATGCATGTCATTAGACATTGCCTTAACAGTTTCTTGTTGATCGCTTTCCCTTACAACCGGACGGTAGTTTGCCGGAAGGTAATATACGGGACAAGTAAACTGGACGTGTTGCTTTCCTAATACAAGGTTAGCAAGTGGGTGACACAAAACCACAAGTGTTGAGCTAAAATTTTCAAATCTGAAACCCACCCAACCCACAAAAATATTTTGCAAACACCGGTAAAGGGTTATTCCGGAAAACTTATCTAGTGTAAAAGCTAGATTGAATTTTCAAAAGATCAAATATTTTCATAAAGATCCAATTTCCTTAAGGATCTACATTTTCATAGTCATGTGGGACTGTAAATCGCCTTTAAAATGTGCACTTTGCTTTGGAAACCGAAAGTAAATCGACTATTTGATTGCAAGTGTCGTTGACCTAAACCCGAGGCAACTGTGGATGACACACCCACCTTTAACCATGGTTCTATCGTTACTATCATTTTTTATACCACCGTATCAAAATCACTGATGTATAAAGTGTGAGAATAAAAAAGTGATTCGAGTGAAGTGTGATTTTATTTCAAGTTATGTATTGCTTGAGGACAAGCAACACTCAAGTGTGGGGATATTTGATAAGGCTAAAAAGGAACATATATTTCATAGCAATATCCCTCCTAAATAATAGGTTTTCATATGTAATTGTATTATATTTTCATTGTAATTGTTTAAATAAATAAGTGCGAAGACAAAAGGCAAAAACGAAGATTTGAAGACACAAACGTCCAAAAAGTTCAAATGTACAAGATACAATTCAAAAGGTTCAATTTATTGATGAGAAAAGTCTAAAAATGACAAGAGTACAAGTTGCGAAATGTAAAGTGCACGATATAAAATAGTACGAAAGGACGTTTGAAAATCCGGAACCAGGACATGAGTCAACTCTCAACGCTCGACGCAACGGACTAAAAATTACGAGTCAACTATGCACGAGAATATAATATAATATTTAAATAATTATATTAATTATTTAAATATTATAATTATATAAATAATATGTCGGCAAAGCAAAGTTCCAAACTTGGATGAGCTGTATTCACGATCTCCGCGACTCGCGGAGATCCCAGCCTTTTTCTATCGTGACTCGCGGAGCACAAGATTTCAGAAATGCCTATAAAAGGCTCGAGCATTTGGCCGAGTAAAAGAACATAATAATAATAATACTCCCTAGTATAATATAAATAAATATATATAATATATATATATATATATATATAATATAGATTAGTGTTATATTAGATTAGTTCGGGTTATGTAAAGGTTATTTTACGGGTTTTAAAGTCGGAGCTCTGTCCGTGTAACACTACGCGATAAATAATCAATGTAAGCTATGTTCTCCTTTTTAAATTAATGTCTCGTAATTAAGTTATTATTATGCTTATTTAAGACGAAGTAATCATGATGTTGGGCTAAAAATATTAAAATTGGGTAATTGGGCTTTGTACCATAATTGGGATTTGGACAAAAGAACGACACTTGTGGAAATTAGACTATGGGCTATTAATGGGCTTTATATTTGTTTAACTAAATGATAGTTTGTTAATTTTAATATAAAGATTTACAATTGGACGTCCCTATAAATAACCATATACACTCGATCAGACACGATGGGCGGGGTATTTATATGTACGAATAATCGTTCATTTAACCAGACACGGGAATGGATTAATAGTCACTAGAATTATTAAAACAGGGGTGAAATTATGTACAAGGACACTTGGCATAATTGATAACAAAGTATTAAAACCTTGGGTTACACGCAGTCGATATCCTGGTGTAATTATTAAACAAAGTAATAAAACCTTGTTACAGTTTAAGTCCCCAATTAGTTGGAATATTTGACTTCGGGTATAAGGATAATTTGACGAGGACACTCGCACTTTAAATTTATGACCGATGAACTGTTATGGACAAAAACCAGACGGACATATTAAATAATCCAGGATAAAGGACAATTAACCCATGGGCATAAAACTAAAATCAACACGTCAAACATCATGATTACGGAAGTTTAAATAAGCATAATATATTTTATTTCATTTTTCCTCGTACTTTTATTTATTGTCATTTATTTTATATTGTTAGTTAAATATCGTCATTTACTATACGCTTCACTTAAAATATAAAATCGATAAACCGGTCATTAAACGGTAAACTCCCCTTTTATATATTATTATATATAATTATATATTTTTGTACAAATATAGTTAATTAAAATATAGTGTGAAATAAGCCAGCTCCCTGTGGAACGAACCGGACTTACTAAAAACTATACTACTCTACGATTAGGTACACTGCCTATAGTGTTGTAGCAAGGTTTAGGTATATCCCATCTGTAAATAAATAATTAAAACTTGCGTAATTTGTAACGTATTTCGTAGTAAAATATAGTACTATCACGTACCCCCACGCTACGACATCAAGCATCCCCAACCTCATTCCAAAAAATAGGAGACCTACATTTCCTACCGTACAAAGCTTCAAACGGTGCGGCTTTAATACTTGCGTGGTAAATGTTGTTATAAGAAAACTCAGCTAGCGGCAAATATTTATCCCACCCATTTCCAAAATCAATGATGCACGCTCGCAACATATCTTCTAATGTCTGAATGGTCCTTTCACTTTGACCATCCGTTTGAGGATGATAATCGGTGCTCATATCCAACCTAGTACCCAAGGCTTCCTGTAAAGATCGCCAAAACCTCGACACAAATCGACTGTCTCGGTCGAAAATAATGGACACGGGGATACCATGCCTAGAAATAATCTCTTTCAAATACAAACGGGTGAGTTTCTCCATCGAATCGGTTTCCCTAATCGGCAAAAAGTGAGCCGACTTAGTGAGTTGACCTACAATCACCCAAATTGCATCATAGCCACCCGAAACTCTTGGTAACTTAGTAATAAAATCCATAGTGATACCTTCCCACTTCCATTCGGGAATTTCTGGTTGCACCAAAAGTCCAGACGGTTTTTGATGTTCCGCTTTGACCTTAGCACAGGTCAAACACTTAGTCACATACTTAGCTACATCACCTTTCAAATTATGCCACCAATACAGCTCCTTAAGATCCTGATACATCTTTCCTGAACCAGGATGAATAGAGTATCTAGACTTATGAGCCTCATCCAAAACAAGTTGTCAAAGACCTCCAAATTTCGGAACCCATAGACGTCCCACAAAATACCTAGTACCATCAGCTCGTACTTCAAACTTCTTAGCTACCTTTTCTACATTCTCCTTCACGAAATTCTCCTCCTTTAAGGCTTCTTGTTGTGCCTCAAGAATATGCCTAACGAGGTTTGATCTAACTGTCATATTCAAGGCCCTAACCCTGTGAGGTTCAGTCCTTTCTTTACGACTCAATGCATCAACCACAACATTGGCCTTACCCGGGTGATACAAAAGGTCACAATTATAATCATTCAACGTCTCAATCCATCTTCGTTGTCTCATGTTCAACTGTTTCTGATCGAGGATATGTTGAAGACTCTTGTGATCGGTGTACACAGTACTCTTAACACCATAAAGATAGTGTCTCCAAATTTTAAGCGCAAAAACAACAGCCCCCAACTCTAAATCATGAGTTGTATAGTTCTGTTCGTGAATCTTCAACTGTCGTGACGCATACGCAATAACCTTCTTTTGTTGCATCAAAACGCAACCATAGCCTTATTGCGATGCATCACAATAAACAACAAAATCGTCATTACCCTCCGGTAGTGACAAAATCGGAGCGGTAGTCAACTTCTTCTTCAAAATCTGAAAAGCATTCTCTTGTTCATCCTTCCACTCATACTTCTTCCCCTTATGCGTTAAAGCAGTCAGAGGTTTCGCAATACGAGAGAAATCCTGAATGAACCTTCGATAGTAACCTGCCAACCCTAAGAACTGATGAATCTGAGTAGGAGTTTTCGGGGTTTCCCACTTTTCAATCGCCTTAATTTTAGCAGGATCAACTTGTATTCCCTGTTTATTAACAATATGACCAAGGAACTGAACTTCTCTTAACCAAAAAGCACACTTAGAGAACTTAGCGTACAACTCTTATTTATTTAACAAATCAAGCACTAACCTCAAGTGTTCTTCGTGCTCTTCATCACTCTTAGAATAGATAAGGATGTCGTCGATGAAAACAATAACGAACTTGTCTAGATAGGGTCTACACACACGGTTCATGAGGTCCATGAACACAGCAGGTGTATTTGTCAATCCGAACGGCATAATAAGAAATTCAAAGTGACCGTAACGGGTGCGAAAAGCAGTTTTTTGAAACATCATATTCTTTAACACGCAACTGATGATAGCCAGAACGAAGATCAATTTTTGAATAAACAGAAGAACCCTGAAGCTGATCGAACAGATCATCGATTCTCGGTAGAGGATAACGATTTTTAACAGTGAGCTTATTCAGTTCATGATAATCAATGCATAAACGAAAAGAACCATCCTTCTTCTTAACAAACAGAACGGGAGCTCCCCAAGGGGATGAACTAGGATGAATAAAACCTTTGTCTAACAACTCACGGAGTTGACTCGACAATTCTTGAAGTTTGGAAGGCGCAAGACGATAAGGAGCACGTGCTACAGGAGCAGCGCAGGGAACAAGATCAATTTGAAATTCTACCGCGCGTTGCGGCGGAAGGCCAGGTAAGTCATCGGGAAACACCTCGGGAAAATCCCTAACAATGTGAACGTCATCAACGTTCTTCACTTCCTTACTAGGATCAACAACATGAGCAAGAATAGCATGACAGCCTTTGCGGAGATGTTTACGAACTTTCATACAGCTAATAAGATTTAACTGTGTGCATTTCTTATCTCCAAAGACCATCAGTGGCTCTCCAATCACATCAGTAATACGAATAGCCTTATCATAACACACGATCTCAGCACGGTTCGCAGATAACCAATCCATACCAATAACAATATCAAAACTACCAAGTTCAATCGGTATCAAGTCTATCTCAAAATCCCTACCACCCAGATTAATGTTACATTTACGATGTACAGCCTTAGCAGTAAGTTCTTTACCATTAGCTACTTCAACAACATAAGTATTGTCTAAGGGAGTTAACGGCGTTTTGATTCTCGGACTTAATTTACTCGACACGAAACTTAAATCAGCCCCTGAATCAAATAATACATAAACTGATAAATCGTTGACTGAGAACGTACCAGTAACTAGCTTAGAATCTTCCTTCGCATCCTTTGCATTAATGTTGAACGCTCGGCCGCGTGCAGTTTCAGCAGTCTTCTTGTTGGGACAAGCATCTCGAAAATGCCCCGGCTTCCCACAATCATAACAAACCCTTTGATTACCTCCATTATTCGATTTCCCATTACCATTGTGACGACCCGAGAATTTTCAACCAAATTTAAACTTTAATCTTAATATGAATTCGACACGATAAGCAAAGTCTGTAAAGTTGAGTCTCAAAATTTTGGAACAGTTTACATGAATGCATTGGCCCTTTGACTATTACCAACAATTCACGAACAATTGTTTGTAAATAAATCTGTATATATATGTGTAAATATAGGGATGTATAATAATTAGAGGTAATGAAACATAACTCAAATAATATGTAAACTAAAATACAATTTAATCAATTGTGTTGAATATGTAAAGTAGTATATAAAACAACGAAGTTGCTTTTAAAATAAATATTTATATATACATGAATCTATATATTTCTATATTACTATATTTATATTATTACTAACATACATGAACTTGAATTAAAAAAAAACCAGACAAAACCAAATTTTGCAAGTTGTAAAGTGAAGATTGATAAATTGTTTCTTTCAAACATTCAAATCTTATTACTATTACATATCTCTATCTGTGAGCTGTAAACCCGTTTGAAATATTATGTAATTCATGAAACTATAGTGTGTTTATTTTTTCAACTTAATAATATTACATATACAACCATCTTTAATTATCATCAAACACCACTGTATACGATTGATGAAAACTGTTTTAAATTGATACTTTGATCATTATATTTGTTTTACTAATTTATACATTAAACAACATTTCCATCACCATTATCTAAACCCGCACACCATCCTTGGAATTTCTCTCTTTACTTCTTCTTTGTTTGTCCAAAAACCACCATTTCATCATTCCACTTTTATTCTCTATTTTTCTGCTCGATGAAACTACGATATACCATCTCTAGTTTCTTTCTGTTTGTTCGAAAACCAAACTAAACCCACCTCACTGCCGACATCGTCTCCTTGTTGATCGATACCATGAATCACCACCATCGAAACCATTTAACTGACCACCACCCTCAATCTCCTTCTACTACTCATTCGGTTTCAACCAAGACCATTGAAACTTTTCTTCCTTTGTTGTAGCTATCTCATCGATCACCAACAAGAGACCACATCACTACTAAGTCAGGACCACAACTTTTGAAGAAAATCTTTAGTCCAATAAATCAATAATGGCAATAACAACCATTGAAACCCATGCTTTCTAGGCTCGATCGTCTAGATAATATGGTAAGTTCACAAATTCCTTTCTTGCTTTTGAATCATTGAACAACCCATCTAATTCTATTTCATTTTTTCCACCTGCTACTACTCGCATTTTATTTCCGTTTTGATCGTATAAATAAACCAAACCCTTTCCAATAGTGAACTGCTACTTGAAGCTGGAAAACAACCCACACAAAACCATTTTTATTTAATTATATGTTCCTGCTGTTAATTCACCATGAACCCATCTTAAAACAAAATCCACAAACTACCTTTGATTCCTGTTTGCTGCCTCAAATGAAAACACAACCCAAATATTTAACCGTGATCCCATGAACACCATACCTGCTTGTTTGCTACTGCCATCCACTTGCTATATACCATCTGTGTTCCTATTTTCTTTATTGAGAATAACCACTTATCACCTTTGAATTCTTTTGTTTTCGTTTGCTGTACTAGTGAATACACCGCCCATCAAACACTTCTGTTACTATTTTGCAGTTCAACTATCATCTAAAACGCCACCCATCGATGCTGCTATCCTGTTATCTGTTTCTATTTAATTCGAAAGCCAAGGACACCTTACAGCTCCTTCTGCATTTATTTTTTTTTATCACTGTAACCACTATGGTGATATTATAATAATTAGATGTTGAAGATAATGGTGGAGATGTTATCAATAAAGATGATTACTTGAAAATTATAAAAAGAAAAGAGTTTACATTAAAATCTTGTAGGTCTCACACAATTTGATAATATGTTGAAGGCATGGACATTTTTTTTAATATCATTTACTTTATTATGATTGAGATGTGGGACATGCACATGAGGAGAAGAGGTGTACAGCTTTTTATCCTGTTCGGTTTAAAAAAAAAACAAAAAAAAAAAAAACAAATGGGGCGGCTGTGTTGATTCTAATTGAGCAAAACCGACACCCCATGATGTTATTTTGGGCTTCAATTTGTAACTAGGCTTTGATTAAACCATTTCAAGTATTGGGCCGAGTTCCTTTGTTTAATTGGGCCGTGATCCATTTTTGATGATTTTCGGGTGGACTAAAAATAAAGGATAAAAGAATTTAAACCCGTGGTATGTAAGAAGAGGTTAAGCAGAGCAGTTGGTTTGGGTGTGTGGTTGTTGAGCGGGAGGTTGTGGGTTCAAGTCTCGGCGATGGCATTTTTTTAAGCCTTTTCTTTTGGAGGTTTGTGAATCCGAGGCCATCCCTGCATTGTTCAGTATCGTCGTATGCATATTTTTACTACAAAATATCGTATTGTGAGTTTCATTTGCCTTTTTACCCTTTATATTTTTGGGCTGAGAATACATGCGCAATTTTTATAAATGTTTTACGAAATAGACACAAGTAATCGAAACTACATTATGAAATGTCCCGTTCTTATTGATTAAAAACGTTCCATATTAATTGATTTCGTTGCGAGGTTTTGACCTCTATATGAGACGTTTTTCAAAGACTGCATTCATTTTAAAACAAACCATAACCTTTATTTCATCAATAAAGGTTTAAAAAGCTTTACGTAGATTATCAAATAATGATAATCTAAAATATCATGTTTACACACGACCATTACATAATGGTTTACAATACAAATATGTTACAACAAAATAAGTTTCTTGAATGCAGTTTTTACACAATATCATACAAGCATGGACTCCAAATCTCGTCCTTATTTAAGTATGCCACAGCGGAAGCTCTTAATAATCACCTGAGAATAAACATGCTTAAAACGTCAACAAAAATGTTTGTGAGTTATAGGTTTAACCTATATATATCAAATCGTAACAATAGACCACAAGATTTCATATTTCAATATACATCCCATACATAGAGATAAAAATCATTCATATGGTGAACACCTGGTAACCGACATTAACAAGATGCATATATAAGAATATCCCCATCATTCCGGGACACCCTTCGGATATGATATAAATTTCGAAGTACTAAAGCATCCGGTACTTTGGATGGGGTTTGTTAGGCCCAATAGATCTATCTTTAGGATTCGCGTCAATTAGGGTGTCTGTTCCCTAATTCTTAGATTACCAGACTTAATAAAAAGGGGCATATTCGATTTCGATAATTCAACCATAGAATGTAGTTTCACGTACTTGTGTATATTTTGTAAATCATTTATAAAACCTGCATGTATTCTCATCCCAAAAATATTAGATTTTAAAAGTGGGACTATAACTCACTTTCACAGATTTTAACTTCGTCGGGAAGTAAGACTTGGCCACTGGTTGATTCACGAACCTATAACAATATATACATATATATCAAAGTATGTTCAAAATATATTTATAACACTTTTAATATATTTTGATGTTTTAGGTTTATTAAGTCAGCTGTCCTCGTTAGTAACCTACAACTAGTTGTCCACAGTTAGATGTACAGAAATAAATCGATAAATATTATCTTGAATCAATCCACGACCCAGTGTATACGTATCTCAGTATTGATCACAACTCAAACTATATATATTTTGGAATCAACCTCAACCCTGTATAGCTAACTCCAACATTCACATATAGAGTGTCTATGGTTGTTCCGAAATATATATAGATGTGTCGACATGATAGGTCAAAACATTGTATACGTGTCTACGGTATCTCAAGATTACATAATATACAATACAAGTTGATTAAGTTATGGTTGGAATAGATTTGTTACCAATTTTCACGTTGCTAAAATGAGAAAAATTATCCAATCTTGTTTTACCCATAACTTCTTCATTTTAAATCCGTTTTGAGTGAATCAAATTGCTATGGTTTCATATTGAACTCTATTTTATGAATCTAAACAGAAAAATTATAGGTTTATAGTCGGAAAAATAAGTTACAAGCCGTTTTTGTAAAGGTAGTCATTTCAGTCGAAAGAACGACGTCTAGATGACCATTTTAGAAAACATACTTCCACTTTGAGTTTAACCATAATTTTTGGATATAGTTTCATGTTCATAATAAAAATCATTTTCTCATAATAACAACTTTTAAATCAAAGTTTATCATAGTTTTTAATTAACTAACCCAAAACAGCCCGTGGTGTTACTACGACGGCGTAAATCCGGTTTTACGGTGTTTTTCGTGTTTCCAGATTTTAAATCATTAAGTTAGCATATAATATAGATATAGAACATGTGTTTAGTTGATTTTAAAAGTCAAGTTAGAAGGATTAACTTTTATTTGCGAACAAGTTTAGAATTAACTAAACTATGTTCTAGTGATTACAAGTTTAAACCTTCGAATAAAATAGCTTTATATGTATGAATCGAATGATGTTATGAACATCATTACTACCTTAAGTTCCTTGGATAAACCTACTGGAAAAGAGAAAAGTGGATCTAGCTTCAACGGATCCTTGGATGGCTCGAAGTTCTTGAAGCAGAATCATGACACGAAAACAAGTTCAAGTAAGATCATCACTTGAAATAAGATTGTTATAGTTATAGAAATTGAACCAAAGTTTGAATATGATTATTACCTTGTATTAGAATGATAACCTACTGTAAGAAACAAAGATTTCTTGAGGTTGGATGATCACCTTACAAGATTGGAAGTGAGCTAGCAAACTTGAAAGTATTCTTGATTTTATGAAACTAGAACTTTTGGAATTTATGAAGAACACTTAGAACTTGAAGATATAACTTGAGAAAGATCAATAAGATGAATAAAATTGAAGAATAAAAGTGTTTGTAGGTGTTTTTGGTCGTTGGTGTATGGATTAGATATAAAGGATATGTAATTTTGTTTTCATGTAAATAAGTCATGAATGATTACTCATATTTTTGTAATTTTATGAGATATTTCATGCTAGTTGCCAAATGATGGTTCCCACATGTGTTAGGTGACTCACATGGGCTGCTAAGAGCTGATCATTGGAGTGTATATACCAATAGTACATACATCTAAAAGCTGTGTATTGTACGAGTACGAATACGGATGCATACGAGTAGAATTGTTGATGAAATTGAACGAGGATGTAATTGTAAGCATTTTTGTTAAGTAGAAGTATTTTGATAAGTGTCTTGAAGTCTTTCAAAAGTGTATGAATACATATTAAAACACTACATGTATATACATTTTAACTGAGTCGTTAAGTCATCGTTAGCCGTTACATGTAAGTGTTGTTTTGAAACCTTTAGGTTAACGATCTTGTTAAATGTTGTTAACCCAATGTTTATAATATCAAATGAGATTTTAAATTATTATATTATCATGATATTATGATGTACAAATATCTCTTAATATGATATATATACATTAAATGTCGTTACAACGATAATCGTTACATATATGTCTCGTTTAAAAATCATTAAGTTAGTAGTCTTGTTTTTACATATGTAGTTCATTGTTAATATACTTAATGATATGTTTACTTATCATAGTATCATGTTAACTATATATATATCCATATATATGTCCTCATATAGTTTTTACAAGTTTTAACGTTCGTGAATCACCGGTCAACTTGGGTGGTCAATTGTCTATATGAAACATATTTCAATTAATCAAGTCTTAAAAAGTTTGATTGCTTAGCATGTTGGAAACATTTAATCATGTAAATATCAATCTCAATTAATATATATAAACATGGAAAAGTTCGGGTCACTACAGTACCTACCCGTTAAATAAATTTCGTCCCGAAATTTTAAGCTGTTGAAGGTGTTGACGAATCTTCTGGAAATAGATGCGGGTATTTCTTCTTCATCTGATCTTCACGCTCCCAGGTGAACTCGGGTCCTCTACGAGCATTCCATCGAACCTTAACAATTGGTATCTTGTTTTGCTTAAGTCTTTTAACCTCACGATCCATTATTTCGACGGGTTCTTCGATGAATTGAAGTTTTTCATTGATTTGGATTTGGTCCATCGGAATAGTGAGATCTTCTTTAGCAAAACATTTCTTCAAATTTGAGACGTGGAAAGTGTTATGTACAGCCGCGAGTTGTTGAGGTAACTCAAGTCGGTAAGCTACTGGTCCGACACGATCAATAATCTTGAATGGTCCAATATACCTTGGATTTAATTTCCCTCGTTTACCAAATCGAACAACGCCTTTCCAAGGAGCAACTTTAAGCATGACCATCTCTCCAATTTCAAATTCTATATCTTTTCTTTTAATGTCAGCGTAGCTCTTTTGTCGACTTTGGGCGGTTTTCAACCGTTGTTGAATTTGGATGATCTTCTCGGTAGTTTCTTGTATAATCTCCGGACCCGTAATCTGTCTATCCCCCACTTCACTCCAACAAATCGGAGACCTGCACTTTCTACCATAAAGTGCTTCAAACGGCGCCATCTCAATGCTTGAATGGTAGCTGTTGTTGTAGGAAAATTCTGCTAACGGTAGATGTCGATCCCAACTGTTTCCGAAATCAATAACACATGCTCGTAGCATGTCTTCAAGCGTTTGTATCATCCTTTCGCTCTGCCCATCAGTTTGTGGATGATAGGCAGTACTCATGTCTAGACGAGTTCCTAATGCTTGCTGTAATGTCTGCTAGAATCTTGAAATAATCTGCCATCCCTATCAGAGATAATAGAGATTGGTATTCCATGTCTGGAGACGACTTCCTTCAAATACAGTCGTGCTAACTTCTCCATCTTGTCATCTTCTCTTATTGGCAGGAAGTGTGCTGATTTGGTGAGACGATCAACTATTACCCAAATAGTATCAAAACCACTTGCAGTCCTTGGCAATTTAGTGATGAAATCCATGATAATGTTTTCCCATTTCCATTCCGGGATTTTGGGTTGTTGAAGTAGACCTGATGGTTTTTGATGCTCAGCTTTGACCTTAGAACACGTCAAACATTCTCCTACGTATTTAGCAACATCGGCTTTCATACCCGGCCACCAAAAATGTTTCTTGAGATCCTTGTACATCTTCCCCGTTCCAGGATGTATTGAGTATCTGGTTTTATGAGCTTCTCTAAGTACCATTTCTCTCATATCTCCAAATTTTGGTACCCAAATTCTTTCAGCCCTATACCGGGTTCCGTCTTCCCGAATATTAAGATGCTTCTCCGATCCTTTGGGTATTTCATCCTTTAAATTTCCCTCTTTCAAAACTCCTTGTTGCGCCTCCTTTATTTGAGTAGTAAGGTTAGTGTGAATCATTATATTCATAGATTTTACTCGAATGGGTTCTCTGTCCTTTCTGCTCAAGGCGTCGGCTACCACATTTGCCTTCCTCGGGTGGTAACGAATCTCAAAGTCGTAATCATTCAACAATTCTATCCACCTACGCTGCCTCATATTCAGTTGTTTCTGATTAAATATGTGTTGAAGACTTTTATGGTCGGTATATATAATACTTTTGACCCCATATAAGTAGTGCCTCCAAGTCTTTAATGCAAAAACAACCGCGCCTAATTCCAAATCATGCGTAGTATAATTTTGTTCGTGAATCTTCAATTGTCTAGACGCATAAGCAATCACCTTCGTTCGTTGCATTAATACACAACCGAGACCTTGCTTTGATGCGTCACAATAAATCACAAAAATCATCATTCCCTTCAGGCAATGACAATATAGGTGCCGTAGTTAGCTTTTTCTTCAATAACTGAAACGCTTTCTCTTGTTCATCATTCCATTCAAATTTCTTCCCTTTATGCGTTAATGCAGTCAAGGGTTTTGCTATTATGGAAAAGTCTTGGATGAACCTTCTGTAGTAACCAGCTAGTCCTAAAAACTGGCGTATGTGTTTCGGAGTTTTCGGGGTTTCACACTTTTCAACAGTTTCTATCTTTGCCGGATCCACCTTAATACCTTCTTTGTTCACTATGTGACCGAGGAATTGAACTTCTTCCAACCAAAATACACACTTTGAAAACTTAGCGTACAATTCTTCCTTCCTCAATACTTCTAACACCTTTCTCAAATGTTCACCATGTTCTTGGT
The DNA here is from genome assembly GCF_046630445.1 of Rutidosis leptorrhynchoides. Classification (NCBI taxonomy): domain Eukaryota; kingdom Viridiplantae; phylum Streptophyta; class Magnoliopsida; order Asterales; family Asteraceae; genus Rutidosis; species Rutidosis leptorrhynchoides. The sequence continues at coordinate 483,975,392 of NC_092335.1, forward strand.
CATTCTTTGAGTAAATAAGTATGTCATCAATGAAAACAATGACAAACTTGTCAAGGTATGGTCCACACACTCGGTTCATAAGGTCCATGAACACAGCTGGTGCATTAGTTAAACCAAACGGCATGACCATAAACTCGTAATGACCGTAACGTGTTCTGAAAGCAGTCTTTGGAATATCATCTTCTTTCACCCGCATTTGATGATACCCGGAACGTAAGTCAATCTTTGAATAAACAGACGAGCCTTGTAGTTGATCAAATAAGTCGTCGATTCTCGATAGTGGGTAGCGGTTCTTGATGGTAAGTTTGTTCAACTCTCGGTAGTCGATACACAACCTGAATGCACCATCTTTCTTCTTGACAAACAAAACAGGAGCTCCCCACGGTGATGTGCTTGGTCGAATGAAACCACGCTCTAAAAGTTCTTGTAATTGGCTTTGCAGTTCTTTGATCTCGCTGGGTGCGAGTCTGTAAGGAGCACGAGCTATTGGTGCAGCTCCTGGTACAAGATCTATTTGAAATTCTACTGATCGATGTGGGGGTAATCCCGGTAATTCTTTTGGAAATACATCGGGAAATTCTTTTGCAACGGGAACATCATTGATGCTCTTTTCTTCAGTTTGTACTTTCTCGACGTGTGCTAGAACAGCATAACAATCTTTTCTTATTAGTTTTTGTGCCTTCAAATTACTAATAAGATGTAGCTTCGTGTTGCCCTTTTCTCCGTACACCATTAAGGGTTTTCCTTTTTCTCGTATAATGCGAATTGCATTTTTGTAACAAACGATCTCTGCTTTCACTTCTTTCAACCATTCCATACCGATTATCACATCAAAACTCCGTAACTCTACTGGTATCAAATCAATCTTAAATGTTTCGCTAACCAGTTTAATTTCTCGATTCCGACATATATTATCTGCTGAAATTAATTTACCATTTGCTAATTCGAGTAAAAATTTACTATCCAAAGGCGTCAATGGACAATTTAATTTAGCACAAAAATCTCTACTCATATAGCTTCTATCCGCACCCGAATCAAATAAAACGTAAGCAGATTTATTGTCAATAAGAAACGTACCCGTAACAAGCTCCGGGTCTTCCTGTGCCTCTGCCGCATTAATATTGAAAACTCTTCCGCGGCCTTGTCCATTCGTGTTCTCCTGGTTCGGGCAATTTCTAATAATGTGGCCTGCTTTTCCACATTTATAACAAACTACATTGGCATAACTTGCTCCGACACTACTTGCTCCGCCATTACTCGTTCCGACACCATTTGTTCCTTTCGTTCTATTAACCCCTGGTCCGTAGACCTCACACTTCGCCGCGCTATGACCATTTCTTTTACACTTGTTGCAAAATTTGGTGCAGAACCCCGAGTGATTCTTTTCACACCTTTGGCATAGCTGCTTCTGATTGTTGTTGTTGTTACGGTTATTATTGTTGTTGGGATGATTGTTGTAGTTGCTGTTGTTGTTGTTGTTGTTGTTGTTGTTGTTGTTGTTGTTGGGCCGTTTGTGGTAGTTGCGATTGATGTTGCGATTGTTGGGATAATTGTTGCGATTATTGTTGTAATTGCTGTTGTTGTTGTATTGGTGATTCTTATCACCGTTTTCCTCCCACTTTCTTTTGACTTGCTTCACATTGGCCTCTTCAGCAGTCTGTTCTTTAATTCTTTCTTCAATCTGGTTCACGAGTTTGTGAGCCATTCTACATGCCTGTTGTATGGAGGCGGGCTCGTGTGAACTTATATCTTCTTGGATTCTTTCCGGTAATCCTTTCACAAACGCGTCGATCTTCTCTTCCTCATCTTCGAATGCTCCCAGACACAATAGGCACAATTCTGTGAATTGTCTTTCGTACGTGGTAATATCAAATCCTTGGGTTCGTAACCCTCTAAGTTCTGTCTTGAGCTTATTGACCTCGGTTCTGGGACGGTACTTCTCGTTCATCAAGTGCTTGAATGCTGACCACGGTAGTGCGTACGCATCGTCTTGTCCCACTTGCTCTAGATAGGTATTCCACCATGTTAATGCAGAACCTGTGAAGGTATGCGTAGCGTACTTCACTTTGACCTCTTCAGTACACTTACTTATGGCAAACACCGATTCAACCTTCTCGGTCCACCGTTTCAATCCGATCGGTCCTTCGGTTCCATCAAATTCCAAAGGTTTGCAGGCAGTGAATTCTTTGTAGGTGCATCCTACACGATTTCCTGTACTGCTAGATCCAAGGTTATTGTTGGTATGTAGCGCAGCCTGTACTGCGGCTATGTTTGAAGCTAGAAAAGTACGGAATTCCTCTTCATTCATATTCACGGTGTGTCGAGTAGTCGGTGCCATTTCCTTCAAAATAGTCAAATGGAACAAGTTAATCATACAGAATATTAAGAGTAGTTAATAGTATTTCGTAGCATAATATGAACTCATTTATAAAAGCTTTTTCTTCATATTAGCATTTTATAAGTTTAAATTCGGGTAGTACCTACCCGTTAAGTTCATACTTAGTAGCTAATATACAATTCAACTACTACAATTCTATATGAAAAACTGATTATAATAATATTTCGCGTTCAAACTTTTACACAATATTTTACAAACTTACAATACTGCTTATTTTACATATAGCATGAAATATAGCACACAATAAATTTGATACAAGATGGTTGTGAAGATAATTCTAGCTAGTACACAAGTCGTTCAGCAAAGGCAATAAAGACACGTAATTCATACGTCCAGAAACAAGTCATGCATTCTGGTTTTACTAGGATTACTTCCCATCCTTGGTCTTGTGGAACATAACCGTTATGGCCGTTGATAAGACAGCGTGTTGTAACGTCGTCAAAGGGACGAGGGTTACGTAATGTCCAACAGTCCCGTAACAATCTAAAAACCTCATTTCTTACCCCAATTACCGACTCCGTCACTTGTGGGAACGTTTTGTTTAATTCGAAAGCCAAGGACACCTTACAGCTCCTTCTGCATTTATTTTTTTTATCACTGTAACCACTATGGTGATATTATAATAATTAGATGTTGAAGATAATGGTGGAGATGTTATCAATAAAGATGATTACTTGAAAATTATAAAAAGAAAAGAGTTTACATTAAAATCTTGTAGGTCTCACACAATTTGATAATTCGTTGAAGACATGGACATTTTTTTTAATATCATTTACTTTATTATGATTGAGATGTGGGACATGCACATGAGGAGAAGAGGTGTACAGCTTTTTATCCTGTTCGGTTTAAAAAAAAACAAAAAAAAAACAAATGGGGCGGCTGTGTTGATTCTAATCGAGTAAAACCGACACCCCATGATGTTATTTTGGGCTTCAATTTGTAACTAGGCTTTGATTAAACCATTTCAAGTATTGGGCCGAGTTCCTTTGTTTAATTGGGCCGTGATCCATTTTTGATGATTTTCGGGTGGACTAAAAATAAAGGATAAAAGAATTTAAACCCGTGGTATGTAAGGAGAGGTTAAGCAGAGTAGTTGGTTTGGGTGTGTGGTTGTTGAGCGGGAGGTTGTGGGTTCAAGTCTCGGCGATGGCATTTTTTAAGCCTTTTCTTTTGGAGGTTTGTGAATCCGAGGCCAACCCTGCATTGTTCAGTATCGTCGTATGCATATTTTTACTACAAAATATCGTATTGTGAGTTTCATTTGCCTTTTTACCCTTTATATTTTTGGGCTGAGAATACATGCGCAATTTTTATAAATGTTTTACGAAATAGACACAAGTAATCGAAACTACATTATGAAATGTCCCGTTCTTATTGATTAAAAACGTTCCATATTAATTGATTTCGTTGCGAGGTTTTGACAACTATATGAGACGTTTTTCAAAGACTGCATTCATTTTAAAACAAACCATAACCTTTATTTCATCAATAAAGGTTTAAAAAGCTTTACGTAGATTATCAAATAATGATAATCTAAAATATCCTGTTTACACACGACCATTACATAATGGTTTACAATACAAATATGTTACAACAAAATAAGTTTCTTGAATGCAGTTTTTACACAATATCATACAAGCATGGACTCCAAATCTCGTTCTTATTTAAGTATGCGATAGCGGAAGCTCTTAATAATCACCTGAGAATAAACATGCTTAAAACGTCAACAAAAATGTTGGTGAGTTATAGGTTTAACCTATATATATCAAATCGTAACAATAGACCACAAGATTTCATATTTCAATATACATCCCATATATAGAGATAAAAATCATTCATATGGTGAACACCTGGTAACCGACATTAACAAGATGCATATATAAGAATATCCCCATCATTCCGGGACACCCTTCGGATATGATATAAATTTCGAAGTACTAAAGCATCCGGTACTTTGGATGGGGTTTGTTAGGCCCAATAGATCTATCTTTAGGATTCGCGTCAATTAGGGTGTCTGTTCCCTAATTCTTAGATTACCAGACTTAATAAAAAGGGGCATATTCGATTTCGATAATTCAACCATAGAATGTAGTTTCACGTACTTGTGTCTATTTTGTAAATCATATATAAAACCTGCATGTATTCTCATCCCAAAAATATTAGATTTTAAAAGTGGGACTATAACTCACTTTCACAGATTTTAACTTCGTCGGGAAGTAAGACTTGGCCACTGGTTGATTCACGAACCTATAACAATATATACATATATATCAAAGTATGTTCAAAATATATTTATAACACTTTTAATATATTTTGATGTTTTAAGTTTATTAAGTCAGTTGTCCTCGTAAGTAACCTACAACTAGTTGTCCACAGTTAGATGTACAGAAATAAATCGATAAATATTATCTTGAATCAATCCACGACCCAGTGTATACGTATCTCAGTATTGATCACAACTCAAACTATATATATTTTGGAATCAACCTCAACCCTGTATAGCTAACTCCAACATTCACATATAGAGTGTCTATGGTTGTTCCGAAATATATATAGATGTGTCGACATGATAGGTCGAAACATTGTATACGTGTCTACGGTATCTCAAGATTACATAATATACAATACAAGTTGATTAAGTTATGGTTGGAATAGATTTGTTACCAATTTTCACGTAGCTAAAATGAGAAAAATTATCCAATCTTGTTTTACCCATAACTTCTTCATTTTAAATCCGTTTTGAGTGAATCAAATTGCTATGGTTTCATATTGAACTCTATTTTATGAATCTAAACAGAAAAAGTATAGGTTTATAGTCGGAAAAATAAGTTACAAGCCATTTTTGTAAAGGTAGTCATTTCAGTCGAAAGAACGACGTCTAGATGACCATTTTAGAAAACATACTTCCACTTTGAGTTTAACCATAATTTTTGGATATAGTTTCATGTTCATAATAAAAATCATTTTCTCAGAATAACAACTTTTAAATCAAAGTTTATCATAGTTTTTAATTAACTAACCCAAAACAGCCCGTGGTGTTACTACGACGGAGTAAATCCGGTTTTACGGTGTTTTTCGTGTTTCCAGATTTTAAATCATTAAGTTAGCATATAATATAGATATAGAACATGTGTTTAGTTGATTTTAAAAGTCAAGTTAGAAGGATTAACTTTTATTTGCGAACAAGTTTAGAATTAACTAAACTATGTTCTAGTAATTACAAGTTTAAACCTTCGAATAAGATAGCTTTATATGTATGAATCAAATGATGTTATGAACATCATTACTACCTTAAGTTCCTTGGATAAACCTACTGGAAAAGAGAAAAGTGGATCTAGCTTCAACGGATCCTTGGATGGCTCGAAGTTCTTAAAGCAGAATCATGACACGAAAATAAGTTCAAGTAAGATCATCACTTGAAATAAGATTGTTATAGTTATAGAAATTGAACCAAAGTTTGAATATGATTATTACCTTGTATTAGAATGATAACCTACTGTAAGAAACAAAGATTTCTTGAGGTTGGATGATCACCTTACAAGATTAGAAGTGAGCTAGCAAACTTGAAAGTATTCTTGATTTTATGAAACTAGAAGTTTTGGAATTTATGAAGAACACTTAGAACTTGAAGATAGAACTTGAAGTGTTCTTCATATATTCTACAAGTTCTAGTTACATAAAATCAAGAATACTTTCAAGTTTGCTAGCTCACTTCCAATCTTGTAAGGTGATCATCCAACCTCAAGAAATCTTTGTTTCTTACAGTAGGTTATCATTCTAATACAAGGTAATAATCATATTCAAACTTTGGTTCAATTTCTATAACTATAACAATCTTATTTCAAGTGATGATCTTACTTGAACTTGTTTTCGTGTCATGATTCTGCTTCAAGAACTTTGAGCCATCCAAGGATCCGTTGAAGCTAGATCCATTTTTCTCTTTTCCAGTAGGTTTATCCAAGGAACTTAAGGTAGTAATGATGTTCATAACATCATTCGATTCATACATATAAAGCTATCTTATTCGAAGGTTTAAACTTGTAATCACTAGAACATAGTTTAGTTAATTCTAAACTTGTTCGCAAACAAAAGTTAATCCTTCTAACTTGACTTTAAAAATCAACTAAACACATGTTCTATATCTATATGATATGCTAACTTAATGATTTAAAACCTAGAAACACGAAAAACACCGTAAAACCGGATTTACGCCGTCGTAGTAACACCGCGGGCTGTTTTGGGTTAGTTAATTAAAAACTATGATAAACTTTGATTTAAAAGTTGTTATTCTGTGAAAATGATTTTTATTATGAACATGAAACTATATCCAAAAATTATGGTTAAACTCAAAGTGGAAGTATGTTTTCTAAAATGGTCATCTAGACGTCGTTCTTTTGACTGTAATGACTACCTTTACAAAAACGACTTGTAACTTATTTTTCCGACTATAAACCTATACTTTTTCTGTTTAGATTCATAAAATAGAGTTCAATATGAAACCATAGCAATTTGATTCACTCAAAACGGATTTAAAATGAAGAAGTTATGGGTAAAACAAGATTGGATAATTTTTCTCATTTTAGCTACGTGAAAATTGGTAACAAATCTATTCCAACCATAACTTAATCAACTTGTATTGTATATTATGTAATCTTGAGATACCATAGACACGTATACAATGTTTTGACCTATCATGTCGACACATCTATATATATTTCGGAACAACCATAGACACTCTATATGTGAATGTTGGAGTTAGCTATACAGGGTTGAGGTTGATTCCAAAATATATATAGTTTGAGTTGTGATCAATACTGAGATACGTATACACTGGGTCGTGGATTGATTCAAGATAATATTTATTGATTTATTTCTGTACATCTAACTGTGGACAACTAGTTGTAGGTTACTAACGAGGACAGCTGACTTAATAAACTTAAAAAATCAAAATATATTAAAAGTGTTGTAAATATATTTTGAACATACTTTGATATATATGTATATATTGTTATAGGTTCGTGAATCAACCAGTGGCCAAGTCTTACTTCCCGATGAAGTAAAAATCTGTGAAAGTGAGTTATAGTCCCACTTTTAAAATCTAATATTTTTGGGATGAGAATACATGCAGGTTTTATAAATGATTTACAAAATAGACACAAGTACGTGAAACTACATTCTATGGTTGAATTATTGAAATCGAATATGACCATTTTTATTAAGTCTGGTAATCTAAGAATTAGGGAACAGACACCCTAATTGACGCGAATCCTAAAGATAGATCTATTGGGCCTAACTAACCCCATCCAAAGTACCAGATGCTTTAGTACTTCGAAATTTATATCATATCCGAAGGGTGTCCCGGAATGATGGGGATATTCTTATATATGCATCTTGTTAATGTCGGTTACCAGGTGTTCACCATATGAATAATTTTTATCTCTATGTATGGGATGTATATTGAAATATGAAATCTTGTGGTCTATTATTATGATTTGATATATATAGGTTAAACCTATAACTCACCAACATTTTTGTTGACATTTTAAGCATGTTTATTCTCAGGTGATTATTAAGAGCTTCCGCTGTCGCATACTTAAATAAGGACGAGATTTGGAGTCCATGCTTGTATGATATTGTTTAAAAACTGCATTCAAGAAACTTATTTTGTTGTAACATATTTGTATTGTAAACCATTATGTAATGGTCGTGTGTAAACAGGATATTTTATATTATCATTATTTGATAATCTACGTAAAGCTTTTTAAAACCTTTATCTATGAAATAAAGGTTATGGTTTGTTTTAAAAATGAATGCAGTCTTTGAAAAACGTCTCATATAGAGGTCAAAACCTCGCAACGAAATCAATTAATATGGAACGTTTTTAATCAATAAGAACGGAACATTTCACTTAGCATATCTGCTAATTCATATCTTAGCGTATCTATTACTGTAGACTTTGCCTGATATCTCTCGTAAATTTCTCCTTAATTTAAGGGATCCTGGTACTATATATATCTATGCAAATTATGCATTGAGAATACCATCCAATTATCAATTGATGTCACTAAACTCTTCATACCAAAAATCTTTTCTGAGATCACGTAAGATGGCCTCTACGAATCGACCAAGTTCCTCTGACTCCGAAGACAATGTGACAGGAGCACACCAACCAATCAACTACCGTGATTACTGGAGAAAATGGGAGTGGGTTCGCGACATACTCACCCTCTGGAGAAGGGAAGAAGGTACTCCATATCATGAATCGAATCTACCACCTAACCTTGGAGTACTTGACCCGCTCACCGGTGAACCCGTTCGCAACACCGTTTATACCCTATTTGCAAGAATTTTTCATCTTGAAGCTACCATTAACGGAACTAGAGAAGATATCTGACCTCTACCTCACATTGATAATCAACCAGGGTTAATAGAAGAAATTAGAGAACTCCGAGCTCGAGTATTAACTTTAGAGAGCACGGTATACAATTTGCAAGCACCAGCAGTATCACCAATACTGGTAACATCACCAGCCTCAGCACCAATGGCACCAGTACCACCAACAATCCAAGTTTCAACAATCCATGCCTCAACATCTCATTCTGTACCTTGAGTATAATTATTGTTCTACGAATCGTGCTACATCATTTATCTTCGTTCGACATGGCGATTATGTAATCTCTAATGTTTTAGAGATTATATATTCTTGTTCTAACGTTAAATCAAATGAGTTTAATGTCATATTGACTCATTAAATCCATGGTTACATCTGAAGAAAATATATATGTATATATATTTTCATAAAGATTGTAATTAAAAAAAAAATAAAAAATTCTTTCGTACAAACTGTTAATGATGAAAATAATTTAACGGGTAGGTAATACCCGAGGAATATTTAGATTTCACATTAATAAGTTACACTGTACATTCTTCGAATTTGATTCAACGATCATTTACTATCCTATTTACAACCACCGATATACGTATCCGTTCACCACAGAATAACCATATTAATCCAATTTCATATTTGGATTTTGATTTATCAGAATCCAACAAGTGGCATAATGAAGAAAACATTTGACAAAATAAAATTTGTTAGAAACAAACAAATTAACTATGAGGAATTTTGTTAAGAATCCACGCTAACTGTTCCTAGCTAACTGATTACATTTTATTTATCGCAGTTTATTTATCGCAACTTAATTATCGTAATTTTATTTATCGTCATTTAATTTCTGTTATTCATTTTACGCACTTAAATATCGGGACACGTATACAAGGTTTTGACATATCATATCGACGCATCTATATATATTATTTGGAATCACCATAGACACTCTATATGCAGTAATGATCGAGTTCTCTATACAGGGTTGAGGTTGATTCTACAATAATATATATAGTTTGAGTTGTGATCGAGTCTGAGACGTATACGGGTCACTACACGTATTAATTAATTCGAATATTATATATTAAACTATACATAAATTATTGAATTTCTAATTGTGGACTATCAACTGTGGACTACCAACATTGGACAATTAAAATGAATTAAAATATTGACTATAACATATGAAACTAAACAATTCTTCAAGTTGCCACTTAATTTCATCTTAAACCTCATTTGTATCTTGACGATTACAATCTGCGTTCAAACCTTTCTTGATTCTTGAAAACAACTAAATCGAGAGGACGAACCAACCGCACTTCATCAACGGAAGAAAAAATTTACGCATATAGTTATGCACCTGAAAAACACTCGGAACCTGAGTAAACGTTTAACAAGTATCTGTGCTAGCTCCATTGGCATGTTATTACCGAAAATAACATTTCAATACCTTTCCAAATTAGCAAATTTTGTCACAGCTCCAGCAAGTCAACTTCGATTTTTCGTTCGAAACAACCTTATTATCACCTTGATTTATATGTATGCTCTTTTATTGTTACCAGAGAACCTTTTATATTTCACCATATTACCATCAGCGTTTAATCATCTAAAAACACAATTCTCTTGAAATCACCTCAGATTGATAACCGATGATTCAGATATGGTTGCATTAAACGTAGAGGAAACATTAAAAAATAGATGGCCTAAATGGCCAGGAGTTTGATGATAAAGAATGGAGTGTTGGGAACGCTCGATAGAAAAATTTGGTACTGAAAAACGGATTGAGCTAACCATGAAGGAAACCATGGACAAATCACAAAGAATAAGTTTGACTTCAAAGAATCCAAATAATTCAATGCCTGCTGAAGTCTTTAGCGAATATCTTGCTCCTTACTCTAAACCCTTACGGACAGTAGTCTTCATCATCCTCTGATCTTAGATATACAAAGATATTATCATATCTTTCATTATAAATATCCTCCATATTTCTGAAGTTATTTTCATAACTATTCTTATCTGAAATCATTAATCTCTTCATGCTATCAGTGTTACATCATATAGAAACTGTTAGTTTCTATATTCTGTAAACTTTTGAGCTTAAAATATGAACGTTATTGAAGTAGTGTTGGGAACTGATGCATGAGTTAGTATAATATAATGACAGTTGATCAACGTGATTATATTACAGTAAGTCATGCTGAGTTTCTAATGAAACGTGATGATTCACAGATCATAACGTCATCATGTGCCATATTACATAACTCTTTCATTCTGCTTAACTTCTGAACATATCAAGAAGGTATATTCTTGATAGTTCTATTCTCAGTGAATCTGGTAAATTGACAAATCAAATCGTGTTAATACATTCCTTTCTGCTTGGAATACTGTAATCATACGAAATTTCATAACTATGAATTCTGGACCGTTACTCGCTTTAATAGAGGTTGAGAAGATAATAAAAAGGGCAAAGAGCTCCAAAATATAAGAGAAAATATAATGCCCAATAACAACACGGAAATTACAAGCCGTGTATATCAATGTTTATCGCAACATAAAGACATGGGAGAATCAAAAGCACTATAACCCCAAGGGCGAAGTAGAAGAAAACAGATTCCTCCGGTGGAAGTTGAAATAGGAGAATGATTGTTGTGATAGTAAGGATAAGAACAAGGATTAGAACCGAATTAAGCATTATTATAATCTTTTGATATATCAACTGAGAAGGAAGATATAGAAGTGGTGAGAAGTAATGGAACGGAAGAAGTTCATTTATAGTGGAAATACCGGACCGAGCAACCGAGGCAGATCATCGTATTTAATTAAAGAGATCTTAATTTCCTTAAATCCCAATGAATCAGATCATATATATATTTCAAAGATTTTCATTAAATCCCTTGAATTCCGGAAATCAACTATGACTACGTCACCAATTAAGTCGAACCTGCATTCACTCATTCCATGCTTTTGTGATAGCTTCACTCGTACTCTTCAGATAAACGAATTGTTTATTCCATATTACTCAATGATGATGAAACTCTATTTATCAACTCATACTCGTCATGAAAACATTTTTATGGTTAACCATGACGACCTTACTCAAATTTCGGGACGAAATTTCTTTAACGGGTAGGTACTGTGACGACCCGAGAATTTTCGACCAAATTTAAACTTTAATCTTAATATGAATTCGACACGATAAGCAAAGTATGTAAAGTTGAGTCTCAAAATTTTGGAACAGTTTACATGAATGCATTGGCCCTTTGACTATTACCAACGATTCACGAACAATTGTTTGTAAATAAATCTGTATATATATGTGTAAATATAGGGATGTATAATAATTAGAGGTAATGAAACATAACTCAAATAATATGTAAACTAAAATACAATTTAATCAATTGTGTTGAATATGTAAAGTAGTATATAAAACAACGAAGTTGCTTTTAAAATAAATATTTATATATACATGAATCTATATATTTCTATATTACTATATTTATATTATTAATAACATACATGAACTTGAATTTAAAAAAAAAAACCAGACAAAACCAAATTTTGCAAGTTGTAAAGTGAAGATTGATAAATTGTTTCTTTCAAACATTCAAATCTTATTACTATTACATATCTCTATCTGTGAGCTGTAAACCCGTTTGAAATATTATGTAATTCATGAAACTATAGTGTGTTTATTTTTTCAACTTAATAATATTACATATACAACCATCTTTAATTATCATCAAACACCACTGTATACGATTGATGAAAACTGTTTTAAATTGATACTTTGATCATTATATATTTTTTTACTAATTTATACATTAAACAACATTTCCATCACCATTATCTAAACCCGCACACCATCCTTGGAATTTCTCTCTTTACTTCTTCTTTGTTTGTCCAAAAACCACCATTTCATCATTCCACTTTTATTCTCTATTTTTCTGCTCGATGAAACTACGATATACCATCTCTAGTTTCTTTCTGTTTGTTCGAAAACCAAACTAAACCCACCTCACTGCCGACATCGTCTCCTTGTTGATCGATATCATGAATCACCACCATCGAAACCATTTAACTGACCACCACCCTCAATCTCCTTCTACTACTCATTCGGTTTCAACCAAGACCATTGAAACTTTTCTTCCTTTGTTGTGGCTATCTCATCGATCACCAACAAGAGACCACACCACTACTTTTCACAAAAGTCAGGACCACAACTTTTGAAGAAAATCTTTAGTCCAATAAATCAATAATGGCAATAACAACTGTTGAAACCCATGCTTTCTAGGCTCGATCGTCTAGATAATATGGTAAGTTCACAAATTCCTTTCTTGCTTTTGAATCATTGAGCAACCCATCTAATTCTATTTCATTTTTTCCACCTGCTACTACTAGCATTTTATTTCCGTTTTGATCGTATAAATAAACTAAACCCTTTCCAATAGTGAACTGCTACTTGAAGCTGGAAAACAACCCACACAAAACCATTTTTATTTAATTATATGTTCCTGCTGTTAATTCACCATGAACCCATCTTAAAACAAAATCCACAAACTACCTTTGATTCCTGTTTGCTGCCTCAAACGAAAACACAACCCAAATATTTAACCGTGAAACCATGAACACCATACCTGCTTGTTTGCTACTGCCATCCACTTGCTATATACCATCTGTGTTCCTATTTTCTTTATTGAGAACAACCACTTATCACCTTTGAATTCTTTTGTTTTCGTTTGCTGTACTAGCGAATACACCGCCCATCAAACACTTCTGTTACTATTTTGCAGTTCAACTATCATCTAAAACACCACCCATCGATGCTGCTATCCTGTTATCTGTTTCTATTTAATTCGAAAGCCAAGGACACCTTACAGCTCCTTCCGCATTTTTTTTTATCACTGTAACCACTATGGTGATATTATAATAATTAGATGTTGAAGATAATGGTGGAGATGTTATCAATAAAGATGATTACTTGAAAATTATAAAAAGAAAAGAGTTTACATTAAAATCTTGTAGGTCTCACACAATTTGATAATTCGTTGAAGACATGGACATTTTTTTAATATCATTTACTTTATTATGATTGAGATGTGGGACATGCACATGAGGAGAAGAGGTGTACAGCTTGTTATCCTGTTCGGTTTAAAAAAAAACAAAAAAAAAACAAATGGGGCGGCTGTGTTGATTCTAATCGAGCAAAACCGACACCCCATGATGTTATTTTGGGCTTCAATTTGTAACTAGGCTTTGATTAAACCATTTCAAGTATTGGGCCGAGTTCCTTTGTTTAATTGGGCCGTGATCCATTTTTGATGATTTTCGGGTGGACTAAAAATAAAGGATAAAAGAATTTAAACCCGTGGTATGTAAGGAGAGGTTAAGCAGAGCAGTTGGTTTGGGTGTGTGGTTGTTGAGCGGGAGGTTGTGGGTTCAAGTCTCGACGATGGCATTTTTTTTAAGCCTTTTCTTTTGGAGGTTCGTGAATCCGAGGCCAACCCTGCATTGTTCAGTATCGTCGTATGCATATTTTTACTACAAAATATCGTATTGTGAGTTTCATTTGCCTTTTTACCCTTTATATTTTTGGGCTGAGAATACATGCGCAATTTTTATAAATGTTTTACGAAATAGACACAAGTAATCGAAACTACATTATATGGTTGAATTACCGAAATCGAATATGCCCCTTTTTATTTAGTCTGGTAATCTAAGAATTAGGGAACAGACACCCTAATTGACGCGAATTCAAAAGATAGATCTATCGGGCCCAACAAGCCCCATCCAAAGTACCGGATGCTTTAGTACTTCGAAATATATATCATGTCCGAAGGAGGATCCCGGAATGATGGGGATATTCTTATATGCATATTGTGAATGTCGGTTACCAGGTGTTCAATCCATATGAATGATATTTTTGTCTCTATGCATGGGACGTATGTTTATGAGAAATGGAAATATGAAATCTTGTGGTCTATTAAATTTATGAAATGATTATTTATGTTAAACTAATGAACTCACCAACCTTTTGGTTGACATTTTAAAGCATGTTTATTCTCAGGTATGAAAGAAATCTACCGCTGTGCATTTGCTCATTTTAAAGATATTACTTGGAGTCATTCATGACATATTTCAAAAGACGTTGTATTCGAGTCGTTGAGTTCATCAAGATTATTATTAAGTCAATTATAGTTAGATATATTATGAAATGGTATGCATGCCATCAATTTTCGATGTAATGAAATATTGTCTTTTCAAAAACGAATGCAATGTTTGTAAAATGTATCATATAGAGGTCAAGTACTTCGCGATGTAATCAACTGTTGTAAATCGTTTTTAATCGATATGGACTTAGTCCGGATGGATTAGGACCGGTCTTCACAACCATTACCGTTACCACCTCTATTACCAACATTATTATTATTACCACCAGCCGCGGGAGTAGCAGAACCCGGCAAAAGCACTGTACAATCTTTAGCAATGTGCCCTTGCTTGGAGCACCTCTTACAAGTAACTGTGCAGTAACCATCATGAGCTTTATAGCAACGAGGACACACACGCTGATTTCTGTTGTTAGCACCTGAGGTATCCTGTTTCTTCTGCTGATTTTGGTTTTGATTGCGGTTGTTATCCCACTTTCGTTTCCCATTATCAGCCTTCTTGACAACCTCCTCACTAGTTTCAGCAACTGTAGTCTTGCTTCTTCTCAACACCTTGTCATTAAGTTTGTGGGCCATAGACATAGCCGCCTCAATAGTCTGGGGTTCACTAGACTCAACCCCGTGTTCAATCTTCTCGGACAAACCATTAATGTAAGCCGCAATTTTGCGGTCCTCATCCGCATAAACCCTAGGACACAGCAAAGTTAACTCGAAAAACCTTCGTTCATAGGCATCTAACTCGGTGCCATGCATTTTCAAATTCTTGAGCTCAACCTCTAGCTTCTTAAGCTCACCCCGAGGTCTATAGCGGGTGATCAATCTTTCCTTAAAATCATTCCAGGCCAAACCATAAGCTACATCGCTTCCCAAACTACTAACCAGATTGTTCCACCATGTCAAGGCACTATCCTTGAGAGTGCAACTAGCGAAACTAACTTTGTCCTTTTCACGGACCCGACTGACCCTGAAAATAGATTCGATCTTCTCGAACCAACGAGTAAGCCCTATTGGTCCTTTCGTACCACTGAATTCTTGGGGTCGACCATCCATAAAAGTCTTGTGGGAGCATCCCACTTGGTTGTTGTTCGCATTGGCGTTAACATTAGCATTTGCTGCCATAGCAGCAGCAATTCCTTCATTGATCAGGCGTTACATACGCGCTTCAGTGGACTCTCTTGGAGGCATGATCTTCAAAATAGAACAACACATCCGTTAGTACCAAGAATAATACTAGTGTCATAAAGGAATAGATCAAAACACGAAAAGATTAACCATCATAAATAATAGTTAACAAACACTATGAGTAATAACATGACAGTTATGATTGTTATAGAAATAACCATCACATGCATACATATTTTATGATAACATCATACAACATACATAGCACCTAACATACATGAACATATATTACGCATAATATAACATGCCAAGAGCCACAACATCAGAAATAAAACATGATAATGATAATAGATGTCATAAAAATAACCATCCATACATAATGAAAAATATCCCATAACAAAATCTTAATAAAATCCTCGGCAAAACGCCGTACATAACCCAAAATGTATGTATAAAAAGGACATTAAGTCTGATGAAATAGATAATCAATATGAATAATCACATCACATTCGCTTAGAGCGGGTGTGATAAGCTGGTCCAGCATGAGTCTCAGCAGGATCCTCATACTTACGCAACTTTCCTTTCACAACATCCAACTCTTCCTTCAACACACGAACAGTGCTCTCGAGAGCCTCGAACTTAGCATTAACTTCTCGATCACGCTTACGGTTCGCATCCTCAACCCTATGCTTGAAAGTGATAAACTTACCCATGTCGGCACGGATCTCGTCCATAACTCCATTATGTGGCAAAGTGCGCAAACAATCACTAAGGGCGTTAATATGTGTCACTTCATTATAAGCCCGGTTCATATGAGTAATGGTAGAAAAATAGTAATGAACAGGATCATCGATCTCTGGTTGATTAGTACGACGTCTAGCAGGAGACGGTGGAGCAGGAGCAGCAACAGAGTTATCGCTCGAAGTCAACATCTGCAAACAGCAAAACCGCAAACCACATACCAAAAAGATATAAAAGCTAATAATATAACTTATACGAAATGAAATTCATATTAATGCTATAGCAAAAAGGTCAGGCTGTAGACTATACTCTAATGCACCCTAATAACCACGGGTTGACCACATTAAGACCGCCTAGTTCCCTAGAACCAACGCTCTGATACCACATGTGGCGACCCCGTCAAAACACTTAACGGATCCGTCAGTTGGTCCCACAGCTTGATCGGACTTAAATGAATTAAATAAACAAAGTTGCATTCTTTTATTTCAAAAGTTTCCCAAAAAGGAAACAAACCAAAATATGTAGTTTCAAAACAACCAACCATAATAATGAACCAAAAGTTGACACAAAACCTTGCCAACAAACCCACAAGTTTAAATTATCCAAAAATAGAATGCAAGCTTAAGTTTCATAAGTTGTTTCATAAAATCTGCCCAAATGCATGCAGACTCTTCTAAACACAGCGAAAGCATCACAAAACTCAAGTACCTGTGAAAACATGCAAGTAAACTGTCAACACAAAGGTTGAGTGAATTATAGGTTTAAATAATAAGTAAACTTTAGACCACAAGATTTAAAAATGTTAGAAAACATTAAACATTATTCCATTATCAATGAGCCACCTGGTAACCACTTAACCCTTTATTTACCCTTGCCAAACACAATAAAAATATACACTTGGACAGTGTATCTATAACAAATTACTAAGTACTAAACATTCCGATTATAAACTGCTAGCGCGACTAGCTCGAAATGGGGTTGTCAAACCCGATAGATCTATCCGTAGGATTCGCGTTCACTGGTAGAAACCATTGATTACAGTTACCAGACTATGGAATATTTTTTTCCAACTCACAATGAATAATTAAATTTAACTGTTACTTGTGTCTAAACGTAAATAAAAATGCATGTAATCACATCCCAAAAATATACTTTGAAAAGTATGTAAAACGGGACTATAACTCACCTTAAAAGCAACTGAAGAAACTACACAAATAAGCGAACGGCAAATAGAGTAAAGTGATCAGGAATGATCACAACGCCGACCTATAAATAAAGCAGGTCGATATAAATAACTAACTTAGGTCAAGTCTTAGTATGATAGCTATTGTACATGTTGTAAGTAGACATAGAACAATACTCGGCAAGCATCGGTTTGACTGGAACAGCGTACGGACACATACTTTCTATTTATAGAAAGTTTCTATTTTTAGCAGGTTTCCATTTTTGGAAAGTTTCTATTTTAGGAAAGTTTCTATTTTTGGAAAGTTTCTATTTTTGGAAAGTTTCCAAATTTAGAAAGTTCTATTTTTAGAAAGTTTTTAAGTTAGGAAAGTTTCCTTATTTAGAAAGTCAACAAAAGTCAACTGAAAGTCAAAGTCAACCGAAAGTCAACTCAAAAGTCAACCTTGGTCAAACATAGTCAACATTAATTTGAAAAGTGTGAATTATAATAATAACATAAGTTATAATGTTTATTAAAGTTAAAAGTGTATAATTAAGTCATAACATAAGTTTAATTAAATAAAATGAATTATTAAAGTTAATATAAGTTGAAGTGATATAATTAATATATCATAAGTATTTAATTGATTAATTAAATATTAATCATAATATAAGTATTATTAATTAATAATAAATTTTTAAATCATATCATAAGTATTATTAATTAATAATGAATTATTAACCATATCATAAGTTTCTAATTATAATTATTAAATCATAAGTATTTAATAATTAAATCATAATTAAATAATTAAGTCTTATAATAATTAAATAATTATTTAATATTTATTATAAGTCTTATAATAATATTCTCATAAAATAAATTTAATACTTATCATAAGTATTTTCCAATAATAATAAAAGTATTATTAACCGTAAGTTAAATTAAAATGTTAATTAAATTATAAATAATAATTAAATGATATAATAAATATTTATATCATAAGTCTTAAATAATAATAATTACTTCTTTTATCATAAGTAATTAATTAATAATGAAATTCATTATTTTTATCATAAGTTTTAGAATTAATCATAAGTTTTAATTCAAAAGTTCCTCGGGTCGTATCTTGAGCCCCGGGTGTCGATTTATGGCGAGCCTTATATGCATCTCCGCCTATTCAAACCACCCGACACAGTGGTACACTCAAGAACACACCAAGAACAGTCCAAAAGTCGTGGTAATCAGCCATGACACCACTTGGTCCTTCAATTTTCTCAAAACCGTGTTTTAGTCATAACGGGTGAACCGTGGCTCGGATTTAGGTGACCCGAACATGAAAGTTCGTCCCATCATCAGTCCTAACACACTAACACACCCTAAATACTCCAAGGAAGGTCACAAAGTCGGACCAAACCTGGTTTCATGTCAATCCACTTTTCAATTTTAACAAAATAGTAATTTGATCAAAACTAGGGCTCCGGGAATCGAAAGGACATGAATCCGGAGTCTAAAATTAATGTCTTGATGAGAGGAACTCATCTAAATAGTTTATTTTAACATTTATATCAGTCACAAACTCAGAATACACGAATTAGCTGCTGTCCAGAATTTTACAAACCGAAAACATGTGATTTTGAGTACATCTATGCATACAAACACCATTACAATAATCCACAAACATCATACTACTAAATAAACATCAAAATACAGAAAATAATTGAAAAATTGAAAATTCTAGGGTTAGGGTTTATACCCTAATCGAGAAACAATCTATGTAATTGCGTAGAGAATTAAGAGAGGAACGCGTTTATACTAATCAATCCTTGATCCAAGCTTGAATAATGATGAAGATGGTGATATTGGTGGTGGATGGCGATGGCCAAAGGGGAAGGGAGAAGGGAGAGCACAAAATAAATCTTTAGGTTTTGATAAAATGAAACAAAAATTGTAAATGGAAAAATGGGAAACAAAATGCAAAGTGGAAAGGGGTTTACCCCTTTGGTTCTGCCGAAAATATTAGTGGGGTGGGCCCCACTTGGTCCATCTCACTCAAATGTAATTTCCTGATGGCCCGAAAGCCCGAACGAGTCCCGAAACGCAAAAACGCACTTACGCGATTAAAAATCCGGAAAGATAACAAACGCGCGACGAAAAATAAATATAAATACACTATATAATAATATGATCATAAAATATCATATTTAAAATATTTAGGATTTAAATGTCCCAAAACTCGACCGTTGGTTTGAAAACCAAAAAGATTCGCCGGATGGAAATTCGCGAGACGTAGAAACGTATAAATTTAAAATATGAATACAAATATTCACATAACACATAATAATTAATATATATATATATATATTATTACAAAAATAATAATATAGGTCATAGAAATGACGTGGCACACTAACAGTTAACGGCCGTTAAATAATTAACTGAAAAAGATAACGGAAAAAGTAGGGTCGCGACACTACAGTACCTACCCGTTAAATAAATTTCGTCCCGAAATTTTAAGCTGTTGAAGGTGTTGACGAATCTTCTGGAAATAGATGCGGGTATTTATTCTTCACCTGATCTTCACGCTCCCAGGTGAACTCGGGTCCTCTACGAGCATTCCATCGAACCTTAACAATCGGTATCTTGTTTTGCTTAAGTCTCTTAGCCTCATGATCCATTATTTTGACGGGTTCTTCAATGAATTGAAGTTTTTCATAGATTTGGATTTCGTCCAACGGAATAGTGAGATCTTCTTTAGCAAAACATTTCTTCAAATTCGAGACGTGGAAAGTGTTATGTACAGCCGCGAGTTGTTGAGGTAGCTCAAGTTGGTAAGCTGCTGGTCCGACAAGATCTATAATCTTGAATGGTCCAATGTACCTTGGATTTAGTTTCCCCCGTTTACCAAATTGAACAACGCCTTTCCAAGGTGAAACCTTAAGCATGACCATTTCTCCAATTTCAAACTCTATATCTTTTCTTTTACTGTCCGTGTAGCTCTTTTGTCGACTGGGCGGTTTTCAATCGTTGTTGAATTTGGATGCTTTTCTAGGTAGTTTCTTGTATTATCTCCGGACCCGTAATCTGTCTATCCCCCACTTCATTCCAGCAAATTGGAGGACTGCACTTTCTACCATAAAGTGCCTCAAACGGCGCCATCTCAATACTAGAATGATAACTATTGTTGTAGGAAAATTCTGCTAATGGTAGGTGTCGATCCTAACTGTTTCCGAAATCAATAACACATGCTCGTAGCATGTCTTCAAGCGTTTGTATCGTCCTTTCGCTCTGCCCATCAGTTTATGGATGATAGGCAGTACTCATGTCTAGACGAGTACCCAATGCTTGTTGCAACGTCTTCCAGAACCTTGAAACAAATCTACCATCCCCATCAGAGATAATAGAGACGGGTATTCCATGTCTGGAGACAACCTCCTTCAAATACAATCGCGCCAACTTCTCCATTTTGTCATCTTCTCTCATTGGCAGGAAGTGTGCTGACTTGGTGAGACGATCAACTATTACCCAAATAGTATCATAACCACTTGCAGTCCTTGGCAATTTAGTAATGAAATCCATGGTAATGTTTTCCCATTTCCATTCCGGGATTTCAGGTTGTTGTAGTAGACCTGATGGTTTCTGATGTTCATCTTTGACCTTAGAACACGTCAAACATTCTCCTACATATTTAGCAATATCGGCTTTCATACCCGGCCACCAAAAGTGTTTCTTGAGATCTTTATACATCTTCCCCGCTCCGGGATGTATTGAATATCTGGTTTTATGTGCTTCCTTAAGTACCATTTCTCTCACATCTCCAAACCTTGGTACCCAAATTCTATCAGCCCTATATCGGGTTCCGTCTTCCCGAATATTAAGATGTTTCTCTGATCCTTTGGGTATCTCATTCTTCAACTTTTCTTCTTTTACAACCCCCTGTTACGCCTCCTTTATTTGAGTAGTAAGGTTAGTACGAATAATTATATTCATAGCTTTTACCCGTATAGGTTCTCTGTCCTTTCTACTCAAAGCATCAGCTACCACATTCGCCTTCCCTGGGAGGTATCGAATCTCAAAATCATAATCATTCAACAGTTCAATCCACCTGCGTTGTCTCATATTCAGTTGCTTCTGATTAAATATATGTTGGAGACTTTTGTGGTCGGTATATATAATACTTTTGACCCCATATAAATAATGCCTCCAAGTCTTTAATGCAAAAACAACAGCACCTAATTCCAAATCGTGAGTCGTATAATTTTGCTCGTGAATCTTCAATTGTCTAGAAGCATAAGTAATCACCTTCGTTCGTTGCATTAATACACAACCGAGACCTTGCTTTGATGCGTCACAATAAATCACAAAATCATCATTCCCTTCAGGCAATGACAATATAGGTGTCGTAGTTAGCTTTTTCTTCAATAACTGAAACGCCTTCTCTTGTTCATCCTTCCATTCAAATTTCTTCCCTTTATGCGTTAATGTAGTCAAGGGTTTTGCTATTTTGGAGAAATCTTGGATGAATCTTCTGTAGTAACCAGCCAATCCTAAAAATTGACGTATATGCTTCGGAGTTTTTGGGGTTTCCCACTTTTCAACAGTTTCGATCTTTGCCGGGTCCACCTGGATACCTTCTTTGTTCACTATGTGACCGAGGAATTGAACTTCTTCCAACCAAAATGCACACTTTGAAAACTTAGCGTGCAGTTTTTCTTTTCTCAATACTTCTAGCACTTTTCTCAAATGTTCTTCGTGCTCTTGATCATTCTTTGAGTAAATAAGTATGTCATCGATGAAAACAATGACAAACTTGTCAAGATATGGCCCACACATGTAAAGACCCGTCTTAATCCATCCGGACAAAGTCCATATTGATTATAAACGATTCACAACAGTTGATTACATCGTGAGGTACTTGACCTCTATATGATACATTTTACAAACATTGCATTCGTTTTTGAAAAGAAAATCTTTCATTGCATCGAAAGTTGACGGCATGAATACCATTTCATTATATATCTAACTATAATTGACTTAATAATAATCTTGATGAACTCAACGACTCGAATGCAACATCTTTTGAAATATGTCATGAATGACTCCAAGTAATATCTTTAAAATGAGCAAATGCACAGCGGAAGATTTCTTTCATACCTGAGAATAAACATGCTTTAAAGTGTCAACCAAAAGGTTGGTGAGTTCATTAGTTTAACATAAATAATCATTTCATAAGTTTAATAGACCACAAGATTTTATATTTCCATTTCTCATAAACATACATCCCATGCATAGAGACAAAAATATCATTCATATGGATTGAACACCTGGTAACCGACATTCACAATATGCATATAAGAATATCCCCATCATTCCGGGATCCTCCTTCGGACATGATATAAATTTCGAAGTACTAAAGCATCCGGTACTTTGGATGGGGCTTGTTGGGCCCGATAGATCTATCTTTAGAGTTCGCGTCAATTAGGGTTTCTGTTCCCTAATTCTTAGATTACCAGACTATAAAGGGACATATTCAATTTCGATCAATCAACCATAGAACGTAATTTTGATTACTTGTGTCTATTCCGTAAAACAGTTATAAAAGTTGCGCATGTATTCTCAGCCCAAAAATATAAAGGGTAAAAAGGCAGATGAAACTCACGCATATAAATATTGTAAAACAGTTAATAAAGCAGTTGTAAAAACAGCGCATGTATTCTCAGTCCCAAAAATGTAAAGAGTAAAAGGGAATCAAATGAACTCACCTAATGTATTTTGTAGTAAAAATACATAAGACGACACCTAACAATGCAGGGTTGGCCTCGGATTCACGAACCTATATCATTAATGTCTATTAACACGTATATTTGTAATCGAACAAATCTAGATATTATTATTAGTGATATAATTGTCATATTTTATAGTTTATAGGTTTCATTTATAATTTAGTTAAATATATCTATTTTATATACTTTGGATACTTAATTAGTAAAATTATTAATATAGTTATGTTACATGTATTAAATATATTTTTAAGTAACTAATGTTTATAAAATAATATTGATAATAATAAATAAAAAGTTGTTTTTTTTTAATAATAATAATAATAATAATAATAATAATAATAATAATAATAACAATGATAATAATAATAATAATAATTAGAAAAAAATAATTAAAAGTGTATACCCCTTTATAATCTTTTTCTAAAAAGAATTGCCTCAGACAAGGCTCGAACTCAAGACCTCTCGCTCAGCCGCAACACCCCTAACCATCCAAGCTAACATGCTTTTTATGTTTTAATTTGCTAATCAATTCCATTTAACCAGTGTCATATTCTTTCCCCTTTTCTTCCTTTTCAAAAAAACAAATGCCAGAGGCTGGGTTCGAACCCAAGACCTCACGAACAAGTACACACACCTCTAACCATTCGATCTATTTTTGATTTCCTGTAATATATCATAACCATATATATATATAACCCATGTTCCCCGTAATCATATTCTTGAAAACAAACCCAATTAATTTCTTCCTGATCAATCACAGAATCGATAGTGTTCATCTTCACTTGATTATCGAATTATCATTCTCATACATCAACAACTATTTTCCACCGTATCATTATCACATCACTATATCTATCATAATCCATCATGAAGTATTCACATAAAATCATAAATCATACATCACCTTTTTATGCCCGTTTTCAAATGATTAAATGATCCAAGATCACTACGGCCCAAGTGGAAATTGATATAAGTGATCGGCCAAAACAGCTCAGTTCGTAGTATTTAAATGGAAAGTACTTGTCGAATAAAGTTAGGGATTAAAACAATTAACATGTGAGGAGGGTATTTAGGGGTCCATTCGGGTATAAACAAAAACCACCACCGCAACTTGATTTGTCATTGGATACCGATCACACCTTTTGGCATATTGGCCAACTAAAGTTTATGAGCACTAACATGAGTGCATTATTACCTATACTTTCCACCTAATTGAGCTTACCTCCAAATATATAATACACCGTAGATCAACTCCTCAAACAAACAAACACCCTTTTTTTCTTGTTTGATTGTGTCGATCACACAGAAAAAGAAACAGCAAAAGTTTGCAGCAAGTATTCAAGTTTCATGGTGGTTTTGTCAACGTGTAGAAAAATAAAAGAAAAGTAAATATATAGCAGCACTTTCTTCACTGTATAGTTGTATAATTAATAACATGTGATGGTGAGTTGCATTCGCGAAAGTGAAAAAGAAGAGTAGTAGTTTGATCGTCGGTTTTATGGTGGTTCTAATGATGAAGGTGGTGACGATGATTAGGGTGGTGATTGTAGGGTGTTCTTGGTTCGTTTGTAGTGGTGTTACAATTTGATGGTTTCGTTTTAAAGGAATAGAGAGAGAAGAGAATTAGAGAAAGAGGAGAGATATAGATGGTTGTGTTTGATGATGTTCTTTTGACAGAAAAAGAAAACAGGAAACGATTATGGTGTTGAGTGTTGGTGTTCTTCAATGGTGGTTGTCGATGGGTTTGATGTGGGTGTTGAGTCACGAATAACAACAGCAGTAGTTTATCAAAAAATATAATTATGTGATGGTTGTGGTTTGCTTTAGTGACTAGAAGTATGACAATAGTAGTAACAAAGTATCGATGGTGATTGTGGTTATGAGTTTCATGAGGTTACATAATGGCGATCATATATAGACGATGGGTGATGAGGTGATAGTTGTCATGAAAGGAATGTTAAACAGATAAAGCAGAGAAGAGAATTATACTCTGATGTTGATCCTTAACAGAATTTGTTTGTTTCTGATTAATTTCTCCAATTAGAACAATAGAAAATAATAGTTGGTGATAAGAGATTTATTCGTACGATTTGCTACAGATTGTGTAATGAATTTGGTGATATAAACAAAATCAGATAAAGTTTGATTGTGATGTAAATTTGATTTAGGATCCTATGAGTAATACGTATTTATTTATAATTATATATACCTATATATCATTACATATGTATATGTATATTTCTTTGTATATATGTTTATATATATATATAACTATATTTTATATATATGTATATGTATATATATGTTTATTTATATATTTGATTATATATATATATATATATATATATATATATATATATATATATATATATATTATTTTAGAAATAATAATATTAATAATATAAATATTACTATCAATATTAACAATAATAAAAGTAATAATAATAATAATATCAATATATCAATTATGTTTAAACTTACAATCAATTTAATATAATACCATTTATTATTTACGTACTATTATATTCTATGATAACGTTTAGTGAATAGTTAATGTTTACATATTTAATTTAAATTATGTTTCTTTACTTATAATTATTATACATCCTTACATTTACCTATATATACATTTTTATTTACAAACAATTATTCGTGAAACGTCGGAATTGGTCAAAGGTCAAATGAATATATAAACATAGTTACAAAATTTTCGAGACTCAACATTACAGGCTTTGCTTATCGTGTCTAATTCATATGAAGATAAAGTTTGAATTTAGTCGGAAATTTCCGGGTCGTCACAGTACCTACCCGTTAAAGAAATTTCGTCCCGAAATTTGATTGGGATGGTCATGACTGACATTAGGTATGTTTTCATGACTCATATGAGCTGATAAATACATTTTTATTATCATTGAATAATAAAGATAAAATAATTTGATTATTCGAAGAGTACGAGTGAAGTTATCAGAAAAGAATGAAATGAAGAAATAGAGATTCGTCTTAGCTTTTGACGTAACCAGGTTTGAATTCCGGAATTCAAAGAATTTAATGAAAATCTTTGAAATATAAAAGATTTGATTTATCGGTGAATAAGGAAATTAGATCGCTATAATTAAATGCGGTGATCTGCCTTGATTACTCTGTCTGATATTTCCATTATAAATTAAGCTCTTCCGTTCCATTATTCTCACCATTCATATTCTTTCCTACTTGTTTCATACATCCAAAAGATTTTGAAAATGCTTAATCCAGTTCTGATCCTTGTCCTCATCCTTACTATCGCAACAATCATTCTCCTTTTCCAACTTCCACCAGAGGAATCTGCTTTCTTCTACTTTGCCCTTGGGATTATAATGTTTTTAATTCTTCCGTGTCTTTATGTTGCGATAAACATTGATATACACGGTTTGTAATTTAGGTGTTGTTATCGGGCTTTATATCTTTCCTTATATTTCAATGTCCCTATATCTGGTTTCTATAATCATTGTCATCCACAGTTAATACTCCTTCCTCTTTGCTGCGATTTATACTCCAATTTCTATTTCTTTTGGAGCTTTGTCCCTTCGTTTCTTCTTTTTACGATTGGACAACTCTTGTAATGGTCCAGAATTCGTAACTATGGAGTTTCGAATGAATATAATGTTCTAAACAAGAAAGAACGTAATAACACGATTTGATTTGTCAACTTATCAAAGTCACTGAGAATAGAACTATCAAGAATATATTTTCTTGATATGTTCAGAAGTTAATTTGAATGAAAGAGTGATGTAACATGGCACATGATGACGTTATAATCTGTGAATCATCATGTTCCATTTAGAAACTCAGCATGACTTACTGTAATATAATCACGTTGATCAAGTGTCATTATATTATACTAACTCATGCTTCAGCTCCCTACACTACTTCAAAATATTCGTATTTTAAACTCGAAAGTTTACAGAATATAGAAACTAACAGTTTTTATATGATGTAACACTGATATCAGGAAGAGATTAATGATTTCAGATAAGAATAGTTATGAAATATCTTCAGAAATATGGAGGATTTTTATAATGAAAGATACGATGATATCTTGGAATTTCTAATATCGATGGATGATGAAGAAGATTTATCCGTAAGGGTTTAGATTCGGAAGCAAGGTATTCGCTAAAGATTTCATCAGAAACAAAATCATTCGGATTCTTTGAAGTCAAACTTATTCCTTGTGATTTGTCCACGGCTTCTTTCATAGTTTCGCATAATTCGCTTTTAGGTACTAAATTTTCTATTGAATGTTTCCAATATAATGATACACAGGAAGCACGAGGAGGTATATAATTTCGAACGAGAATATTTATGAAAATATCCTCAGAAATATCGAAGATATTGATGATGATATTTTGGAATTTCTAAGTTCGATGGTTGATGGAGAAAGATTTTTCGCAAGATTTTAACATGACTTCGGAGCAAGATATTCTCTAAAAATTTCAACGGATCCAGAATTATCTGGATTCTTTGAATATAGGGTATGGTCCTTGTATTTGTCCTTGGTCTCCTTCATGGTTAACTCTATCCGTTTTCCAGTTCCAATGTTTCTGAGCTTTTCCAACATATTATTCTTTATCATCAAACTTTTGACGATTAAAGTCATTTATGGTTGCCTACAGTTTCTGCTGCTTCATTCAGCTTTTTCAACATTCAGAGTATTGATTTGTAGACTGAGTGCTTTTCAGAATTTCATAATGAAAGATCATAACTCTAAGAGATAAACGTTATACATATCACTGTTGATGTAGATATGTTGTGAGTTTTCAAAGTACTGATTGCTGATTCCCTATAATTGGTATGGCAGTTCTTGTTATAAGATGCGGATGAGTATATGAATAGTTTTTAACGAACAACTATAATGGTTCTTCGGAGAGACTTAAGACAATGAGTAATGAAGTTGCTGGTAAGTTTACTGCTAATGTGGTGGAATATAAACGGTTCCCCGGTAACGATGATGACAGGCAAACTTATATATCGAGGTTATAATAAGGCTAATTCAAATGGAAGTCGGAGTTGATTTGTTGAAGCTGTGACAAAATTGGCTAATTTGAAAAAGAGTTGCAATGTTATTTTCGGTAATAAATGCCAAAGGAGCTAGCACATATATGTGTTAAACGTTTACTCAGTTTCTGAGTGTTTTCAGGTGCATTACTATATGCATTAATCGTTTCTTTCGTAGCTGGAATGCGGTTGGTTCATCCTCTCGATTGGGGTGTTTTCAAGAATCATGAAAGGTTTGAACGCAGATTGTAATTGTGATGATATGAATGGGGTTTAAAATGAAATCAAGTGGCAAACTTGAAGAATTGTTTAGTTTCTTATGTTATAATCAATATTTTAATTCATTTTAATTGTCCAGTGTTGGTAGTCCACAGTTGATAGTCCACGGTAACAGTCCAGTAATTCATATATAGTTTAATATATAATATTCGAATTAATTAATAAATATCGTGACCCGTGTACATGTCTCAGACTCGATCACAACTCAAAGTATATATATTATTTGAGAATCAACCTCAACCCTGTATAGAGAACTCGATCATTACTGCATATAGAGTGTCTATGGTGATTCCAATTAATATATATAGATGCGTCGATATGATATGTCAAAACCTTGTATACGTGTCCCGATATTTAAAGTGCGTAAAATAAATAACAGAAATTAAATGACGATAATTAAAATTACGAGAATGTAAATTGCGATAAATAAATTGCGATAATTAAATGGTAATACGGAATTAACAGTTAGCTAGGAACAGTTAGCTAGGATTTTGTTAGCGTGGATTCTTAATAGAATTTCATATTGTTAATTAATCTGTTTCTAATCAATTTTTATTGTGTCCATTATTTCTTCATTATGCCACTTGTTGGATTCTGATTGGTCAAAATCCAAATATGTAATTGGATGAATATGGTTATTCTGTGGTGAATCAGATTCGTATATCGGTGGATGTAAGTAGGATAATAAATGACCGTTGAATTAGCTTCAAAGAATGTATAGTGTAACCTATTAATGTGAGATCTAAATATTCCTCGGGTATTACCTACTCGTTAAAATATTTTCACCATTAATAGTTTGTACGCAAAAAAATTTTTAATTACAATCTTTATGAAATATATATATATATATATATATATATATATATATATATATATATATATATATATATATATATATATATATATATTACAATCTTTATGAAATATATATATATATATATATATATATATATATATATATATATATATATATATATATATATATATATATATATATATATATATATATATATATATATATTTTCTTTAGATGTAATCATGGATTTAATGTGTCAATATGTTATTAAATTCATTTGATTTACCGTTTGAACAAGAATATATAATCTCTAAAACATTAGAGTTTACATAATCATCATGTCGAACGAAGATAAATGATGTAGAACATCATATAGAACGAAGATTATACTCGAGGTACAGAATGAGATGTCGAAGCTGGTGATGTGGATGTTGTTGTTGGTGGTACTAATGTTGTTGGTGCTAAGGTTGGTGATGTAACTGGTGTTGGTGATACTGTTGGTGCTTGCAAACTGTGTAACGTGCTCTCTAAAGTTAACACTCGAGCTCGGAGTTCTTTAACTTCTTCTACTAACCCTGGTTGGTTATCAGTGTGAGGTAGAGGTTAGATATCTTCTATAGTTCCGTTAATGGTAGCCTCAAGACGAAAAATCCTTGCAAAAAGAGTATAAACGGTGTTGCGAACCTGGTTCGCCGGTGAGCGGGTCGAGTACTCCAAGGTTAGGTGGTAGATTCGGTTCATGATATGGAGTACCTTCTTCCCTTCTCCATAGGGTGAGTATGTCGCGAACCCACCCCCATTTTCTCCAGTAATCACAGTTGTTGATTGGTTGGTGTGCTCCTGTCACGCTGTCTTCAGAGTCAGAGGAACTTGGTCGATTCGTAGAGGCCATCTTACACGATCTCAGGAAAGGTTTTTGGTACAAAGAATTTAGTGACAGCAATTGAAGGTTGGATGGTATTCTCAATGCATAAATTACATAGATATCTATAGTACCAGGATCCCTTAAATTAAGGAGAATTTACGAGAGATTTCAGGCAAGGTCTACAGTAACAGATACGCTAAGATATGAATTGTCAGATACGCTAAGATATGAATTTATCTATACACTATTCATGCAATCAATGCAGTAATATGTGTCTAGACTAGGAATGATAAGCAGGTAATTTTCTAAGGATGATAAGTAGATGATTTTTCGACAAAAATGATAAGCAAAACTTTAGATATGCAGACATGGTCGAAGTCCAGACTCACTAATGCCTCCTAACGACTTATCAGTTAGACACATTAATGCAGACCTGGTTCGCTAAGACCTCTGCTCTGATACCAACTGTAAAGACCCGTCCTAATCCATCCGGACAAAGTCCATATTGATTATAAACGATTCACAACAGTTGATTACATCGCGAGGTACTTGACCTCTATATGATACATTTTACAAACATTGCATTCGTTTTTGAAAAGAAAATCTTTCATTACATCGAAAGTTGACGGCATGCATACCATTTCATTATATATCTAACTATAATTGACTTAATAATAATCTTGATGAACTCAACGACTCGAATGCAACATCTTTTGAAATATGTCATGAATGACTCCAAGTAATATCTTTAAAATGAGCAAATGCACAGCGGAAGATTTCTTTCATACCTGAGAATAAACATGCTTTAAAGTGTCAACCAAAAGGTTGGTGAGTTCATTAGTTTAACATAAATAATCATTTCATAAGTTTAATAGACCACAAGATTTCATATTTCCATTTCTCATAAACATACGTCCCATACATAGAGACAAAAATATCATTCATATGGATTGAACACCTGGTAACCGACATTCACAATATGCATATAAGAATATCCCCATCATTCCGGGATCCTCCTTCGGACATGATATAAATTTCGAAGTACTAAAGCATCCGGTACTTTGGATGGGGCTTGTTGGGCCCGATAGATTTATCTTTAGAGTTCGCGTCAATTAGGGTTTCTGTTCCCTAATTCTTAGATTACCAGACTATAAAGGGACATATTCAATTTCGATCATTCAACCATAGAACGTAATTTTGATTACTTGTGTCTATTCCGTAAAACAGTTATAAAAGTTGCGCATGTATTCTCAGCCCAAAAATATAAAGGGTAAAAAGGCAGATGAAACTCACACATATAAATATTGTAAAACAGTTAATAAAGCATTTAATAAAGCAGTTGTAAAAACAGCGCATGTATTCTCAGTCCCAAAAATGTAAAGAGTAAAAGGGAATCAAATGAACTCACCTAATGTATTTTGTAGTAAAAATACATAAGACGACACCTAACAATGCAGGGTTGGCCTCGGATTCACGAACCTATATCATTAATGTCTATTAACACGTATATTTGTAATCGAACAAATCTAGATATTATTATTAGTGATATAATTGTCATATTTTATAGTTTATAGGTTTCATTTATAATTTAGTTAAATATATCTATTTTATATACTTTGGATACTTAATTAGTAAAATTATTAATATAGTTATGTTACATGTATTAAATATATTTTTAAGTAACTAATGTTTATAAAATAATATTGATAATAATAAATAAAAAGTTGTTTTTTTTATAATAATAATAATAATAATAATAATAATAATAATAATAATAATAACAATGATAATAATAATAATAATAATTAGAAAAAAATAATTAAAAGTGTATACCCCTTTATAATCTTTTTCTAAAAAGAATTGCCTCAGACAAGGCTCGAACTCAAGACCTCTCGCTCAGCCGCAACACCCCTAACCATCCAAGCTAACATGCTTTTTATGTTTTAATTTGCTAATCAATTCCATTTAACCAGTGTCATATTCTTTCCCCTTTTCTTCCTTTTCAAAAAAAACAAATGCCAGAGGCTGGGTTCGAACCCAAGACCTCACGAACAAGTACACACACCTCTAACCATTCGATCTATTTTTGATTTCCTGTAATATATCATAACCATATATATATAACCCATGTTCCCAGTAATCATATTCTTGAAAACAAACCCAATTAATTTCTTCCTGATCAATCACAGAATCGATAGTGTTCATCTTCACTTGATTATCGAATTATCATTCTCATACATCAACAACTATTTTCCACCGTATCATTATCACATCACTATATCTATCATAATCCATCATGAAGTATTCACATAAAATCATAAATCATACATCACCTTTTTATGCCTGTTTTCAAATGATTAAATGATCCAAGATCACTACGGCCCAAGTGGAAATTGATATAAGTGATCGGCCAAAACAGCTCAGTTCGTAGTATTTAAATGGAAAGTACTTGTCGAATAAAGTTAGGGATTAAAACAATTAACATGTGAGGAGGGTATTTAGGGGTCCATTCGGGTATAAACAAAAACCACCACCGCAACTTGATTTGTCATTGGATACCGATCACACCTTTTGGCATATTGGCCAACTAAAGTTTATGAGCACTAACATGAGTGCATTATTACCTATACTTTCCACCTAATTGATCTTACCTCCAAATATATAATACACCGTAGATCAACTCCTCAAACAAACAAACACCCTTTTTTTTCTTGTTTGATTGTGTCGATCACACAGAAAAAGAAACAGCAAAAGTTTGCAGCAAGTATTCAAGTTTCATGGTGGTTTTGTCAACGTGTAGAAAAATAAAAGAAAAGTATATATATAGCAGCACTTTCTTCACTGTATAGTTGTATAATTAATAACATGTGATGGTGAGTTGCATTCGCGAAAGCGGAAAAGAAGAGTAGTAGTTTGATCGTCGGTTTTATGGTGGTTCTAATGATGAAGGTGGTGACGATGATTAGGGTGGTGATTGTAGGGTGTTCTTGGTTCGTTTGTAGTGGTGTTCCAATTTGATGGTTTCGTTTTAAAGGAATAGAGAGAGAAGAAAATTAGAGAAAGAGGAGAGATATAGATGGTTGTGTTTGATGATGTTCTTTTAACAGAAAAAGAAAACAGGAAACGATTATGGTGTTGAGTGTTGGTGTTCTTCAATGGTGGTTGTCGATGGGTTTGATGTGGGTGTTGAGTCACGAATAACAACAGCAGTAGTTTATCAAAAAATAGAATTATGTGATGGTTGTGGTTTGCTTTAGTGACTAGAAGTATGACAATAGTAGTAACAAAGTATCGATGGTGATTGTGGTTATGAGTTTCATGAGGTTACATAATGGCGATCATATATAGACGATGGGTGATGAGGTGATAGTTGTCATGAAAGGAATGTTAAACAGATAAAGCAGAGAAGAGAATTATACTCTGATGTTGATCCTTAACAGAATTTGTTTGTTTCTGATTAATTTCTCCAATTAGAACAATAGAAAATAATAGTGGTGATAAGAGATTTATTCGTACAATTTGCTACAGATTGTGTAATGAATTTGGTGATATAAACAAAATCAGATAAAGTTTGATTGTGATGTAAATTTGATTTAGGATCCTATGAGTAATACGTATTTATTTATAATTATATATACCTATATATCATTACATATGTATATGTATATTTCTTTGTATATATGTTTATATATATATATATAACTATATTTTATATATATGTATATGTATATATATGTTTATTTATATATTTGATTATATATATATATATATATATATATATATATATATATATATATTATTTTAGAAATAATAATATTAATAATATAAATATTACTATCAATATTAACAATAATAAAAGTAATAATAATAATAATATCAATATATCAATTATGTTTAAACTTACAATCAATTTAATATAATACCATTTATTATTTACGTACTATTATATTCTATGATAACGTTTAGTGAATAGTTAATGTTTACATATTTAATTTAAATTATGTTTCTTTACTTATAATTATTATACATCCTTACATTTACCTATATATACATTTTTATTTACAAACAATTATTCGTGAAACGTCGGAATTGGTCAAAGGTCAAATGAATATATAAACATAGCTACAAATAAGATGTAGCTTCGTGTTGCCCTTTTCTCCGTACACCATTAAGGGTTCTCCTTCTTCTCGTACAATGCGAATTGCATTTTTGTAACATACGATCTCTGCTTTCATCTCCTTCAGCCAGTCCATGCCAACTATTACATCAAAACTCCCTAACTCTACTGGTATCAAATCAATCTTAAATATTTCGCTACCCAGTTTAATTTCTCGATTCCGACATATATAATCTGCTGAAATTAATTTACCGTTTGCTAATTCGAGTAAAAATTTACTTTCCAACGGCGTCAATGGACAAATTAATTTAGCACAAAAATCTCTACTCATATAGCTTCTATCCGCACCCGAATCAAATAAAACGTAAGAAGATTTATTGTCAATAAGAAACGTACCCGTAACAAGGTCCGGGTCTTCCTGTGCCTCTGCCGCATTAATATTGAAAACTCTTCCGTGGCCTTGTCCATTCATGTTCTCCTGGTTCGGGCAATTTCTAATAATGTGGCCCGGTTTTCCACATTTATAACAAACTACATTGGCATAACTTGCTCCGACACTACTTGCTCCGCCATTACTCGTTCCGACACCATTCGTTCCTTTCGTTCTATTAACCCCTGGTCCATAGACCTCACACTTCGCCGCACTATGACCATTTCTTTTACACTTGTTGCAAAATTTGGTGCAGAACCCCGAGTGATACTTTTCACACCTTTGGCATAGCTGCTTCTGATTGTTGTTGTTGTTGCGGTTGTTATTGTTGTTGGGATGATTGTTGTAGTTGTTGTTGTTGTTGTGCCATTTGTTGTAGTTGCGATTGATGTTGCGATTGATGTTGCGATTGTTGGGATAGTTGTTGTTGTATTGGTGACTCTTATCACCGTTTTCCTCCCACTTTCTTTTGACTAGCTTCACGTTGGCCTCTTTGGCCACCTGTTCTTTAATTCTTCCCTCAATCTGGTTCACTAGTTTGTGAGCCATTCTACATGCCTTTTGTATGGAGGCAGGCTCGTGTGAACTTATATCTTCTTGGATTCTCTCCGGTAACCCTTTCACAAACGCGTCGATCTTCTCTTCCTCATCTTTGAATGCTCTCGGACACAATAGGCACAATTCTGTGAATCGTCTTTCGTACGAAGTAATATCGAATCCCTGTGTTCGTAACCCTCTAAGTTCTGACTTGAGCTTATTGACCTCGGTTCTGGGACGGTACTTCTCGTTCATCAGGTGCTTGAATGCTGACCACGATAGCGCTTAAGCAGCATCTTGTCCCACTTGCTCTAGATAGGTATTCCACCATGTTAACGCAATACCTGTGAAGGTATGCGTAGCGTACTTCACTTTGTCTCCTTCAGCACACTTACTTATGGCAAACACCGATTCAACTTTCTCGGTCCACCGTTTCAATCCGATTGGTCCTTCGGTCCCATAAAATTCTGAAGGTTTGCAGGCAGTGAATTCCTTGTAGGAGCATCCTACACGATTTCTTGCGCCGTTAGCTGTATTGCTAGATTCAGAGTTATTGTTGGTATGTAGCGCGGCCTGTACTGCGGCTATGTTTGAAGCAAGAAAGGCACGAAATTCCTCTTCGCTCATATTCAAGGTGTGTTGGGTAGTCGGTGCCATTTCCTTCAAAATAGTCAAATGAAACAAGTTAATCATATAGAATATCGAGAGTAGTCAATAGTATCTCATAGCATAATATGAACTCATTTATAAAAGCTTTTTCTTCATATTAGCGTTTTATAAGTTTAAATTCGGGTACTACCTACCCGTTAAGTTCATACTTAGTAGCTAATATACAATTCAACTACTACAATTCCATATGAAAAATTGATTATAATAATATATCACATACAAATATTCTTCAAACTTACAACTTCGCTATATTACATATAACATGAAATATAGTACACTATGATACAAGACAGTTTTGAAGATAAATCTAGTTAATACGCAATTTGTTCAGTAAAAGAAATAAAGACACGTAATTCATAAGACCAGAAATAAGTCATGCATTCTGGTTTTAATAAGACGACTTCCCATCCTTGGTCTTGTGGAAAATAACCGTTATGACCATTGGCCAGGCAGCATGTTGTAATGTCATCAAAAGGACGAGGGTTTCGTAATGTCCAACAGCCCCGTAATAATCTAAAAACCTTGTTTCTCACCCCAACTACTGAATCCGTCACTTGTGGGAAAGTTTTATTTAAAAGCTGCAATCCGATGTTCTTTTTCTCACTTTGGTAAGAAGCGAACATCACTAACCCGTAAGCATAACATGCTTCTTTATGTTGCATGTTAGAAGCTCTTTCTAATTCACGAAATCCTATGTTGGGATATGGTGAGTCAAAATAGGTTCTTAACCCGTAGCGTAAAATTGCATTTGGGTTCTCCGCATTTAACGCTTTAAAGAAAACATGGCGTAACTTAAAGTCTCCCCAATGTGATATACCCCACCTATCAAAGGAAAGCCTTTTATAAACTAAGGCATTTCTGGAAAGTCTTTCAAATATTTGACAAGTTAATTTCGCCATAACTAAATGTGCTGATGAATTCTGACCGACTCTAGACAAGATTTCCTCAATCATATCCTCTGGTAGGTCTTCTAAAATATTCGGTTGTCTACCCTTAACGACCATTTTGTTTTTATACTGTAAAATAGACAATGATTAGATTCGTAATAACAAACAATACAAGCAATTTTTACATAGAACATAAAAGTACAAGCACACTACAATACATTTATTACACAACATGCTCACACCCCTGTAATCTGAATCACTGGTTTCTTCTTCTTCTTCGGACTTGGTTCTTTTTCCTAATTTTCTAGGGATATATGATGTTCCTTTAATACGAACCGTCATTTTCCACATTGGTTTAGAAAAACCTGGTGGTTTAGAGGTTCCCGGGTTATTGTCACGATATTGAAAATACGGGTGTTGATGGTACATATAAAGTTCATAGGGGTCAGAATCAGATTTCTCTATTTTAATGCCTTTTCCCTTATTATTTTCTTTTGCCTCATTAAATTGGGTCGGGGTAATTTCTATAACATCATCGGAATCCTCATCGAGATCTGATTCATCGAAAAATTGGTAATCTTCCCAATATTTTGCTTCCTCGGCGGAAACACCATTGACCATTATTAACTTTGGTCCGTTGGTTGAGGATTTTCTTTTATTTAATCAATTTACTATAGGTATCAATATTTCTTCCTCCGGAACCTCTTCTTCTTCTTCTGGTTCCTCCTCTTCCGATTCCTCCTCTTCCGGTTCCTCTTCTTCCGGTTCCTCCTCTTCCGGTTCCTCTTCGGGAATTTGTGAATCTTCCCAAAATATATTCGACTCTTCATTATTATTAGGTGAATCAATGGGATTTGTACTAGAGGTAGACATCTATCACACAATATCAAACATGTTAAGAGATTAGTATATCACATAATATTTACATGTTAATAATATATAGTTTTCAACAAAAATGTTAAGCAATCATTTTTAAAGAAAACATGGTCGAAGTCCAGACTCACTAATGCATCCTGACAAACTCAATAAGACACACTAATGCAAATTTTCTGGTTCTCTAAGACCAACGCTCGGATACCAACTGAAATGTCCCGTTCATATTGATTATAAATGTTCCATATTAATTGATTTCGTTGCGAGGTTTTGACCTCTATATAAGACGTTTTTCAAAGACTGCATTCATTTTTAAAACAACCATAACCTTTATTTTATCAATAAAGGTTTTAAAAACATTACGTAGATTATCAAATAATGATAATCTAAAATATACTGTTTACACACGACCATTACATAATGGTTTACAATAGAAATATATTACATCGACATATGTTTCTTGAATGCAGTTTTTACACAATATCATACAAACATGGACTCTAAATCTTGTCCTTATTTTAGTATGCAACAGCGGAAGCTCTTAGTATTTACCTGAGAATAAACATGCTTTAAACGTTGATGTTTGCAGCGGGGTATACGAAAATAGCTTATATTTTTACAAGAAAAACTATTAAATACGATACATTTTTACACAAGATATTTATTTATTTAGAGAATGGATATACTTAAACCTTGCTACAACACTTATAGGCAGTGTACCTAATCGTACAGTAGTGTAGTTTTTAGTAAGTCCGGTTCGTTCCACAGGGAATCTTTTTAAACAAAGCTTAACGCTATATTAGTTTACTTTTATAAAAATACAAATATATATATAAGTAATATTATTATTATAAAAAGGGGGGTTTTTTTTACCGTTTAATGACCGGTTTGTCGATTTTAAAACTTTAGTCACAGTTAAAACCAAATGTAAAATATTAAAAATAAATACAAGACTTAAATTAAAGCGTAAAGTAAATAACGATAATGAAATTGCGAATAATAAAAGTGCGATAAAATAAACTTGCGATAATTAAAAAGTACGATAATTAAAAGTGCAATTAAATACAATAACAATAAAAATGCGATAATTAGAAGTGCAATTAAATATAAAATAAAGGAAATTAAATATGAGATAAAAGAATTATGCTTATTTAAACTTCCGTAATCATGATGTTTGACGTGTTGATTTTAGTTTTATGCCCATGGGTTAATTGTCCTTTGTCCTGGATTATTTAATATGTCCGTCTGGTTTTTGTCCATAACAGTCCATCGGTCATAAATTTAAAGTGCGAGTGTCCTCGTCAAATTATCCTTATACCCAAAGTCAAATATTCCAACTAATTGGGGACTTAAACTGTAACAAGATTTTAATACTTTGTTTAATAATTACACTAGGATGTCGACTGAGTGTAACCCAAGGTTTTAATATTTTGTTATCAGTTATACCAAGTGTCCTTGTACATAATTCCACCCCTGTTTTAATTATTCTAGTGGCTATTAATCCATTCCCGTGTCCGGTTAAATGAACGATTATTCGTACATATAAATACCCCGCCCATCGTGTCCGATCGAGTGTATATGGTAATTTATAGGGACGCCCAATTGTAAATCTTTATATTAACATTAACAAACTATCATTTAGTTAAACAAATATAAAGCCCATTAATAGCCCATAGTCTAATTTCCACAAGTGTCGTTCTTTTGTCCAAACCCCAATTATGGTACAAAGCTCAATTACCCAATTTTAATAATTAGCCCAACATCATGATTACTTCGTTTTAAATAAGCATAATAATAATTTAGCTATGAGACATTAATATAAAAAGGTTGAACATAACTTACAATGATTAAAAATAGCGTAGCGTTACACGGACAGAATTTCGACTTACACCCTTACAACATTCGCTAACATACCCTTATTATTATGATTAAAATTAAAATTAAAAATAAAATATAAATTATATATATATATATATATATATATATATATATATATATATATATATATATATATATATATATATATATATATATATATTTTACGTATATATTGAGAGAGAGAGATATATATTATGGATTTTTCGATCAGAATTCGGTTGCTTTTATAGGGAGTTTCAGAAATTGGGGCTCCGCGACTCGCGGCCCTTTTGGCCTTCAAACTCCGCGAGTCACGGAGTTTGCTTTTACAGCTCACACGAGTTTGGCTCTTTGTTTACCGACGGTTTTAAATATTTATATAATATATAAATAATTATAAGAATTATTTAAATATTATATTATATTTATGTGCATAGTTGACTTGTAATTTTTAGTCCGTTGCGTCGAGCGTTGAGAGTTGACTCTGGTCCCGGTTCCGGATTTTCGAACGTCCTTGCGTACAATTTAATATCTTGTACGTTGCGTTTTGAATCTTGTACTATTGTAATTTCGAGACGTTTCTTATCAATAATTGGAACCTCTTTGATTGTCTTTTGTACTTTTGAGCTTTTTGGTCGTTTGCGTCTTCAATTCGTCGAATCTGTCTTTTGTCTTCACCTTTTATTATTTAAACGAATATCACTTTTAAATAGAACAATTGCAACTAAAAGCTTGTCTTTCTTGAGGAATAATGCTATGAAATATATGTTCGTTTTTAGCATTATCAAATATTCCCACACTTAAGCGTTGCTTGTCCTCAAGCAATATCGTCTTGAAATATTAGAATCACTTCTTTATTCTTCACACTTTGTACATCAGTGATTTCTATACGGTGGTATAAACAATGGTAGTAACGATATGGTTTTACAGTCCCACATGACTATAAAAATTTAGATCCATTAAGGAAATGGGATCTTTATTGTAGTGACCCGAACTTTTCCATGTTTATATATATTAATGGAGATTGATATTTACATG
This sequence comes from Rutidosis leptorrhynchoides, assembly GCF_046630445.1. Classification (NCBI taxonomy): domain Eukaryota; kingdom Viridiplantae; phylum Streptophyta; class Magnoliopsida; order Asterales; family Asteraceae; genus Rutidosis; species Rutidosis leptorrhynchoides. The sequence goes on from NC_092335.1 coordinate 484,016,529, forward strand.
ATTAAATGTTTCCAACATGTTAAGCAATCAAACTTGTTAAGACTTGATTAATTGAAATAGGTTTCATATAGACAATTGACCACCCAAGTTGACCGGTGATTCACGAACGTTAAAACTTGTAAAAACTATATGATGACATATATATGGTTATATATATAGTTAACATGATATTATGATAAGTAAACATATCATTAAGTATATTAACAATGAACTACATATGTAAAAACAAGACTACTAACTTAATGATTTTGAAACGAGACATATATGTAACGATTATCGTTGTAACGACATTTAATGTATATATATCATATTAAGAGATATTCGTACATCATAATATCATGATAATATAATAATTTAAAATCTCTTTTGATATTATAAACATTGGGTTAACAACATTTAACAAGATCGTTAACCTAAAGGTTTCAAAACAACATTTACATGTAACGACTAACGATGACTTAACGACTCAGTTAAAATGTATATACATGTAGTGTTTTAATATGTATTCATACACTTTTGAAAGACTTCAAGACACTTATCAAAATACTTCTACTTAACAAAAATGCTTACAATTACATCCTCGTTCAGTTTCATCAACAATTCTACTCGTATGCACCCGTATTCGTACTCGTACAATACACAGCTTTTAGATGTATGTACTATTGGTATATACACTCCAATGATCAGCTCTTAGCAGCCCATGTGAGTCACCTAACACATGTGGGAACCATCATTTGGCAACTAGCATGAAATATCTCATAAAATTACAAAAATATGAGTAATCATTCATGACTTATTTACATGAAAACAAAATTACATATCCTTTATATCTAATCCATACACCAACGACCAAAAACACCTACAAACACTTTCATTCTTCAATTTTCTTCATCTAATTGATCTCTCTCAAGTTCTATCTTCAAGTTCTAAGTGTTCTTCATAAATTCCAAAAGTTCTAGTTTCATAAAATCAAGAATACTTTCAAGTTTGCTAGCTCACTTCCAATCTTGTAAGGTGATCATCCAACCTCAAGAAATCTTTGTTTCTTATAGTAGGTTATCATTCTAATACAAGGTAATAATCATATTCAAACTTTGGTTCAATTTCTATAACTATAACAATCTTATTTCAAGTGATGATCTTACTTGAACTTGTTTTCGTGTCGTGATTCTGCTTCAAGAACTTCGAGCCATCCAAGGATCCATTGAAGCTAGATCCACTTTTCTCTTTTCCAGTAGGTTTATCCAAGGAACTTAAGGTAGTAATGATGTTCATAACATCATTCGATTCATACATATAAAGCTATCTTATTCGAAGGTTTAAACTTGTAATCACTAGAACATAGTTTAGTTAATTCTAAACTTGTTCGCAAACAAAAGTTAATCCTTCTAACATGACTTTTAAAATCAACTAAACACATGTTCTATATCTATATGATATGCTAACTTAATGATTTAAAACCTGGAAACACGAAAAACACCGTAAAACCGGATTTACGCCGTCGTAGTAACACCGCGGGCTGTTTTGGGTTAGTTAATTAAAAACTATGATAAACTTTGATTTAAAAGTTGTTATTCTGAGAAAATGATTTTTATTATGAACATGAAACTATATCCAAAAAATATGGTTAAACTCAAAGTGGAAGTATGTTTTCTAAAATGGTCATCTAGACGTCGTTCTTTCGACTGAAATGACTACCTTTACAAAAACGACTTGTAACTTATTTTTCCGACTATAAACCTATACTTTTTCTGTTTAGATTCATAAAATAGAGTTCAATATGAAACCATAGCAATTTGATTCACTCAAAACGGATTTAAAATGAAGAAGTTATGGGTAAAACAAGATTGGATAATTTTTCTCATTTTAGCTACGTGAAAATTGGTAACAAATCTATTCCAACCATAACTTAATCAACTTGTATTGTATATTATGTAATCTTGAGATACCATAGACACGTATACAATGTTTCGACCTATCATGTCGACACATCTATATATATTTCGGAACAACCATAGACACTCTATATGTGAATGTTGGAGTTAGCTATACAAGGTTGAGGTTGATTCCAAAATATATATAGTTTGAGTTGTGATCAATACTGAGATACGTATACACTGGGTCGTGGATTGATTCAAGATAATATTTATCGATTTATTTCTGTACATCTAACTGTGGACAACTAGTTGTAGGTTACTAACGAGGACAGCTGACTTAATAAACTTAAAACATCAAAATATATTAAAAGTGTTGTAAATATATTTTGAACATACTTTGATATATATGTATATATTGTTATAGGTTCGTGAATCAACCAGTGGCCAAGTCTTACTTCCCGACGAAGTAAAAATCTGTGAAAGTGAGTTATAGTCCCACTTTTAAAATCTAATATTTTTGGGATGAGAATACATGCAGGTTTTATAAATGATTTACAAAATAGACACAAGTATGTGAAACTACATTCTATGGTTGAATTATCGAAATCGAATATGCCCCTTTTTATTAAGTCTGGTAATCTAAGAATTAGGGAACAGACACCCTAATTGACGCGAATCCTAAAGATAGATCTATCGGGCCCAACAAGCCCCATCCAAAGTACCGGATGCTTTAGTACTTCGAAATTTATATCATATCCGAAGGGTGTCCCGGAATGATGGGGATATTCTTATATATGCATCTTGTTAATGTCGGTTACCAGGTGTTCACCATATGAATGATTTTTATCTCTATGTATGGGATGTGTATTGAAATATGAAATCTTGTGGTCTATTGTTACGATTTGATATATATAGGTTAAACCTATAACTCACCAACATTTTTGTTGACGTTTTAAGCATGTTTATTCTCAGGTGATTATTAAGAGCTTCCGCTGTCGCATACTTAAATAAGGACGAGATTTGGAGTCCATGCTTGTATGATATTGTTTAAAAACTGCATTCAAGAAACTTATTTTGTTGTAACATATTTGTATTGTAAACCATTATATAATGGTCGTGTGTAAACAGGATATTTTAGATTATCATTATTTGATAATCTACGTAAAGCTTTTTAAACCTTTATTGATGAAATAAAGGTTATGGTTTGTTTTAAAATGAATGCAGTCTTTGAAAAACGTCTCATATAGAGGTCAAAACCTCGCAACGAAATCAATTAATATGGAACGTTTTTAATCAATAAGAACGGGACATTTCAGTTGGTATCCGAGCGTTGGTCTTAGAGAACCAGAATTTTGCATTAGTGTGTCTTATCGAGTTTGTTAGGATGCATTAGTGAGTCTGGACTTCGACCGTGTTTACTTGAAAAATGATTGCTTAACAAATTTTGTTGGAAACTATATATTTTTAACATGTGAATATTATGTGATATATTAATCTCTTAACATGTTTGATATTATGTGATAGATGTCTACCTCTAGAACAAGTCCCATTGACTCACCTAATAATAATGAAGAGTCAAATGTAAATTGGAATGATTCGTGGACTGATTCACAAGTTCCCGAAGAGGAACCGGAAGAAGAGTCGGAACCGGAAGAAGAATCGGAACCGGAAGAAGAATCGGAACCGGATGAAGAAATAGAACCGGTGGGGGAAATAATAAAACGGTTAAGTAAAAGAAAATCCTCAACCAACCGACCAAGGTTAATTATGGTCAATGGTGTTTCTGCCAAGGAAGCAAAATATTGGGAGGATTACCAATTCTCCGATGAATCGGATTCCGACAAGAATTCCGATGATGTTATAGAAATTACCCCAACTGAATTTAAAAAGGCAAAAGAAAATAATAAGGGAAAGGGCATAAAAATAGAGAAATCTAATTCCAACCCCGATGAACTTTATATGTATCGTCAACCCCCGAAGTCCTTAAGTTGTAACAATAACCCGGGAACCTCTAAACCACCAGTTTTTCTAAACCAATGTGGAAAACGACGGCTCGTATTAGGGGAACATCATATATCCCTAGAAACTTGGAAAAACGAACCAAAACCGAAGAAGAAGAAACAAGCGAGTCGGAATAAGATAGTTGTATTCGTGTGGTGTAATATATGTAATATAGTATGCTTATGCTTTATGATATATGTAAAAATTGCTTGTATTAATAAGTATTTTTTTATGAATCTAACTCTTGTCTATTTTTACAGTATAAAAACACAAAATGGATAGACAACCCAATATTTTAAGAGACCTACCCGGAGACATGATTGATGAAATCTTGTCTAGAGTCGGTCAGAATTCTTCGGCACAACTATTTAAGGCGAGATCAGTTTGTAAGACATTCGAAGAACGTTCCAAGAATGTCTTGGTTTATAAGAGACTTTCGTTTGAAAGATGGGGGATATCACATTGGGAAACCAATAAGTTACGATGTGTTTACTTTGACGCATATATTGCGGGGAACCCAAATGCTATTTTACGCAATGGGTTAAGAAATTATTTTGACTCAATATATCCGAATATTGGACTTCGTGATTTAGAAAAAGCGGCTAACATGCAACATAAAGAAGCATGTTATGCTTACGGATTAGTAATGTTCGCTTCTCACCAAAGTGAGAACAAGAACATCGGGCTACAACTATTAAACAAAACGTTCCCACAAGTGACGGAGTCGGTAACTGGGGTAAGAAATGAGGTTTTTAGATTGTTACGGGACTGTTGGACATTACGTAACCCTCGTCCCTTTGACGACGTTACAACACGCTGTCTTATCAACGGCCATAACGGTTATGTTCCACAAGACCAAGGATGGGAAGTAATCCTAGTAAAACCAGAATGCATGACTTGTTTCTGGACGTATGAATTATGTGTCTTTATTGCCTTTGCTGAACGACTTGTGTACTAGCTAGATTTATCTTCACAACCATCTTGTATCAAATTTATGGTGTGCTATATTTCATGCTATATGTAAAATAAGCGGTATTGTAAGTTTGTAAAATATTGTGTAAAAGTTTGAACGCGAAATATTATTATAATCAGTTTTTCATATAGAATTGTAGTAGTTGAATTGTATATTAGCTACTAAGTATGAACTTAACGGGTAGGTACTACCCGAATTTAAACTTATAAAACGCTAATATGAAGAAAAAGCTTTTATAAATGAGTTCATATTATGCTACGAAATACTATTAACTACTCTTAATATTCTGTAAGATTAACTTGTTCCATTTGACTATTTTGAAGGAAATGGCACCGACTACTCGACACACCGTGAATATGAATGAAGGGGAATTCCGTACTTTTCTAGCTTCAAACATAGCCGCAGTACAGGCTGCGCTACATACCAATAATAACCTTGGATCTAGCAGTACAGGAAATCATGTAGGATGCACCTACAAAGAATTCACTGCCTGCAAACCTTTGGAATTTGATGGAACCGAAGGACCGATCGGATTGAAACGGTGGACCGAGAAGGTCGAATCGGTGTTTGCCATAAGTAAGTGTACTGAAGAGGACAAAGTGAAGTACGCTACGCATACCTTCACAGGTTCTGCGTTAACATGGTGGAATACCTATCTAGAGCAAGTGGGACAAGACGATGCGTACGCACTACCGTGGTCAGCATTCAAGCACTTGATGAACGAGAAGTACCGTCCCAGAACCGAGGTTAATAAGCTCAAGACAGAACTTAGAGGGTTACGAACCCAAGGATTTGATATTACCACGTACGAAAGACGATTCACAGAATTGTGCCTATTGTGTCCGGGAGCATTCGAAGATGAGGAAGAGAAGATCGACGCGTTTGTGAAGGATTACTGGAAAGAATCCAAGAAGATATAAGTTCACACGAGCCCGCCTCCATACAACAGGCATGTAGAATGGCTCACAAACTAATGAACCAGATTGAAGAAAGAATTAAAGAACAGACTGCTGAAGAGGCTAATGTGAAGCAAGTCAAAAGAAAGTGGGAGGAAAACGGTGATAAGAATCACCAATACAACAACAACAGCAATTACAACAATAATCGCAACAATTATCTCAACAATCGCAACATCAATCGCAACTACAACAAACGGCCCAACAACAACAACAACAACAACAACAGCAACTACAACAATCATCCCAACAACAATAATAACCGCAACAATAACAACAATCAGAAGCAGCTATGCCAAAGGTGTGAAAAGTATCACTCGGGGTTCTGCACCAAATTTTGCAACAAGTGTAAAAGAAATGGTCATAGCGCGGCGAAGTGTGAGGTCTACGGACCAGGGGTTAATAGAACGAAAGGAACAAATGGTTTCGGAACGAGTAATGGCGGAGCAAGTAGTGTCGGAGCAAGTTATGCCAATGTAGTTTGTTATAAATGTGGAAAACCGGGCCACATTATTAGAAATTGCCCGAACCAGGAGAACACGAATGGACAAGGCCGCGGAAGAGTTTTCAATATTAATGCGGCAGAGGCACAGGAAGACCCGGAGCTTGTTACGGGTACGTTTCTTATTGACAATAAATCTGCTTACGTTTTATTTGATTCGGGTGCGGATAGAAGCTATATGAGTAGAGATTTTTGTGCTAAATTAAGTTGTCCATTGACGCCTTTGGATAGTAAATTTTTACTCGAATTAGCAAATGGTAAATTAATTTCAGCAGATAATATATGTCGGAATCGAGAAATTAAACTGGTTAGCGAAACATTTAAGATTGATTTGATACCAGTAGAGTTAGGGAGTTTTGATGTGATAATCGGGATGGACTGGTTGAAAGAAGTGAAAGCAGAGATCGTTTGTTACAAAAATGCAATTCGCATTATACGAGAAAAAGGAAAACCCTTAATGGTGTACGGAGAAAAGGGCAACACGAAGCTACATCTTATTAGTAATTTGAAGGCACAAAAACTAATAAGAAAAGGTTGCTATGCTGTTCTAGCACACGTCGAGAAAGTACAAACTGAAGAAAAGAGCATCAATGATGTTCCCGTCGCAAAAGAATTTCCCGATGTATTTTCGAAAGAATTACCGGGATTACCCCCACATCGATCCGTTGAATTTCAAATAGATCTTGTACCAGGAGCTGCACCAATAGCTCGTGCTCCTTACAGACTCGCACCCAGCGAGATGAAAGAACTGCAAAGCCAATTACAAGAACTTTTAGAGCGTGGTTTCATTCGACCAAGCACATCACCGTGGGGAGCTCCTGTTTTGTTTGTCAAGAAGAAAGATGGTACATTCAGGTTGTGTATCGACTACCGAGAGTTGAACAAACTTACCATCAAGAACCGCTACCCACTACCGAGAATCGACGACTTATTTGATCAACTACAAGGCTCGTCTGTTTATTCAAAGATTGACTTACGTTCCGGGTATCATCAAATGCGGGTGAAAGAAGATGATATTCCAAAGACTGCTTTCAGAACACGTTACGGTCATTACGAGTTTATGGTCATGCCGTTTGGTTTAACTAATGCACCAGCTGTGTTCATGGACCTTATGAACCGAGTGTGTGGACCATACCTTGACAAGTTTGTCATTGTCTTCATTGATGACATACTTATTTACTCAAAGAATGACCAAGAACACGGTGAACATTTGAGAAAGGTGTTAGAAGTATTGAGGAAGGAAGAATTGTACGCTAAGTTTTCAAAGTGTGCATTTTGGTTGGAAGAAGTTCAATTCCTCGGTCACATAGTGAACAAAGAAGGTATTAAGGTGGATCCGGCAAAGATAGAAACTGTTGAAAAGTGGGAAACCCCGAAAACTCCGAAACACATACGCCAGTTTTTAGGACTAGCTGGTTACTACAGAAGGTTCATCCAAGACTTTTCCAGAATAGCAAAACCCTTGACTGCATTAACGCATAAAGGGAAGAAATTTGAATGGAATGATGAACAAGAGAAAGCGTTTCAGTTATTGAAGAAAAAGCTAACTACGGCACCTATATTGTCATTGCCTGAAGGGAATGATGATTTTGTGATTTATTGTGACGCATCAAAGCAAGGTCTCGGTTGTGTATTAATGCAACGAACGAAGGTTATTGCTTATGCTTTTAGACAATTGAAGATTCACGAACAAAATTATACGACGCATGATTTGGAATTAGGCGCGGTTGTTTTTGCATTAAAGACTTGGAGGCACTACTTATATGGGGTCAAAAGTATTATATATACCGACCACAAAAGTCTTCAACACATATTTAATCAGAAACAACTGAATATGAGGCAGCGTAGGTGGATTGAATTATTGAATGATTACGACTTTGAGATTCGTTACCACCCGGGGAAGGCAAATGTGGTAGCCGATGCCTTGAGCAGGAAGGACAGAGAACCCATTCGAGTAAAATCTATGAATATAATGATTCATAATAACCTTACTACTCAAATAAAGGAGGCGCAACAAGGAGTTTTAAAAGAGGGAAATTTAAAGGATGAAATACCCAAAGGATCAGAGAAGCATCTTAATATTCGGGAAGACGGAACCCGGTATAGGGCTGAAAGGATTTGGGTACCAAAATTTGGAGATATGAGAGAAATGGTACTTAGAGAAGCTCATAAAACCAGATACTCAATACATCCTGGAACGGGGAAGATGTACAAGGATCTCAAGAAACATTTTTGGTGGCCGGGTATGAAAGCCGATGTTGCTAAATACGTAGGAGAATGTTTGACGTGTTCTAAGGTCAAAGCTGAGCATCAGAAACCATCGGGTCTACTTCAACAACCCGAAATCCCGGAATGAAAATGGGAAAACATTACCATGGATTTCATCACTAAATTGCCAAGGACTGCAAGTGGTTTTGATACTATTTGGGTAATAGTTGATCGTCTCACCAAATCAGCACACTTCCTGCCAATAAGAGAAGATGACAAGATGGAGAAGTTAGCACGACTGTATTTGAAGGAAGTCGTCTCCAGACATGGAATACCAATCTCTATTATCTCTGATAGGGATGGCAGATTTATTTCAAGATTCTGGCAGACATTACAGCAAGCATTAGGAACTCGTCTAGACATGAGTACTGCCTATCATCCACAAACTGATGGGCAGAGCGAAAGGACGATACAAACGCTTGAAGACATGCTACGAGCATGTGTTATTGATTTCGGAAACAGTTGGGATCGACATCTACCGTTAGCAGAATTTTCCTACAACAACAGCTACCATTCAAGCATTGAGATGGCGCCGTTTGAAGCACTTTATGGTAGAAAGTGCAGGTCTCCGATGAAATGTCCCGTTCTTATTGATTAAAAACGTTCCATATTAATTGATTTCGTTGCGAGGTTTTGACCTCTATATGAGACGTTTTTCAAAGACTGCATTCATTTTAAAACAAACCATAACCTTTATTTCATCAATAAAGGTTTAAAAAGCTTTTACGTAGATTATCAAATAATGATAATCTAAAATATCCTGTTTACACACGACCATTACATAATGGTTTACAATACAAATATGTTACAACAAAATAAGTTTCTTGAATGCAGTTTTTACACAATATCATACAAGCATGGACTCCAAATCTCGTCCTTATTTAAGTATGCGACAGCGGAAGCTCTTAATAATCACCTGAGAATAAACATGCTTAAAACGTCAACAAAAATGTTGGTGAGTTATAGGTTTAACCTATATATATCAAATCGTAACAATAGACCACAAGATTTCATATTTCAATACACATCCCATACATAGAGATAAAAATCATTCATATGGTGAACACCTGGTAACCGACATTAACAAGATGCATATATAAGAATATCCCCATCATTCCGGGACACCCTTCGGATATGATATAAATTTCGAAGTACTAAAGCATCCGGTACTTTGGATGGGGTTTGTTAAGCCCAATAGATCTATCTTTAGGATTCGCGTCAATTAGGGTGTCTGTTCCCTAATTCTTAGATTACCAGACTTAATAAAAAGGGGCATATTCGATTTCGATAATTCAACCATAGAATGTAGTTTCACGTACTTGTGTCTATTTTGTAAATCATTTATAAAACCTGCATGTATTCTCATCCCAAAAATATTAGATTTTAAAAGTGGGACTATAACTCACTTTCACAGATTTTTACTTCGTCGGGAAGTAAGACTTGGCCACTGGTTGATTCACGAACCTATAACAATATATACATATATATCAAAGTATGTTCAAAATATATTTATAACACTTTTAATATATTTTGATGTTTTAAGTTTATTAAGTCAGCTGTCCTCGTTAGTAACCTACAACTAGTTGTCCACAGTTAGATGTACAGAAATAAATCGATAAATATTATCTTGAATCAATCCACGACCCAGTGTATACGTATCTCAGTATTGATCACAACTCAAACTATATATATTTTGGAATCAACCTCAACCCTGTATAGCTAACTCCAACATTCACATATAGAGTGTCTATGGTTGTTCCGAAATATATATAGATGTGTCGACATGATAGGTCGAAACATTGTATACGTGTCTATGGTATCTCAAGATTACATAATATACAATACAAGTTGATTAAGTTATGGTTGGAATAGATTTGTTACCAATTTTCACGTAGCTAAAATGAGAAAAATTATCCAATCTTGTTTTACCCATAACTTCTTCATTTTAAATCCGTTTTGAGTGAATCAAATTGCTATGGTTTCATATTGAACTCTATTTTATGAATCTAAACAAAAAAAGTATAGGTTTATAGTCGGAAAAATAAGTTACAAGTCGTTTTTGTAAAGGTAGTCATTTCAGTCGAAAGAACGACGTCTAGATGACCATTTTAGAAAACATACTTCCACTTTGAGTTTAACCATATTTTTTGGATATAGTTTCATGTTCATAATAAAAATCATTTTCTCAGAATAACAACTTTTAAATCAAAGTTTATCATAGTTTTTAATTAACTAACCCAAAACAGACCGTGGTGTTACTACGACGGCGTAAATCCGGTTTTACGGTGTTTTTCGTGTTTCCAGGTTTTAAATCATTAAGTTAGCATATCATATAGATATAGAACATGTGTTTAGTTGATTTTAAAAGTCAAGTTAGAAGGATTAACTTTTATTTGCGAACAAGTTTAGAATTAACTAAACTATGTTCTAGTGATTACAAGTTTAAACCTTCGAATAAGATAGCTTTATATGTATGAATCGAATGATGTTATGAACATCATTACTACCTTAAGTTCCTTGGATAAACCTACTGGAAAAGAGAAAAGTGGATCTAGCTTCAATGGATCCTTGGATGGCTCGAAGTTCTTGAAGCAGAATCATGACACGAAAACAAGTTCAATTAAGATCATCACTTGAAATAAGATTGTTATAGTTATAGAAATTGAACCAAAGTTTGAATATGATTATTACCTTGTATTAGAATGATAACCTACTGTAAGAAACAAAGATTTCTTGAGGTTGGATGATCACCTTACAAGATTGGAAGTGAGCTAGCAAACTTGAAAGTATTCTTGATTTTATGAAACTAGAACTTTTGGAATTTATGAAGAACACTTAGAACTTGAAGATAGAACTTGAGAGAGATTAATTAGATGAAGAAAATTGAAGAATGAAAGTGTTTGTAGGTGTTTTTGGTCGTTGGTGTATGGATTAGATATAAAGGATATGTAATTTTGTTTTCATGTAAATAAGTCATGAATGATTACTCATATTTTTGTAATTTTATGAGATATTTCATGCTAGTTGCCAAATGATGGTTCCCACATATGTTAGGTGACTCACATGGGCTGCTAAGATCTGATCATTGGAGTGTATATACCAATAGTACATACATCTAAAAGCTGTGTATTGTACGAGTACGAATACGGATGCATACGAGTAGAATTGTTGATGAAACTGAACGAGGATGTAATTGTAAGCATTTTTGTTAAGTAGAAGTATTTTGATAAGTGTCTTGAAGTCTTTCAAAAGTGTATGAATACATATTAAAACACTACATGTATATACATTTTAACTGAGTCGTTAAGTCATCGTTAGCCGTTACATGTAAGTGTTGTTTTCAAACCTTTAGGTTAACGATCTTGTTAAATGTTGTTAACCTAATGTTTATAATATCAAATGAGATTTTAAATTATTATATTATCATGATATTATGATGTACGAATATCTCTTAATATGATATATATACATTAAATGTCGTTACAACGATAATCGTTACATATATGTCTCGTTTAAAAATCATTAAGTTAGTAGTCTTGTTTTTACATATGTAGTTCATTGTTAATATGCTTAATGATATGTTTACTTATCATAGTATCATGTTAACTATATATATATATCCATATATATGTCATCATATAGTTTTTACAAGTTTTAACGTTCGTGAATCACCGGTCAACTTGGGTGGTCAATTGTCTATATGAAACATATTTCAATTAATCAAGTCTTAACAAGTTTGATTGCTTAACATGTTAGAAACATTTAATCATGTAAGTATCAATCTCAATTAATATATATAAACATGGAAAAGTTCGGGTCACTACAGTACCTACCCGTTAAATAAATTTCGTCCCGAAATTTTAAGCTGTTGAAGGTGTTGACGAATCTTCTGGAAATAGATGCGGGTATTTCTTCTTTATCTGATCTTCACGCTCCCAGGTGAACTCAGGTCCTCTACGAGCATTCCATCGAACCTTAACAATTGGTATCTTGTTTTGCTTAAGTCTTTTAACCTCACGATCCATTATTTCGACGGGTTCTTCGATGAATTGAAGTTTTTCGTTGATTTGGATTTCATCTAACGGAATAGTGAGATCTTCTTTAGCAAAACATTTCTTCAAATTCGAGACGTGGAAAGTGTTATGTACAGCCGCGAGTTGTTGAGGTAACTCAAGTCGGTAAGCTACTGTTCCGACACGATCAATAATCTTGAATGGTCCAATATACCTTGGATTTAATTTCCCTCGTTTACCAAATCGAACAACGCCTTTCCAAGGTGCAACTTTAAGCATGACCATCTCTCCAATTTCAAATTCTATATCTTTTCTTTTAATGTCAGCGTAGCTCTTTTGTCGACTTTGGGCGGTTTTCAACCGTTGTTGAATTTGGATGATCTTCTCGGTAGTTTCTTGTATAATCTCCGGACCCGTAATCTGTCTATCCCCCACTTCACTCCAATAAATCGGAGACCTGCACTTTCTACCATAAAGTGCTTCAAACGGCGCCATCTCAATGCTTGAATGGTAGCTGTTGTTGTAGGAAAATTCTGCTAACGGTAGATGTCGATCCCAACTGTTTCCGAAATCAATAACACATGCTCGTAACATGTCTTCAAGCGTTTGTATCGTCCTTTCGCTCTGCCCATCAGTTTGTGGATGATAGGCAGTACTCATGTCTAGACGAGTTCCTAATGCTTGCTGTAATGTCTGCCAGAATCTTGAAATAAATCTGCCATCCCTATCAGAGATAATAGAGATTGGTATTCCATGTCTGGAGACGACTTCCTTCAAATACAGTCGTGCTAACTTCTCCATCTTGTCATCTTCTCTTATTGGCAGGAAGTGTGCTGATTTGGTGAGACGATCAACTATTACCCAAATAGTATCAAAACCACTTGCAGTCCTTGGCAATTTAGTGATAAAATCCATGGTAATGTTTTCCCATTTCCATTCTGGGATTTCGGGTTGTTGAAGTAGACCTGATGGTTTCTGATGCTCAGCTTTGACCTTAGAACACGTCAAACATTCTCCTACGTATTTAGCAACATCGGCTTTCATACCCGGCCACCAAAAATGTTTCTTGAGATCCTTGTACATCTTCCCCGTTCCAGGATGTATTGAGTATCTGGTTTTATGAGCTTCTCTAAGTACCATTTCTCTCGTATCTCCAAATTTTGGTACCCAAATCCTTTCAGCCCTATACCGGGTTCCGTCTTCCCGAATATTAAGATGCTTCTCCGATCCTTTGGGTATTTCATCCTTTAAATTTCCCTCTTTTAAAACTCCTTGTTGCGCCTCCTTTATTTGAGTAGTAAGGTTATTATGAATCATTATATTCATAGATTTTACTCGAATGGGTTCTCTGTCCTTCCTGCTCAAGGCATCGGCTACCACATTTGCCTTCCCCGGGTGGTAACGAATCTCAAAGTCGTAATCATTCAATAATTCAATCCACCTACGCTGCCTCATATTCAGTTGTTTCTGATTAAATATGTGTTGAAGACTTTTGTGGTCGGTATATATAATACTTTTGACCCCATATAAGTAGTGCCTCCAAGTCTTTAATGCAAAAACAACCGCGCCTAATTCCAAATCATGCGTCGTATAATTTTGCTCGTGAATCTTCAATTGTCTAGAGGCATAAGCAATCACCTTCATTCGTTGCATTAATACACAACCGAGACCTTGCTTTGATGCGTCACAATAAATCACAAAATCATCATTCCCTTCAGGCAATGACAATATAGGTGCCGTAGTTAGCTTTTTCTTCAATAACTGAAACGCTTTCTCTTGTTCAACCTTCCATTCAAATTTCTTCCCTTTATGCGTTAATGCAGTCAAGGGTTTTGCTATTCTGGAAAAGTCTTGGATGAACCTTCTGTAGTAACCAGCTAGTCCTAAAAACTGGCGTATGTGTTTCGGAGTTTTCGGGGTTTCCCACTTTTCAACAGTTTCTATCTTTGCCGGATCCACCTTAATACCTTCTTTGTTCACTATGTGACCGAGGAATTGAACTTCTTCCAACCAAAATGCACACTTTGAAAACTTAGCGTAAAATTCTTCCTTCCTCAATACTTCTAACACCTTTCTCAAATGTTCACCGTGTTCTTGGTCATTCTTTGAGTAAATAAGTATGTCATCAATGAAAACAATGACAAACTTGTCAAGGTATGGTCCACACACTCGGTTCATAAGGTCCATGAACACAGCTGGTGCATTAGTTAAACCAAACGACATGATCATAAACTCGTAATGACCGTAACGTGTTCTGAAAGCAGTCTTTGGAATATCATCTTCTTTCACCCGCATTTGATGATACCCGGAACGTAAGTCAATCTTTGAATAAACAGACGAGCCTTGTAGTTGATCAAATAAGTCGTCGATTCTCGGTAGTGGGTAGCGGTTCTTGATGGTAAGTTTGTTCAACTCTCGGTAGTCAATACACAACCTGAATGTACCATCTTTCTTCTTGACAAACAAAACAGGAGCTCCCCACGGTGATGTACTTGGTCGAATGAAACCACGCTCTAAAAGTTCTTGTAATTGGCTTTGCAGTTCTTTCATCTCGCTGGGTGCGAGTCTGTAAGGAGCACGAGCTATTGGTGCAGCTCCTGGTACAAGATCTATTTGAAATTCAACGGATCGATGTGGGGGTAATCCCGGTAATTCTTTCGGAAATACATCGGGAAATTCTTTTGCAATGGGAACATCATTGATGCTCTTTTCTTCAGTTTGTACTTTCTCGACATGTGCTAGAACAGCATAGCAACCTTTTCTTATTAGTTTTTGTGCCTTCAAATTACTAATAAGATGTAGCTTCGTGTTGCCCTTTTCTCCGTACACCATTAAGGGTTTTCCTTTTTCTCGTATAATGCGAATTGCATTTTTGTAACAAACGATCTCTGCTTTCACTTCTTTCAACCAGTCCATACCGATTATCACATCAAAACTCCCTAACTCTACTGGTATCAAGTCAATCTTAAATGTTTCGCTAACCAGTTTAATTTCTCGATTCCGACATATATTATCTGCTGAAATTAATTTACCATTTGCTAATTCGAGTAAAAATTTACTATCCAATGGCGTCAATGGACAACTTAATTTAGCACAAAAATCTCTACTCATATAGCTTCTATCCGCACCTGAATCAAATAAAACGTAAGCAGATTTATTGTCAATAAGAAACGTACCCGTAACAAGCTCCGGGTCTTCCTGTGCCTCTGCCGCATTAATATTGAAAACTCTTCCGCAGCCTTGTCCATTCGTGTTCTCCTGGTTCGGGCAATTTCTAATAATGTGGCCCGGTTTTCCACATTTATAACAAACTACATTGGCATAACTTGCTCCGACACTACTTGCTCCGCCATTACTCGTTCCGACACCATTTGTTCCTTTCGTTCTATTAACCCCTGGTCCGTAGACCTCACACTTCGCCGCGCTATGACCATTTCTTTTACACTTGTTGCAAAATTTGGTGCAGAACCCCGAGTGATACTTTTCACACCTTTGGCATAGCTGCTTCTGATTGTTGTTGTTGTTGCGGTTATTATTGTTGTTGGGATGATTGTTGTAGTTGTTGTTGTTGTTGTTGTTGTTGTTGTTGGGCCGTTTGTTGTAGTTGCGATTGATGTTGCGATTGTTGGGATAATTGTTGCGATTATTGTTGTAATTGCTGTTGTTGTTGTATTGGTGATTCTTATCACCGTTTTCCTCCCACTTTCTTTTGACTTGCTTCACATTGGCCTCTTCAGCAGTCTGTTCTTTAATTCTTTCTTCAATCTGGTTCACTAGTTTGTGAGCCATTCTACATGCCTGTTGTATGGAGGCAGGCTCGTGTGAACTTATATCTTCTTGGATTCTTTCCGGTAATCCTTTCACAAACGCGTCGATCTTCTCTTCCTCATCTTCGAATGCTCCCGGACACAATAGGCACAATTCTGTGAATCGTCTTTCGTACGTGGTAATATCAAATCCTTGGGTTCGTAACCCTCTAAGTTCTGTCTTGAGCTTATTGACCTCGGTTCTGGGACGGTACTTCTCGTTCATCAAGTGCTTGAATGCTGACCACGGTAGTGCGTATGCATCGTCTTGTCCCACTTGCTCTAGATAGGTATTCCACCATGTTAACGCAGAACCTGTGAAGGTATGCGTAGCGTACTTCACTTTGTCCTCTTCAGTACACTTACTTATGGCAAACACCGATTCGACCTTCTCGGTCCACCGTTTCAATCCGATCGGTCCTTCGGTTCCATCAAATTCCAAAGGTTTGCAGGCAGTGAATTCTTTGTAGGTGCATCCTACACGATTTCCTGTACTGCTAGATCCAAGGTTATTGTTGGTATGTAGCGCAGCCTGTACTGCGGCTATGTTTGAAGCTAGAAAAGTACGGAATTCCTCTTCATTCATATTCACGGTGTGTCGAGTAGTCGGTGCCATTTCCTTCAAAATAGTCAAATGGAACAAGTTAATCATACAGAATATTAAGAGTAGTTAATAGTATTTCGTAGCATAATATGAACTCATTTATAAAAGCTTTTTCTTCATATTAGCGTTTTATAAGTTTAAATTCGGGTAGTACCTACCCGTTAAGTTCATACTTAGTAGCTAATATACAATTCAACTACTACAATTCTATATGAAAAACTGATTATAATAATATTTCGCGTTCAAACTTTTATACAATATTTTACAAACTTACAATACCGCTTATTTTACATAAAGCATGAAATATAGCACACAATAACTTTGATACAAGATAGTTGTGAAGATAATTCTAGCTAGTACACAAGTCGTTCAGCAAAGGCAATAAAGACACGTAATTCATACGTCCAGAAACAAGTCATGCATTCTGGTTTTACTAGGACTACTTCCCATCCTTGGTCTTGTGGAACATAACCGTTATGGCCGTTGATAAGACAGCGTGTTGTAACGTCATCAAAGGGACGAGGGTTACGTAATGTCCAACAGTCCCGTAACAATCTAAAAACCTCATTTCTTACCCCAATTACCGACTCCGTCACTTGTGGAAACGTTTTGTTTAATAGTTGTAGCCCGATGTTCTTGTTCTCACTTTGGTGAGAAGCGAACATTACTAATCCGTAAGCATAACATGCTTCTTTATGTTGCATGTTAGCCGCTTTTTCTAAATTACGAAGTCCAATATTCGGATATATTGAGTCAAAATAATTTCTTAACCCGTTGCGTAAAATAGCATTGGGGTTCCCCGCAATATATGCGTCAAAGTAAACACATCGTAACTTATGGGTTTCCCAATGTGATATCCCCCATCTTTCAAACAAAAGTCTCTTATAAACCAAGACATTCTTGGAACGTTCTTCGAATGTCTTACAAACTGATCTCGCCTTAAATAGTTGTGCCGAGGAATTCTGACCGACTCTAGACAAGATTTCATCAATCATGTCTCCGGGTAGGTCTCTTAAAATATTGGGTTGTCTATCCATTTTGTGTTTTTAAACTGTAAAATAGACAAGAGTTAGATTCATAAAAAAATACTTATTAATACAAGCAATTTTTACATATATCATAAAGCATAAGCACACAATATTACATATATTACACCACACGAATACAACTATCTTATTCCGACTCGCTCGTTTCTTCTTCTTCGGTTTTTGTTCGTTTTGCCAAGTTTCTAGGGATATATGATGTTCCCCTAATACGAGCCGTCGTTATCCACATTGGTTTAGAAAAACCGGGTGGTTTAGAGGTTCCCGGGTCATTGTTACAACTTAAGGACTTCGGGGGTTGACGATACATATAAAGTTCATCGGGGTTGGAATTAGATTTCTCTATTTATATGCCCTTTCCCTTATTATTTTCTTTTGCCTTTTTAAATTCAGTTGGGGTAATTTCTATAACATCATCGGAATTCTCGTCGGAATCCGATTCATCGGAGAATTGGTAATCCTCCCAATATTTTGCTTCCTTGGCGGAAACACCATTGACCATAATTAACCTTGGTCGGTTGGTTGAGGATTTTCTTTTACTTAACCGTTTTATTATTTCCCCCACCGGTTCTATTTCTTCATCCGGTTCCTCCTCTTCCGGTTCTGATTCTTCTTCCGGTTCCGACTCTTCTTCCGGTTCCTCTTCGGGAATTTGTGAATCAGTCCACGAATCATTCCAATTTACATTTGACTCTTCATTATTATTAGGTGAGTCAATGGGACTTGTTCTAGAGGTAGACATCTATCACATAATATCAAACGCGTTAAGAGATTAATATATCACATAATATTCACATGTTAAAAATATATAGTTTCCAACAAAATTTGTTAAGCAATCATTTTTCAAGTAAACACGGTCGAAGTCCAGACTCACTAATGCATCCTAACAAACTCAATAAGACACACTAATACAAAATTCTGGTTCTCTAAGACCAACGCTCGGATACCAACTGAAATGTCCCGTTCTTATTGATTAAAAACGTTCCATATTAATTGATTTCGTTGCGAGGTTTTGACCTCTATATGAGACGTTTTTCAAAGACTGCATTCATTTTAAAACAAACCATAACCTTTATTTCATCAATAAAGGTTTAAAAAGCTTTTACGTAGATTATCAAATAATGATAATCTAAAATATCCTGTTTACACACAACCATTACGTAATGGTTTACAATACAAATATGTTACAACAAAATAAGTTTCTTGAATGCAGTTTTTACACAATATCATACTAGCATGGACTCCAAATCTCGTCCTTATTTAAGTATGCGACAGCGGAAGCTCTTAATAATCACCTGAGAATAAACATGCTTAAAACGTCAACAAAAATATTGGTGAGTTATAGGTTTAACCTATATATATCAAATCGTAACAATAGACCACAAGATTTCATATTTCAATACACATCCCATACATAGAGATAAAAATCATTCATATGGTGAACACCTGGTAACCGACATTAACAAGATGCATATATAAGAATATCCCCATCATTCCGGGACACCCTTCGGATATGATATAAATTTTGAAGTACTAAAGCATCCGGTACTTTGGATGGGGTTTGTTAAGCCCAATAGATCTATCTTTAGGATTCGCGTCAATTAGGGTGTCTGTTCCCTAATTCTTAGATTACCAGACTTAATAAAAAGGGGCATATTCGATTTCGATAATTCAACCATAGAATGTAGTTTCACGTACTTGTGTCTATTTTGTAAATCATTTATAAAACCTGCATGTATTCTCATCCCAAAAATATTAGATTTTAAAAGTGGGACTATAACTCACTTTCACAGATTTTTACTTCGTCGGGAAGTAAGACTTGGCCACTGGTTGATTCACGAACCTATAACAATATATACATATATATCAAAGTATGTTCAAAATATATTTATAACACTTTTAATATATTTTGATGTTTTAAGTTTATTAAGTCAGCTGTCCTCGTTAGTAACCTACAACTAGTTGTCCACAGTTAGATGTACAGAAATAAATCGATAAATATTATCTTGAATCAATCCACGACCCAGTGTATACGTATCTCAGTATTGATCACAACTCAAACTATATATATTTTTGAATCAACCTCAACCCTGTATAGCTAACTCCAACATTCACATATAGAGTGTCTATGGTTGTTCCGAAATATATATAGATGTGTCGACATGATAGGTCGAAACATTGTATACGTGTCTATGGTATCTCAAGATTACATAATATACAATACAAGTTGATTAAGTTATGGTTGGAATAGATTTGTTACCAATTTTCACGTAGCTAAAATGAGAAAAATTATCCAATCTTGTTTTACCCATAACTTCTTCATTTTAAATCCGTTTTGAGTGAATCAAATTGCTATGGTTTCATATTGAACTCTATTTTATGAATCTAAACAGAAAAAGTATAGGTTTATTGTCGGAAAAATAAGTTACAAGTCGTTTTTGTAAAGGTAGTCATTTCAGTCGAAAGAACGACGTCTAGATGACCATTTTAGAAAACATACTTCCACTTTGAGTTTAACCATAATTTTTGGATATAGTTTCATGTTCATAATAAAAATAATTTTCTCAAAATAACAACTTTTAAATCAAAGTTTATCATAGTTTTTAATTAACTAACCCAAAACAGCCCGTGGTGTTACTACGACGGCGTAAATCCGGTTTTACGGTGTTTTTCGTGTTTCTAGGTTTTAAATCATTAAGTTAGCATATCATATAGATATAGAACATGTGTTTAGTTGATTTTAAAAGTCAAGTTAGAAGGATTAACCTTTATTTGCGAACAAGTTTAGAATTAACTAAACTATGTTCTAGTGATTACAAGTTTAAACCTTCGAATAAGATAGCTTTATATGTATGAATCGAATGATGTTATGAACATCATTACTACCTTAAGTTCCTTGGATAAACCTACTGGAAAAGAGAAAAGTGGATCTAGCTTCAATGGATCCTTGGATGGCTCGAAGTTCTTGAAGCAGAATCATGACACGAAAACAAGTTCAAGTAAGATCATCACTTGAAATAAGATTGTTATAGTTATAGAAATTGAACCAAAGTTTGAATATGATTATTACCTTGTATTAGAATGATAACCTACTGTAAGAAACAAAGATTTCTTGAGGTTGGATGATCACCTTACAAGATTGGAAGTGAGCTAGCAAACTTGAAAATATTCTTGATTTTATGAAACTAGAACTTTTGGAATTTATGAAGAACACTTAGAACTTGAAGATAGAACTTGAGAGAGATTAATTAGATGAAGAAAATTGAAGAATGAAAGTGTTTGTAGGTGTTTTTGGTCGTTGGTGTATGGATTAGATATAAAAGATATGTAATTTTGTTTTCATGTAAATAAGTCATGAATGATTACTCATATTTTTGTAATTTTATGAGATATTTCATGCTAGTTGCCAAATGATGGTTCCCACATATGTTAGGTGACTCACATGGGCTGCTAAGAGCTGATCATTGGAGTGTATATACCAATAGTACATACATCTAAAAGCTGTGTATTGTACGAGTACGAATACGGGTGCACTTTATTGGAGTGTATATTCGCACTTTAATTGCACCCGTATTCGTACTCGTACAATACACAGCTTTTAGATGTATGTACTATTGGTATATACACTCCAATGATCAGCTCTTAGCAGCCCATGTGAGTCACCTAACACATGTGGGAACCATCATTTGGCAACTAGCATGAAATATCTCATAAAATTACAAAAATATGAGTAATCATTCATGACTTATTTACATGAAAACAAAATTACATATCCTTTATATCTAATCCATACACCAACGACCAAAAACACCTACAAACACTTTAATTCTTCAATTTTCATCATCTAATTGATCTCTCTCAAGTTCTATCTTCAAGTTCTAAGTGTTCTTCATAAATTCCAAAAGTTCTAGTTTCATAAAATCAAGAATACTTTCAAGTTTGCTAGCTCACTTCCAATCTTGTAAGGTGATCATCCAACCTCAAGAAATCTTTGTTTCTTATAGTAGGTTATCATTCTAATACAAGGTAATAATCATATTTAAACTTTGGTTCAATTTCTATAACTATAACAATCTTATTTCAAGTGATGATCTTACTTGAACTTGTTTTCGTGTCGTGATTCTGCTTCAAAAACTTCGAGCCATCCAAGGATCCATTGAAGCTAGATCCACTTTTCTCTTTTCCAGTAGGTTTATCCAAGGAACTTAAGGTAGTAATGATGTTCATAACATCATTCGATTCATACATATAAAGCTATCTTATTCGAAGGTTTAAACTTGTAATCACTAGAACATAGTTTAGTTAATTCTAAACTTGTTCGCAAACAAAAGTTAATCCTTCTAACTTGACTTTTAAAATCAACTAAACACATGTTCTATATCTATATGATATGCTAACTTAATGATTTAAAACCTGGAAACACGAAAAACACCGTAAAACCGGATTTACGCCGTCGTAGTAACACCGCGGGCTGTTTTGGGTTAGTTAATTAAAAACTATGATAAACTTTGATTTAAAAGTTGTTATTCTAAGAAAATGATTTTTATTATGAACATGAAACTATATCCAAAAAATATGGTTAAACTCAAAGTGGAAGTATGTTTTCTAAAATGGTCATCTAGACGTCGTTCTTTCGACTGAAATGACTACCTTTACAAAAACGACTTGTAACTTATTTTTCCGACTATAAACCTATACTTTTTCTGTTTAGATTCATAAAATAGAGTTCAATATGAAACCATAGCAATTTGATTCACTCAAAACGGATTTAAAATGAAGAAGTTATGGGTAAAACAAGATTGGATAATTTTTCTCATTTTAGCTACGTGAAAATTGGTAACAAATCTATTCCAACCATAACTTAATCAACTTGTATTGTATATTATGTAATCTTGAGATACCATAGACACGTATACAATGTTTCGACCTATCATGTCGACACATCTATATATATTTCGGAACAACCATAGACACTCTATATGTGAATGTTGGAGTTAGCTATACAAGGTTGAGGTTGATTCCAAAATATATATAGTTTGAGTTGTGATCAATACTGAGATACGTATACACTGGGTCGTGGATTGATTCAAGATAATATTTATCGATTTATTTCTGTACATCTAACTGTGGACAACTAGTTGTAGGTTACTAACGAGGACAGCTGACTTAATAAACTTAAAACATCAAAATATATTAAAAGTGTTGTAAATATATTTTGAACATACTTTGATATATATGTATATATTGTTATAGGTTCGTGAATCAACCAGTGGCCAATTCTTACTTCCCGACGAAGTAAAAATCTGTGAAAGTGAGTTATAGTCCCACTTTTAAAATCTAATATTTTTGGGATGAGAATACATGCAGGTTTTATAAATGATTTACAAAATAGACACAAGTACGTGAAACTACATTCTATGGTTGAATTATCGAAATCGAATATGCCCCTTTTTATTAAGTCTGGTAATCTAAGAATTAGGGAACAGACACCCTAATTGACGTGAATCCTAAAGATAGATCTATCGGGCCCAACAAGCCCCATCCAAAGTACCGGATGCTTTAGTACTTCGAAATTTATATCATATCCGAAGGGTGTCCCGGAATGATGGGGATATTCTTATATATGCATCTTGTTAATGTCGGTTACCAGGTGTTCACCATATGAATGATTTTTATCTCTATGTATGGGATGTGTATTGAAATATGAAATCTTGTGGTCTATTGTTACGATTTGATATATATAGGTTAAACCTATAACTCACCAACATTTTTGTTGACGTTTTAAGCATGTTTATTCTCAGGTGATTATTAAGAGCTTCCGCTGTCGCATACTTAAATAAGGACGAGATTTGGAGTCCATGCTTGTATGATATTGTGTAAAAACTGCATTCAAGAAACTTATTTTGTTGTAACATATTTGTATTGTAAACCATTATATAATGGTCGTGTGTAAACAGGATATTTTAGATTATCATTATTTGATAATCGACGTAAAGCTTTTTAAACCTTTATTGATGAAATAAAGGTTATGGTTTGTTTTAAAATGAATGCAGTCTTTGAAAAACGTCTCATATAGAGGTCAAAACCTCGCAACGAAATCAATTAATATGGAACGTTTTTAATCAATAAGAACGGGACATTTCATTTATGAAAACATTTGATCTTTTGAAAATTAAATCTAGTTTTTACCCTAGATAAGTTTTCCGGAATAACCCTTTACCGGTGTTTGCAAAATATTTTTATGGGTTTGGTGGGTTTCAGATTTGAAAATTTTAGCTCAAAACTTATGGTTTTGTGTCACCCACTTGCTAACCTTGTATTTGGAAAGCAACACGTCCAGTTTACTTGTCCTGTATATTACCTTTCGGTAAACTACCGTCCGGTTGTAAAGGAAAGCGTTGAACAAGCAACTGTTAAGGCAATATCCCCTGACATGCTTTTAATTATGGTCTATAACGTGTCGGACGCAATTACTATCCTTGGTAGGAGCAATAGTAAAGCTCACCCTTATGATTTTTCGGTCTGGCACAAGGTCCTGTCTTTGACCATGCTATGCAACCACCGTTCTTACGGTTGACACCCGATTTAGTTCAGGTGACCTAATGAATTCCAGGTGAATTCCTAGGATTTTACGTTCAATGGTAATGAACGCATTGAAAATAGGGTTTTCAGAAAACAAATCAGTTTGTAATTTTGATCAAAATATTTTCTCGTTCAAGCTCGAGTTTAGATATCATTGAATTCCATGAGTTTGTAATTCTCAATCTTTAAATTCAATCTCTAGGATTGAGTAATATCAGGCTTAAAAGCTGATTTTTGATCTTTTAAGGAGATTATCCTTTCTGGGGATCTGATTCATTAGTCTTATCCAGCTAATTTGCATGGTGCCCCCCCATTTTACGAGATAAATCCTTCTCATGGTTAGGATAAATCTGACCACTTGGCGACCCTGTTTAATGCTGAGGTCCGTGGATTTCCTGCTGATTTTAGTGATGACTTTTCTAGATTTTTCGTCAACCTACAGCTGGTCTGGACGACAACTTCTTGATCTAAATCAAGGAGCGCGTGTCTTTTTTCGGAAGACTTTACTTCCTTTTAATGATGGAATTGATTCATCGTGTAGATCCATCTTTTCTTTTCTTTCATTGGGTAAAACAGTTTAGTTTAGTCCAAAGCAAAAGTATTTTCAGTTATTTGTTACAGATATATGTGACATATGTTTAAGATAACTTGGTAAATTTTCCCACACTTGGCTTTTATTTTCCTTTTTATCGTCCTCTATTCCATTTTAAATGAATTTTAACATTTTGGTTTGTTTCTCAATTTATGTCCTTTCTGAGGTAACAATAATTTCGGTGTTAAAACCTAGTTTTATTGTTCATAAATATGTATAAACATGATTTTGAGTTCATTTAATTGAAAATTTTTAAAAATTTTACTAGAATTGGGTAGTCAGTATATAAGACTAGGGCTGTTCTTTATTATCAGAGAGCACTAGATTCTAATACAACTACTGCTTTACTAGTATTTTTAATGGTAACCAAGTGTATAAAGTAAAAAATTTTAAAATCCGAAAGAATTTAACCCCTTCCCACACTTAAGATCTTGCAATGCCCTCTTTCCAAGAAATCAGTAACAATTTAAATTATTGAGGGTGATTTGTGTGAAATTGATTAAATTTTACCAAAGTTTCCAAACATATTGGCGTTTGTTTGCTGAATGATAAATGGTGCACATCATTTGTTCATTCCGCCTTTGTTGTTATTTCACATATATTTTGCATCTTGTCGTCAAAATTAGTTGCTTTTGCTGAACTTAATGCCAGTCTTTAAAAATGCGTTGTTTTACCCTTTTGTGTACATAAGATAAACTGCAAACATATATACATATTTTTGAAGTTTGGTATATTACCCCACATTCAAAAATTATTAAAATCTAAGAATAAAAGTTAGAAAATTATAAAAACTATTACAATATTAACATAAGTATTAAACGTATCAACATTACAAATTACAAAATAAATAAATACTAAGTAGACTAGGGATGATACTGGTACCAATAGGGGTTCCAAGCATAACCATAGGTGCTATAGAATGCTTCGGCAGGGTTATACGTAGGATACGGTGGTTGCATCTCAATAGACCAGGGAGGGAATATGGGTTTCGGAGTAGGAATATAGTTTCTACCTATATGTTGGCAATGAGCTATGATTTGGTTTTGATGAACTTGCCAATCTTCAAATGCTCTCTGTCTAGCATTTTCGTATTCCTGTGAAGCTATAAACCTTTGCATTTCTTGCATTTCATTTCCCCCTCCTACATTACCTTGCTGTTGGTTTCTCTCAACCTGTGGATGTCTACCATGGTATTGTACTGCGGCGTTATTTCGCCTCTTCAAAACTTTCGCACCATGGTATACATTTAAACCTATAGTATCGCGGGGTTCTGGTTCTTCGACTAATAATCCCCCCCGACTTATATCCACACCGAGATATTCAGCAATCAAAGTAATAAAAATACCACCTCCTATTATGCTATGCGGTCTCATCCCCTAACCATAGCTGATAAATAATAACCCACACAATAATGTATACTTACAGCGCTTTGTGGGTCTCGAATACACATATGGTAAAACAAATCCTGTTCATTTACCTTTTCCTTGTTCTTACCTCTTTGTGTAATCGAATTAGCTAAAAACCTATGAATCACTCTTAATTCAGCTCTATCTATATCCAAATAAGAGTAATTTCCCCCTTTGAATCGGTGATGGCTTGTCATTTGACTCCATACACCGTGTGTATCAAAATTTTCATCTATCTTTCTACCATTTAGTATCAACCCTCTACAATCGGCAGATGCTAACTCCTCAGGCGTATATATACGTAAAGCCTGAGCCATGTCTAGTAAAGACATGTGGCGCATCGAACCTCCTAACAAAAATCTAATAAAAGATCGATCGGTTAAACTAGCTACCCGATCATTTAATTCTATACTACATAATAATTCTTCACACCATACTTTATATACAGGTCTACGCATGGTGAATAAACGTACCCAGTCATTAAAAGTAGAATTACCATACCTCTGTGCAAGTAATTCCCTAATTGGCCCGGCCAATTCTACAGCTTCTAAGGGTCCCCATTCTATGACCCTAGGTACCTCAACAACTTTAGAATGAAGAGTATGCAAACCCCTTTGGTATTTTGGATAATCTATCCAAAGTCTGTCAAATCTTAGGTTCGGGTGCAAATCTTCCAAGTGCATATCAGAAAAGGTCATGACTGGATGAGGTATATCTTGCTTGTAGTAGTTATCCACCTCCTGTTGTTCCGCATTTTCAACAGGAACATTGCGAGCTTGGGATGAAGATTCACCCCTTTCAGTCTGCAAAACACATCAAACACAATTTTTGTGCATCCAAATATGCATTAGTGTCAGCAAAATCATCAATCAAAATAATTACAATGACATGATCAATTTATATCAAACTTAAGCTTATTTTCACATTTTTATCAAATCTACACTTTTTCAAATAAGTATATACGAAAATGTCCGCCAAGTTCATAAGCATTCAACTCAAATAACATGTCAAAATAATCATTACTAGCAATTAAACAAGTTTCAAATGGCATTATCTCTCAAAAATCAAGTTCATGAATTTTAGACTTGAAAAAGTCCACTTTAATTCTCAAAATCATGTTTAGGCTCAAAGTTTGGATCATTTAACTACCTAAACATGTTACACTACTTAATTTAGCAATAATTCATGGCAAAAATTGGCCATAACCTGTTTATATCAAAAAGCCCCAAATTTGCTCAAGAACACAAACCCTAGATTACTCAAAATTTAAAGTTTAAGGCTTCTAATCATGTTAAATAGCATCAATCTAGGTTATACAAGCATAATACATAAACAATTTAAGCCTAATTACACTAAAAAGCATCAAAATCAAATTGGGGAAAAAATTGCTCAAGAACACTAATTTTCGGATTAAATGGTGTTTAGGTGTAGAAATTTACCGTTTTTCTTGAGTAATTCCTTGATAGCATCCTTCTCAACATGATTTTAGTAAAATATTTGATGATTAACGGTTAAAAATTGTGATTTTGGGGGTGTTTTTGGGGTTTTTTCGCGCAGTATTTCGCTGTGTTTTTGGTGTGGTGTGCAAGTGAGCTGTTCTTGCTCAATTTTATTTTTTCTGTATTTTTATCCTCCCGCGAGTCGCGGAGATTTCCCCTTCAAACTCCGCGAGTCGCGGAGTTTGTTTTTTTTTTTTTTTTTTTTAACATCTTATACTAATTAAAACAATTAAGTAATTAATTTTAAAATTTTGTTTCCCTTGTTATTTAGGACGAGGTCGTTTCGGATTGATGTCCTAGTCCGTCCTTCGACAAAATTTTAAAATTTGTCTTTTTGTAGCGATTGTTTTAAAAGCTAAGATTTTTGGGTTTTTTAATGTTTTTGGCATACTTTAATTCAATAAGATTAAAAATAATGATAATAAAAGTTCTCGTCCCTCCCGCGGGTAAAGCAATTTCGGTTCAAAGACCTAGTCTTCAACTTACGACGAATTTTAAAAATCATATTTTTAACTTAATGAGATAAAGTAAATTTTTGTTTTTAAATTCACACAATTTAAATATAAAATTCAAAATTAATATTAAAAATTCACACCAAACTTAAAAGTTGAAATGCATAAAATTAAAAATTCATATTTTAATAATTAAAAATTCACACCAAACTTAATTTAAAAATTCATATTATAAATTCACACCAAACTTATATTAATTTTTCAAATATTTACAATTTTAAAAATATTGTTTTTACAAAGTTTACAATATTAATTTAAGATTTAAATATTAATTTTAAAAACATGGTAAAAATAAAATTAAAAATATTTTTGGCTTTTTTGTTGGGATTTAACAAGTTTCATAATACTTATAATCATTCAAGAAATAAGATTTGCGGAAGCGTGTAGATTACCATTTTGAAACTTGTAAATCTTTAACCAATTAAAGTTAAATCCCAATAAGGATCAAGTTGTGAAACATACTTACAAACTAAGAGTGGGTTTAGAGTTTATACCTCCTCAAGCTAGTTGAGGGTTAGTTTAAAAGAAGATGATGAAGATGATGAAGAATGGAGCTTCAAAGTGATGAAACCTCAAGGAGAAATACCCCAAGCTTTTGCACCAACACCTAGCCTTTGGTTAGGATTTAATAACACTTGAATTGAGCTTGCAATAACCAAATGAAGAACCCTTTCTTCCTCCCAAAAGGCCACGAAATTCAGCTGGGTTTTAGGAGAGTTTTGTGCAGAATTTTGATGTACAATTGCATGTATCTATTGCTACTAGTCAAAGGACATGTATATGTGGAATTGTGTTATGGAAAGAAACAAGAATAAGCATGGGATAGACTTTCTTGGGGCTCCAAAATCTGCCCACCATCCATTATTTTATAACAAGAATGATTTTATAAAACTTGTAATAATTTTATAAAACTTGTATAAAATAAACATGTATTTGTTACTTGCAATAATTTTATAAACCATTTTATAAAATATAACATAACATAATTATTTAAACCTATAAATAATTAAATCCACATCATATATAAATTATCCAAATAATTTATCTCAAGTGATTATTATTTAGAAAACCGATTTTTCTAAAGTTCAAGTGTCGCGTATTTATTTAACAATCCAACTGTTAAAATAAATACATATAAAGTGTTGGTAAGCTTGTTATTGGGTATGACCCGACTTGGATCATAACACATTAGCCACATTAATTTAATATGTCTCTCGGGCATACGAAATACCTTCAATCTCCCACTTGCACGAGAAACATAAGAAATTAATGCAAGTGATGGATACCACCTAACGACCGTCCATCACCCCCAATATGTTATGACTTTGTGCCATTCAATAACGTCATTCCTTTCGAGTTCCCATCTTGAATATGAATAGGTGAATCTTTTCATTACATCCTTTTGTCCTAGATGTCATGTTAAATCCAAGAGATACAGAGTGATCACTCTCCTTTAGATTTAACTTTATCAGGCCTTAGACATCTGACTCTCAACGAATAAGAGGGACAAATTCCATCTTGACTACATATGTCCTAAATATATACCTTGCATTATACCTGAGCTCCTCCTTATGAACTACCATATTTCAGAATAGCGAAGGAAAGAATCAAGGCACAATACTTGGCAAATATCTGAACCCAATATGTATCTCAGGTCAGAGGATACAATGATATTCGCCTTTACTCAAGATTACATGTGATCAACCACAAAGGCTCCATTTAGTGAATCTTGAGAGCGGGTCTTCCAATATTTGTATCCCACAAATATCTATGAACCTTGGTAGCAACCTTGCCCCACATTCAGTCCATGAATGTATACCAATCCAAGTTCATAATAGTCTAAACCTCACATTTGCTCCCACAAATGTGATCGACTACGGAATTTAGAATAATTACTTATTCATGGATAAAATATGCAAAATAGGAACATAACTCAAAATAAATTAATACCATAATTATATTAATGAGTTTGAACAATTTCGTTCCGTTACAATACTTAAAACAGATCATGACCAATCACTAGAATATCGAAGCCCTAATGCACAAACATGTCCAGTATGTTTTGCTCCATGTAAGAGCTTCGTGAGAGGATCCGCTATATTAAGATCTGTGTGAACTTTGCGAATACATATCTTTCCCTTTTCAACTTCATCCCTTATGTAGTTGAATCTTCGCTCAATGTGACGGGTCTTTTGGTGAGCACGAGGTTCTTTGATTTGAGCAATCGCACCCTCGTTGTCACAAAAGATCTCAAGAGGGTCCTGAATGGAAGGGACTACTCCTAAGTCGTCGATGAATTTCTTCATCCATGCAGCTTCCTGAGCTGCCAATGATGCGGCGATGTACTCCGACTCTGTAGTGGATAAAGCAACAACATCCTGTTTTGAACTCTTCCAAGAGACCGCACCTCCATTTAATGTGAAGACATAACCGGATTGTGATCGAGAATCATCTCGATCAGTTTGGAAACTCGCATCCACGTAACCTTTTACAGCAAGTTCCTCCTCACCAGACCCATATATCAGAAACATATCCTTAGTCCTCCTAAGGTATTTCAATATACTTTTGACAGCAATCCAATGACTGTTTCCTGGGTTATTCTGGTATCGACTTGTCAGGCTAAGAGCGCATGACACATCCGGTCTAGTGCATATCATTGCATACATGATTGACCCAATGGCAGACGCATATGGGACCTTCTTCATTTTCTCTTGTTCATCTTTCGTGGTGGGGCACTGAGATGAACTAAGGAGTGTTCCTCTTTGAATAGGTACCAAACCTTTCTTAGAGTTCTCCATCTTGAACCTTTTCAAGATCTTTTCAATGTATGCACTTTGATTCAAACCTATCAGTTTCTTGGATCTATCCCTGTAGATCCCAATCCCCAAAACATATTGTGCTTCTCCAAGATCCTTAATGGAGAAGCATTTACTTAGCCAAGTTTTAACTCTTTGCATTGCCGGAATATCATTTCCAAATAACAATATATCATCCACATATAGTACAAGGAACATGATAGTGCTCCCACTAGCTTTCTTATATACACAAGCTTCATCACCATTTTTAATGAAGCCAAATTTCTCGGCTTCCTCATTAAAATGATGATTCCACATTCTAGATGCTTGTTTCAATCCGTAGATTGACTTCTTTAACTTGCATACCTTTTTAGGATATTTCGGATCAACAAAACCTTCAGGCTGAACCATATAGACATCTTTCACAAGATATCCAATTAGGAAAGCGGTCTTGACATCCATTTGCCATATTTCATAATCATAATGAGCAGCAATGGCAAGTAATATCCTAATAGACTTTAGCATTGCCACAGGCAAAAAAGTTTCATCATAGTCAACCCCTTGAGTTTGAGTGAAACCTTTTGCTACAAGTCTAGCTTTATATGTATCCAAGTTTCCATGTATGTCGGTTTTCATTTTGAAAAGCCATTTACAATCAACTAGCCTTGAGCCAGCAGGTTGTGTAACAAGTTCCCAAACTTGGTTGTCATACATGGATTGCATCTCAGCGTTCATGGCTTCCTGCCATTTATCTTTATCAATCCTTGATAAAGCATCTTGGTAGTTTATTGGTTCATCCAAATCAACTACATAGCAACCATCCATGAGAAACCCATATCTCTCAGGAGGATTACTAATCCTACCAGATCTGCGAACGTCTTGTGTATTTTGATCATCCATTTGATCACTCTCAACATTTTCATGTTGAGTGCTAGTGTCAACCAATTGTGTATCATCTACTTGATCTTGAACCTCTTCAAGATCTATCTTCCTTTCACTACTTCCTTCCATTAGGAACTTAGTTTCAAGGAATTCCGCCTTCCGAGCAACAAATACATTCTGCTCAGATGGATCATAGAAATAATATCCCATATTATCCTTGGGATATCCTATGAAGATACACCTCGTGGATCGAGCATTCAACTTATTAGGGACGTAACGCTTAGGATAAGCTTCACATCCCCATACCTTTAAGTATGAAAGAGATGGAGGTTTTCCAAACCACATCTCATGAGGTGTTCGTTCCACTTTCTTGGTTGGGGCCATATTTAAAATACGAGCCGCGGAGCATAGACAATAACCCCAAAATGATAGAGGTAACGAGCTTCTAGCCATCATAGATCGAACCATATCCATTAGGGTTCGGTTCCTCCTTTCGGAAACTCCATTCAGTTGGGGTGTTCCAGGAGGAGTGAGTTGCGAGATAATCCCACAACTTCTAAGATGATCTTGGAAAGCATCACTTAGGTATTCACCTCCTCTATCGGTACGAAGAACCTTGATTGTCTTATTGAGTTGATTTTGTACTTCGCTTTGATACTCTTTGAATGCTTCAAAAGTTTCGTCCTTATGTCTTAACAAGTAGACATATACGAAATGACTGAAGTCATCAATGAAAGTAACGAAGTATCTTTCACCATTCCTAGTTATGGGCTTAAAGGGTCCACATACATCCGAATGTATTAATCCCAATAAGTCCTTAGCCCTTTCATAGGTCCCTTTGAAAGGTGCTTTAGTCATTTTGCCTTGTAAACAAGATTCACATACATCAAACGAGTCTAGTTCATTTGATTTCAAAAGGCCATTCTTTTGAAGTGTATGCATTCGATTCTTGTTTATGTGACCAAGGCGACAATGCCATAAGTAGGAATCACTCAAATCCCTTTTGAGTTTCTTGGTGCTAGTATGGTATATTGAGCTACTAGATGATGTGTCATCATGAACCAATTCATAAATTCCATTTGAAGGCGAAGCCTTAAAATAGAATACATTATCTAAATAAACGTGAATATCATCATTAACAAAATTAAGATAAAAACCACATTGTTTTAAACGGGAAACTGAAATAATGTTTCGACATAAATCCGGTGCATACAAAACATTGTTCAAAATAAGTTCCAAACCACTTGGAAGCTTTAATACAAAGTCTCCTTGAGCCTTCACTTGCACTTTGGCTCCATTACCCATAAAGAGACTTGATGTTCCCGTTTGCTTGCTACTTCTTTTGAACCCCTGCAAAGAATTGCAAATGTGAGTTCCACATCCAGTGTCTAATACCCATGTATTAGAAGAAGTAATACTAAGCTCTATATATACCATATATATATTACCTGAGGTTTGCCCCGCATCCCTCTTTTCCTTCAACTCCTTAAGGTAGACTGGGCAGTTTCGTTTCCAGTGACCCATTTCACCGCAACCAAAGCATGGGTCTTCCTTGGGGTTTGCTTGTCCGGCAACCTTTTGCTTCTTGTTTTTGTTTTTGGTTGGGGTAACCATCCTCCCCTTTCCCTTGCCTTGATGGGCGGGTCCTTTCCTCTTAGCCACCTTTGGCTTAGAGGTGTTATTACCTTTGGACCCACCATCATTGATCATTAGCACGGGTGAAGCCCTCTTACCCATGCTAGTTTCTGCCGTCCTAAGCATGCCATGAAGTTCGCCAATGGTCTTATCCATCCCATTCATATTGTAATTAATTACAAATTGGTCAAACCTATTTGACAAGGAGTTTAGGATAAGATCCGTGGCTAGCTCATTAGATATGTTGAGATTAAGACGGTTTGCGTGATCAATGAGGCTTTTCATCTTAAGGACATAAGATGAAACGGATTGGGAGTCGTCCATACGACATGCATGAAGCGCTTGGACCGTTTCAAAGCGCTCGACACGAGCTTGTTGAAGGAACATCTCCTTCAATTGCGTGATCATGTCGTATGCAGTATGATGCTCGAAATCCTTTTGGAGTTCGGGTATCATAGTCCCAAGCATTAGGCAAGCGACTTGCACCGAATCGGTGCAATACTTATCCCAATAAGCCATGCCTTCCGTATCATCCTCGTCGGGTTGATCGGGAATGGGGTCTTCCAACACATACGCCTTATCCTCAAGTTTGAGGACAATCCTAAGATTACGGAACCAATCCATAAAGTTCGTATGGTTGAGTTTGTCTTTCTCGAGGAGAGACCTTAACGATAGGTTGTTCAAGTTAATAGGTGCGTTTTGCATGTTGTTGTTATTGGCGGCCATCTACAAAATTTAACAAAGTTCATTTAAGTATCGATTTTAAATTTAACAATCAATACCCTTTAAATCCAATTGATATATATTAAATTTTAGAATCCAACGGTAAACCAAATTTCGGTTAGGTGACCTTTATCCCGTCATTTGATTTAGCTAGGTAGTCATTATATGACAATTGCAATCCTTTTGCAACTTCTAAGTTATGGGATCATGCAATCCTTTTGCATGACATATTATCCCATCAACGCCTATTTGTTCATCATGCTTCGGTGACCCTAAGTTCATGATTTCCAAATCAAGTCGTCCTACTTGTTTAGACATGTAAACTTAACATACAAGTGGTTAGGTGACCTTTATCCCACAAGTGTGCGAAATTTACCTTAATCATATTAGTTTGCTCATAACGGTTAGGTGACCTTTATCCCATTATAAGTTCCTTAATACGTCCAAGTGTCATACAATAGGATGGCGTTTAAACTTGTTAACCTAGTGTGTTAAAGGGATTTTAAGTTTTCATTATTTCTAGTTTGAGAAAACTTTTATGCCATACACCAACATGCATTTAGTGTATGGTTCTTATGAAAATCCATTTTCATGTCTATAAACCATTTTATATATATGATCCTAATCATGTTCTTAATAACCATTTATTAATGTCCTTTTAGCCATTTTTAATTTAACCAATTAAATTGTCGTTTTGCATGTCGTTAATTAATGTATAATTTAACCAATTAAATTGCCATTTTGCTTGTTGTTAACTTGTGTGATTAACTTGTAGCATACAAACATACAATCCACAATCATACAATAAACAACCATGCATGCAAAACAAATATGTTCACAATCAAGCCATTTTGGTAGACATTTGTTTAGCCGAAAACAAATGCCACCGGATAAGGGGTAATTACACAAAGTAGGAGACTTCAAATCTCCCACTTAACCTTGCATCCAAATGCTTCTTCATGTGTTCTTCAAGTCTTCATCATTCTTCATCATTTTACAAAATATATCCTAATACATTTTGTCTAAAAAATGAAATTACAACCTAATCTATTTTACATACCAAATATAAAATAAATTACATAACCAAATGAATTATTACATGCCAAATGAATAAATATTATTACAAACCAATTGAATAAATATCAATCAACCATGCATGCAACCAAACACAAGGTCAAGGCTTAGATTGTGAACTTTAACTACATAAGAGATAGGAAATACAGAATCACAAGTGATTGGCAGTACAGAATCACAAGTGATTGGCAGTACAGAATCACAAGTGATTGGCATTACAGAATCACAAGTGATTGGCAGTACAGAATCACAAGTGATTGGCAGTACAGAATGCAGAATCACAAGTGATTTTGGCCAAAATGACAAACCACCCAAAACCGAAAATTTTACATTCTACTTCATGCATGTTCATAGAATGCAAAATTATAGTGGGTTTAATAACCATCTCGAAGCATATTTCAACAACTTCGGCTCTAGATACCATTGTTGGGATTTAACAAGTTTCATAATACTTATAATCATTCAAGAAATAAGATTTGCGGAAGCGTGTAGATTACCATTTTGAAACTTGTAAATCTTTAACCAATTAAAGTTAAATCCCAATAAGGATCAAGTTGTGAAACATACTTACAAACTAAGAGTGGGTTTAGAGTTTATACCTCCTCAAGCTAGTTGAGGGTTAGTTCAAAAGAAGATGATGAAGATGATGAAGAATGGAGCTTCAAAGTGATGAAACCTCAAGGAGAAATACCCCAAGCTTTTGCACCAACACCTAGAATTTGGTTAGGATTTAATAACACTTGAATTGAGCTTGCAATAACCAAATGAAGAACCCTTTCTTCCTCCCAAAAGGCCACGAAATTCAGCTGGGTTTTAGGAGAGTTTTGTGCAGAATTTTGATGTACAATTGCATGTATCTATTGCTACTAGTCAAAGGACATGTATATGTGGAATTGTGTTATGGAAAGCAACAAGAATAAGCATGGGATAGACTTTCTTGGGGCTCCAAAATCTGCCCACCATCCATTATTTTATAACAAGAATGATTTTATAAAACTTGTAATAATTTTATAAAACTTGTATAAAATAAACATGTATTTGTTACTTGCAATAATTTTATAAACCATTTTATAAAATATAACATAACATAATTATTTAAACCTATAAATAATTAAATCCACATCATATATAAATTATCCAAATAATTTATCTCAAGTGATTATTATTTAGAAAACCGATTTTTCTAAAGTTCAAGTGTCGCGTATTTATTTAACAATCCAACCGTTAAAATAAATACATATAAAGTGTTGGTAAGCTTGTTATTGGGTATGACCCGACTTGGATCATAACATATTAGCCACATTAATTTAATATGTCTCTCGGGCATACGAAATACCTTCATTTTTATCCCACTTTAATCAATCAAATATTATCAAAAATATGCGCCCCTCTTTTCGGTAAAGTAATTTCGGTTCCAAGACCTAATTTAACTCATGAAGAATTTTTGAAATATTTTGGGTTGATTGATTAAAGATATTTATACCTTAAGAATAAACGTTAAATTTCGCAGTGATGTAATAAATTTTTGAATGATATCAATAATTTCGGTCGCCAAACCTAATTTTATTCAATACCAATTTAATACTTTTTAGCGAACAAATTAGCGTTTATTATCAAAAGGTTAAAAAAAAAAAAACTGTACAGACTTACCTGTGAAATAGATTTCTTAGTTATATGATCTATCCCATTCATAAGATAGTCGGTTTAATTGGTTTTCCATGGCTACATAGGCGTAACCTCGAGCATTTAGTGTCTTTTCTTCTAAACATATGAACGGTCCGTCTCTGCATAAAGTAACAAATTCGGTATTTGAATAGGTTTGATTATTTGAACATTTACCTCCATGTGACCATTTTCCGCATTTGTGACATCTTTCAAGGTGTCGTGCTCTTCTTTTCGCTGCGGATTTTGATTTTCCTTTACCAAATTGTAACTTATTATCTTCGCATCTGGATTCTTTTCTAACTCCGTCCATTCTTTCTCTGATTACTGATACTATTTCACTCGGAAGTGTGTCATTATTACGTTTAGTAATCAAAGCGTGTAGCATTAGACCATGGTTTAGTTCACAGGCAGTCTTCATTTTGTAAAAACCTAAAAAAAATAAAAATTCAGAATGGAGGGAGAAGACTAGTTCTTTAGGGTCTGCTAGGGAAAGACCATTCGGGTTCCATTTTCGAGAACTACACGAAAACAGACAATCTAACTCTAACAGAAATACATAAACCCCTTGATTCTCCCCATACTTAGTTAGCTGTGGTGTCGAAATTGTGATTAACTTCATTGTCAACTTCCATCGGACTATGTATGTAATGTTTAACTCTGTGACCATTAACTTTAAATTCAATCCCATTTGAATTTATTAATTCTATCGTTCCGTATGGGAAAACTCTTTTGACTATGAATGGTCCAGACTATCTTGATTTCAATTTTCCAGGAAATAGCTTGAATCGTGAATTGAAAAGAAGAACTCTGTCTCCTTCCTTAAATTATTTTGAACTTCTGATTCTTTTATCATGCCATTTCTTTGTTCTTTCTTTATAGATTAACGAATTTTCGTATGCTTCATGTCTTAATTCTTCTAATTCGTTTAGTTGACTTAATCGTAGACGTCCAGCTTCATGTAAATCAAGATTACATGTCTTCAAAGCCCAAAATGCTTTGTGTTCAATTTCTACTGGAAGATGACATGCTTTTCCATAAACAAGTCTAAAAGATGTGGTTCCAATTGGAGTTTTGTAGGCTGTTCTAAAAGCCCAGAGTACATCCTCCAATTTAATGGACCATTCCTTCGGATTTGATCCTACGGTTTTCTCTAGAATACGTTTTAAAGCTCAGTTGGTATTTTCAACTTGTCCACTTGTTTGTAGATGATATGCGGTGGAGATTTTATGAGTTACTCCATATCTTTTAAGAACTTTCTCAAGTTGATTATTACAGAAATGAGTACCCCGATCACTTATTAAAGCTTTCGGTGTTCCAAACCTTGCAAAAAGACGTTTTAAAAAGTTGACTACAACTCGTGCATCGTTAGTTAGGAGAGCTTGTGCTTCCGCCCATTTAGATACATAATCAATGGCTACGAGTATATATAGATTATTATGAGATTTTGGAAATGGACCCATAAAGTCAATACCCCAAATGTCAAATACTTCACATACTTGGATGACATTTTGTGGCATTTCATCACGTTGACTTATTTTTCCGGCCCTTTGACAAGCATCACAGGATTTGCAAAGAAGGTGTGCGTCTTTGTAAATTGTAGGCC
The DNA here is from genome assembly GCF_046630445.1 of Rutidosis leptorrhynchoides. NCBI lineage: Eukaryota > Viridiplantae > Streptophyta > Magnoliopsida > Asterales > Asteraceae > Rutidosis > Rutidosis leptorrhynchoides. Next base: position 484,055,540 of record NC_092335.1, read on the forward strand.
AATAGAATCCAGCATCATAAACTTTTCTTGCTGTTAGTTGAGGCCCATAATGCCCTCCTATTGGTCCTATGTGACAATGGTTTAATATTTTACTAGCTTCATCTCCAAATACACATCGGCGTATTATTCCATCGGGATAACTTTTAAACAGATGTGGATCTTCCCAAAAATAGTGTTTTATATCACTGAAGAATTTCTTTCGTTTTTGGTACGATAATCCTTTTTCAAGGAATCCACAAACTAAGTAGTTTGCATAGTCTGCAAACCATAGAATTTCTTTATAATCTATCTTCAATAGATATTCATCAGGAAAGTTGTCTTGTATGGCCGATTCATTTAGAACTTCTAATTCGGGATTTTCAAGACGAGAAAGATGATCAGCGGCGAGATTTTCTACTCCTCTTTTATCTCGGATTTCAATATCAAACTCTTGTAAGAGTAAGATCCAACGGATTAATCTTGGTTTAGCATCTTGTTTCGAAAATAGGTATCTAAGAGCAGAATGGTCGGTATAGACCACCGTTTTTGCTAGAACGAGATATGATCGAAATTTGTCAAAAGCAAAGACAATAGCAAGGAGTTCTTTTTCAGTAGTTGTATAGTTCGTTTGTGCTCCTTGTAACGTCTTACTAGCATAATATATAGGTTGAAATCGTTTTTCAATCCTTTGTCCTAAAACGGCTCCCATTGCAAAATCACTTGCATCGCACATTAGTTCAAATGGTAGATTCCAATTTGGTGTTATCATGATCGGCGCATTAGTGAGTTTTTCTTTAAGAATATTAAAAGATTTGATACACTCATCTGAAAAGATGAATGGGGCATCCTTTTCTAGGAGTTTATTCATAGGAGTGGCAATTTTAGAAAAATCTTTTATGAAACGTCGGTAAAAACCGGCATGCCCTAGAAAAATCCTAACTCCTCTAACATTGGTGGGATGTGGAAGTTTAGCAATTACATCTACTTTAGCTCTATCCACTTCAATTCCTTCTTTTGAAATTTTATGTCCAAGAACGATGCCTTCTTTAACCATGAAATGGCATTTCTCCCAATTAAGTACTAGATTTGATTGTTCGCATCTAATAAGCATTCGTTCCAGATTAACTAGACATGATTCAAATGTATCACCGAAGACTGAAAAGTCATCCATGAAAACTTCCATGCATTCTTCTATCATGTCGTGAAAAATCGCCATCATACACCTTTGAAAGGTTGCTGGGGCGTTACAAAGTCCAAATGGCATGCGTTTGTAAGCAAAGGTACCATAAGGGCACGTGAATGTGGTTTTCTCTTGATCTTCGGGTGCTATTGGAATTTGAAAATATCCAAAAAATCCATCTAGAAAACAATAGTAACTATTTCCGGCTAATCTTTCCAACATTTGATCTATGAAAGGTAAGGGAAAGTGATCTTTTCTGGTGGTGTCATTTAATTTTCTATAATCAATACATACACGCCATCCTGTTACAGTCCTAGTAGGAATAAGCTCATTTTTCTCATTTGTAATGACAGTCATGCCACCCTTCTTAGGCACGCATTGAACTGGGCTTACCCATGGACTATCAGAGATTGGATAAATTAGACCTGCATCTAGCAGTTTAATAATCTCTTTCTTAACTACATCTTACATATTAGGATTTAGTCTTCGTTGGCATTGCACATACGTTTTATGACCTTCTTCCATAAGGATTTTATGTGTGCAATACGAAGGACTTATTCCTTTAATATCATGAATCTTCCATGCAATGGCTGGTTTATGAGCTTTCAACACAGAAATGAGTTGTGATTTCTCATTTTCAGTAAGAGAAGACGATATTATTACAGGTAATTCAGATTCACCATGTAAATAAGCGTATTCCAAATGGTTTGGAAGTGGCTTTAACTCTAATTTCGAAGGTTCTTCTATCGATGATTTGTATCGATATCTGTCTTCTTCTTTTAGCATTTGAATTTCTTCTGTTGTTGGTCCATATCCATTAGCTATAAGTGTAGCTAACATTTCAGCTTCATCAATTGGTTCATTACCTTCTCCTAAAGAACATTCTCCTGTTCCTTGTAATTCTGGAAATTCTTCTAATAATTCTGCATGTGCATCTATAGTTTGAATATAATAACATGTATCATCTGCAGATTGTGGTTGTTGCATTGCTCTATCAACTGAAAAGGTAACACTCTCATCCTCTATACTTAGGGTCAGTTTCTTACCGAACACATCTATCATTGCTTTAGCCGTGTTTAAGAATGGTCTTCCTAATATGAGAGGAACTTGAGAATCTTCTTCCATGTCCAGAACAACAAAATCTACTGGAAATACTAGAGTACCAACTTTAACTAGCATGTTCTTCATTATCCCTCTAGGATATTTTATTGATCTATCGGCTAGTTGTATGCTTATTCTGGTTGGTTTCAATTCTCCAAGGTCTAGTTTAGCGTATAGTGAATACGGCATTAGATTTATACTAGCACCTAAGTCTGCCAATGCTTCTATTGAACTAAGACTACCCAGAAAATATGGAATTGTGAAACTTCCTGGATCAGATAATTTTTCTGGTATCTTATTCAACAGCACTGCTGAACAATTAGCATTCATGGTAACAGCCGAGAGTTCTTCCATTTTCTTTCTATTTGAAATTAGATCTTTCAAGAATTTAGCATATCTAGGCATTCCTGAAATCACATCAATGAAGGGAAGATTTACATTTATCTGTTTAAACATATCCAAGAATTTGGATTGCTCGGTTTCAAGTTTCTCTTTCTTCATTTTACTCGGGTAAGGAAGTGGTGGTTGGTATGGTTTAATATGAGGTTTAACCTTAACTGTGTTATCTTCATTAACCTTTTCAACTACCGGTTCTTTTTCCTTATCTTGATCAGGTTGTGGTTCTTGTGGAGTAGGAATAGCTTCATCAGAAGTTACAGGTATTTCAGGTGGTTTAAGTGTTGTACCACTTCTTGTGGTAATAGCTTTAGCTGTTTCATTCCGGGGGTTAGCATTTGTATCACTAGGTAAACTTCCCGGTTTTCTTTCACCTATTAACCTTGCTAGGTTACTTACTTCTTGTTCCAGATTTTGAATAGAAGCTTGTTGATTTCTAAATGCTTGAGCATTTTGTTCATTAGTTTGTTTCTGAGATGTGAAAAACTGCGTTTGAGTTTCAACTAGCTTCATCATCATGTCTTCTAAATTTGGCTTTTTATCATCGGTTTGTTGTGGTGGTTTGTTTTGAAAATTAGTTCTTTGCTGATTATAAGTATTATTGGATACTTGTTGATTGCTAGGACCTTGTTGGTTGTTGTATGGAATATTTCTGTTATAATTCTGGTTTTGATTGTAAATAGGTCTTGGCGGTTGATAATTATTCTGATAATTATTTCCAGGCCTTTGGTTTATGTATGAAATATTCTCTCTTTGTTTCATTGTTAATTCAATACTGAGACAATCTTTTGTCAAATGTGGTCCTCCACACTGCTCACAACTAATTCGTATTGAGTGAATATCTTTAGTCATCTTTTCCATTCGTCTCTCGACAGCATCTATCTTAGCGGAAATGGAATCTAAGTCATGGCTAGAATCGGCTCTAGCTGCTTTAGATGATCTAACGATATCTTTTTCTTGGTGCCACTCATGTGAGTGGGAAGCAGTGTTATCAATAATTTTGTAAGCATCAGTTTCGGTTTTCTTCATAATAGAACCACCAGCTGCTATATCTATGTCTTTCCTTGTAGTGATGTCGCATCCTTGGTAGAATATTTGTACTATTTGACAGGTGTCTAAACCATGTTGCGGACATCCTCTTAACAACTTTCCATATCTTGTCCATGCCTCATATAGAGTTTCATTTGGCTTCTGTGTAAACGTAACAATTTCTGCTTGAAGTCTTACGGCTTTAGATGCAGGAAAGAATTGTTTAAGAAATTTTTCAACTAAAACATCCCATGTATCAATCGCCCCTTCAGGTAACGATTCCAACCAATCTTTGGCTTCTCCCTTTAAAGTCCAGGGAAATAACATGAGATATATCTGTTCATCCTCCACTTCTCTTATTTTAAATAGTGTGCAGATCCTATTAAAGGTACGTAAATGTTCATTTAGATCTTCCTTCGGCGCACCACTAAATTGGCATTGATTAGTCACCATGTGTAGAATTTGTCCTTTGATTTCATAATCTGGCGCATTAATGTCTGGATGAGTAATTGCGTGACCTTGGCCAGTGCGTTTAGCTCTCATTCGGTCTTCCATACTTAAAGGTTCCAGATTCTCCATAATTGAATTTGTTGAATCGGAATCACTAGAGGATTCTGATTTAATGGTTCGTTCCTCAACAATCTCTGTTTGAATGATTGGTGGTTCCGGAGGAAAATTTAGTGGTTCAGGATCTACGAATCGTTCCTGAATATTCTCCGGATTCTCAATTGTGAGGTCGGGTTCAAAAAATGGATTATCAGAAATTTGAACTGGAGTACTTGGTCGACTGGATGACGATTCTAAAGAAAAATCAACGGCAGTAATATTTGCTAAATGTCTTGATCTAGTTACAGGTGGTGAACGTACAAAAGGTGGTGAACGTCTTGCTCGGTGCATTCACTAAATATCCTATTAGTTTTTAAAAGGAAAGAAAAATTATAATAAGTTATCCAATCAATAGACTTTTCTGATTTTGCTCACGTTTCGAATAGCCAAAAGATGCAGCAGAGGGGCAGGATTCGTTTGGTCTCAATATAATTGAGGACTGTTTGGCTCCAATAACCCGGTCCACGTACAAATCCAACTATTACTACGAACCAGAAAATTTTGATGTCTATCAATTTAACCACTTAAAATAAATTTTCGTAATTTTAAGAAATTTAGATAAGAAGTAGAATAAAAATCTATGTCCTAAAACTAGAATAGCGAGAAATAAGAAAGAAAAAGAGTTCGTCGGAAAAAAAATCGAAAAAGAAAAATGGTTGAAAAATAAAAGGTGACGGAAAAATAAAAAGAAACTTATAAAACTTAAAAACACTTGACTAACCTAACCTTATTACTACAACTAACTTAAAATTATAATCGCAAATTGAGATTACTAATTGAAATGATAATTGATACATAGGTAAAAGTCGTCTAAAAATATTAAAGCTTACAGGAAAAACTAAATGGAAATAACTTATAAAGAAACTAAAACTTAAAAAGGCGTCGCAAAATTCTAAAGCACCTAAATCTTAGTCTAAAGAAAAAGCACTTAAGGAATTCTACGGCAAAGCCTAAAAATCTAGGAGTAAAAATAACTATGGCAAAAACTAAGTTTAAAACTAAATATGAGCTAAAAATACAAATATTACGCTAAAACGATTAAAAAGGGATAAAATATAAAAATATACAAAAAGTTGTAAAAAGTACAATTTTTATAAAAATATTATTTTTATATTATTTATTTATTAAAACTATTAATTTTACAATTTAATTAAACTTAATAAACTAAATATACAAATTAATTAAAACTTAAATTAAATACTAAATTAATTAAATATTTAACCCTAATACAAATTAATTAATAATAATTAATAATACTGCGTAATTAATGCAGATTAGGGTTCTGTGTGGCCCGTGTCAGACGGCTCCGCGACTTGCGGTATTCAAAGCATCAAACCCCGCGACTCGCGGGGTTCAAAAATTCAAATGACAGCTTGTTTAAAATTCGACGCGTTTTTATTTATTTATTTTTTTTATATTTTCTGTTTTTAATTTAATTAATATATTTATATAAGTTAAATAAGACTTATCTTAAAAACTAAGATAAAAATAAAATACTTTATAATTTTATAAACAAAAATCTTAAAACTAGATTTATATATATATATATATATTTTTTTTATGTTTTAAATAAAAACAAAATACTTAAATAAAACTTATATAAAAATAAAGAAACTTTATAAAACTTAAATATTTAACAAAATCTTAAAAATACTTATATTTTTGTTTTTTTTTTATATTTTCGAATATTTAAAACGTATTTTTATACAAACGAATTTTAATAAAAGTAAACTAAAAATAAAAAAAAATTTATATTAGCGTTGCGCTTCCGGCGTTTAAGAGTTCCCCGGCAGCGGCGCCAAAAATAACTTGATATTTGCAGCGGGGTATACGAAAATAGCTTATATTTTTACAAGAAAAACTATTAAATATGATACATTTTTACACAAGATATTTATTTATTTAGAGAATGGATCTACTTAAACCTTGCTACAACACTTATAGGCAGTGTACCTAATCGTACAGTAGTGTAGTTTTTAGTAAGTCCGGTTCGTTCCACAGGGAATCTTTTTAAACAAAGCTTAACGCTATATTAGTTTACTTTTATAAAAATACAAATATATATAAGCAATATTATTATTATAAAAAGGGGGGTTTTTTTTACCGTTTAATGACCGGTTTGTCGATTTTAAAACTTTATTCACAGTTAAAACCAAATGTAAAATATTAAAAATAAATACAAGACTTAAATTAAAGCGTAAAGTAAATAACGATAATGAAATTGCGAATAATAAAAGTGCGATAAAATAAACTTGCGATAATTAAAAAGTACGATAATTAAAAGTGCAATTAAATACAATAACAATAAAAATGCGATAATTAGAAGTGTAATTAAATATAAAATAAAGGAAATTAAATATGAGATAAAAGAATTATGCTTATTTAAACTTCCGTAATCATGATGTTTGACGTGTTGATTTTAGTTTTATGCCCATGGGTTAATTGTCCTTTGTCCTGGATTATTTAATATTTCCGTCTGGTTTTTGTCCATAACAGTCCATCGGTCATAAATTTAAAGTGCGAGTGTCCTCGTCAAATTATCCTTATACCCTAAGTCAAATATTCCAACTAATTGGGGACTTAAACTGTAACAAGATTTTAATACTTTGTTTAATAATTACACTAGGATGTCGACTGAGTGTAACCCAAGGTTTTAATATTTTGTTATCAATTATACCAAGTGTCCTTGTACATAATTTCACCCCTGTTTTATTTATTCTAGTGGCTATTAATCCATTCCCGTGTCCGGTTAAATGAACGATTATTCGTACATATAAATACCCCGCCCATCGTGTCCGATCGAGTGTATATGGTAATTTATAGGGACGCCCAATTGTAAATCTTTATATTAACATTAACAAACTATCATTTAGTTAAACAAATATAAAGCCCATTAATAGCCCATAGTCTAATTTCCACAAGTGTCATTCTTTTGTCCAAACCCCAATTATGGTACAAAGCCCAATTACCCAATTTTAATAATTAGCCCAACATCATGATTACTTCGTTTTAAATAAGCATAATAATAACTTAGCTACGAGACATTAATATAAAAAGGTTGAACATAACTTACAATGATTAAAAATAGCGTAGCGTTACACGGACAGAATTTCGACTTACACCCTTACAACATTCGCTAACATACCCTTATTATTATGATTAAAATTAAAATTAAAATTAAAATATAAATTATATATATATATATATATATATATATATATATATATATATATATATATATATATATTTTATGTATATATTGAGAGAGAGAGATATATTATGGATTTTTCGATCAGAATTCGGTTGCTTTTATAGGGAGTTTCAGAAATTAGGGCTCCGCGACTCGCGGCCCTTTTGGCCTTCAAACTCCGCGAGTCACGGAGTTTGCTTTTACAGCTCACACGAGTTTGGCTCTTTGTTTACCGACGGTTTTAAATATTTATATAATATATAAATAATTATAAGAATTATTTAAATATTATATTATATTTATGTGCATAGTTGACTTGTAATTTTTAGTCCGTTGCGTCGAGCGTTGAGAGTTGACTCTGGTCCCGGTTCCGGATTTTCGAACGTCCTTGTGTACAATTTAATATCTTGTACTTTGCGTTTTGAATCTTGTACTATTGTAATTTCGAGACGTTTCTTATCAATAATTGGAACCTCTTTGATTGTCTTTTGTACTTTTGAGCTTTTTGGTCGTTTGCGTCTTCAATTCATCGAATCTGTCTTTTGTCTTCACCTTTTATTATTTAAACGAATATCACTTTTAAATAGAACAATTGCAACTAAAAGCTTGTCTTTCTTGAGGAATAATGCTATGAAATATATGTTCGTTTTTAGCATTATCAAACGTCAACAAAAAATGTTGGTGAGTTATAGGTTTAACCTATATATATCAAATCGTAACAATAGACCACAAGATTTCATATTTCGATACACATCCCATACATAGAGATAAAAATCATTCATATGGTGAACACCTGGTAACCGACATTAACAAGATGCATATATAAGAATATCCCCATCATTCCGGGACACCCTTCGGATATGATATAAATTTCAAAGTACTAAAGCATCTGGTACTTTGGATGGGGTTTGTTAGGCCCAATAGATATATCTTTAGAATTCGCGTCAATTAGGGTGTCTGTTCCCTAATTCTTAGATTACCAGACTTAATAAAAAGGGGCATATTCGATTTCGATAATTCAACCATAGAATGTAGTTTCATGTACTTGTGTCTAGTTTCATGTACTTGTGTCTATTTTGTAAATCATTTATAATGTAACACCCGATAATTGGGCCTAGATGAAATGACCATTTTGCCATAGTGTGCGTTTATATTTTTATTTTATTAGTTGAATATTTATAGTCATTTGACTATTTGGTTGAGACCAGTTCGTGACAAGGGTCACCGAACATGTTTGTTTATTTAATTTGGACTCCGTTAGGGTCGCCTAACGAAGTACGAAAGATATCATATAACTGATAAATACCCGTGTGTTATGAGGTATGGGTTAAAGCCCACCTATATATACCATGTTCTGGATATTTCTATCCATTTTTCCCAATTTGAGAAATTACCCCGTACCTAACTCATGCTCCTTTGAAAACCCTAGCTTTGATTCTTGAGTGTTTTGGATTAATTGAAGCTTGTAATCTGCTCTTTGTGAATTCGTGATCATTACTAGGTAAGTTATGCACATATTCTTGATTTAATCTTGTTGTTAAATGGGTTTTCTTAAGTTTATGGCTTGAATCTTGATGTTTTGATGTTATGTATGTTTGATTGTTGTTGATAAATATTATATGTATGTTAGTATAGCTTCGTGAACCATCAATTGGCCATAAACAGCACGAAATGGTGATTTTGGGTTTGAAACCCGTCATTGAACTTCAGCTACTGCTCTTCGTCACTCGCACGAGTGAGAGCTCACTCGTACGAGTGATTTGTCAGACGTACGGTCAACTGTATAGATAATCTGGTACTCTACTGGCTTTGTTGCTTAAGTTGAACCGTACGAGTTATCTGTGACAGGTACGGGTGACGGATCACTCGTGTGATCACTCGTATGGTATAGTTGATACTTAGATAGATATTTGTTCGTCGGTCAAACGCACGAGTGAGGCATCAACCGTACGGTTGAGGGGTCTCACGCGTACGAGTGGATGCCACTCGTACGGTTGACTGGGCAGTTTGATAGTTTTGTTTCTATCTTGTTATTGTATCTGTCTTGTTGATAGAATATTATCAGAATGTAATTACTGACTTTGTTTATGATGTTTCCAGGTGATCAGGAGAAGTGAAGACTCCGAAATATAAGACCTCTGAGTTCTTCTTGTGCTGGTATTCGGTGAGTGGGTTAATCTAGCCGTTAAGGCATATAGTGACATGACCTAGACCGTTGACCTAGTTGCTATGCTTTGAATCTTTGTTGTTGTGTGATGTGGACTATGACCTCGCGCGTTTACTGGACCGACCTTGCTTCTGATCAGGTCGGGAGGGATCAACCTTGCTTTTGATCAGGTTAGGCTCATTGATGTTGTATGATTAATATAAGTCGGAATCACGCATTCGTTGCGTGTGGAAGACTTATACTAGTGATACAGAGTTATGAATTTTCGGTAGACTCTAGACTGATCAACTGGGGTTGTTGGCCCGACCAGGCCGCTGAGTCTCTCAATGGGTTGCTTCGGATTACCCAGATGGTTGCTTCTGATTGACCATTGCTTGTACTTATCACGGTTGCTTTGGATTGACCGTTGCTGAAGATGTGTTTATGCTTTGGTGGTGTTTGGATTTAATTGATTGTTGGCTATTTTATGATATTGTATTTGTATTGCTATGTTTCTGCATGATTCTAGTGGTTATGTGATTAACTGTCTGATTAACTTGTTGCTGAGTGTTCTAGTGAGTGTACCTATGTGTTTTAACTGTTAGATTAGTCCATTCACTTAGTTTTGTGCTAACCCCTCCACCTTCCCCTTGCAGGTTGTAGGTCTTATGCTTTTGGGGACATGGGAGAAGATGGGCGTGTTGAGTTGTGTTCGACAAGTCTAGAACTCTGATGTTTTTTGTATAAAATCGGATATTAACGTAACACCGGGTGTTTGTTAAATATGTATTTATAAATGAATTTGTAGTAATTATGTTTATGTGTGTACATAAGGGCACGTTTTGTAAGTATGACTTCCGCTGTGTTATATATATATAAAAAAGTACGGTATTACAAGTTGGTATCAGAGCATAGGTTTGGCCGCATCGACATTGTACTTGAATGTCATGTTCCCAAACCTTGAGGGGATCTTGTCGAACATAACACAAAGGGGACGGGTTAAGTGAATGTAGGAGCTTTTATGTGTTAGTTGATAGGCACTAACCGGTTATCTACTAAGAGTTTGTGTGAGATGTTGTGGTAGTGCAGATATGTCAGGTAATCAAGACGCTGCCCCCAATGTCTCCGGAACCTTTAGAGCTCCTAATGAAGACGGTCATGTATCAGAGGAAGAAGTATCAGAAGAAGTGTTAGAGCTTCAGAGTCGGTTAAAAGATGCTCAAGATAAGATCAAAGAGCTTGGACAACAAGTGATGTCACATTCTAACACTACAGCAATAAATCCAAGTATTCCTCCAAGTGTTTACCCATAGTTTAGAAACATTTCTCAACAACAGTATGTGCCACCTCGGTATCAGATACCATCTCAGTTCAATCCACAATTTCCGAATCAAGTGATGTACCCATTTCAGACACCATTCTTCCAACCACCGATGTTTGAAAAGAAGAAGTGTTCGTATAAGGACTTTCTTAATTGTCAACCTTCAGAGTATACTGGTAAAACCGACCCGACTGAGACTCTAAATTGGCTCAGGGAAGTGGAAAGAGCATTAGACGCTTGTCAGTGCGAGCCAGAGTTGAGAGTGTTATACGCTAGTCGTTTGTTCAAGGGACGAGCTATGGAGTGGTGGGACTCCATCACAGGTCATTTATCAAAGGAACAACTAAGTCAAGTGTCATGGGAGCAGTTTCATGCTAAGGTTCGCGAGCAGTATTGTTCAGAATATGATTTAGAGAAATTGAAAACCGAGTTTTTGGGGATGAGAATGACTGATGATATGACGATTGATGATGTTATTTTGGACTTTACCTCTAAGCTAAGATTTTGTCAACAGTGGGTACCACATGAGAAAGATAAAATTCAGCATTTTATTAGAGTTATTAAGCCGGAGTATCGGTCAATGGTTAGATTTGCTTCTTCTTTATCGCAAGCTTTTGAGATGGCCAAAGCGATAGAGGGTGATGTTAAAGCCGCAAGGAGTGCTGGAGTGGGGAGTGGTTCTTATGGGAAGAGGGCGGAAGGTCAATCCAGTTATCAGTCCAGTCCGAAATCAAAAAAGTTAACCGGGTCCAGTACGAGGGAAGTTTCGAATACGAGTGGGTCGGGTTCCGTATAGAAAGAGTGGTGTAACCCGTGCAGATCTTACCATAGTGGACAGTGTTCTCCAAGTACGAAAAGGTGTTTAAGGTGTGGTGTAGTGGGTCATGATGTTCAACAATGTTCTTTTGAAAGCAATGTATGTTGGAATTGTCATAAAGAAGGTCATAGGTCAGCACAATGTCCGGCAGCGGGTAGAGGTGGTTCCGGGGCAGGGTCCGGGGTGCAGTCGGTGTCTGTTGGTGGATCTACCGCATCAGTAGGACAGAAAAGAAAAGGTCATCCCACGGCTATAGCTAGAGCTTATCAGATGGTAGCAGATACTGATGTTGTATCAGAAGACTTAAATACTGGTATGTTCAGACTAACCTTGTTATTGCTTTGACTTCAGGAATACGTGTTTAGTATGTTATGTAGATGATGTATTTTGTTTATTGATAGATGCTATGAGGTAGTGTTGACTATAGTGATAGAGATGATTTGGATTTAGGATTCTCAATTTTCTTAACTGAAATGGAGACGTGATCTATGATAATGTATTACGACTGGCCAACGTAAGCACATTTTGGTAGATCATGCGGAAGTTTCAGTAAGTTAAGAAGAGAATTAGGATAGTTGACTGCTTAAATTGTTGTTGATATGTGTTACTTGATGAATAGTTGATGAGATTTTGCTACTGAGACTTTTGACTTTGACCAGATTCTGAGGACGAAATCTCTTTAAGGAGGGTAGATTTGTAACACCCGATAATTGGGCCTAGATGAAATGACCATTTTGCCATAGTGTGCGTTTATATTGTTATTTTATTAGTTGAATATTTATAGTCATTTGACTATTTGGTTGAGACCAGTTCGTGACAAGGGTCACAGAACAGGTTTGTTTATTTAATTTGGACTCCGTTAGGGTCGCCTAACGAAGTACGAAAGATATCATATAACTGATAAATACCCGTGTGTTATGAGGTATGGGTTAAAACCCACCTATATATACCATGTTCTGGATATTTCTATCCATTTTTCCCAATTTGAGAAATTACCCCGTACCTAACTCATGCTCCTTTGAAAACCCTAGCTTTGATTCTTGAGTGTTTTGGATTAATTGAAGCTTGTAATCTGCTCTTTGTGAATTCGTGATCATTACTAGGTAAGTTATGCACATATTCTTGATTTAATCTTGTTGTTAAATGGGTTTTCTTAAGTTTATGGCTTGAATCTTGATGTTTTGATGTTATGTATGTTTGATTGTTGTTGATAAATATTATATGTATGTTAGTATAGCTTCGTGAACCATCAATTGGCCATAAACAGCACGAAATGGTGATTTTGGGTTTGAAACCCGTCATTGAACTTCAGCTACTGCTCTTCGTCACTCGCACGAGTGAGAGCTCACTCGTACGAGTGATGTGTCAGACGTACGGTCAACTGTATAGATAATCTGGTACTCTACTGGCTTTGTTGCTTAAGTTGAATCGTACGAGTTATCTGTGACAGGTACGGGTGACGGATCACTCGTGTGATCACTCGTATGGTATAGTTGATACTTAGATAGATATTTGTTCGTCGGTCAAACGCACGAGTGAGGCATCAACCGTACGGTTGAGGGGTCTCACGCGTACGAGTGGATGCCACTCGTACGGTTGACTGGGCAGTTTGATAGTTTTGTTTCTATCTTGTTATTGTATCTGTCTTGTTGATAGAATATTATCATAATGTAATTACTGACTTTGTTTATGATGTTTCCAGGTGATCAGGAGAAGTGAAGACTCCGAAATATAAGACCTCTGAGTTCTTCTTGTGCTGGTATTCGGTGAGTGGGTTAATCTAGCCGTTAAGGCATATAGTGACATGACCTAGACCGTTGACCTAGTTGCTATGCTTCGAATCTTGGTTGTTGTGTGATGTGGACTATGACCTCGCGCGTTTACTGGACCGACCTTGCTTCTGATCAGGTCGGGAGGGATCAACCTTGCTTTTGATCAGGTTGGGCTCATTGATGTTGTATGATTAATATAAGTCAGAATCGCGCGTTCGTTGCGTGTGGAAGACTTATACTAGTGATACAGAGTTATGAGTTTTCGGTAGACTCTAGACTGATCAGCTGGGGTCGTTGGCCCGGCCAGGCCGCCGAGTCTCTCAATGGGTTGCTTCGGATTACCCAGATGGTTGCTTCTGATTGACCATTGCTTGTACTTATCACGGTTGCTTTGGATTGACCGTTGCTGAAGATGTGTTTATGCTTTGGTGGTATTTGGATTTAATTGATTGTTGGCTATTTTATGATATTGTATTTGTATTGCTATGTTTCTGCATGATTCTAGTGGTTATGTGATTAACTGTCTGATTAACTTGTTGTTGAGTGTTCTAGTGAGTGTACCTATGTGTTTTAACTGTTAGATTAGTCCATTCACTTAGCTTCGTGCTAACCCCTCCACCTTCCCCCTTGCAGGTTGTAGGTCTTATGCTTTTAGGGACATGGGAGAAAATGGGCGTGTTGAGTTGTGTTCGACAAGTCTAGAACTCTGATGTTTTCTATATAAAATCGGATATTAACGTGACACCGGGTGTTTGTTAAATATGTATTTATAAATGAATTTGTAGTAATTATGTTTATGTGTGTACATAAGGGCACGTTTTGTAAGTATGACTTCCGCTGTGTTATATATATATAAAAAAAGTACGGTGTTACGTATAAATCTGCATGTATTCTCATCCCAAAAATATTAGATTTTAAAAGTGGGACTATAACTCACTTTCACAGATATTTCCTTCCTCGAAAATAAGACTTGGCCACAGATCGATTCACGAACCTATACAAATATGTACATATATATCAAAGTATGATCAAAATATAATTACAACCATTTTTATTATGTTTTAAAGGTTTGAGTGTATTAAGTCAGCTGTCCTCGTTAATAACCTACAACTAGTTGTCCACAGTTAGATGTACAGAAATAAATCGATATATATTATCTTGAATCATTCCACGACCCAGTGTATACACGTCTCAGGCTAGATCACAACTCAAAGTATATATATTTTTGGAATCAACCTCAACCCTGTATAGCTAACTCCAACATTACTGCATATAGAGTGTCTATGGTTGTTCCAAATAGTATATATACATGGGTCGATATGATATGTCAAAACATTTGCATACGTGTCTATGGTATCTCAAGATTACATAATATATTAGAATACATGTATAATACAATATAAGTTAGCTAGGATATGATTTGTATAGATTTGTTAAACATTTTCCGTAGCTAAAAAGATCAAAAATATCCAATCTTGTTTTACCCATAACTTCTTCATTTTAAATCCGTTTTGAGTGAATCAAATTGCTATGGTTTCATATTGAACTCTAATTTAAGAATCCAAACAGAAAAAGTATAGGTTTATAGTCGAAAATTTAAGTTACATTTCAATTACTAAAGAGGTAGTCATTTCCGTCGAAAGAACGACATCTTGATGACCATTTTGAAAAACATACTTTCACTTTGAGTTTAACCAAGATTTTTGAATATAGTTTCATGTTCATATGAAAAATCATTTTCCCAGAAGAACAATTTTTAAATCAAAGTTTATCATAGTTTTTAATTATCCAAACCAAAACAGCCCCCGGTTTCACTACGACGGCGTATATCCGATTTTATGGTGTTCATCGTGTTTTCAGGTTTTAAATCATTAAGTTAGCATATCATATAGATATAGAACATGTGTTTAGTTGATTTTAAAAGTCAAGTTAAAAGGATTAACTTTTGTTTGAGAACAAGTTTAGAATTAACTAAACTATGTTCTAGTGATTACAAGTTTAAACCTTCGAATAAGATAGCTTTATATGTATGAATCGAATGATGTTATGAACATCATTACTACCTCAAGTTTTCTGGATAAAACTACTGGAAATGAGAAAAATGGATCTAGCTTCAAAGGATCCTTGGATGGCTTGAAAGTTCTTGAAGCAGAATCTTGACACGAAAACAGTTCAAGTAAGATTTTCACTCGAAATAAGATTGTTATAGTTGTAGAAATTGAATCAAAGTTTGAATATGAATATTACCTTGAATTAGAAAGATAACCTACTGTAAATAACAAAGGTTCCTTGATCTTAGATGATTACTTGGAATGGATTAGAAAGCTTGGAAGTAGACTTGCAAACTTGGAAGTATTCTTGATTTTTATGAAACTACACTTATGGAATTTATGAAGAACACTTAGAACTTGAAGATGGAACTTGAGAGAGATAAATTAGATGAATAAAATTGAAGAATGAAAGTGTTTGTAGGTGTTTTTGGTTGTTGGTATATGGATTAGATATAAAGGATATGTAATTTTGTTTTCATGTAAATAAGTCATGAATGATTACTAATATTTTTGTAATTTTATGAGATATTTCATGCTAGTTGCCAAATGATGGTTCCCACATGTGTTAGGTAACTCACATGGGCTACTAAGAGCTGATCATTGGAGTGTATATACCAATAGTACATACATCTAAAAGCTGTGTATTGTACGAGTACGAATACGGGTGCATACGAGTAGAATTGTTGATGAAACTGAACGAGGATGTAATTGTAAGCATTTTTGTTAAGTAGAAGTACTTTGATATGTGTCTTGAAGTCTTTCAAAAGTGTAAGAATACATATCAAAACACAACATGTATATACATTCTAATGGAGTCGTTAAGTCTTCGTTAGTCGTTACATGTAAGTGTTGTTTTGAAACCTTTAAATTAACGATCTCAATTAATGTTGTTAACCCAATGTTTATTATATCAAATGAGATGTTAAATTATTATGTTATCATGATATTATGATGTATGAATATCTCTTAATATGATATATACATTAAAATATCGTTACAACGATAATCGTTACATATAAGTCTCGTTTCGTAATTCTTGAGTTAGTAGTCTTGTTTTTACATATGTAGTTCATTGTTAACACACTTAATGATATATTTAAATATTATTTTATCATGTTAAATATAGTGTATCAATATCTTAGTATGATACATATGTATTTAGTAGACGTTATCATAACGATAATCGTTATATATATCATTTCGAGTTTCTTAACTTAGTAATCTCATTTCTTATGTATATCACACATTGTTAATATACTTAGTGAGATACTTACTCATCATAATCTCATGTCAACCATATATATATGTCTATATATACCACAACATGTAGTTTTTACAAATTTGTAACGTTCGTGAATCGCCGGTCAACTTGGGTGATCAATTGTCTATATGAAACTTATTTCATTTAATCAAGTCTTAACAAGTTTGATTGCTTAACACGTTGGAAACATTTAGTCATGTAAATATCAATCTCAATTAATATATATAAACATGAAAAAGTTCGGGTCACTACATGAGCCACCTTTCATACACATTATTTTTTCCCACACTTGGTTTTCCATTAGGGTCTGTTTTGAAATTCCGCTGCGAAGCGCGGGCTCATTACCTTTTTTAAGATAGTACGGAGTATTTTTTTAAGAAATAATTTACAATATAAAATTTCAAAATACAGAAAATTATACTCCGTAATTCGATCATACGATCTAAATTGAGTGCAAGTTGATTAGACACTGCCATTATCTATCGATGTAGGTTTTTTTTTTTTTTTTAAACACTTAAACTTTATAACCATGATACAAGACAAGCTATGATCCGCCACTAGAAAACAACTCAAAAAAAAAAAAAGAACCTGGAAAGACTATCTAGGGGTGAGCCGGATCGAAACGAACAAACAAAACAGGCACACAAAGTTACCAAACCAAAAAGGTGAAACGACATCGGCAAACTAAACCTTCTTTCCCCGTGACCCCGAACTAGTTGAAACGACTAATGAATACAAACATAATTAACAATGCACGTACGCTTAAAACAAAGAACAACCGACCCAAACCACGTTAGAGAAGAAAAAAAAAACTCATGTCTTTTTCTTTTTTTCTTTTTTTTTTGGAAAAAAGAAACAAAGAAAGTACTCCGTATACGATTAAAGAATCTATCTATATCTATATTATTATTATTATTATTATTATTATTATTATTATTATTATTATTATTATTATTATTATTATTATTATTATTATTATAACAAAGTTCTTTTTTCCTAATCATCTTCAAAAAATTTAAAATGGAGAAGAATTAACTATTAGATCAAAAATCAACTTTCAATATCATCCACTAAATCAGTTGATCACTCAACATTTGTCTCCCTCCTCGTATCCATTTGTTTATTGTCAAAACGAACCTCTAAAAGAAACCCACTAATATTATATTATATACTAGTGAAATGACCCGTGGAATCACGGGTTTGTTTAAATGAAACAGTTTAACGATATTTTTATGTATTAAGTGAACGAAATGCTAAAGTCATATAGTTTAATGACCCGTGAAACCACATATTCCGACTAAAAAATTTATCATTATTTTTACAAACATATTGATATACTTAACTTAGTCAGAATAAATGATACATTTATTCTCCCACTACTTACTTTCAATTTTGATCACAATTATTATTTTTTCTTATCATAAAATTTACATTACAACATTTTATTGAGACTTGTATTTCGCATACATATGTAACGTAATTAATCCCGTAAAGAAAACCTATATTTGAATAATAATAATAATAATAATATAATAATACTCCCTCCGTCCGACTACAAGTTTCCAGTTACTTTTTGCACAAAGTTTTAGAAAATTTCACTAACGTCATTCTCCACCAATCAGAAATCTTCTCTATCCAGAATAACCTCTTCTGTTTGAAATATCAAGTAGATACTTGAAATGGAACAGCCCAAAATAAAAAGGTGGATCATTATCATTTTGCATTATTGTAGTAATATCTTTGTATATGTATGTAAATCAGTATTGTTATCTCATCATATTGTTGGTCAAAACAATAACTGAATTGTTACTGGTGATGTGAGCAAAAGAAGTAAACAATTGTAATTAGTTAGATATACATATCAATTTTTTGACAAAACATGATTTATAGTATCCGTAGCCTATCAATTAAGAGAAATTAACAACAATTAAAAAAAATTCCAGTCAGCTAAAGATATATAAAGATAACTAATAGTGATCACATTATGTATTCTCACCTTATAATAGCTTTATACCGTTGAGGAGAATTAGATGATTAGCATGCATCGATTATGGTAGTTAATATCATAGTACATAATTCGGAGAAGGAAAAAAAAAGAAAGCATGAATAATTGCTGCTAAAAAAATTAGGGCATAAAGACGTATCACATTAAGATTGAATAAGTGAGTAAATATGATGAGTTTGTATGTTTAAAATGGGCTCATATGATATAATCATATTTAAGTGGTTAAATATGTTATTATTAAAGTGAAGAAGGGTATATATGATAAAAACTCTAAATAAATAATAAAATATTTAGTTAATATTAATGACATCATCAAGATGACTTAGATTTTTTTCTTTTTATTTTTGATTTTTTCTTATCACATTAAGATTGAATAAATGAGTAAATATGATGAGTTTATATGTTTAAAATGAGCTCATATGATATAATCATATTTAAGTGGCTAAATATGTTATTATTAAAGTTAAGAAGTGTATATATGATAAAATGATAAAAACCCTAAATAAATAATAAAATATTTAATTAATATTAATGACATCATCAAGATGACTTAGATTTTTTTCTTTTTATTTTTGATTTTTTCTTAACAAAAAAAATTGCATAATAATGACATCATCATTATAGGATTTTAATAGAAAATATAGAAGATTATATATTATATATTATATATTATATATTATATATATATAATAACAAAGTTATTTTTCCTAATCATCTTCAAAAAATTTAAAATGGAGAAGTAACCATTAGATCAAAAATCAACTTATGATATTACATTTTCCACTCTACGAACATCGATGGGTATCAATCTTTCCGGTTATTTGAAGTCTATTGCTGCGACGAAAATGAAGTTGTTATAGTGAAATTGTTGTTATATCAGGTGCCTTCAATACATTTATTTCAAAGCATGCCATTATCTTTGATACCATATATCTACAGGGGTAATATTCATTATAGTGATCGAAAGTTGGTACAAACTGACTTACAGTTTTCACATTATGAACATCGATGGGTATCTGTATTTGCGGTTGTTTGAAGTCTATTGCTGTGACACAAATTAAATTGTTATATTGAAAATTTTCACACGAGGTAAATATAGCTTAACATGTTGTGTTTAATATATTTTTAGTTGATTATATAGCGAAGTGTATATGTGCCCTAAGTATGATGAAGAACTACATGCTTTTTTAACAGGTGGAGTAATAGCAAATTGTGGGTCATTATTGAGTCTACTATACTTCAGGCCTGTCGATGTTAGTAGTAGACAGCTACAAAATAGTGGTGGCAACATGGGCAAGATTTCAGTATATCGGTCGTTGATGATGTTATTGCTGTTGATGATCTAAAATGATTATTATTTGTAATGTAATGTTTGATCTGGGTTTTTTATTTTTTCACATTTTATTATTTTTAATTTAAACTTGGCGCAAGCAAATATGAATCTTTAATCTAAATGATCGTTGATCGTGTTCGTATTATATGATTTACGAGCCTTTTTTTTTTTTTTTTTTTTTGTTATAAATATACCGTTTTTCTTTTTATATATGCGTTTAATTTTGTGTAATTACTATGTGAGTGGTCCTAACTTGCATGTTGCATCTTAATTTGTCAATTCTCTCATTTAGATATGGCTTGATTACTTAACCATATTCATCTATCATTTATCAAGAGTTGTTAGATCAGAGTTTTGATTGAATATAAAGAGTAAAGATTTACCTTTAGCTATCAAAATTCTCGATTATTTAAAAGAGTTGTTCAGCTTAAATGACTTGATTTGTATAGATTTTGCTTGATTGAGGGATTAAGATTACAACAAGTGCCAACACATATTTGATCGCCTCTTGGTAGCAAGGTACATTTTTGAACTCTATATGATAATCAATGTTTGAACAATAGATTCACTTTCACTACTGGTTGAAATTTGTACATGATTAGTTATTAATTCAAAAAAAAAAAGGGGTTAAACAATGAAATTGTAAAATTAGTAAACAATGTACATGATTATTGGTTGTACATATTTTTGTATAGTAAAAGTTATTTTATGTTATAATGATAATATACAGAAGATGAAAATGATACTGGTAAAGGAGAAAATGTAAGGCCCTTCATTTTGACCTGTTTATTATTTTATTTTATTTTGCATGTGAACAACCACTTTTCGATAGATTATGGGTACCGCACAAGCAGATTTAATACCTTAGACTGTGAGAGTTGGAAAGTAGATTCTTCTACCTTTCCGTAGATACCTTATTCACGAAAAACGGAACTGCGGTTTGAAAGTTACGGCTTATCAAAAACAACCCCACCAGTTAATGTTTATAAGTTACTGTGCTGTTCCTGTACATCAATAAATCAGCAGCAGCTGCACACCTCTATTTTGACGCCTGTTTAAAGTCTACTTATACTCGAAAATACCAAACATATATACACCGTTTTAAAGCTTGTCGTGCATACTTTATGCCCCAATCATTAGTTTTCATTTCAAGCATGTAATTATATGGTTGTTAGTTTGAAAAGTAAATCTGCAAGTTTTGAAATACAATAGCAGTTGTTTTGGTGTTATAGAGTTAAAAGTGCATTAACTGACTGTTTTGACCCTTGACCCGTTTGGACTATATAGTGTCAAATTTGGTATTTGTTGGTATAAACGCGTCCACCATGTCAAGTTAAGTGTGTTGGCAGGTTTTGAGACTTGAAAGTGAGTCTTAAATTATTTTGGTCAAGGTGGGGAAATATGATCCATTTGGGTCATATTGTCCACTTTAACCCATTTACATTATTTTTAGAAATTTGAAGTTGCCAACAGGTTTAGAATGTCATTTTAAAGTTGCGAAGTGATTTTGAGTCACTCGGGTACATTGAAGAAGAATTTGGGTCGCCGACCAATTTGGTGTCAATTTGGGTAAAAATGTGAAAGAGACTTTCGGGACTATTTTACGGGCTTGTAAGTTGAAAATGGTTCGGTTTGGATGAAAACTAATGATCGGTACATAAAGTATGCACGGCAAGCTTTAAAACGGTGTATAATATGTTTGGTATTTTCGAGTGTAAGTAGACTTTAAATAGGCGTCAAAATAGAGGTGTGCAGCAAGCTGCTGCTGAGTTGCTGTACAAACATTAAATTATAAATATTAAGTTGTGGGGCTGTTTTCGATAAGCCGTAACTTTTAAACCGTAATTCCGTTTTTATTAAATAAGCTGTCTACGGAAAGGAAGAAGAGTCTACTTTCCAACGCTCACAGTCTAAGGTATTAAATTTGCTTGTGCGGGACCCAGATACTATCGAAAAGTGGCTATTCACATGAAGAAAAAAAAACAATTCAATCAAAATGAAGGGCATTACAGAAAACGTAGGTGTTAAGAGCGGGTCATGTATTTACCACCTTTCAAAATGGGTTTGGTGAGTCTCATAATGATATATACTTTCTTCCTGAAGACAATATACTAGGTAGCTTTTATTAAAACTTGATTGTAGTAATTAATCATGACATGGTGGTTTATGAAACGTCTGTTTTTGTTTTTGTTTTTTTTTTCTTTTCTTTACTATTCACTTTATTTTCATACTTGCTACATATTCATTAAACTATTGTATTGTACTTCGTGTTACTTGATTGTTGATTTACTGTACAAGTGCTTTATAACATTATGAAATATATTCTACCATATTTATCCTTTTTTATTTGTCAATGATTGTTCATTCCAGTACATTTTTTATTCTTATGAAAATAAGTTTTATAATCTTTTATTTAAAAAACCCGCGAAATCGCGGGTTATAAACTAGTTTTTATGAAAAGGTGAGAAGACCTATCAAAAAATACATGTGATCCAAGCCGGCCTTGCTACAACAAAGATGAAACCTAACAAACAATAATATAAACCAAACAATAATATAAACACGAGCCTAACCTCCTAAAAACACTCGTATCTTACACGTCATGAGGAAACATAAATTAATGTTGAACTAAATGTGACGATCTAAAAAAGTTGCAAGTAATAGAGATCTTAACTATTTATTTAAGTAGATACTACGATATGCTTGAACAACATACAAGAACCACCATCTCAACAAAACCTACTATGTGATCGACATAAATGAACTACAAGTAATGCAAACGAACAACATTGCAACAAATTAAACAACCAGCATAAAAACCAATTCACTCGCAACTTTATGCAGCAAAGTCTAAGAGAAACATCAACAATAATCGTCGCTGACCAAATGGAAGGCGATACCATTGAGTTTCCGAAGAAACTGGTGTCCGGTCTTA
The DNA here is from genome assembly GCF_046630445.1 of Rutidosis leptorrhynchoides. NCBI lineage: Eukaryota > Viridiplantae > Streptophyta > Magnoliopsida > Asterales > Asteraceae > Rutidosis > Rutidosis leptorrhynchoides. Next base: position 484,078,662 of record NC_092335.1, read on the forward strand.
ATGAAAACCAAGTGACGGGGGGAGCACTAGGCACCGCCGTAACGAGAAACATGAGAATAAAACTTTAGCAAAGTATATCCATAACATTCAATCCAAAACCAATAAAAATCCCTAACCATCCGGTCATTACTCAACGTCAATGATCAAACACTACCAATTCTTCTAAAGCTACTAATAAAAAAGTAGAGCCCCTGCCAATAATCCGCCGAAACACTTACCCGCAAAACCTCGCAAAAGCTCAAAAACAAAAACCAAGAAACTGAAGAACACAACCCTCAAGACCGGCTGCTAAAAAATCGAGAAAACCAACGCCCGATAATCATCACTACCCCGAAGAAGAAACTAGAGCACCAAAGGAGCATCAATCAACGAAAAACCATATAAACCATACCACAAAACCCACTTAGCTGCCGAAAAACACCAACTAATGGTGAAAACTGGATTTGAACTCTAAATTCTAGGTGCGAACTTTCATTTTATAAATTTTTATTTCTAAAAAAAAAAAAAACGTTCGTTTTATAAATTTTTATGTCTGGTACCAAACTTCAGTAATTATGTTAAGATGTGAAATGAAAAGGCCTTTATGATTTGACTTGTCAAAAGTCAAATCTGAAGACATGCATTAAGGATTATGAGCAAGCAACTGGGCCAACATACAGGTCCACAGCTAACATGTTCCAACTTCCAATTAAACCTAAAATGCTCTAAATTTGCACCAGGTGTAAAACATACTATCCATGCATTCATGGTTTATGCTAGCTTAGCCCATATATGGTTGATCACTTGATTTTATACATATAATATCAAACGGAAAATGTTAAAAACAAACTTAATACCTCAAACAATATACAACACCATACATATTAGACCACATTCATTTTTAATCCTCTTACATCGTATATGCTCATAGAACACTTGAGCAATTATTCATAATGTTCATACATCTAAGTATGAAACCACGCACGTCTCTTGCATTAGCTTTCCTAGCAGGCGATTCATGTGACACAACTGCAAAAAGATTAAAAGTATTAAGAAATTGTCAATCTATGACAAGTATATCTCGGGTCCTTGGATGAGTCAAATTGCCGCAATAAATAATAGAGTATAAATGTTCGATAACTATTCGAAATATAATTTAAGTAGAGTATTAAAAGAAATGAAGGTTCCTAATGATTAAGAGATAATAACTCTGAGCACATATGTTTGTTTCATTCAACGTTGTTTGTCATTCAAAGGTTACAAACAAACGTGCTGAATGATATACCGTTTAACATTCAGTGTTAAATTATTCCATTAAGAGGCAATTAAACACAATTTAAGTTTTAAATTTACACATGAATAATATAATTTGAATACCTGAGTTATTTGCTTCAACTAGAAGGGAAGTCTGGTTGCTTTTCAGGCAATGCATCTTGGACAGCAGGATGCTGCATATATGCTTCATGCAACCTAGTCAAAAGCGGGTACGGTGTCTGAGCCAACCAATAAAAGAGTACAAGTTATACAAGTGGTTTAACGAGTTTGCAAACAAAAATATTAGACATTATACATGTACTACTGAAGATAGTTTCACAAGCACAAACTGAAAGTCTATGTGATATTCATAAACCTAATCCATAGGTCAACATGATATTCAAAAAGTTATAGGGTGTAACAAATAAAGGTGATTTAGGCCCCGTTTGTTTAGAACTTAATTGAGCTTAATGATATAAAACTGAATAAGTCGTATGGTGTTTGTTTTTGAATTAATAAAAATAGAATGTCTTAATATTTTAAGTCATGAAAATGTGAATTCTCATATTCACCCCTACTCTTTCAATACTGCTAACGTAACTACCTATAACTACCGTACGTACAGGGTTATATTTGTAATTTTAATTATTCAGTCAGATATTCAGCATGTAAAACAAACAATAACTATTTATTCATCACTTACTTATTCCTCACATATATCATAAGCTACTTAATAAAAATAAAAAACAAATGGGGCCTTAGTATAAAATTGCAAAACCCACCATGTCAAGGTTGAACCTCTTTATTGAGCCATGGATTTGTGGTGCTAGAAACAAATCAGCCTGCAAAAGTCAATGAATTTCAAACCTAGTTATAGCTTTAGTAAACAAATATCTAGGTTTATTTCGACTTTTAATTACCTTTATACCCTCCCTTTTCAAATAGTTTTCATGTATTATATTATATTGCAGAAATATAAAACTTGGTACTGAATTAGTTCGGGTATCTGGGTGAAAACCAAATGTGTATTTTTATCCCCAAAACCAATCCAAAAACCACTTTATAATTCTGGTGCAACCATAAATCCAAACCAAATCCAAATTAGCCAAGTCCGTTTCACTCGAAATCATTCGGGTTAGTTACATTTAATGGACACCACTAGATAGCCCAGTGGTTGGGGCCCCCAGAGTTCCTTGCAAAAGGTCTCAGGTTCAAATCCCGTAAAGGGCGAATATTTAGTGGTGGCTAGGGATGGGTTGGAAATAGCCAGGGAGTAATCCTGCTGGGTTGCGTACATCAGAGTATGGGGTCGGATTACTCACTCTCCCAGAGCCCGAACAGGAAAACCTTCTACCTTTTTTTACCTTTTACCTAATCGAGATTATAAAAAGACGTGTGAGAGAAAACGGTTTGGAAAGAAACGATACCAGAAATACATCATCTCCTGTGGCATATTTTCCAGCATGTTTTGTCAGTAACTTCTCGAGTGCTGCAACATGATAATCAGTAATAAGCTTTAGAAAACTAATATCCTTATTTTACCATACAAATGTAAAATTTTATCATATGCTCATACTTTTCTAAAACTAAATATTAAAAATATATAATAGAGCACACCTGCAAAGCCTTTATTTATATGCCTTTGTACCCATGGAATCTTTGCATCGGGACCAACTTTTTCCTCGATGTAATTCTGCAAGTTCGTTTAATGAAAAATATGTAACATTCCGAACACGATTTCCATGAATTTTTGTATATCAACAACGACAAAAAGGTTTACTTACCAAAACATCTAAGTTTTGAAGAGGTTGTATGCTTGCTGAAACAATATTTGCAGCCTAAATTTTTTTAGAGGATATGAATGTTAGTTGCGTAAATATGATGCTCAACACAATTTTTTAATAAAAGTTTCAAGGACTACGAACAAAAAAAGAACCACGTCAACCAAATGCAACCTCACCCATTCCAGTCCATTACAAAAATAATAATAATAATAATAATAATAATAATAATAAATAAATAAATAAGTAAATATAAAAATTACCTGGTAATTAATTGCCCTTTTCTCCATGTCGCGAGGCAACAAAGGATGCTGAGGATACTTCTCCTCAAGGTACTGTATAGAAGAAGATCATAATGAAAAACACTGGTGAGATGTTTACTACGCGAGTTGACTCATTTATGAGCAATCGAAACTCACCATTAAAATTGCAAAAGAGTCGGATATTACTGCATCACCATCCACCAGTGCAGGCACATAACCGATAGGGTTAACATCTAAATACTCTATAATACAAAAAAACTAGTGTTACTTATTAAGACACTATATACGAAAAAGACCTTGAAAAGAAACAATGAGCAACGATTGAATCTAGGCTTAACTATCATTTATCATCAATTCATCATCGTTATTGTACAAAAATAAATAGATTATTAGTTAATCAAGTTAGGATTAAGCGAGAAGAAAACAACAAAACATGTTACCAGGGCTATGCTGTTCTCCTTTAAGCAGATTAACCGCTTTGTATTCATAATCAAGTCCTGTATGGCAGTAGGCAATCCACAAATACAGTAAATGCGGATCCAATTTGACCTAATTTGCGTTTTATTATTGATTAATTAATAAAAAAAATTAAATAAATGAAAACCTTTTAAATTTAAAGCGATACGAACACGGAATGAGCATGAGCTCCTGTGGTATGAATAGAGCTGTAACTTGGTCGTCTACAACATCACCAATAAGATAAATCAATAATCAATAAATAAAGATATGAAGTAAAGATAAGTATGTTTGTTCTTAAACAACCAAATGTGTGAACTAAATATGCAGAAAGGGGACGAACCATCTCAATTCTCAACTGCAAAATTGATTGTGAGCTGAAACATATATGATTGAAAGAGAGATCAAACCTCGAGAAGCATCGGTCAATGTTATAACAAGTATGATGATGATGATGATATTATTTTAGTACTGTATTAGTTTTGGCCGGTTAGACAAAATTACACGGACGGTCCCTTTAGTTTGTTATGAAATTGCACGTAGATGTCTCTAGACTTTTTTTTACTTAATTGGTCACCATGGTTTGCACAGGTTACACAAGATCAACGACGTCGTTTGGTCAAGCATTTTACGGTTTGACTGCAAAAATTGAGGTATTTTTGAGGATTGATTGTCCGTTCTTCGATATTCATACAAATCTAGTTCGCGATATGAAATCGATAAGGGTGGATTAACAATCAATCTATTATTATTTATGTGATATAAATTTTAACTGTATCAACATTTAGCTCATTAGTCATTGTTGTAAATGGCGACCGTCTCGACCGATTAGTCATTTTGATGAGTAGTCTGTCTCGTCTTACCTAAAAATGTCTAATTAATCTATCAATGCTAAAAGTTCGGTCAAATTCAGTCAAAATCTGTATGATTCGGGTCTAAGTGTCAAATTTAAAGTTGATCAAAGTTAGGTCAACTTATAATACTTTTTGTATCTAAATTTTGTGCAATGTACATATGTTTGAAATTGTGGAACATCGCTCTTACTTCAATGCATATATGAAACATTTTAACCCATAAGAAATCGTTATGGGTAAAATGGAGTCATCCACGTCATTAGAAACAACACCACTTTTAGGAAGTTTCAGTCAAACCAGATGTAAGCTGGAACTTGAGGAAAATGCTCCAAGTGCGCCCCTTATTCGAGGCCATATTTTCGATCAATTAAGGAATGGAGCCTGGTTCGATAACTAGAGCCATATTGGCCTGATAGGTAATACTTACTCTATCTATGATATATTGGCATGCTCAAGCAATGGGAAGTTCCTCCTACTATTGTGTTGCTCTGCCCATTTTGCCATCAAATTTCACATTTTCACTCATATCTTTATTTGAATGTGGGTATACCAAGCAAATTTTGGCGCACGTTAAGTTAAGAGATATTCAAATGGATGTGGGTGACGAGTGGAAGGACGGTGCCGCGGAGCTCCCATGGCATCTAGAGGTTTTGCGCATGTTGTATAAGCAAAACTGGTCTTTGCAGTTGTTGTTTAGTGTATTTAGCAAGAACATACTAATCGAATATATAAAAAGGTGCCTAGCTAGAACGGTAACTCAAGTCTATGAGGCAATTTACGTGCAACTGAAATTGAAATTGATGATCGTCAAGTTTAAGTTTAAGAGCTAGAATAGTGTTCACATGTTGAAGCAATATTAATCTTGAAAATTAAATGTTATTTTCTAATGTTTGGTGTCGTGATCTATCTTTGCCCAGATTGATAGGTATAGTTTTGTTGGTTGTGGCTTTTTAACGTGTGAAAACCAGAAGAATGTATCAAGGGCTTGTCTCGATGCCTTTTGCGCTTATTGTATTTTTTTATTTTTTTTTTGGATTTGCTAGAAAACTCTCAAAAAACACAGCTCGTTTAATTAGGGGCTGCTCTCACTATGTTCACCTCCCCCATAGAGGGTAACCTCGGATAATCAAGCTCTCGAACACGATATCTGGTACCGAGTGAATTGCGCATTATGCGTACCCTATGGTCACACTCTTTTTCTGAACAAATTGACATAACCTGAAATTGAACCCAGGTAATACTCTTTCTACTAAAAGAAGAACAAAAAAGAAACTGGCAATAAAGCTTTTTAAGCGAAAATCGAGTGGTAATGGTAACATGGTCTACAACAAGAAAAGTGGGGTTCGCGCGCTGCTGCTTGAAAAGTGCTAGCGATTTAACTATAAAAAAATTAAAAAATGTTATATATTTTAAACCGTGTAATAGCGAGTGTATGTATTCATGTATACTATCCAATCAATTTTCTCCTAATGATAAAGACATAATAGGCTAAAAAAAATAAATTAAGATGATGAACAGTGTTCGGCCAATAGGAATCCAGAAAAAAAAAATGTGAACCGACCAATAGGAAGACACCATTTCACGTTGATCATTAGTATATACAGTAATAATAATAGTAATAATAATAATATAGATTGCCACCACATTTAGTATATATAAAGGTTAATAGTAATATCTTTAGTGGTAATGGTAACATGGTCAACAATATCTTTAGTGAAACGTATAACTTCTTACAACATAATTTGCTTATAAATTAACTCCTACTAAACTAAAAGGGATGGGTAATGATGTCTTGTGCCAAACACATTGTGAAAAAACATGCCAAAACGACATTGGCCACAACACCAAAAAAATCACCCCATACTTTTAACCCTTATGCAATTTCACCCCAAAACAGGGGTACAAACCGTAAATTTACTATTTTAATTAAAGATCTTAAATAAACTCCACTCAAATTTTTCCCGCGCCATATCGTCTTGCTCGGTACGAGTTAAATTTTTCCGACATCACCATTCAACTCGATATAATTTTACGAACACAACGCAACTTACTACACGCAAAATGAACGCTTTTTAAATATGCTAAGTATTTCGGGCTATTTTTCATATATATATATATATATATATATATATATATATATATATATATATATATATATATATATATATATATAATGCATTCAAATGAGAACATTCTCATTTATAACTTTTGTGAGAACACATCTGTCCCATTCATTTATTAGATCAACGGTTACAAATTTTAAAGCTGTTTTAGAATTTAATGTAATAAAAAGGGTATATAAGGAACATTAGTCTCCTAATATTTCTCACTAACACTCTCTCTTTTGAAACTGTTTACTCATTATCTCACGTGATTCTAGACGGATACACAAATACTCTGTAACACACATAAATTTCCATTAACTTCCGTTTGATGATTAATTTTAAAATTTATTTGGTAATGAAAAGATATTAAAGACCATGGATGAATGTGGTAATGAAGCAATATAATTTTTAATGGCTTTTTAATGAGTAAAATGTGCAGTTAATGTTAATTGACCCAATATTTCAATCCAACATGTTCATTTCTTTCTCGCATGAACTACAATACCAGTTTATAATTATGGATGCATATGTTATGTATCACTTTGTTATTGGTTCCTGTATACATTAATGCATCCTTTTTTTTTATCCTTTGTGTCATTTAATTTGAACATGCATCCATTAAAAGCTAGTATTAGAGTCAAATCAAATACATGGATTGTGGATGCAAATTGCAAAGTATGGATGCGAACATATATGTTTGTATCTATAACAAAATAGAAGACTTTTGATTATTTATTATATATTTTTAAAAAGCTACGGAGTAGATGTGATGCCCCGTACAAAACCATCGTGTACGAATCATCAACAACAGGATCATTACAAGGTTAAGTACTATATGCGTTTTCAAAAAGAGTTTGCATTAATTAATAAAGTGATGTCTAAACCAACATCGAATGTTTTACAATCCAAAAGCATGCTTCACTAAGTAGAAGCAAATAATAAGTGTATGTGACCACAATGGTCGTTACAAGTCATAGTTCAAAAGTACTAAAGTTTGAATGCAAGGTAAAGTAGTTCATGCGATGACAACTCTAAGCAGCGGGTGTCTACATCACGACTAGTACACAGCGGAAGCTAACCTCAAGCACCTGAGAAAAACATACTTAAAACGTCAACACAAAGGTTGGTGAGCTATAGTTTAAGTATAACAGTATGTAAGGTAGGCCACGAGATTTCAGTGCTACAAAGAGCGTTTCAAAACAGTATGATAAAGTATATGTTAACCGTGGGCACTTGGTAACTAACTTAACGTTTATACCCCCTGAAAGTACACTTGGCAAGTGCGTATGTCTACGAAGTATTAAACACTCGTTAAATGCTAGCGCTACTAGCCCGAGTGGGGATGTCAAACCCTATGGATCGATATCTAAGATTCGCGTTCACCGGTTCAAAAACCAATGACTAAACGTTACCGAGCTAAAGGGAATGTTTCTGCCGTTGTATAACCCACACATATATAAGTTTAAGTACTCGTGCCTAGTATGTAAAACATAAAATCCGCATGTATTCTCAGTTCCCAAAATAAGTTAAAGTAAAAAGGGAATGCTATAACTCACAATGATAATGTAGTCGTAAAGTTGGTTCGGAAAGGTGTGTAAGTAATCGGTCCGAAGGTCCTCAACCTAAGGCAAATAGTACTAAGTCAGTAAATCGTCTTAATAGGTTTAAAAGTATGTATTTAAGGTCATAAAGGTCATCATCATTCATCATCAAACAAAAGGCGTAAAGTAGGTTTCGTTTATGAAAGTAGTTTAAAACAAAGGCTGACTTCGATCAGTCACCACGGCCTCTACCCTTATGGAATTAAGGTGAGACCAGTGGCCATGGCTCCGTATATGAGTCCCTTAAGTGTGGTAAAATTTACAGAAGCAAACTCGTCTTCGTTTGACCGTGGCGATGGTCTAAGTGCGAGTAGGTCAGAAATTTCTGCACAACGTTAAAGGACATAGTGACGATCGGAGGGCCATAAATCCTAAACCGTAACTCTGATTAAGACGAGTCCTATATGAAAAGTTATCTACTAGAAACGATCTATTTGAAAATCAAGGTCTCAGTAGCCCAGGTCTACTGGTCTGTTACAGAAACAGTAGGACAGAGGGCTGTAAACAGAATGCAGGAAGTTAAAAGTGAGTTCCGGTGGTCTTGGTGCTTGATGTTCATCATGGTTCTCATCCTTGATGCATATAGCTTCAAGTGTACAACTCATTGATGTGTTTACATCATCTTTACCAAGTTTTGACCATCATAACCCTAGTGTAAGTCTAAGACATGAAGCACAACTCACTTAAGAGTTGTATGAAGTTTGATGAACCAAAGTTACATCAAAGTCTTAGATCTAACACATACATGAACTTTAAAGCTAATAACAAGTTACAAACTTGAAAGTAAACTAACTAATCAAGATCTTAAGGTGTAGAACATGGTTCTTAGTTAGATCTTGAAGATCCAAGACTCAAAAGTCTAGATCAAGCATAAGTATACAAAGTTATATTTAAAGAAAACTTATTTGTGTGTTCTTGAACTTTCAAAGTTAACTTTTAGTTCAAGATTAATGAGATCAAGACTAACTTGTAGTACTTGACCATTTAAACTAGTTACATGAAATTAAAGTGCAAGAATGAAGAAGTAAACTAAGTAAACATGTAATTTGTTCATGGTTGTTCATGCTTTTAAAGATTCAAACCAAAGTTTGATCTTTAAGAAAGTAAACTTGAAGTTTACTTTATGAATCACAAGTATGATTTTAATCAACACATGAACTTGCAATCTTTAAAGAAAGTATATGTAGAACATAACTAGTAAGTTAAGTTCTTGTGTGTTCTTGAAGATACAAGATAAAAGAAGAATCAAACTAGAAAGTTTATTCTTGTAACATGTAAGTAAGTAACAACAATTAACAAAGACAAGTAGTTAAACAATAATCAAGAACAAGTAATAAATAACAAATGATGATGATGAATGATTTATGGTTTCGGTTTTGGTTAAAGAAAAAGAGAAGAAATGCTTCAAGTCACCTACAAAGAAGAAAGAAAACCTTGAAAGAAAATGAGAGAAAGTTGGAAGTGTTTTGTGTGTGTTTGAATGGGAGAAATCTAGCAAGTGAAGTAATGAAAAAATGAAAGCCAAAAAACCCATCTAAAAGGCCTAGGGCCGTCGGCCAGCTGCAAGGGGAGGGAGAGGGGTAAGGTTTGTTGGTTACTAGCATGCAAAGAGGTTAAAAGTTGGTTAATAGAATGGGTTACATGGGAATTAAGAGCAACTAGATTCCAATTCTTTCAAACTAACAAGTTACACTTAAAATGATACTTACAAGTATTACTTACATATCTAGATGGGCTAATTAGTTCAACTAAGGAGTGTAGGGTGAGCTTTATAAGCCCATGTTCAATTAAAAGCCCAAGTTGTGTGTAATTAACAAATGAATCCAAATGAAGCCCATGTAACTAACTAATCACCATAGTTAATTAAAATGATTAATAAAACTAATCATGAATGTAAATAATATCTAAAAATATTATTCGTGTAAGTCTCGGGTGTCACAAAGACGTTTCGGGCAATTAAAGTCAAGTACGTTTAGTCATGGTAACATGTAAATGTAATAACATACATTCGTTAAATCACAAGTATTAATAATAACAATTATTAATAAATAAATGTTGGAAAAATCCAGGGTCGTTACATTACCCACCTGTTAAAGAAAATTTCGTCCCAAAATTTAAGCTGAGGTAGATGGAGGAGTCGGGAAAAGGTGAGGATACTTCCGCATCATTTGATCCTCTTGCTCCCAAGTAAATTCAGGTCCTCGTTTGGCATTCCATCATACTCGAACGATCGAAATCTTGTTGCGTTTCAAAGTTTTGATCTCACGATCCATAATTTCAACAGGTTCCTCCACAAAGTGGAGTTTGTCATCAATTGTAAGTTCTTCCAATGGTATGATAAGTTCCGGTGCCGCAAGACACTTCTTCAAGTTTGACACGTGGAAGGTAGGATGAACTGAGCTCAATTGTGCTGGTAGATCTAAACGGTAAGCAACGGGTCCAACACGTTCCAAGATTTCAAAAGGACCAATGTATCGTGAGTTCAACTTTCCACGTTTTCCAAAATGGATCACATCTTTCCAAGGTGCAACCTTCAACATTACACGATCACCAACGTTGAATTCAAAGTCTTTACGTTTAAGATCGGCATAACTCTTTTGGCGATCACGGGCAGTCTTAAGTCTAGCTTGGATCTGAGCAATCTTCTCTGTCGTTTCGTGGATTACCTCGGGTCCAGTGATTTGCTTTTCGCCTACTTTGGCCCAACAAATAGGAGATCGGCACTTACGGCCATACAATGCTTCAAAAGGTGCAGCATTAATGCTTGAGTGATAACTGTTGTTGTACGAAAATTCGGCTAATGGCAAATGTATTTCCCAGGCCTTTCCAAAATCGATGACACATGCACGCAACATGTCCTCCAAGGTCTGAATCGTTCGTTCACTTTGTCCGTCAGTCTGTGGATGATAAGCAGTACTCATGTCAAGACGAGTTCCCATGGCTTCTTGCAAAGAACGCCAAAATCTAGAGGCAAAACGGGGATCGCGATCGGAGATGATCGATAAAGGTACACCGTGTCGTGATACAACCTCCTTAATGTATAATTGAGCAAGTCTTTCCATTGTATCAGTTTCCTTCATCGCTAGGAAGTGTGCAGATTTGGTGAGGCGGTCAACAATAACCCAAATGGTATCGCATCCGCCCACCGTCTTTGGCAGCTTGGTGATAAAATCCATTGTGATCCTTTCCCACTTCCATTGTGGGATCTCCGGCTGTTGAAGTAAACCATAAGGTCTCTGATGCTCGGCTTTAACCTTCGAGCAAGTCAAACACTTACCAACATAAGTTGCAACGTCTTTCTTAAGATTCGGCCACCAATACTGTTCCTTAAGGTCGTGGTACATCTTGCCCGCTCCAGGATGAATCGAATATCTTGATTTGTGGGCTTCATCAAGTATAAGGTTCCGTAGATCTCCATAACAAGGTACCCAAATTCTTCCGGCATAACATCGGAGTCCAGACTCCCTAACCTCGAATCGAGAGACAAGTATGTTCAAATGTTCATGAGATATGTTCTCCTCCTTGAGAGCCTCATCTTAGGCTACTCTGATCTGACTGTTGAGGTTCGAATGGATGGTGATGTTCAGAGCCCTAACACGAAGAGGTGCCGTCCTCTCCTTTCAGCTTAAAGCGTCAGCTACAACATTGGCCTTGCCAGGATGATAGCGAAGTTCACAATCGTAGTCGTTGAGCGTCTCGATCCATCGACGCTGTCTCATATTCAGTTGCTTCTGATCAAAGATGTGCTGGAGACTCTTGTGATCGGTGAAGATAGTGCTCTTAGTTCCATACAAATAGTGTCTCCACAATTTGAGTGCAAAGACAACTGCTCCAAGTTCAAGATCATGCGTAGTGTAGTTCCGCTCGTGAATCTTCAGTTGGCGGGAGGCATAGGCAATAACCTTTGATCGTTGCATCAGTACACAACCAAAACCACTCTTCGATGCATCACAATAAACAACAAAGTCGTCACTGCCTTCGGGAAGAGATAGGATAGGTGCGATGGTTAACTTCTTCTTCAAAGTTTGGAATGCTGATTCGTGTGCGGGTTCCCAAATGAACTTCTTGCCCTTGTAAGTCAGCGCGGTCAAAGGACGCGCAATCAGAGAAAAACCTTCGATAAACCTTCCGTAATAACCGGCGAGACCTAGGAATTGGCTAATATGCGTCGGAGTAGTGGGGGTCTCCCACTTGCTGATGGCTTCAATCTTGGCGGGATCAACTTTGATACTCTGGTCGCTCACAACATGACCCAGAAACTGAACTTCCTTCAACCAAAATTCACACTTGGAGAATTTGGCGTAAAGTTGCTCTTGTCTCAAGAGTTCAAGTACTAGTCGGAGGTGTTGCTCATGCTCTTCTTCGCTCTTAGAGTAGATGAGGATATCATCTATGAAGACGATAACAAACTTATCCAAGTACAGCTTGCGGACACGATTCATAAGGTCCATGAATACGGCAGGTGCATTTGTCAAACCGAATGGCATCACGAGAAACTCATAATGACCATAACGGGTCCTGAATGCAGTTTTCATCACGTCACTTTCCTTCACCCTCAACTGGTGATAATCGGATCGCAAATCGATCTTTGAGTAGACACTCGATCCTTGTAGTTGATCAAAAAGATCGTCAATTCTAGGAAGAGGATACCGATTCTTGATAGTCAATTTGTTGAGTTCATGGTAGTTGATACACATACAGAAGGATCCATCCTTCTTCTTCACAAACAACACAGGTGCACCCCAAGGTGAGAAACTTGGTTGGATAAATCCATGGTCTAACAGTTCTTGTAGTTGGCTCTGTAAATCTTGCATCTCGGAAGGTGCGAGTCTATAAGGTGCGCGAGCTACAGGTGCAGCTCCTGGCACTAAGTCGATCTGAAATTCTACTGCTCTCTGCGGCGACAATCCAGGCAATTCCTCTGGGAAGACATCGGAAAATTCGTTCACAATTCGAACATCGTTCACGCTCTTCACCTCAGTTTCTACCGCTTTCACGTGTGCTAGGACAGCAAAACGTCCCTTCTTCATAATCTTTTTCACTTTCACGCAACTAATGAGGTTCAACTTCGAGGTACATCTCTCTCCATTGATAACCAGTGGTTCGCCATCTCCTTGTGGTATGCGAAGTGCTTTATCTCCACAGATAATTGATGTCAAAGCAGAGGGGTATAAAATACTATTAAAATTTTGCAGGAAATACTATTAAATACGATACAATTTTACACAAGATATTTAATTATTTATAGAATGGATATACTTAAACCTTGCTACAACACTTATAGGCAGTGTACCTAATCGTACAGTAGTGTAGTTTTTAGTAAGTCCGGTTCGTTCCACAGGGAAATCTTTAAACAAAGCTCAACGCTATATTAGTTTACTTTTATAAAAATACAAATATATATATAAGTAATATTATTATTATAAAGGGGGGTTTTTACCGTTTAATGACCGGTTTGTCGATTTTAAGACTTTAGTCGCAGTTAAAACCTAATGTAAAATATAAAATAAATACAAGACTTAAATTAAAGCGTAAAGTAAATAACAATAATGAAATTGCGAATAATAAAAGTGCGATAAAATAAAATTGCGATAATTAAAAAGTACGATAATTAAAAGTGCAATAAATAAAAATGCGATAATTAGAAGTGCAATTAAATATAAAATAAATGAAATTAAATATGAAATAAAAGAATTATGCTTATTTAAACTTCCGTAATCATGATGTTTGACGTGTTGATTTTAGTTTTATGCCCATGGATTAATTGTCCTTTGTCCTGGATTATTTAATATGTCCGTCTGGTTTTTGTCCATAACAGTCCATCAGTCATAAATATAAAGTGCGAGTGTCCTCGTCAAATTATTATTATACCCGAAGTTAAATATTCCAACTAATTGGGGATTCGAATTGTAACAAGGTTTTAATACTTTGTTTAATGAATACACCAGGTTATCGACTGCGTGTAAACCAAGATTTTACTACTTTGTTAACAATTACACCAATTACCCTTGAATGTAATTTCACCCCTGTTTTAATTATTCTAGTGTTTATTAATCCATTCCCGTGTCCGGTTAAATGAACGATTATTCGTACATATAAATACCCCGCCCATCGTGTCCGATTGAGTGTATATGGTAATTTATAGGGACGCCCAATTGTAAATCTTTATATTAACATTAACAAACTATCATTTAGTTAAACAAATATAAAGCCCATTAATAGTCCATAGTCTAATTTCCACAAGTGTCGTTCCTTTGTCCAAACCCCAATTATGGTACAAAGCCCAATTACCCAATTTTAGTAATTAGCCCAACATCATGATTACTTCGTTTTAAATAAGCATAATAATAACTTAGCTACGAGACATTAATGTAAAAAGGTTGAACATAACTTACAATGATTAAAAATAGCGTAGCGTTACACGGACAGAATTTCGACTTACACCCTTACAACATTCGCTAACATACCCTTATTATTAGAATTAAAATTAAAATTAAAATATAAATTATATATATATATATATATATATATATATATATATATATATATATATCGTTTACGTATATATGAGAGAAGAGAGAAAATAGATTATGAAAAATGATCAGAATTCGGTTTGCTTTATAGCCAGAGTCGATTTTTGGGGCTCCGCGACTCGCGGTGAATTTTGCCTTCAAACTCCGCGAGTCGCGGAGATTGAAATTACAGCTCACATCTTTTGGAGTCTTTCTTGCCGACGGATTTTATATATAAATATAAAATATAAATAATTAATATAATTATTTATATATTATATTATATTCTTGTGCATAGTAGACTTGTAATTTTTAGTCCGTTGCGTCGAGCGTTGAGAGTTGACTCTGGTCCCGGTTCCGGATTTTCGAACGTCCTTGCGTACAATTTTATTTTTTGTATTTTGCGTTTTGAATCTTGTACTCTTGTAATTTCGAGACGTTTCTTATCAATAATTGGAACCTCTTTGATTGTCTTTTGTACTTTTGAGCTTTTTGGTCGTTTGCGTCTTCAATTCGTCGAATCTGTCTTTTGTCTTCACCTTTTATTATTTAAACGAATATCACTTGTAAATAGAACAATTGCAACTAAAAGCTTGTCTTTCTTGAGGAATAATGCTATGAAATATATGTTCGTTTTTAGCATTATCAAATATTCCCACACTTGAGCGTTGCTTGTCCTCAAGCAATATCGTCTTGAAATACAAGAATCACTTCTTTATTCTTCACACTTTGTACATCAGTGATTTCTATACGGCGGTATAAACAATGGTAGTAACGATATGGTTTACAGTCCCACATGACTATAAAAATTTAGATCCATTAAGGAAATTGGATCTTTATGAAAACATTTGATCTTTTGAAAATTAAATCTAGTTTTTACCCTAGATAAGTTTTCCGGGATAACCCTTTACCGGTGTTTGCAAAATATTTTTGTGGGTTTGGTGGGGTTCAGAATTGAAAATTTTAGCTCAAAACTTGCTGTTTTGTGTCACCCACTTGCTAACCTTGTATTAGGAAAGCAACACGTCCAGTTTACTTGTTCCGTATATTACCTTTCGGTAAACTACCGTCCGGTTGTAAAGGAAAGCGTTGAACAAGCAACTGTTAAGGCAATGTCCCCTGACATGCTTTTAATTATGGTCTATAACGTGTCGGACGCAATTACTATCCTTGGTAGGAGCAATAGTAAAGCTCACCCTTATAATTTTTCGGTATGGCACAAGGTCATGTCTTTGACCATTATGCAACCACCGTTCTTACGGTTGACACCCGATTTAGTTCAGGTGACCTAATGAATTCCAGGTGAATTCCTAGGATTTTACGTTCAATGGTAATGAACGTATTGAAAATAGGGTTTTCAGAAAACAAATCGGTTTGTAATTTTGATCAAAATATTTTCTCGTTTAAGCTCGAGTTTAGATATCATCGAATTCCATGAGTTTGTAATTCTCAATCTTTAAGGTCAATCTCTAGGATTGAGTAATATCAGTCTTAAAAGCTGATTTTTAATCTTTAAGGAGATTATCCTTTCTGGGGATCTGATTCATTAGTCTTATCCAGCTAATTTGCATGGTGCCCCCCCCATTGTACGAGATAAATCCTTCTCATGGTTAGGATAAATCTGACCACTTGGCGACCCTGTTTAATGCTGAGGTCCGTGGATTTCCTGCTGATTTTAGTGATGACTTTTCTAGATTTTTCGTCAACCTACAGCTGGTCTGGACGACAACTTCTTGACCTAAATCAAGAAGCGCGTGTCTTTTTCGGAAGACTTTACTTCCTTTTAATGATGGAATTGATTCATCGTGTAGATCCATCTCTTCTTTTCTTTCATCGGGTAA
Organism: Rutidosis leptorrhynchoides; assembly: GCF_046630445.1. Classification (NCBI taxonomy): domain Eukaryota; kingdom Viridiplantae; phylum Streptophyta; class Magnoliopsida; order Asterales; family Asteraceae; genus Rutidosis; species Rutidosis leptorrhynchoides. The sequence goes on from NC_092335.1 coordinate 484,095,308, forward strand.
AACAGTTTAGTTTAGTCCAAAGCAAAAGTATTTTCAGTTATTTGTTACAGATATATGTGACATATGTTTAAGATAACTTGGTAAATTTTCCCACACTTGGCTTTTATTTTCCTTTTTATCGTCCTCTATTCCATTTTAAATGAATTTTAACATTTTAGTTTGTTTCTCAATTTATGTCCTTTCCGAGGTAACAATAATTTCGGTGTTAAAACCTAGTTTTATCGTTCATAAATATGTATAAACATGATTTTGAATTCATTTAATTGAAAATTTTGAAAAATTTTACTAGAATTGGGTAGTTAGTATATAAGACTAGGGCTGTTCTTTATTATCAGAGAGCACTAGATTCTAATACAACTACTGCTTTACTAGTATTTTTAATGGTAACCAAGTGTTTAAGATAAAAATTTTTAAAATCCGAAAGAATTTAACCCCTTCCCACACTTAAGATCTTGCAATGCCCTCATTTGCAAGAAATCAGTAACAATTTAAATTATTGAGGGTGATTAGTGTTAAAATGATTAAATTTTACCAAAGTTTCCAAATATATTGGCGTTTGTTTGCTGAATGATAAATGGTGCACATCATTTGTTCATTCCGTCTTGTTGTTATTTCACATATATTTTGCATCTTGTCGTCAAAATTAGTTGCTTTTGCTGAACTTAATGCCAGTCTTTGAAAATGCGTTGTTTTACCCTGTTGTGTACATAAGATAAACTGCAAACATATATACATATTTTTGAAGTTTGGTATATTACCCCACATTCAAAAATTATTAAAATCTAAGAATAAAAGTTAGATAATTATAAAAATGATTACAATATTAACAAAAGTATTAAACATATCAATAATTACAAATTACAAAATAAATAAAAAATAATAAGTAAACTAAGGATGATATTGGTACCAATAGGGGTTCCAGGCATAACCATATGTGCTATAGAATGCTTCGGCAGGGTCATACGTAGGATATGGTAGCTGCATCTCTATAGACCAAGGAGGGAAGATGGGTTTCGGTGTAGGAATATAGTTTCTACCTATATGTTGGCAATGAGCTATGATCTGGTTCTGATGAACTTGCCAATCTTCAAATGCTCTCTGTCTAGCATTTTCGTATTCCTGAGAAGCTATAAACCTATGCATTTCTTGCATCTCATTCCCCCCTCCTACATTACCTTGCTGCTGGTTTCTCTCCACCTGTGGATGTCTACCATGGTATCGTACTGCGGCGTTATTTCGCCTCTTCAAAACTTTCGCACCATGGTATACATTTAAACCTATAGTATCGCGGGGTTCCGGTTCTTCTACTAATAATCCCCCCCCGACTTATATCCACACCGAGATATTCACCAATCAAAGTAATAAAAATACCACCTCCTATTATGCTATGTGGTCGCATCCCCCGAACCATAGCTGATAAATAATAACCCACACAATATGGTATACTTACAGCGCTTTGTGGGTCTCGAATACACATATGGTAAAACAAATCCTGTTCATTTACTTTTTCTTTGTTCTTACCCCTTTGTGTAATCGAATTAGCTAAAAACCTATGTATCACTCTTAATTCGGCTCTATCTATATCCAAATAAGAGTAATTTCCCCCTTTGAAACGGTGATGGCTTGTCATTTGACTCCACACACCGTGTGTATCAAAATTTTCATCTATCTTTCTACCGTTTAGTATCAATCCTCTACAATCGGCAGACGCTAACTCCTCAGGCGTATATATACGTAAAGCCTGAGCCATGTCCAGTAAAGACATGTGGCGCATCGAACCTCCTAACAAAAATCTAATAAAAGAACGATCGGTTAAACTAGCTACCCGATCATTCAACTCTATACTACATAACAATTCTTCACACCATACTTTATATACAGGTCTACGTATGGTGAATAAACATACCCAGTCATTAAAAGAAGAATTACCATACCTCTGTACAAGTAATTCCCTAATTGGCCCGGCCAATTCTACAGCTTCTAAGGGTCCCCATTCTATGACCCTCGGTACCTCAACAACCTTAGAATGAAGAGTATGCAAACCCCGTTGATATTTTGGATAATCTATCCAAAGTCTGTCAAATCTCAGGTTCGGGTGCAACTCTTCCAAGTGCATATCAGAAAAGGTCATGACTGGATGAGGTATATCCTGCTTGTAGTAGTTATCCACCTCCTGTTGTTCCAAATTCTCAGCAGGAGCATTGCGGGCTTGGGATGAAGATTCACCCCTTTCATTCTGCAAAACACATCAAACACAATTTTTGTGCATCCAAATATGCATTAGTGTCAGCAAAATCATCAATCAAAATAATTACAATGACATTATCAATTTATATCAAACTTAAGCTCATTTTCACATTTTTATCAAATCTACACTTTTTCAAATAAGCATATACGAAAATGTTCACCAAGTTCATAAACATTCAACTCAAATAACATGTCAAAATAATCATTACTAGCAATCAAACAAGTCTCAAATGGCATTATCTTTCAAAAATCAAGTTCATGAATTTTAGACTTGAAAAAGTCCACTTTAATTCTCAAAATCATGTTTAGGCTCAAAGTTTGGATCATTTAACTACCTAAACATGTTACACTACTTAATTTAGCAACAATTCATGACAAAAATCGGCCATAACCTGTTTATATCAAAAAGCCCCAAATTGCTCAAGAACACAAACCCTAGATTATTCAAAATTTGAAGTTTAAGGCTTCTAATCATGTTAAACAGCATCAATCTAGGTTATACAAGCATAATGCATAAACAATTTAAGCATAATTACACTAAAAAGCATCAAAATCAAATTGGAAAAAAATGACTCAAGAACACCAAATTTCGGATTAAATGGTGTTTAGGTGTAGAAATTTACCGTTTTTCTTGAGTAATTCTTAGATAGCATCCTTCTCAACATGATTTTAGCAAAAGATTTGGTGATTAATGGTTAAAAATTGGGATTTTGGGGTGTTTTTGGGTGTATTTTTCGGGGTTTTTTTTCGCTGCTGTGTTTTTGAGTTGTGGAGTTGTGTGTCCATAAACTGATCGTTCAGCTCTTTTATTTTTTTTTTTTGATTTTCGGTCCCTCCGCGAGTCGCGGTGAAACACCCTTTAAACTCCGCGACTCGCGGAGTTTGGTATATTTTTTTTTTTTATATTTTTTTATAATCATTAACTTATTAAAACAATTAAGTAATTAATTTTAAAATTTTGTTTCCCTTGTTATTTAGGAAGAGGTCGTTTCGGATCGATGTCCTAGTCCGTCTCTCGACAAAATTTTAAAATTTGTCTTTTTGTAGCGATTGTTTTAAAAGCTAAGATTTTTTTGGGTTTTTTAATGTTTTTGGCATACTTTAAATCAAAAAGATTAAAAATAATGAGAATAAAAGTTCTCGTCCCTCCCTCGGGTAAAGCAATTTCGGTTCAAAGACCTAGTCTTCAACTTACGACGAATTTTAAAAATCATATTCTTAACTTAATGAGATAAAGTAAGTTTTTGTTTTTAAATTCACACAACTTAAATATAAAATTCAAAATTAATATTAAAAATTCACACCAAACTTAAAATTTGAAATGCATAAAATTAAAAATTTATATTTTAAAAATTAAAAGTTCACACCAAACTTAATTTAAAAATTCATAAATTCATATCAAATTTATATTAATTTTTCAAATATTTACAATTTTAAATATATTGTTTTTACAAAGTTTACAATATTAATTTAAGATTTATATATTAATTTTAAAAATATGGTAAAAATAAAATTAAAAATCTTTTTGTCTTTTTATCCCACTTTAATCAATCAAATATTATCAAAAATATGCGTCCCTCTTTTCGGTAAAGTAATTTCGGTTCCAAGACCTAATTTAACTCATGACGAATTTTTGAAATATTTTGGGTTGATTGATTAAAGATATTTATACCTTAAGAATAAACGTTAAATTTCGCAGTGATGTAATAAATTTTTGAATGATATCAATAATTTCGGTCGCCAAACCTAATTTTATTCAATACCAATTTAATACTTTTTAGCGAACAAATTAGCGTTTATTATCAAAAGGTTAAAAATAAAAATAAAAATAAAAACTGTACAGACATACCTGTGAAATAGATTTCTTAGTTATATGATCTATCCCATTCATAAGATAGTCGGTTTAATTGGTTTTCCATGGCTACATAGGCGTAACCTCGAGCATTCAGTATCTTTTCTTCTAAACATATGAACGGTCCGTCTCTGCATAAAGTAACAAATTCGGTATTTGAATAGGTTTGATTATTTGAACATTTACCTCCATGTGACCATTTTCCGCATTTGTGACATCGTTCTAGGTGTCGTGCTCTTCTTTTCGCTGCGGATTTTGATTTTCCTTTACCAAATTGTAACTTATTATCTTCGCATCTGGATTCTTTTCTAACTCCGTCCATTCTTTCTCTGATTACTGATACTAATTCACTCGGTAGTATGTCATTATTTCTTTTAGTGATCAAAGCGTGTAGCATTAGACCATGGTTTAGTTCACAGGCAGTCTTCATTTTGTAAAAACCTAAAAAAAATAAAAATTCAGAATGGGGGGAGAAGACTAGTTCTTTAGGGTCTGCTAGGGAAAGACCATTCGGGTTCCATTTTCGAGAACTACACGAAAACAGACAATCTAACTCTAACAGAAATACATATTATCCTTTAAAGACTTGATTCTCCCCACACTTAGTTAGCTGTGGTGTCGAAATTGTGATTAACTTCGTTGTCGACTTCCATCGGACCATGTATGTAATGTTTAACTCTGTGACCATTAACTTTAAATTCCATCCCATTTGAATTTATTAATTCTATCGTTCCGTATGGGAAAACTCTTTTGACTATGAATGGTCCAGACCATCTTGATTTCAATTTTCCAGGAAATAGCTTGAATCGTGAATTGAAAAGAAGAACTCTGTCTCCTTCTTTAAATTCTTTTGAACTTCTGATTCTTTTATCATGCCATTTCTTCGTTCTTTCTTTATAGATTAACGAATTTTCGTATGCTTCATGTCTTAATTCTTCTAATTCATTTAGTTGACTTAATCGTAGACGTCCAGCTTCATGTAAATCAAGATTACATGTCTTCAAAGCCCAAAATGCTTTGTGTTCAATTTCTACTGGAAGATGACATGCTTTTCCATAAACAAGTCTAAAAGGTGTGGTTCCAATTGGAGTTTTGTAGGCTGTTCTAAAAGCCCAGAGTGCATCCTCCAATTTAATGGACCATTCCTTCGGATTTGATCCTACGATTTTCTCTAGAATACGTTTTAAAGCTCGGTTGGTATTTTCAACTTGTCCACTTGTTTGTGGATGATATGCGGTGGAGATTTTATGAGTTACTCCATATCTTTTAAGAACTTTCTCAAGTTGATTATTACAGAAATGAGTACCCCGATCACTTATTAAAGCTTTCGGTGTTCCAAACCTTGCAAAAAGACGTTTTAAAAAGTTGACTACAACTCGTGCATCGTTAGTTGGGAGAGCTTGTGCTTCCGCCCATTTAGATACATAATCAATGGCTACGAGTATATATAGATTATTATGAGATTTTGGAAATGGACCCATAAAGTCAATACCCCAAATGACAAATACTTCACATACTTGGATGACATTTTGTGGCATTTCATCACGTTGACTTATTTTTTCGGCCCTTTGACATGCATCACAGGATTTGCAAAGAAGGTGTGCGTCTTTGTAAATTGTAGGCCAATAGAATCCAGCTTCATAAACTTTTCTTGCTGTTAGTTGAGGCCCATAATGCCCTCCTGTTGGTCCTGTGTGACAATGGTTTAAAATTTTACTAGCTTCATCTCCAAATACACATCGGCGTATTATTCCATCGGGACAACTTTTAAATAGGTGTGGATCTTCCCAGAAATAGTGTTTTATATCACTGAAGAATTTATTTCGTCTTTGGTACGATAATCCTTTTTCAAGGAATCCACAAACTAAGTAGTTTGCATAGTCTGCAAACCATGAGATTTCTTTATAATCTATCTTCAATAGATATTCATCAGGAAAGTTGTCTTGTATGGCTGATTCATTTAGAACTTCTAATTCGGGATTTTCAAGACGAGAAAGATGATCAGCGGCGAGATTTTCTGCTCCTCTTTTATCTCGGATTTCAATATCAAACTCTTGTAAGAGTAAGATCCAACGGATTAATCTTGGTTTAGCATCTTGTTTTGAAAATAGGTATCTAAGAGCAGAATGGTCGGTATAGACCACCGTTTTTGCTAGAACGAGATATGATCGAAATTTGTCAAAAGCAAAGACAATAGCAAGGAGTTCTTTTTCAGTAGTTGTATAGTTCGTTTGTGCTCCTTGTAACGTCTTACTAGCATAATATATAGGTTGAAATCGTTTTTCAATCCTTTGTCCTAAAACGGCTCCCATTGCAAAATCACTTGCATCGCACATTAGTTCAAATGGTAGATTCCAATTTGGTGTTATCATGATCGGTGCATTAGTGAGTTTTTCTTTAAGAATATTAAAAGATTTGATACATTCATCTGAAAAGATGAATGGCGCATCCTTTTCTAGGAGTTATTCATAGGAGTGGCAATTTTTGAAAAATCTTTTATGAAACGTCGGTAAAAACCGGCATGCCCTAGAAAACTCCTAACTCCTCTAACATTGGTGGGATGTGGAAGTTTAGCAATTACATCTACTTTAGCTCTATCCACTTCAATTCCTTCTTTTGAAATTTTATGTCCAAGAACGATGCCTTCTTTAACCATGAAATGGCATTTCTCCCAATTAAGTACTAGATTTGATTGTTCGCATCTAATTAGCATTCGTTCCAGATTAACTAGACATGATTTAAATGTATCACCGAAGACTGAAAAGTCATCCATGAATACTTCCATGCATTCTTCTATCATGTCGTGAAAAATCGCCATCATACACCTTTGAAAGGTTGCAGGGGCGTTACAAAGTCCAAATGGCATGCGTTTGTAAGCAAAAGTACCATAAGGGCACGTGAATGTGGTTTTCTCTTGGTCCTCGGGTGCTATTGGAATTTGAAAATATCCGGAAAATCCATCTAGAAAACAATAGTAACTATTTCCGGCTAATCTTTCCAACATTTGATCTATGAAAGGTAAGGGAAAGTGATCTTTTCTGGTGGCGTCATTTAATTTTCTATAATCAATACATACACGCCATCCTGTTACAGTCCTAGTAGGAATAAGCTCATTTTTCTCATTTGTAATGACAGTCATGCCACCCTTCTTAGGCACGCATTGAACTGGGCTTACCCATGGACTATCAGAAATTGGATATATCAAACCTGCATCTAGCAGTTTAATAATCTCTTTCTTAACTACATCTTGCATATTAGGATTTAGTCTTCGTTGGCGTTGCACATACGTTTTATGACCTTCTTCCATAAGGATTTTATGTGTGCAATACGAAGGACTTATTCCTTTAATATCATGAATCTTCCATGCAATGGCTGGTTTATGAGCTTTCAACACAGAAATGAGTTGTGATTTCTCATTTTCAGTAAGAGAAGACGATATTATTACAGGTAATTCAGATTCACCATGTAAATAAGCGTATTCCAAATGGTTTGGAAGTGGCTTTAACTCTAATTTCGGAGGTTCTTCTATCGATGATTTATATCGATATCTGTCTTCTTCTTTTAGCATTTGAATTTCTTCTGTTGTTGGTTCATATCCATTAGCTATAAGTGTAGCTAACATTTCAGCTTCATCAATTGGTTCATTACCTTCTCCTAAAGAACATTCTCCTGTTCCTTGTAATTCTGGAAATTCTTCTAATAATTCTGCATGTGCATCTATAGTTTGAATATAATAACATGTATCATCTGCAGATTGTGGTTGTTGCATTGCTCTATCAACTGAAAAGGTAACACTCTCATCCTCTATACTTAGGGTCAGTTTCTTACCGAACACGTCTATCATTGCTTTAGCCGTGTTTAAGAATGGTCTTCCTAATATGAGAGGAACTTGAGAATCTTCTTCCATGTCCAAAACAACAAAATCTACTGGAAATACTAAAGTACCAACTTTAACTAGCATGTTCTCCATTATCCCTCTAGGATATTTTATTGATCTATCGGCTAGTTGTATGCTTATTCTGGTTGGTTTCAATTCTCCAAGGTCAAGTTTAGCGTATAGTGAATACGGCATTAGATTTATACTAGCACCTAAGTCTGCCAATGCTTCTATTGAACTAAGACTACCCAGAAAACATGGAATTGTGAAACTTCCTGGATCAGATAGTTTTTCTGGTATCTTATTCAACAGCACTGCTGAACAATTAGCATTCATAGTAACAGCCGAGAGTTCTTCCATTTTCTTTCTATTTGATATTAGATCTTTCAAGAATTTAGCATATCTTGGCATTCCTGAAATCACATCAATGAAAGGAAGATTTACATTTATCTGTTTAAACATATCCAAGAATTTGGATTGCTCGGCTTCAAGTTTTTCTTTCTTCATTTTACTCGGGTAAGGAAGTGGTGGTTGATATGGTTTAACATAAGGTTTATCCTTAACTGTGTTATCTTCATTAACTTTTTCAACTACCGGTTCTTTTTCCTTATCTTGATCAGGTTGTGGTTCTTGTGGAGTAGGAATAGTTTCATCAGAAGTTACAGGTATTTCAGGTGGTTTAAGTGTTGTACCACTTCTTGTGGTAATAGCTTTAGCTGTTTCATTCCTGGGGTTAGCATTTGTATCACTAGGTAAACTTCCTGATTTTCTTTCACCTATTAACCTTGCTAGGTTACTTACTTCTTGTTCCAGATTTTGAATAGAAGCTTGTTGATTTCTAAATGCTTGAGCATTTTGTTCATTAGTTTGTTTCTGAGATGTGAAAAACTGCGTTTGAGTTTCAACTAGCTTCGTCATCATATCTTCTAAATTCGACTTTTTATCATCGGTCTGTTGTGGTGGTTTGTTTTGAAAATTCGGTCTTTGCTGATTGTAAGTATTATTGGATACTTGTTGATTGCTAGGACCTTGTTGGTTGTTGTATGGAATATTTCGGTTATAATTCTGGTTTTGATTGTAAATCGGTCTTGGCGGTTGATAATTATTCTGATAATTATTTCCAGGCCTTTGGTTTATGTATGAAATATTCTCTCTTTGTTCCATTGTTAATTCAATACTGAGACAATCTTTTGTCAAATGTGGTCCTCCGCACTGCTCACAACTAATTCGTATTGAGTGAATATCCTTAGTCATCTTTTCCATTCGTCTCTCCACAGCATCTATCTTTGCAGAAATGGAATCTAAGTCATGGCTAGAATCTGCTCTAGCTGCTTTAGATGATCTAACGATATCTTTTTCTTGGTGCCACTCATGTGAGTGGGAAGCAGTATTATCAATAATTTTGTAAGCATCAGTTTCGGTTTTCTTCATAATAGAACCACCAGCTGCTATATCTATGTCTTTCCTTGTAGTGATGTCGCATCCTTGGTAGAATATTTGTACTATTTGACAGGTGTCTAAACCATGTTGCGGACATCCTCTTAACAACTTTCCATATCTAGTCCACGCCTCATATAGAGTTTCATTTGGTTTCTGTGTGAACGTAACAATTTCTGCTTGAAGTCTTACGGCTTTAGATGCAGGAAAGAATTGTTTAAGAAATTTGTCAACTAAAACGTCCCATGTATCGATCGCCCCTTCAGGTAACGATTCCAACCAATCTTTGGCTTCTCCCTTTAAAGTCCAGGGAAATAACATGAGGTATATCTGTTCATCCTCCACTTCTAGGATTTTAAATAGTGTGCAGATCCTATTAAAGGTACGTAGATGTTCATTTGGATCTTCCTTCGGCGCACTACTAAATTGGCATTGATTAGTCACCATGTGTAGAATTTGTCCTTTGATTTCATAATCTGGCGCATTAATGTCTGGATGAGTAATTGCGTGACCTTGGCCAGTGCGTTTAGCTCTCATTCGGTCTTCCATACTTAAAGGTTCCAGATTCTCCATAATTGAATCGGTATCACTAGATGATTCTGATTTAATGGTTCGTTCCTCAACAATCTCTGTTTGAATGATTGGTGGTTCCGGAGGAAAGTTTAATGGTTCAGGATCTACGAATCGTTCCTGAATATTTTCCGGATTCTCAATTGTGATGTCGGGTTCAAAAAATGGATTATCGGAAATTTGAACTGAAGTACTTGGTCGACTGGATGACGATTCTAAAGAAAAATCAACGGCGGTTATATTTGCTAAATGTCTTGATCTAGTTACAGGTGGTGAACGTACAAAAGGTGATGAACGTCTTGCTCGGTGCATTCACTGAATATCCTATTAGTTTTTAAAAGGAAAGAAAAATTATAATAAGTTATCCAATTAATAGACTTTTCTGATTTTGCCCACGTTTCGAATAGCCAAAAGATGCAGCAGAGGGGCAGGATTCGTTTGGTCTCAATATAATTGAGTACTGTTTGGCTCCAATAACCCGGTCCACGTACAAATCCAACTATTACTACGAACCAGAAAATTTTGATGTCTATCAATTTAACCACTCAAAATAAATTTTCGTAATTTTAAGAAAATTTAGATAAGAAGTAGAAAAAATTCTAAGTCCTAAAAACTAGAATAGCGAGAAATAAGAGAGAAAAAGAGTTCGTCGAAAAAGGTCGAAAAAGAAAAATGGTTGAAAGAAAAAATAAAAGGTGACGGAAAAATAAAAGAAACTTATAAAAATTTAAAAATACTTGACTAACCTAACCTTATTACTACAACTAACTTAAAATTATAATCGCAAATTGAAATTACTAATTGGAATGATAATTGATACATAGTAAAAGGTGTCTAAAATTATTAAAGCTTACAAGAAAAACCAAATCCCAAATGGAAATAACTTAAAAAGAAACTAAAACTTAAAAAGGCGTCGCAAAATTCTAAAGCACCTAAATCTTAGTCTAAAGAAAAAGCACTTAAGAAATTCTACGGCAAAGCCTAAAAATCTAGGAGTAAAAATAACTATAGCAAAAACTAAGTTTAAAATTAAATATGAGCTAAAAATACAAATATTACGCTACAATGATTAAAACGGGACAAAATATAAAAATATACAAAAAGTTGTAAAAATTACAATTTTTATAAAAATATTATTTTTATATATATTTTTTTTTTATAAAACTACTAATTTTACAATTTAATAAAACTAATTTAAACAAAATATATAAATTTAATAAAACTTAAATAAAGTTAATTATAATAATAATAATAATTAGGGTTAATAATAATAATAATTAATAATAATCCGTAATTAATGCTGAATTAGGGCTTCCTGCTCGCGTGTCAGAGAAGCTTCGCGACTTGCGGTATTTAATGCTTCAAACCCCGCGAGTCGCGGGGTTCAGAAATTCAATTCTGGCACAGTTTGAAATTTTTACGCGTTTTTTTTTTATTTATTTATTTTCTGTTTTCTGTTTTTTTCTATAAATAAAAGATAGTTAATAAAACTTATATTTTTATAAACTAAAATAGAAATAAAGAAACTTATAAAACTTAAATATTTAACAAAATCTTAAAAATACTTATATTTTTGTTTTTTCTTTTTATATTTTTGAATAATTAAAACGTATTTTTACAAAAGCGACTTTTAATAGAAGTAAACTAAATTTTTTTTTTTTTTTTATATATTAGCGTTGCGCTTCCGGCGTTTAAGAGTGTCCCCGGCAGCGGCGCCAAAAATACTTGATGTCAAAGCAGAGGGGTATAAAATACTATTAAATTTTTGCAGGAAATACTATTAAATACGATACAATTTTACACAAGATATTTAATTATTTATAGAATGGATATACTTAAACCTTGCTACAACACTTATAGGCAGTGTACCTAATCGTACAGTAGTGTAGTTTTTAGTAAGTCCGGTTCGTTCCACAGGGAAATCTTTAAACAAAGCTCAACGCTATATTAGTTTACTTTTATAAAAATACAAATATATATATAAGTAATATTATTATTATAAAGGGGGGTTTTTACCGTTTAATGACCGGTTTGTCGATTTTAAGACTTTAGTCGCAGTTAAAACCTAATGTAAAATATAAAATAAATACAAGACTTAAATTAAAGCGTAAAGTAAATAACAATAATGAAATTGCGAATAATAAAAGTGCGATAAAATAAAATTGCGATAATTAAAAAGTACGATAATTAAAAGTGCAATAAATAAAAATGCGATAATTAGAAGTGCAATTAAATATAAAATAAAGGAAATTAAATATGAAATAAAAGAATTATGCTTATTTAAACTTCCGTAATCATGATGTTTGACGTGTTGATTTTAGTTTTATGCCCATGGATTAATTGTCCTTTGTCCTGGATTATTTAATATGTCCGTCTGGTTTTTGTCCATAACAGTCCATCAGTCATAAATATAAAGTGCGAGTGTCCTCGTCAAATTATTATTATACCCGAAGTTAAATATTCCAACTAATTGGGGATTCGAATTGTAACAAGGTTTTAATACTTTGTTTAATGAATACACCAGGTTATCGACTGCGTGTAAACCAAGATTTTACTACTTTGTTAACAATTACACCAATTACCCTTGAATTTAATTTCACCCCTGTTTTAATTATTCTAGTGTTTATTAATCCATTCCCGTGTCCGGTTAAATGAACGATTATTCGTACATATAAATACCCCGCCCATCGTGTCCGATTGAGTGTATATGGTAATTTATAGGGACGCCCAATTGTAAATCTTTATATTAACATTAACAAACTATCATTTAGTTAAACAAATATAAAGCCCATTAATAGTCCATAGTCTAATTTCCACAAGTGTCGTTCCTTTGTCCAAACCCCAATTATGGTACAAAGCCCAATTACCCAATTTTAGTAATTAGCCCAACATCATGATTACTTCGTTTTAAATAAGCATAATAATAACTTAGCTACGAGACATTAATGTAAAAAGGTTGAACATAACTTACAATGATTAAAAATAGCGTAGCGTTACACGGACAGAATTTCGACTTACACCCTTACAACATTCGCTAACATACCCTTATTATTAGAATTAAAATTAAAATTAAAATATAAATTATATATATATATATATATATATATATATATATATATATATATATATCGTTTACGTATATATGAGAGAAGAGAGAAAATAGATTATGAAAAATGATCAGAATTCGGTTTGCTTTATAGCCAGAGTCGATTTTTGGGGCTCCGCGACTCGCGGTGAATTTTGCCTTCAAACTCCGCGAGTCGCGGAGATTGAAATTACAGCTCACATCTTTTGGAGTCTTTCTTGCCGACGGATTTTATATATAAATATAAAATATAAATAATTAATATAATTATTTATATATTATATTATATTCTTGTGCATAGTAGACTTGTAATTTTTAGTCCGTTGCGTCGAGCGTTGAGAGTTGACTCTGGTCCCGGTTCCGGATTTTCGAACGTCCTTGCGTACAATTTTATTTTTTGTATTTTGCGTTTTGAATCTTGTACTCTTGTAATTTCGAGACGTTTCTTATCAATAATTGGAACCTCTTTGATTGTCTTTTGTACTTTTGAGCTTTTTGGTCGTTTGCGTCTTCAATTCGTCGAATCTGTCTTTTGTCTTCACCTTTTATTATTTAAACGAATATCACTTGTAAATAGAACAATTGCAACTAAAAGCTTGTCTTTCTTGAGGAATAATGCTATGAAATATATGTTCGTTTTTAGCATTATCAAATATTCCCACACTTGAGCGTTGCTTGTCCTCAAGCAATATCGTCTTGAAATACAAGAATCACTTCTTTATTCTTCACACTTTGTACATCAGTGATTTCTATACGGCGGTATAAACAATGGTAGTAACGATATGGTTTACAGTCCCACATGACTATAAAAATTTAGATCCATTAAGGAAATTGGATCTTTATGAAAATATTTGATCTTTTGAAAATTAAATCTAGTTTTTACCCTAGATAAGTTTTCCGGGATAACCCTTTACCGGTGTTTGCAAAATATTTTTGTGGGTTTGGTGGGGTTCAGAATTGAAAATTTTAGCTCAAAACTTGCTGTTTTGTGTCACCCACTTGCTAACCTTGCATTAGGAAAGCAACACGTCCAGTTTACTTGTTCCGTATATTACCTTTCGGTAAACTACCGTCCGGTTGTAAAGGAAAGCGTTGAACAAGCAACTGTTAAGGCAATGTCCCCTGACATGCTTTTAATTATGGTCTATAACGTGTCGGACGCAATTACTATCCTTGGTAGGAGCAATAGTAAAGCTCACCCTTATAATTTTTCGGTATGGCACAAGGTCATGTCTTTGACCATTATGCAACCACCGTTCTTACGGTTGATACCCGATTTAGTTCAGGTGACCTAATGAATTCCAGGTGAATTCCTAGGATTTTACGTTCAATGGTAATGAACGCATTGAAAATAGGGTTTTCAGAAAACAAATCGGTTTGTAATTTTGATCAAAATATTTTCTCGTTTAAGCTCGAGTTTAGATATCATCGAATTCCATGAGTTTGTAATTCTCAATCTTTAAGGTCAATCTCTAGGATTGAGTAATATCAGTCTTAAAAGCTGATTTTTAATCTTTAAGGAGATTATCCTTTCTGGGGATCTGATTCATTAGTCTTATCCAGCTAATTTGCATGGTGCCCCCCCCATTGTACGAGATAAATCCTTCTCATGGTTAGGATAAATCTGACCACTTGGCGACCCTGTTTAATGCTGAGGTCCGTGGATTTCCTGCTGATTTTAGTGATGACTTTTCTAGATTTTTCGTCAACCTACAGCTGGTCTGGACGACAACTTCTTGACCTAAATCAAGAAGCGCGTATCTTTTTCGGAAGACTTTACTTCCTTTTAATGATGGAATTGATTCATCGTGTAGATCCATCTCTTCTTTTCTTTCATCGGGTAAAACAGTTTAGTTTAGTCCAAAGCAAAAGTATTTTCAGTTATTTGTTACAGATATATGTGACATATGTTTAAGATAACTTGGTAAATTTTCCCACACTTGGCTTTTATTTTCCTTTTTATCGTCCTCTATTCCATTTTAAATGAATTTTAACATTTTAGTTTGTTTCTCAATTTATGTCCTTTCCGAGGTAACAATAATTTCGGTGTTAAAACCTAGTTTTATCGTTCATAAATATGTATAAACATGATTTTGAATTCATTTAATTGAAAATTTTGAAAATTTTTACTAGAATTGGGTAGTTAGTATATAAGACTAGGGCTGTTCTTTATTATCAGAGAGCACTAGATTCTAATACAACTACTGCTTTACTAGTATTTTTAATGGTAACCAAGTGTTTAAGATAAAAAATTTTAAAATCCGAAAGAATTTAACCCCTTCCCACACTTAAGATCTTGCAATGCCCTCATTTGCAAGAAATCAGTAACAATTTAAATTATTGAGGGTGATTAGTGTTAAAATGATTAAATTTTACCAAAGTTTCCAAATATATTGGCGTTTGTTTGCTGAATGATAAATGGTGCACATCATTTGTTCATTCCGTCTTGTTGTTATTTCACATATATTTTGCATCTTGTCGTCAAAATTAGTTGCTTTTGCTGAACTTAATGCCAGTCTTTGAAAATGCGTTGTTTTACCCTGTTGTGTACATAAGATAAACTACAAACATATATACATATTTTTGTAGTTTGGTATATTACCCCACATTCAAAAATTATTAAAATCTAAGAATAAAAGTTAGATAATTATAAAAATGATTACAATATTAACAAAAGTATTAAACATATCAATAATTACAAATTACAAAATAAAAAAAAAATAATAAGTAAACTAAGGATGATATTGGTACCAATAGGGGTTCCAGGCATAACCATATGTGCTATAGAATGCTTCGGCAGGGTCATACGTAGGATATGGTGGCTGCATCTCTATAGACCAAGGAGGGAAGATGGGTTTCGGTGTAGGAATATAGTTTCTACCTATATGTTGGCAATGAGCTATGATCTGGTTCTGATGAACTTGCCAATCTTCAAATGCTCTCTGTCTAGCATTTTCGTATTCCTGAGAAGCTATAAACCTATGCATTTCTTGCATCTCATTCCCCCCTCCTACATTACCTTGCTGCTGGTTTCTCTCCACCTGTGGATGTCTACCATGGTATCGTACTGCGGCGTTATTTCGCCTCTTCAAAACTTTCGCACCATGGTATACATTTAAACCTATAGTATCGCGGGGTTCCGGTTCTTCTACTAATAATCCCCCCCGACTTATATCCACACCGAGATATTCACCAATCAAAGTAATAAAAATACCACCTCCTATTATGCTATGTGGTCGCATCCCCCGAACCATAGCTGATAAATAATAACCCACACAATATGGTATACTTACAGCGCTTTGTGGGTCTCGAATACACATATGGTAAAACAAATCCTGTTCATTTACTTTTTCTTTGTTCTTACCCCTTTGTGTAATCGAATTAGCTAAAAACCTATGTATCACTCTTAATTCGGCTCTATCTATATCCAAATAAGAGTAATTTCCCCCTTTGAAACGGTGATGGCTTGTCATTTGACTCCACACACCGTGTGTATCAAAATTTTCATCTATCTTTCTACCGTTTAGTATCAATCCTCTACAATCGGCAGACGCTAACTCCTCAGGCGTATATATACGTAAAGCCTGAGCCATGTCCAGTAAAGACATGTGGCGCATCGAACCTCCTAACAAAAATCTAATAAAAGAACGATCGGTTAAACTAGCTACCCGATCATTCAACTCTATACTACATAACAATTCTTCACACCATACTTTATATACAGGTCTACGTATGGTGAATAAACATACCCAGTCATTAAAAGAAGAATTACCATACCTCTGTACAAGTAATTCCCTAATTGGCCCGGCCAATTCTACAGCTTCTAAGGGTCCCCATTCTATGACCCTCGGTACCTCAACAACCTTAGAATGAAGAGTATGCAAACCCCGTTGATATTTTGGATAATCTATCCAAAGTCTGTCAAATCTCAGGTTCGGGTGCAACTCTTCCAAGTGCATATCAGAAAAGGTCATGACTGGATGAGGTATATCCTGCTTGTAGTAGTTATCCACCTCCTGTTGTTCCAAATTCTCAGCAGGAGCATTGCGGGCTTGGGATGAAGATTCACCCCTTTCATTCTGCAAAACACATCAAACACAATTTTTGTGCATCCAAATATGCATTAGTGTCAGCAAAATCATCAATCAAAATAATTACAATGACATTATCAATTTATATCAAACTTAAGCTCATTTTCACATTTTTATCAAATCTACACTTTTTCAAATAAGCATATACGAAAATGTTCACCAAGTTCATAAACATTCAACTCAAATAACATGTCAAAATAATCATTACTAGCAATCAAACAAGTCTCAAATGGCATTATCTTTCAAAAATCAAGTTCATGAATTTTAGACTTGAAAAAGTCCACTTTAATTCTCAAAATCATGTTTAGGCTCAAAGTTTGGATCATTTAACTACCTAAACATGTTACACTACTTAATTTAGCAACAATTCATGACAAAAATCGGCCATAACCTGTTTATATCAAAAAGCCCCAAATTGCTCAAGAACACAAACCCTAGATTATTCAAAATTTGAAGTTTAAGGCTTCTAATCATGTTAAACAGCATCAATCTAGGTTATACAAGCATAATGCATAAACAATTTAAGCATAATTACACTAAAAAGCATCAAAATCAAATTGGAAAAAAAATGACTCAAGAACACCAAATTTCGGATTAAATGGTGTTTAGGTGTAGAAATTTACCGTTTTTCTTGAGTAATTCTTAGATAGCATCCTTCTCAACATGATTTTAGCAAAAGATTTGGTGATTAACGGTTAAAAATTGGGATTTTTGGGGTGTTTTTGGGTGTATTTTTCGGGGTTTTTTTTCGCTGCTGTGTTTTTGAGTTGTGGAGTTGTGTGTCCATAAACTGATCGTTCAGCTCTTTTATTTTTTTTCTTCTGATTTTCGGTCCCTCCGCGAGTCGCGGTGAAACACCCTTTAAACTCCGCGACTCGCGGAGTTTGGTATATTTTTTTTTTTTATATTTTTTTATAATCATTAACTTATTAAAACAATTAAGTAATTAATTTTAAAATTTTGTTTCCCTTGTTATTTAGGACGAGGTCGTTTCGGATCGATGTCCTAGCCCGTCTCTCGACAAAATTTTAAAATTTGTCTTTTTGTAGCGATTGTTTTAAAAGCTAAGATTTTTTTGGGTTTTTTTAATGTGTTTGGCATACTTTAAATCAAAAAGATTAAAAATAATGATAATAAAAGTTCTCGTCCCTCCCTCGGGTAAAGCAATTTCGGTTCAAAGACCTAGTCTTCAACTTACGACGAATTTTAAAAATCATATTCTTAACTTAATGAGATAAAGTAAGTTTTTGTTTTTAAATTCACACAACTTAAATATAAAATTCAAAATTAATATTAAAAATTCACACCAAACTTAAAATTTGAAATGCATAAAATTAAAAATTTATGTTTTAAAAATTAAAAGTTCACACCAAACTTAATTTAAAAATTCATAAATTCATAAATTCATATCAAATTTATATTAATTTTTCAAATATTTACAATTTTAAATATATTGTTTTTACAAAGTTTACAATATTAATTTAAGATTTATATATTAATTTTAAAAATATGGTAAAAATAAAATTAAAAATCTTTTTGTCTTTTTATCCCACTTTAATCAATCAAATATTATCAAAAATATGCGCCCCTCTTTTCGGTAAAGTAATTTCGGTTCCAAGACCTAATTTAACTCATGACGAATTTTTGAAATATTTTGGGTTGATTGATTAAAGATATTTATACCTTAAGAATAAACGTTAAATTTCGCAGTGATGTAATAAATTTTTGAATGATATCAATAATTTCGGTCGCCAAACCTAATTTTATTCAATACCAATTTAATACTTTTTAGCGAACAAATTAGCGTTTATTATCAAAAGGTTAAAAATAAAAATAAAAATAAAAACTGTACAGACATACCTGTGAAATAGATTTCTTAGTTATATGATCTATCCCATTCATAAGATAGTCGGTTTAATTGGTTTTCCATGGCTACATAGGCGTAACCTCGAGCATTCAGTATCTTTTCTTCTAAACATATGAACGGTCCGTCTCTGCATAAAGTAACAAATTCGGTATTTGAATAGGTTTGATTATTTGAACATTTACCTCCATGTGACCATTTTCCGCATTTGTGACATCGTTCTAGGTGTCGTGCTCTTCTTTTCGCTGCGGATTTTGATTTTCCTTTACCAAATTGTAACTTATTATCTTCGCATCTGGATTCTTTTCTAACTCCGTCCATTCTTTCTCTGATTACTGATACTAATTCACTCGGTAGTATGTCATTATTTCTTTTAGTGATCAAAGCGTGTAGCATTAGACCATGGTTTAGTTCACAGGCAGTCTTCATTTTGTAAAAACCTAAAAAAAATAAAAATTCAGAATGGGGGGAGAAGACTAGTTCTTTAGGGTCTGCTAGGGAAAGACCATTCGGGTTCCATTTTCGAGAACTACACGAAAACAGACAATCTAACTCTAACAGAAATACATATTATCCTTTAAAGACTTGATTCTCCCCACACTTAGTTAGCTGTGGTGTCGAAATTGTGATTAACTTCGTTGTCGACTTCCATCGGACCATGTATGTAATGTTTAACTCTGTGACCATTAACTTTAAATTCCATCCCATTTGAATTTATTAATTCTATCGTTCCGTATGGGAAAACTCTTTTGACTATGAATGGTCCAGACCATCTTGATTTCAATTTTCCAGGAAATAGCTTGAATCGTGAATTGAAAAGAAGAACTCTGTCTCCTTCTTTAAATTCTTTTGAACTTATGATTCTTTTATCATGCCATTTCTTCGTTCTTTCTTTATAGATTAACGAATTTTCGTATGCTTCATGTCTTAATTCTTCTAATTCATTTAGTTGACTTAATCGTAGACGTCCAGCTTCATGTAAATCAAGATTACATGTCTTCAAAGCCCAAAATGCTTTGTGTTCAATTTCTACTGGAAGATGACATGCTTTTCCATAAACAAGTATAAAAGGTGTGGTTCCAATTGGAGTTTTGTAGGCTGTTCTAAAAGCCCAGAGTGCATCCTCCAATTTAATGGACCATTCCTTCGGATTTGATCCTACGGTTTTCTCTAGAATACGTTTTAAAGCTCGGTTGGTATTTTCAACTTGTCCACTTGTTTGTGGATGATATGCGGTGGAGATTTTATGAGTTACTCCATATCTTTTAAGAACTTTCTCAAGTTGATTATTACAGAAATGAGTACCCCGATCACTTATTAAAGCTTTCGGTGTTCCAAACCTTGCAAAAAGACGTTTTAAAAAGTTGACTACAACTCGTGCATCGTTAGTTGGGAGAGCTTGTGCTTCCGCCCATTTAGATACATAATCAATGGCTACGAGTATATATAGATTATTATGAGATTTTGGAAATGGACCCATAAAGTCAATACCCCAAATGTCAAATACTTCACATACTTGGATGACATTTTGTGGCATTTCATCACGTTGAATTATTTTTCCGGCCCTTTGACATGCATCACAGGATTTGCAAAGAAGGTGTGCGTCTTTGTAAATTGTAGGCCAATAGAATCCAGCTTCATAAACTTTTCTTGCTGTTAGTTGAGGCCCATAATGCCCTCCTGTTGGTCCTGTGTGACAATGGTTTAAAATTTTACTAGCTTCATCTCCAAATACACATCGGCGTATTATTCCATCGGGACAACTTTTAAATAGGTGTGGATCTTCCCAGAAATAGTGTTTTATATCACTGAAGAATTTCTTTCGTCTTTGGTACGATAATCCTTTTTCAAGGAATCCACAAACTAAGTAGTTTGCATAGTCTGCAAACCATGGGATTTCTTTATAATCTATCTTCAATAGATATTCATCAGGAAAGTTGTCTTGTATGGCTGATTCATTTAGAACTTCTAATTCGGGATTTTCAAGATGAGAAAGATGATCAGCGGCGAGATTTTCTGCTCCTCTTTTATCTCGGATTTCAATATCAAACTCTTGTAAGAGTAAGATCCAACGGATTAATCTTGGTTTAGCATCTTGTTTTGAAAATAGGTATCTAAGAGCAGAATGGTCGGTATAGACCACCGTTTTTGCTAGAACGAGATATGATCGAAATTTGTCAAAAGCAAAGACAATAGCAAGGAGTTCTTTTTCAGTAGTTGTATAGTTCGTTTGTGCTCCTTGTAACGTCTTACTAGCATAATATATAGGTTGAAATCGTTTTTCAATCCTTTGTCCTAAAACGGCTCCCATTGCAAAATCACTTGCATCGCACATTAGTTCAAATGGTAGATTCCAATTTGGTGTTATCATGATCGGTGCATTAGTGAGTTTTTCTTTAAGAATATTAAAAGATTTGATACATTCATCTGAAAAGATGAATGGCGCATCCTTTTCTAGGAGTTATTCATAGGAGTGGCAATTTTTGAAAAATCTTTTATGAAACGTCGGTAAAAACCGGCATGCCCTAGAAAACTCCTAACTCCTCTAACATTGGTGGGATGTGGAAGTTTAGCAATTACATCTACTTTAGCTCTATCCACTTCAATTCCTTCTTTTGAAATTTTATGTCCAAGAACGATGCCTTCTTTAACCATGAAATGGCATTTCTCCCAATTAAGTACTAGATTTGATTGTTCGCATCTAATTAGCATTCGTTCCAGATTAACTAGACATGATTTAAATGTATCACCGAAGACTGAAAAGTCATCCATGAATACTTCCATGCATTCTTCTATCATGTCGTGAAAAATCGCCATCATACACCTTTGAAAGGTTGCAGGGGCGTTACAAAGTCCAAATGGCATGCGTTTGTAAGCAAAAGTACCATAAGGGCACGTGAATGTGGTTTTCTCTTGGTCCTCGGGTGCTATTGGAATTTGAAAATATCCGGAAAATCCATCTAGAAAACAATAGTAACTATTTCCGGCTAATCTTTCCAACATTTGATCTATGAAAGGTAAGGGAAAGTGATCTTTTCTGGTGGCGTCATTTAATTTTCTATAATCAATACATACACGCCATCCTGTTACAGTCCTAGTAGGAATAAGCTCATTTTTCTCATTTGTAATGACAGTCATGCCACCCTTCTTAGGCACGCATTGAACTGGGCTTACCCATGGACTATCAGAAATTGGATATATCAAACCTGCATCTAGCAGTTTAATAATCTCTTTCTTAACTACATCTTGCATATTAGGATTTAGTCTTCGTTGGCGTTGCACATACGTTTTATGACCTTCTTCCATAAGGATTTTATGTGTGCAATACGAAGGACTTATTCCTTTAATATCATGAATCTTCCATGCAATGGCTGGTTTATGAGCTTTCAACACAGAAATGAGTTGTGATTTCTCATTTTCAGTAAGAGAAGACGATATTATTACAGGTAATTCAGATTCACCATGTAAATAAGCGTATTCCAAATGGTTTGGAAGTGGCTTTAACTCTAATTTCGGAGGTTCTTCTATCGATGATTTATATCGATATCTGTCTTCTTCTTTTAGCATTTGAATTTCTTCTGTTGTTGGTTCATATCCATTAGCTATAAGTGTAGCTAACATTTCAGCTTCATCAATTGGTTCATTACCTTCTCCTAAAGAACATTCTCCTGTTCCTTGTAATTCTGGAAATTCTTCTAATAATTCTGCATGTGCATCTATAGTTTGAATATAATAACATGTATCATCTGCAGATTGTGGTTGTTGCATTGCTCTATCAACTGAAAAGGTAACACTCTCATCCTCTATACTTAGGGTCAGTTTCTTACCGAACACGTCTATCATTGCTTTAGCCGTGTTTAAGAATGGTCTTCCTAATATGAGAGGAACTTGAGAATCTTCTTCCATGTCCAAAACAACAAAATCTACTGGAAATACTAAAGTACCAACTTTAACTAGCATGTTCTCCATTATCCCTCTAGGATATTTTATTGATCTATCGGCTAGTTGTATGCTTATTCTGGTTGGTTTCAATTCTCCAAGGTCAAGTTTAGCGTATAGTGAATACGGCATTAGATTTATACTAGCACCTAAGTCTGCCAATGCTTCTATTGAACTAAGACTACCCAGAAAACATGGAATTGTGAAACTTCCTGGATCAGATAGTTTTTCTGGTATCTTATTCCACAGCACTGCTGAACAATTAGCATTCATAGTAACAGCCGAGAGTTCTTCCATTTTCTTTCTATTTGATATTAGATCTTTCAAGAATTTAGCATATCTTGGCATTCCTGAAATCACATCAATGAAAGGAAGATTTACATTTATCTGTTTAAACATATCCAAGAATTTGGATTGCTCGGCTTCAAGTTTTTCTTTCTTCATTTTACTCGGGTAAGGAAGTGGTGGTTGATATGGTTTAACATAAGGTTTATCCTTAACTGTGTTATCTTCATTAACTTTTTCAACTACCGGTTCTTTTTCCTTATCTTGATCAGGTTGTGGTTCTTGTGGAGTAGGAATAGTTTCATCAGAAGTTACAGGTATTTCAGGTGGTTTAAGTGTTGTACCACTTCTTGTGGTAATAGCTTTAGCTGTTTCATTCCTGGGGTTAGCATTTGTATCACTAGGTAAACTTCCCGGTTTTCTTTCACCTATTAACCTTGCTAGGTTACTTACTTCTTGTTTCAGATTTTGAATAGAAGCTTGTTGATTTCTAAATGCTTGAGCATTTTGTTCATTAGTTTGTTTCTGAGATGTGAAAAACTGCGCTTGAGTTTCAACTAGCTTCGTCATCATATCTTCTAAATTCGGCTTTTTATCATCGGTCTGTTGTGGTGGTTTGTTTTGAAAATTCGGTCTTTGCTGATTGTAAGTATTATTGGATACTTGTTGATTGCTAGGACCTTGTTGGTTGTTGTATGGAATATTTCGGTTATAATTCTGGTTTTGATTGTAAATCGGTCTTGGCGGTTGATAATTATTCTGATAATTATTTCCAGGCCTTTGGTTTATGTATGAAATATTCTCTCTTTGTTCCATTGTTAATTCAATACTGAGACAATCTTTTGTCAAATGTGGTCCTCCACACTGCTCACAACTAATTCGTATTGAGTGAATATCCTTAGTCATCTTTTCCATTCGTCTCTCCACAGCATCTATCTTTGCGGAAATGGAATCTAAGTCATGGCTAGAATCGGCTCTAGCTGCTTTAGATGATCTAACGATATCTTTTTCTTGGTGCCACTCATGTGAGTGGGAAGCAGTATTATCAATAATTTTGTAAGCATCAGTTTCGGTTTTCTTCATAATAGAACCACCAGCTGCTATATCTATGTCTTTCCTTGTAGTGATGTCGCATCCTTGGTAGAATATTTGTACTATTTGACAGGTGTCTAAACCATGTTGCGGACATCCTCTTAACAACTTTCCATATCTAGTCCACGCCTCATATAGAGTTTCATTTGGTTTCTGTGTGAACGTAACAATTTCTGCTTGAAGTCTTACGGCTTTAGATGCAGGAAAGAATTGTTTAAGAAATTTGTCAACTAAAACGTCCCATGTATCGATCGCCCCTTCAGGTAACGATTCCAACCAATCTTTGGCTTCTCCCTTTAAAGTCCAGGGAAATAACATGAGATATATCTGTTCATCCTCCACTTCTCGGATTTTAAATAGTGTGCAGATCCTATTAAAGGTACGTAGATGTTCATTTGGATCTTCCTTCGGCGCACCACTAAATTGGCATTGATTAGTCACCATGTGTAGAATTTGTCCTTTGATTTCATAATCTGGCGCATTAATGTCTGGATGAGTAATTGCGTGACCTTGGCCAGTGCGTTTAGCTCTCATTCGGTCTTCCATACTTAAAGGTTCCAGATTCTCCATAATTGAATCGGTATCACTAGATGATTCTGATTTAATGGTTCGTTCCTCAACAATCTCTGTTTGAATGATTGGTGGTTCCGGAGGAAAGTTTAATGGTTCAGGATCTACGAATCGTTCCTGAATATTTTCCGGATTCTCAATTGTGATGTCGGGTTCAAAAAATGGATTATCGGAAATTTGAACTGAAGTACTTGGTCGACTGGATGACGATTCTAAAGAAAAATCAACGGCGGTTATATTTGCTAAATGTCTTGATCTAGTTACAGGTGGTGAACGTACAAAAGGTGATGAACGTCTTGCTCGGTGCATTCACTGAATATCCAATTAGTTTTTAAAAGGAAAGAAAAATTATAATAAGTTATCCAATTAATAGACTTTTCTGATTTTGCCCACGTTTCGAATAGCCAAAAGATGCAGCAGAGGGGCAGGATTCGTTTGGTCTCAATATAATTAAGTACTGTTTGGCTCCAATAACCCGGTCCACGTACAAATCCAACTATTACTACGAACCAGAAAATTTTGATGTCTATCAATTTAACCACTCAAAATAAATTTTCGTAATTTTAAGAAAATTTAGATAAGAAGTAGAAAAAATTCTAAGTCCTAAAAACTAGAATAGCGAGAAATAAGAGAGAAAAAGTGTTCGTCGAAAAAGGTCGAAAAAGAAAAATGGTTGAAAGAAAAAAAAAAAAATAAAAGGTGACGGAAAAATAAAAGAAACTTATAAAAATTTAAAAATACTTGACTAACCTAACCTTATTACTACAACTAAATTAAAATTATAATCGCAAATTGAAATTACTAATTGGAATGATAATTGATACATAGTAAAAGGTGTCTAAAATTATTAAAGCTTACAAGAAAAACCAAATCCCAAATGGAAATAACTTAAAAAGAAACTAAAACTTAAAAAGGCGTCGCAAAATTCTAAAGCACCTAAATCTTAGTCTAAAGAAAAAGCACTTAAGGAATTCTACGGCAAAGCCTAAAAATCTAGGAGTAAAAATAACTATAGCAAAAACTAAGTTTAAAATTAAATATGAGCTAAAAATACAAATATTACGCTACAATGATTAAAACGGGACAAAATATAAACATATACAAAAAGTTGTAAAAATTACAATTTTTATAAAAATATTATTTTTATATATATTTTTTTTTTATAAAACTACTAATTTTACAATTTAATAAAACTAATTTAAACAAAATATATAAATTTAATAAAACTTAAATAAAGTTAATTATAATAATAATAATAATTAGGGTTAATAATAATAATAATTAATAATAATCCGTAATTAATGTTGAATTAGGGCTTCCTGCTCGCGTGTCAGAGAAGCTCCGCGACTTGCGGTATTTAATGCTTCAAACCCCGCGAGTCGCGGGGTTCAGAAATTCAATTCTGGCACAGTTTGAAATTTTTACGCGTTTTTTTTTTATTTATTTATTTATTTTCTGTTTTCTGTTTTTTTCTATAAATAAAAGATAGTTAATAAAACTTATATTTTTATAAACTAAAATAGAAATAAAGAAACTTATAAAACTTAAATATTTAACAAAATCTTAAAAATACTTATATTTTTGTTTTTTCTTTTTATATTTTTGAATAATTAAAACGTATTTTTACAAAAGCGACTTTTAATAGAAGTAAACTAAATTTTTTTTTTTTTTTATATATTAGCGTTGCGCTTCCGGCGTTTAAGAGTGTCCCCGGCAGCGGCGCCAAAAATACTTGATGTCAAAGCAGAGGGGTATAAAATACTATTAAATTTTTGCAGGAAATACTATTAAATACGATACAATTTTACACAAGATATTTAATTATTTATAGAATGGATATACTTAAACCTTGCTACAACACTTATAGGCAGTGTACCTAATCGTACAGTAGTGTAGTTTTTAGTAAGTCCGGTTCGTTCCACAGGGAAATCTTTAAACAAAGCTCAACGCTATATTAGTTTACTTTTATAAAAATACAAATATATATATAAGTAATATTATTATTATAAAGGGGGGTTTTTACCGTTTAATGACCGGTTTGTCGATTTTAAGACTTTAGTCGCAGTTAAAACCTAATGTAAAATATAAAATAAATACAAGACTTAAATTAAAGCGTAAAGTAAATAACAATAATGAAATTGCGAATAATAAAAGTGCGATAAAATAAAATTGCGATAATTAAAAAGTACGATAATTAAAAGTGCAATAAATAAAAATGCAATAATTAGAAGTGCAATTAAATATAAAATAAAGGAAATTAAATATGAAATAAAAGAATTATGCTTATTTAAACTTCCGTAATCATGATGTTTGACGTGTTGATTTTAGTTTTATGCCCATGGGTTAATTGTCCTTTGTCCTGGATTATTTAATATGTCCGTCTGGTTTTTGTCCATAACAGTCCATCAGTCATAAATATAAAGTGCGAGTGTCCTCGTCAAATTATTATTATACCCGAAGTTAAATATTCCAACTAATTGGGGATTCGAATTGTAACAAGGTTTTAATACTTTGTTTAATGAATACACCAGGTTATCGACTGCGTGTAAACCAAGGTTTTACTACTTTGTTAACAATTACACCAATTACCCTTGAATGTAATTTCACCCCTGTTTTAATTATTCTAGTGGTTATTAATCCATTCCCGTGTCCGGTTAAATGAACGATTATTCGTACATATAAATACCCCGCCCATCGTGTCCGATTGAGTGTATATGGTAATTTATAGGGACGCCCAATTGTAAATCTTTATATTAACATTAACAAACTATCATTTAGTTAAACAAATATAAAGCCCATTAATAGTCCATAGTCTAATTTCCACAAGTGTCGTTCTTTTGTCCAAACCCCAATTATGGTACAAAGCCCAATTACCCAATTTTAGTAATTAGCCCAACATCATGATTACTTCGTTTTAAATAAGCATAATAATAACTTAGCTACGAGACATTAATGTAAAAAGGTTGAACATAACTTACAATGATTAAAAATAGCGTAGCGTTACACGGACAGAATTTCGACTTACACCCTTACAACATTCGCTAACATACCCTTATTATTAGAATTAAAATTAAAATTAAAATATAAATTATATATATATATATATATATATATATATATATATATATATATATATATATATATATATATATATATATATATATATATATATATATATATATATATATATATATATATATATATCGTTTACGTATATATGAGAGAAGAGAGAAAATAGATTATGAAAAATGATCAGAATTCGGTTTGCTTTATAGCCAGAGTCGATTTTTGGGGCTCCGCAACTCGCGGTGAATTTTGCCTTCAAACTCCGCGAGTCGCGGAGATTGAAATTACAGCTCACATCTTTTGGAGTCTTTCTTGCCGACGGATTTTATATATAAATATAAAATATAAATAATTAATATAATTATGTATATATTATATTATATTCTTGTGCATAGTATGTAGTGACCCGAACTTTTCCATGTTTATATATATTAATTGAGATTGATATTTACATGATTAAATGTTTCCAACATGTTAAGCAATCAAACTTGTTAAGACTTGATTAATTGAAATAGGTTTCATATAGACAATTGACCACCCAAGTTGACCGGTGATTCACGAACGTTAAAACTTGTAAAAACTATATGATGACATATATATGGATATATATATAGTTAACATGATACTATGATAAGTAAACATATCATTAAGTATATTAACAATGAACTACATATGTAAAAACAAGACTACTAACTTAATGATTTTTAAACGAGACATATATGTAACGATTATCGTTGTAAAGACATTTAATGTATATATATATCATATTAAGAGATATTCATACATGATAATATCATAATAATATAATAATTTAAAATCTCATTTGATATTATAAACATTGGGTTAACAACATTTAACAAGATCGTTAACCTAAAGGTTTCAAAACAACACTTACATGTAACGACTAACGATGACTTAATGACTCAGTTAAAATGTATATACATGTAGTGTTTTAATATGTATTTATACACTTTTGAAAGACTTCAATACACTTATCAAAATACTTCTACTTAACAAAAATGCTTACAATTACATCCTCGTTCAGTTTCATCAACAATTCTACTCGTATGCACCCGTATTCGTACTCGTACAATACACAGCTTTTAGATGTATGTACTATTGGTATATACACTCCAATGATCAGCTCTTAGCAGCCCATGTGAGTCACCTAACACATGTGGGAACCATCATTTGGCAACTAGCATGAAATATCTCATAAAATTACAAAAATATGAGTAATCATTCATGACTTATTTACATGAAAACAAAATTACATATCCTTTATATCTAATCCATACACCAACGACCAAAAACACCTACAAACACTTTCATTCTTCAATTTTCTTCATCTAATTGATCTCTCTCAAGTTCTATCTTCAAGTTCTAAGTGTTCTTCATAAATTCCAAAAGTTCTAGTTTCATAAAATCAAGAATACTTTCAAGTTTGCTAGCTCACTTCCAATCTTGTAAGGTGATCATCCAACCTCAAGAAATCTTTGTTTCTTACAGTAGGTTATCATTCTAATACAAGGTAATAATCATATTCAAACTTTGGTTCAATTTCTATAACTATAACAATCTTATTTCAAGTGATGATCTTACTTGAACTTGTTTTCGTGTCATGATTCTGCTTCAAGAACTTCGAGCCATCCAAGGATCCATTGAAGCTAGATCCATTTTTCTCTTTCCAGTAGGTTTATCCAAGGAAATTAAGGTAGTAATGATGTTCATAACATCATTCGATTCATACATATAAAGCTATCTTATTCGAAGGTTTAAACTTGTAATCACTAGAACATAGTTTAGTTAATTCTAAACTTGTTCACAAACAAAAGTTAATCCTTCTAACTTGACTTTTAAAATCAACTAAACACATGTTCTATATCTATATGATATGCTAACTTAATGATTTAAAACCTGGAAACACGAAAAACACCGTAAAACCGGATTTACGCCGTCGTAGTAACACCGCGGGCTGTTTTGGGTTAGTTAATTAAAAACTATGATAAACTTTGATTTAAAAGTTGTTATTCTGAGAAAATGATTTTTATTATGAACATGAAACTATATCCAAAAATTATGGTTAAACTCAAAGTGGAAGTATGTTTTCTAAAATGGTCATCTAGACGTCGTTCTTTCGACTGAAATGACTACCTTTATAAAAACGACTTGTAACTTATTTTTCCGACTATAAATCTATAATTTTTCTGTTTAGATTCATAAAATAGAGTTCAATATGAAACCATAGCAATTTGATTCACTCAAAACGGATTTAAAATGAAGAAGTTATGGGTAAAACAAGATTGGATAATTTTTCTCATTTTAGCTACGTGAAAATTGGTAACAAATATATTCCAACCATAACTTAATCAACTTGTATTGTATATTATGTAATCTTGAGATACCATAGACACGTATACAATGTTTCGACCTATCATGTCGACACATCTATATATATTTCAGAACAACCATAGACACTCTATATGTGAATGTTGGAGTTAGCTATACAGGGTTGAGGTTGATTCCAAAATATATATAGTTTGAGTTGTGATCAATACTGAGATACGTATACACTGGGTCGTGGATTGATTCAAGATAATATTTATCGATTTATTTCTGTACATCTAACTGTGGACAACTAGTTGTAGGTTACTAACGAGGACAGCTGACTTAATAAACTTAAAACATCAAAATATATTAAAAGTGTTGTAAATATATTTTGAACATACTTTGATATATATGTATATATTGTTATAGGTTCGTGAATCAACCAGTGGCCAAGTCTTACTTCCCGACGAAGTAAAAATCTGTGAAAGTGAGTTATAGTCCCACTTTTAAAATCTAATATTTTTGGGATGAGAATACATGCAGGTTTTATAAATGATTTACAAAGTAGACACAAGTACGTGAAAATACATTCTATGGTTGAATTATCGAAATCGAATATGCCCTTTTTTATTAAGTCTGGTAATCTAAGAATTTGGGAACAGACACCCTAATTGACGCGAATCCTAAAGATAGATCTATTGGGCCTAACAAACCCCATCCAAAGTACCGGATGCTTTAGTACTTCGAAATTTATATCATATCCGAAGGGTGTCCCGGAATGATGGGGATATTCTTATATATGCATCTTGTTAATGTCGGTTACCAGGTGTTCACCATGAATGATTTTTATCTCTATGTATGGGATGTGTATTGAAATATGAAATCTTGTGGTCTATTGTTACGATTTGATATATATAGGTTAAACCTATAACTCACCAACATTTTTGTTGACGTTTAAAGCATGTTTATTCTCAGGTGAATATTAAGAGCTTCCGCTGTTGCATACTAAAATAAGGACAAGATTTGGAGTCCATGTTTGTATGATATTGTGTAAAAACTGCATTCAAGAAACTGATTTCGATGTAACATATTTGTATTGTAAACCATTATGTAATGGTCGTGTGTAAACAGGATATTTTAGATTATCATTATTTGATAATCTACGTAAAGCTTTTTAAACCTTTATTTATGAAATAAAGGTTATGGTTTGTTTTAAAAATGAATGCAGTCTTTGAAAAACGTCTCATATAGAGGTCAAAACCTCGCAACGAAATCAATTAATATGGAACGTTTTTAATCAATAAGAACGGGACATTTCAGTTGGTATCAGAGCGTTGGTCTTAGAGAACCAGAATTTTGCATTAGTGTGTCTTATCGAGTTTGTTAGGATGCATTAGTGAGTCTGGACTTCGACCGTGTTTACTTGAAAAATGATTGCTTAACAAATTTTGTTGGAAACTATATATTTTTAACATGTGAATATTATGTGATATATTAATCTCTTAACGCGTTTGATATTATGTGATAGATGTCTACCTCTAGAACAAGTCCCATTGACTCACCTAATAATAATGAAGAGTCAAATGTAAATTGGAATGATTCGTGGACTGATTCACAAGTTCCCGAAGAGGAATCAGAAGAAGAGTCGGAACCGGAAGAAGAATCGAAACCGGAAGAAGAATCGGAACCGGATGAAGAAGTAGAACCGGTGGGGGAAATAATAAAACGGTTAAGTAAAAGAAAATCATCAAACAACCGACCAAGGTTAATTATGGTCAATGGTGTTTCCGCCAAGGAAGCAAAATATTGGGAGGATTACCAATTCTCCGATGAATCGGATTCCGACGAGAATTCTGATGATGTTATAGAAATTACCCCAACTGAATTTAAAAAGGCAAAAGAAAATAATAAGGGAAAGGGCATAAAAATAGAGAAATCTAATTCCAACCCCGATGAACTTTATATGTATCGTCAACCCCCGAAG
This sequence comes from Rutidosis leptorrhynchoides, assembly GCF_046630445.1. NCBI lineage: Eukaryota > Viridiplantae > Streptophyta > Magnoliopsida > Asterales > Asteraceae > Rutidosis > Rutidosis leptorrhynchoides. The sequence goes on from NC_092335.1 coordinate 484,127,595, forward strand.
TCCTTAAGTTGTAACAATGACCCGGGAACCTCTAAACCACCAGGTTTTTCTAAACCAATGTGGAAAATTACGGCTCGTATTAGGGGAACATCATATATCCCTAGAAACTTGGCAAAACGAACCAAAACCGAAGAAGAAGAAACGAGCGAGTCGGAATAAGATAGTTGTATTCGTGTGGTGTAATATATGTAATATAGTGTTCTTATGCTTTATGATATATGTAAAAATTGCTTGTATTAATAAGTATTTTTTTATGAATCTAACTCTTGTCTATTTTACAGTTTAAAAACACAAAATGGATAGACAACCCAATATTTTAAGAGACCTACCCGGAGACATGATTGATGAAATCTTGTCTAGAGTCGGCCAGAATTCCTCGGCACAACTATTTAATGCGAGATCAGTTTGTAAGACATTCGAAGAACGTTCCAAGAATGTCTTGGTTTATAAGAGATTTTCGTTTGAAAGATGGGGGATATCACATTGGGAAACCAATAAGTTACGATGTGTTTACTTTGACGCATATATTGCGGGGAACTCAAATGCTATTTTACGCAATGGGTTAAGAAATTATTTTGACTCAATATATCCAAATATTGGACTTCGTGATTTAGAAAAAGCGGCTAACATGCAACATAAAGAAGCATGTTATGCTTACGGATTAGTAATGTTCGCTTCTCACCAAAGTGAGAACAAGAACATTGGGCTACAACTATTAAACAAAACGTTCCCACAAGTGACGGAGTCGGTAATTGGGGTAAGAAATGAGGTATTTAGATTGTTACGGGACTGTTGGACATTACGTAACCCTCGTCCCTTTGACGACGTTACAACACGCTGTCTTATCAACGGCCATAACGGTTATGTTGCACAAGACCAAGGATGGGAAGTAGTCCTAGTAAAACCAGAATGCATGACTTGTTTCTGGATGTATGAATTACGTGTCTTTATTGCCTTTGCTGAACGACTTGTGTACTAGCTAGAATTATCTTCACAACTATCTTGTATCAAAGTTATTGTGTGCTATATTTCATGCTTTATGTAAAATAAGCGGTATTGTAAGTTTGTAAAATATTGTATAAAAGTTTGAACGCGAAATATTATTATAATCAGTTTTTCATATAGAATTGTAGTAGTTGAATTGTATATTAGCTACTAAGTATGAACTTAACGGGTAGGTACTACCCGAATTTAAACTTATAAAACGCTAATATGAAGAAAAAGCTTTTATAAATGAGTTCATATTATGCTACGAAATACTATTAACTACTCTTAATATTCTGTATGATTTCCTTGTTCCATTTAACTATTTTGAAGGAAATGGCACCGACTACTCGACACACCGTGAATATGAATGAAGAGGAATTCCGTACTTTTCTAGCTTCAAACATAGCCGCAGTACAGGCTGCGCTACATACCAACAATAACCTTGGATCTAGCAGTACAGGAAATCGTGTAGGATGCACCTACAAAGAATTCACTGCCTGCAAACCTTTGGAATTTGATGGAACCGAAGGACCGATCGGATTGAAACGGTGGACCGAGAAGGTCGAATCGGTGTTTGCCATAAGTAAGTGTACTGAAGAGGACAAAGTGAAGTACGCTACGCATACCTTCACAGGTTCTGCGTTAACATGGTGGAATACCTATCTAGAGCAAGTGGGACAAGACGATGCGTACGCACTACCGTGGTCAGCATTCAAGCACTTGATGAACGAGAAGTACCGTCCCAGAACCGAGGTCAATAAGCTCAAGACAGAACTTAGAGGGTTACGAACCCAAGGATTTGATATTACCACGTACGAAAGACGATTCACATAATTGTGCCTATTGTGTCCGGGAGCATTCGAAGATGAGGAAGAGAAGATCGACGCGTTTGTGAAAGGATTACCGGAAAGAATCCAAGAAGATATAAGTTCACACGAGCCCGCCTCCATACAACAGGCATGTAGAATGGCTCATAAACTAGTGAACCAGATTGAAGAAAGAATTAAAGAACAGACTGCTGAAGAGGCCAATGTGAAGCAAGTCAAAAGAAAGTGGGAGGAAAACGGTGATAAGAATCACCAATACAACAACAACAGCAATTACAACAATAATCGCAACAATTATCCCAACAATCGCAACATCAATCGCAACTACAACAAACGGCCCAACAACAACAACAACAACAACAGCAACTACAACAATCATCCCAACAACAATAATAACCGCAACAACAACAACAATCAGAAGCAGCTATGCCAAAGGTGTGAAAAGAATCACTCGGGGTTCTGCACCAAATTTTGCAACAAGTGTAAAAGAAATGGTCATAGCGCGGCGAAGTGTGAGGTCTACGGACCAGGGGTTAATAGAACGAAAGGAACAAATGGTGTCGGAACGAGTAATGGCGGAGCAAGTAGTGTCGGAGCAAGTTATGCCAATGTAGTTTGTTATAAATGTGGAAAACCGGGCCACATTATTAGAAATTGCCCGAACCAGGAGAACACGAATGGACAAGGCCGTGGAAGAGTTTTCAATATTAATGCGGCAGAGGCACAGGAAGACCCGGAGCTTGTTACGGGTACGTTTCTTATTGACAATAAATCTGCTTACGTTTTATTTGATTCGGGTGCGGATAGAAGCTATATGAGTAGGGATTTTTGTGCTAAATTAAGTTGTCCATTGACGCCTTTGGATAGTAAATTTTTACTCGAATTAGCAAATGGTAAATTAATTTCAGCAGATAATATATGTCGAAATCGAGAAATTAAACTGGTTAGCGAAACATTTAAGATTGATTTGATACCAGTAGAGTTAGGGAGTTTTGATGTGATAATCGGTATGGACTGGTTGAAAGAAGTGAAAGCGGAGATCGTTTGTTACAAAAATGCAATTCGCATTATACGAGAAAAAGGAAAACCCTTAATAGTGTACGGAGAAAAGGGCAACACGAAGATACATCTTATTAGTAATTTGAAGGCACAAAAACTAATAAGAAAAGGTTGCTATGCTGTTCTAGCACACGTCGAGAAAGTACAAACTGAAGAAAAGAGCATCAATGATGTTCCCATTGCAAAAGAATTTCCCGATGTATTTCCGAAAGAATTACCGGGATTACCCCCACATCGATCCGTTGAATTTCAAATAGATCTTGTACCAGGAGCTGCACCAATAGCTCGTGCTCCTTACAGACTCGCACCCAGCGAGATGAAAGAACTGCAAAGCCAATTACAAGAACTTTTAGAGCGTGGATTCATTCGACCAAGCACATCACCGTGGGGAGCTCCTGTTTTGTTTGTCAAGAAGAAAGATGGTACATTCAGGTTGTGTATCGACTACCGAGAGTTGAACAAACTTACCATCAAGAACCGCTACCCACTACCGAGAATCGACGACTTATTTGATCAACTACAAGGCTCGTCTGTTTATTCAAAGATTGACTTACGTTCCGGGTATCATCAAATGCGGGTGAAAGAAGATGATATTCCAAAGACTGCTTTCAGAACACGTTACGGTCATTACGAGTTTATGGTCATGCCGTTTGGTTTAACTAATGCACCAGCTGTGTTCATGGACCTTATGAACCGAGTGTGTGGACCATACCTTGACAAGTTTGTCATTGTTTTCATTGATGACATACTTATTTACTCAAAGAATGACCAAGAACACGGTGAACATTTGAGAAATGTGTTAGAAGTATTGAGGAAGGAAGAATTGTACGCTAAGTTTTCAAAGTGTGCATTTTGGTTGGAAGAAGTTCAATTCCTCGGTCACATAGTGAACAAAGAAGGTATTAAGGTGGATCCGGCAAAGATAGAAACTGTTGAAAAGTGGGAAACCCCGAAAACTCTGAAACACATACGCCAGTTTTTAGGACTAGCTGGTTACTACAGAAGGTTCATCCAAGACTTTTCCAGAATAGCAAAACCCTTGACTGCATTAACGCATAAAGGGAAGAAATTTGAATGGAAGGATGAACAAGAGAAAGCGTTTCAGTTATTGAAGAAAAAGCTAACTACGGCACCTATATTATCATTGCCTGAAGGGAATGATGATTTTGTGATTTATTGTGACGCATCAAAGCAAGGTCTCGGTTGTGTATTAATGCAACGAACGAAGGTGATTGCTTATGCCTCTAGACAATTGAAGATTCACGAACAAAATTATACGACGCATGATTTGGAATTAGGTGCGGTTGTTTTTGCATTAAAGACTTGGAGGCACTACTTATATGGGGTCAAAAGTATTATATATACCGACCACAAAAGTCTTCAACACATATTTAATCAGAAACAACTGAATATGAGGCAGCGTAGGTGGATTGAATTATTGAATGATTACGACTTTGAGATTCGTTACCACCCGGGGAAGGCAAATGTGGTAGCCGATGCCTTGAGCAGGAAGGACAGAGAACCCATTCGAGTAAAATCTATGAATATAATGATTCATAATAACCTTACTACTCAAATAAAGGAGGCGCAACAAGGAGTTTTAAAAGAGGGAAATTTAAAGGATGAAATACCCAAGGGATCGGAGAAGCATCTTAATATTCGGGAAGACGGAACCCGGTATAGGGCTGAAAGGATTTGGGTACCAAAATTTGGAGATATGAGAGAAATGGTACTTAGAGAAGCTCATAAAACCAGATACTCAATACATCCTGGAACGGGGAAGATGTACAAGGATCTCAAGAAACATTTTTGGTGGCCGGGTATGAAAGCCGATGTTGCTAAATACGTAGGAGAATGTTTGACGTGTTCTAAGGTCAAAGCTGAGCATCAGAAACCATCAGGTCTACTTCAACAACCCGAAATCCTGGAATGGAAATGGGAAAACATTACCATGGATTTCATCACTAAATTGCCAAGGACTGCAAGTGGTTTTGATACTATTTGGGTAATAGTTGATCGTCTCACCAAATCAGCACACTTCCTGCCAATAAGAGAAGATGATAAGATGGAGAAGTTAGCACGACTGTATTTGAAGGAAGTCATCTCCAGACATGGAATACCAATATCTATTATCTCTGATAGGGATGGCAGATTTATTTCAAGATTCTGGCAGACATTACAGCAAGCATTAGGAACTCGTCTAGACATGAGTACTGCCTATCATCCACAAACTGATGGGCAGAGCGAAAGGATGATACAAACGCTTGAAGACATGCTACGAGCATGTGTTATTGATTTAGGAAACAGTTGGGATCGACATCTACCGTTAGCAGAATTTTCCTACAACAACAGCTACCATTCAAGCATTGAGATGGCGCCGTTTGAAGCACTTTATGGTAGAAAGTGCAGGTCTCCGATTTGTTGGAGTGAAGTGGGGGATAGACAGATTACGGGTCCGGAGATTATACAAGAAACTACCGAGAAGATCATCCAAATTCAACAACGGTTGAAAACCGCCCAAAGTCGACAAAAGAGCTACGCTGACATTAAAAGAAAAGATATAGAATTTGAAATTGGAGAGATGGTCATGCTTAAAGTTGCACCTTGGAAAGGCGTTGTTCGATTTGGTAAACGAGGGAAATTAAATCCAAGGTATATTGGACCATTCAAGATTATTAATCGTGTCGGACCAGTAGCTTACCGACTTGAGTTACCTCAACAACTCGCGGCTGTACATAACACTTTCCACGTCTCGAATTTGAAGAAATGTTTTGCTAAAGAAGATCTCACTATTCCGTTAGATGAAATCCAAATCAACGAAAAACTTCAATTCATCGAAGAACCCGTTGAAATAATGGATCGTGAGGTTAAAAGACTTAAGCAAAACAAGATACCAATTGTTAAGGTTCGATGGAATGCTCGTAGAGGACCCGAGTTCACCTGGGAGCGTGAAGATCAGATGAAGAAGAAATACCCGCATCTATTTCTAGAAGATTCGTCAACACCTTCAACAGCTTAAAATTTCGGGACGAAATTTATTTAACGGGTAGGTACTGTAGTGACCCGAACTTTTCCATGTTTATATATATTAATTGAGATTGATATTTACATGATTAAATGTTTCCAACATGTTAAGCAATCAAACTTGTTAAGACTTGATTAATTGAAATAGGTTTCATATAGACAATTGACCACCCAAGTTGACCGGTGATTCACGAACGTTAAAACTTGTAAAAACTATATGATGACATATATATGGATATATATATAGTTAACATGATACTATGATAAGTAAACATATCATTAAGTATATTAACAATGAACTACATATGTAAAAACAAGACTACTAACTTAATGATTTTTAAACGAGACATATATGTAACGATTATCGTTATAAAGACATTTAATGTATATATATATCATATTAAGAGATATTCATACATGATAATATCATAATAATATAATAATTTAAAATCTCATTTGATATTATAAACATTGGGTTAACAACATTTAACAAGATCGTTAACCTAAAGGTTTCAAAACAACACTTACATGTAACGACTAACGATGATTTAATGACTCAGTTAAAATGTATATACATGTAGTGTTTTAATATGTATTTATACACTTTTGAAAGACTTCAATACACTTATCAAAATACTTCTACTTAACAAAAATGCTTACAATTACATCCTCGTTCAGTTTCATCAACAATTCTACTCGTATGCACCCGTATTCGTACTCGTACAATACACAGCTTTTAGATGTATGTACTATTGGTATATACACTCCAATGATCAGCTCTTAGCAGCCCATGTGAGTCACCTAACACATGTGGGAACCATCATTTGGCAACTAGCATGAAATATCTCATAAAATTACAAAAATATGAGTAATCATTCATGACTTATTTACATGAAAACAAAATTACATATCCTTTATATCTAATCCATACACCAACGACCAAAAACACCTACAAACACTTTCATTCTTCAATTTTCTTCATCTAATTGATCTCTCTCAAGTTCTATCTTCAAGTTCTAAGTGTTCTTCATAAATTCCAAAAGTTCTAGTTTCATAAAATCAAGAATACTTTCAAGTTTGCTAGCTCACTTCCAATCTTGTAAGGTGATCATCCAACCTCAAGAAATCTTTGTTTCTTACAGTAGGTTATCATTCTAATACAAGGTAATAATCATATTCAAACTTTGGTTCAATTTCTATAACTATAACAATCTAATTTCAAGTGATGATCTTACTTGAACTTGTTTTCGTGTCATGATTCTGCTTCAAGAACTTCGAGCCATCCAAGGATCCATTGAAGCTAGATCCATTTTTCTCTTTCCAGTAGGTTTATCCAAGGAAATTAAGGTAGTAATGATGTTCATAACATCATTCGATTCATACATATAAAGCTATCTTATTCGAAGGTTTAAACTTGTAATCACTAGAACATAGTTTAGTTAATTCTAAACTTGTTCACAAACAAAAGTTAATCCTTCTAACTTGACTTTTAAAATCAACTAAACACATGTTCTATATCTATATGATATGCTAACTTAATGATTTAAAACCTGGAAACACGAAAAACACCGTAAAACCGGATTTACGCCGTCGTAGTAACACCGCGGGCTGTTTTGGGTTAGTTAATTAAAAACTATGATAAACTTTGATTTAAAAGTTGTTATTCTGAGAAAATGATTTTTATTATGAACATGAAACTATATCCAAAAATTATGGTTAAACTCAAAGTGGAAGTATGTTTTCTAAAATGGTCATCTAGACGTCGTTCTTTCGACTGAAATGACTACCTTTATAAAAATGACTTGTAACTTATTTTTCCGACTATAAACCTATAATTTTTCTGTTTAGATTCATAAAATAGAGTTCAATATGAAACCATAGCAATTTGATTCACTCAAAACGGATTTAAAATGAAGAAGTTATGGGTAAAACAAGATTGGATAATTTTTCTCATTTTAGCTACGTGAAAATTGGTAACAAATATATTCCAACCATAACTTAATCAACTTGTATTGTATATTATGTAATCTTGAGATACCATAGACACGTATACAATGTTTCGACCTATCATGTCGACACATCTATATATATTTCAGAACAACCATAGACACTCTATATGTGAATGTTGGAGTTAGCTATACAGGGTTGAGGTTGATTCCAAAATATATATAGTTTGAGTTGTGATCAATACTGAGATACGTATACACTGGGTCGTGGATTGATTCAAGATAATATTTATCGATTTATTTCTGTACATCTAACTGTGGACAACTAGTTGTAGGTTACTAACGAGGACAGCTGACTTAATAAACTTAAAACATCAAAATATATTAAAAGTGTTGTAAATATATTTTGAACATACTTTGATATATATGTATATATTGTTATAGGTTCGTGAATCAACCAGTGGCCAAGTCTTACTTCCCGACGAAGTAAAAATCTGTGAAAGTGAGTTATAGTCCCACTTTTAAAATCTAATATTTTTGGGATGAGAATACATGCAGGTTTTATAAATGATTTACAAAGTAGACACAAGTACGTGAAAATACATTCTATGGTTGAATTATCGAAATCGAATATGCCCTTTTTTATTAAGTCTGGTAATCTAAGAATTTGGGAACAGACACCCTAATTGACGCGAATCCTAAAGATAGATCTATTGGGCCTAACAAACCCCATCCAAAGTACCGGATGCTTTAGTACTTCGAAATTTATATCATATCCGAAGGGTGTCCCGGAATGATGGGGATATTCTTATATATGCATCTTGTTAATGTCGGTTACCAGGTGTTCACCATGAATGATTTTTATCTCTATGTATGGGATGTGTATTGAAATATGAAATCTTGTGGTCTATTGTTACGATTTGATATATATAGGTTAAACCTATAACTCACCAACATTTTTGTTGACGTTTAAAGCATGTTTATTCTCAGGTGAATATTAAGAGCTTCCGCTGTTGCATACTAAAATAAGGACAAGATTTGGAGTCCATGTTTGTATGATATTGTGTAAAAACTGCATTCAAGAAACTGATTTCGATGTAACATATTTGTATTGTAAACCATTATGTAATGGTCGTGTGTAAACAGGATATTTTAGATTATCATTATTTGATAATCTACGTAAAGCTTTTTAAACCTTTATTTATGAAATAAAGGTTATGGTTTGTTTTAAAAATGAATGCAGTCTTTGAAAAACGTCTCATATAGAGGTCAAAACCTTGCAACGAAATCAATTAATATGGAACGTTTTTAATCAATAAGAACGGGACATTTCATAGTAGACTTGTAATTTTTAGTTCGTTGCGTCGAGCGTTGAGAGTTGACTCTGGTCCCGGTTCCGGATTTTCGAACGTCCTTGCGTACAATTTTATTTTTTGTATTTTGCGTTTTGAATCTTGTACTCTTGTAATTTCGAGACGTTTCTTATCAATAATTGGAACCTATTTGATTGTCTTTTGTACTTTTGAGCTTTTTGGTCGTTTGCGTCTTCAATTCGTCGAATCTGTCTTTTGTCTTCACCTTTTATTATTTAAACGAATATCACTTGTAAATAGAACAATTGCAACTAAAAGCTTGTCTTTCTTGAGGAATAATGCTATGAAATATATGTTCGTTTTTAGCATTATCAATAATATCGGCCTTTATCTTGCTCAGCCAATCCATACCGACGATCACGTCAAAACTTCCCAGTTTGATAGGTATCAAGTCAATTTCGAAATCTGCACCAGCTATGTTGATAATAGCTCCTCGACTAATATGGTCAACTTTCTCAAGTTTACCGTTGGCGACCTCGACAAGCATACTTTCTTTTAACGGGACTAATGACCAATTAATCTTATCGCAAAAATGTCTACATACATAACTTCTATCCGTACCAGTATCAAACAAGACAGAAGCTAAAATATTGTTGATTTTGAATATACCTGTCACCAAGTCGGGGTTATCGCGTGCATCCCTTGCATTAACATTAAAAGCTCTACCACGGGGTGGTCCGCCATCTTTTCGCTTGTTTGGGCACGCATTTCTGAAATGGCCCGTCTGCCCGCATTCGTAGCACTTTTTAGGTCCATTGGTGTTCGGCTTCCCATTCAAAGTGGTGACCTTACAGTCCTTTCCGATATGCCCAGACCGTTGGCACTTCTCGCAGACAACATTGCAATACCCAGTGTGGTGTTTGTAACACCTCTTGCATTGTGGTAAGGTTCCCTTGTAGTTCGGGTTGGAGTTGGTGTTGTTGTTGGGGTTAGGGTTTCCACCATTGTTGTGCCTCTTGGCGGGGGTTTGATCGTAGTTTCTCCCCCTGTTGTTGTTGTTGTTATTATTATCTCACTTTCGCTTTTCGCTACTACCAGCTTCAAACTTAGCCTTCTCCGGCTCATCAATAATGATTTGGTTCATGAGAGTATGCGCCATGCGCATTGCTTCGGGAACATTCGGTGGTTTGGACGATGTGACGTTTCCTTTGATGGACTTAGGGAGTCCCCAGAAGTACCTTTCCATTCGCTTGAATTCTGGGGTGACCATTGTCGGACACATTAGGGCTAGTTCCAAAAATCTCCTGTTGTAACCATCAAGGTCGTTCCCAACGGCCTTTAACTGCATGAATTCGATTTCCATCTTCTGGATTTCGGTTCTCGGACAATACTCATCAATCATAGCTGCTTTGAATTCCTCCCATGGCGTAGCATACGCCTCATCAATGCCTTTCGCTTGAGCTAACGTGTTCCACCACGTTAGCGCGCTGTCAGATAGCGTGCACGAAGCAAACTTGGTCTTATTGTCCTCCGAACAGTTGCTAACTCGGAATACTGATTCAAGTTTCTCGAACCATCTGGTGAGACCAACCGGTCCCTCGGTTCCACTGAAGTTATGTGGTTTGCAGCTCTGGAATTCCTTGTAAGTACACCCATTTCGAACGGGTGGGATAACCGTTGGTGGTGGCGGTGGAGCTTGGAGGTTTCTTTCTGCTAGGGCTGCGGCTACACGTTCTTGGATCATCTCTTCAATTTGAGCGGCAGTAGGTGTGGATCGACCGTTAGCCATGATGTTCTAAACAAAAATTTTGACTCAAGTCAAAATCCAATATGCAAATAGTAATAATACAGTATATAGTAATCAACATGGAATCAAAACATCACATGTTATTAAATAACGCATCTAGGTACAAATACCACAGAATCATCGCACAGTACTGTAAATAGAACATCGTGCAAGAATTAAATAACGCAAAGTTTCATTAATAAATAATAAGTTTCATACATCCGCATAATTTCTTACAATACATAAATAATATAAGAAGCTACAACTAGATTACATCATGAAATCTAATACAAAAGTCCTACGGTGAAGGTGGGTGTAGGATGTCCAAAACCTGAGACATCTGCTCCTCAAGCTCAGCTACCCGAGCTCGGAGGATCTCTACCTCCCTTGTCAATTCCTCGACAGTGGGAGTTGGTGGGGGCAGGCGGTGCTGGTGGTGCAGGTGGGGCCGGTGGAGCGGATGGTGCTGGTGGAGCGGGTGGTGCAGACCGCACGAAGCGGGGTGTAGATGTCCCGGCTCCAGAAATAGTTAGCACGTAACGAGGTGCCTTACGTATGAGTGGGTCGGCAGGGTACGGCACAAGCCGCTTACGGGCAGTAACCCTCCGACGCCGACCAAAAGCGTCAGTGAAAGCACGACCTCCATTCACCCCTGGAATGACGGTACCATCAGGACGGTACCGCTTCTTCAGCGGGGTAGAGGGTGGCTGAATAGGTACGTCAGCAGGGTCCTCGTCATCACTGGAGTCTGATGAAGAATCATCTGATGAAGAATCAGCGGATGATGATTCATCCGAATCATGTGGTGGTGACACGGGTGGCTGAACTGGCAGTCCAAAGGCAGCCAACATCTCTCTGTGTCTGAATGGCGGAATCGGCACTAAACGTCCATCTGGAGCGCGTCGGCACGGCATGCGCATATGGTTACGGAATGGCCCTTCCCCGAACTCCGCGGGGATCACAACACCACCGATGCGGGGCTGTGACTCCGAGGATCCGGGAGCAGACGGAGCTGGAATCTCCGCAGGGTCCATGTGTCCGTCAATAGTAGCCACTGGTGCAGGCGGCTGGCTGCTAGTCCCGGAAGATGAAGCGCCAGGGTCACTCGTGCGTATCGGGATCGGTGGATCGGCAACGGTGGTAGGTGGAGTAGATGAAGAGTCTAAACTGCCCAAAACGCTAGCAGGTGGTACATCCGACATCTGAACAAGGAAAAATAAATTTTCCATGTCAGTAAGTCATAAAGCAAGCACGTATTAGGCCAACTATTTGAATCATGTATAACAATAAGTAGCATGGCAATAATAACTAATCGTACAGAAGTAGCATGCAATCGAAAGCAAATGATATCATACAGTAGTGAAATCATGTAGTAACATATGGCATATAGCAGTGAAAGTAAGCAGCAGCATGCAGTAAGTTCAGCGGAAACAAGTAAACTAGCAAGTTGTAGATTAGTCCTATTAGTGAATCCTACTCGGGTCGGTCTTAGACTCACTAATGCAACCGAATTCCCTACAACCAATGCTCTGATACCAAATGTGATGCCCCGTACAAAACCATCGTGTACGAATCATCAACAACAGGATCATTACAAGGTTAAGTACTATATGCGTTTTCAAAAAGAGTTTGCATTCATTAATAAAGTGATGTCTAAACCAACATCGAATGTTTTACAATCCAAAAGCATGCTTCACTAAGTAGAAGAAAATAATAAGTGTATGTGACCACAATGGTCATTACAAGTCATAGTTCAAAAGTACTAAAGTTTGAATGCAAGGTAAAGTAGTTCATGCGATGACAACTCTAAGCAGCGGGTGTCTACAGCACGACTAGTACACAGCGGAAGCTAACCTCAAGCACCTAAGAAAAACATGCTTAAAAACGTCAACACAAAGGTTGGTGAGCTATAGTTTAAGTATAACAGTATGTAAGGTAGGCCACGAGATTTCAGTGCTACAAAGAGCGTTTCAAAATAGTATGATAAAGTATATGTTAACCGTGGGCACTTGGTAACTAACTTAACGTTTATACCCCCTGAAAGTACACTTGGCAAGTGCGTATGTCTATGAAGTATTAAACACTCGTTAAATGCTAGTGCTACTAGCCCGAGTGGGGATGTCAAACCCTATGGATCCATATCTAAGATTCGCGTTCACCGGTTCAAAAACCAATGACTAAACGTTACCGAGCTAAAGGGAATGTTTTTGCCGTTGTATAACCCACACATATATAAGTTTAAGTACTCGTGCCTAGTATGTAAAACATAAAATCCGCATGTATTCTCAGTTCCCAAAATAAGTTAAAGTAAAAAGGGAATGCTATAACTCACAATGATAATGTAGTCGTAAAGTTGGTTCGGAAAGGTGTGTAAGTAATCGGTCCGAAGGTCCTCAACCTAAGGCAAATAGTACTAAGTCAGTAAATCGTCTTAATAGGTTTAAAAGTATGTATTTAAGGTCATAAAGGTCATCATCATTCATCATCAAACAAAAGGCGTAAAGTAGGTTTCGTTTATGAAAGTAGTTTAAAACAAAGGCTGACTTCGATCAGTCACCACGGCCTCTACCCTTACGGAATTAAGGTGAGACCAGTGGCCATGGCTCCGTATATGAGTCCCTTAAGTGTGGTAAAATTTACAGAAGCAAACTCGTCTTCGTTTGACCGTGGCGACGGTCTAAGTGCGAGTAGGTCAGAAATTTCTGCACAACGTTAAAGGACATAGTGACGATCGGAGGGCCATAAATCCTAAACCGTAACTCGGATTAAGACGAGTCCTATATGAAAAGTTATCTACTCGAAACGATCTATTTGAAAATCATGGTCTGAGTAGCCCAGGTCTACTGGTATGTTACAGAAACAGTAGGACAGAGGGCTGTAAACAGAATGCAGGAAGTTAAAAGTGAGTTCCGGTGGTCTTGGTGCTTGATGTTCATCATGGTTCTCATCCTTGATGCATATAGCTTTAAGTGTACAACTCATTGATGTGTTTACATCATCTTTACCAAGTTTTGACCATCATAACCCTAGTGTAAGTCTAAGACATGAAGCACAACTCACTTAAGAGTTGTATGAAGTTTGATGAACCAAAGTTACATCAAAGTCTTAGATCTAACACATACATGAACTTTAAAGCTAATAACAAGTTACAAACTTGAAAGTAAACTAACTAATCAAGATCTTAAGGTGTAGAACATGGTTCTTAGTTAGATCTTGAAGATCCAAGACTCAAAAGTCTAGATCAAGCATAAGTATACAAAGTTATATTTAAAGAAAACTTATTTGTGTGTTCTTGAACTTTCAAAGTTAACTTTTAGTTCAAGATTAATGAGATCAAGACTAACTTGTAGTACTTGTGATAATGCTAAAAACGAACATATATTTCATAGCATTATTCCTCAAGAAAGACAAGCTTTTAGTTGCAATTGTCCTATTTACAAGTGATATTCGTTTAAATAATAAAAGGTGAAGACAAAAGGCAGATTCGACGAATTGAAGACGCAAACGACCAAAAAGTTCAAAAGTACAAAAGACAATCAAAGAGGTTCCAATTATTGATAAGAAACGTCTCAAAATTACAAGAGTACAAGATTCAAAACGCAAAGTACAAGATATTAAATTGTACGTAAGTACGTTCGAAAATCCGGAACCGGGACCAGAGTCAACTCTCAACACTTGACGCAACGGACTAAAAATTACAAGTCAACTATGCACATAAATATAATATAATATTTAAATAATTCTTATAATTATTTATATATTATATATGATGTCGTAGCGTGGGGGTACGAAATAGTTTATATTTTTACTAGGAAATACTATTAAATGCGATACAATTTTACACAAGATATTTATTTATTTATAGAATGGATATACTTAAACCTTGCTACAACACTTATAGGCAGTGTACCTAATCGTACAGTAGTGTAGTTTTTAGTAAGTCCGGTTCGTTCCACAGGGAAAATCTTTTAATCAAAGCTTAACGCTATATTAGTTTAATTTATAAAAATACAAATATATATATATATATAAGTAATATTATTATTATAAAGGGGGATTTTTACCGTTTAATGGCCGGTTTGTCGATTTTAAAACTTTAGTCGCAGTTAAAACCAAATGTAAAATATTAAATAAATAAAAGACTTAATTTAAAGCGTAAAGTAAATAACGATAATGAAATTGCGAATAATAAAAGTGCGATAAAATAAACTTGCGATAATTAAAAAGTACGATAATTAAAAGTGCAATTAAATACAATAACGATAAAAATGCGATAATTAGAAGTGCAATTAAATATAAAATAAAGGAAATTAAATATGAAATAAAAGAATTATGCTTATTTAAACTTCCGTAATCATGATGTTTGACGTGTTGATTTTAGTTTTATGCCCATGGGTTAATTGTCCTTTGTCCTGGATTATTTAATATGTCCGTCTGGTTTTTGTCCATAACAGTCCATTAGTCATAAATATAAAGTTCGAGTGTCCTCGTCAAATTATCCTTATACCCGAAGTTAAATATTCCAACTAATTGGGGACTTAAACTGTAACAAGATTTTAATACTTTGTTTAATAATTACACCAGGATGTCGACTGAATGTAACCCAAGGTTTTAATACTTTGTTATCAATTACGCCAAGTGTCCTTGTACATAATTTCACCCCTGTTTTAATAATTCTAGTGACTATTAATCCATTCCCGTGTCCGGTTAAATGAACGATTATTCATACATATAAATACCCCGCCCATCGTGTCCGATCGAGTGTATATGGTTATTTATAGGGACGTCCAATTGTAAATCTTTATATTAAAATTAACAAACTATCATTTAGTTAAACAAATATAAAGCCCATTAATAGCCCATAGTCTAATTTCCACAAGTGTCGTTCTTTTGTCCAAACCCCAATTATGGTACAAAGCCCAATTACCCAATTTTAGTAATTAGCCCAACATCATGATTACTTCGTTTTAAATAAGCATAATAATAACTTAGCTACGAGACATTAATGTAAAAAGGTTGAACATAACTTACAATGATTAAAAATAGCGTAGCGTTACACGGACAGAATTTCGACTTATACCCTTACAACATTCGCTAACATACCCTTATTATTAGAATTAAAATTAAAATTAAAATTAAAATATAAATTATAAATATAAATATTACATATAGATATAGAGAGAGATTGATTTTATGGATATTTTTGCGATCAAACTGCGTTTGCTTTTATAGGGAATTGAGTCCAGGGGAACTCCGCGACTCGCGGCATTTTTTGCCTTCAAACTCCGCGAGTCGCGGAGTTTGAAATTCCAGCTCACCAGCTTTGGCTTCTTTCTTGCCGACGATTTTAAATATTAATATAATATATATATAATTTTTAAGAATTATTTATATATTATATTATATTATATTCATGTGCATAGTTGATTTGTAATTTTTAGTCCGTTGCGTCGAGCGTTGAGAGTTGAGTCTGGTCTCGGTTCCGGATTTTCGAACGTCCTTGCGAATACTTTAATATCTTGTACTTTGCGTTTTGAATCTTGTACTCTTATAATTTTGAGATGTTTCTTATCAATAATTGGAATCTCATTGATTGTATTTTGTACTTTTGAGCTTTTGGGTCGTTTGCGTCTTCAATTCGTCGAATCTATCTTTTGTCTTCACCTTTTATTATTTAAACGAATATCACTTGTAAATAGAACAATTTCAACTAAAAGCTTGTCTTTCTTGAGGAATAATGCTATGAAATATATGTTCGTTTTTAGCATTATCAATATATTATATTATTAAAAACCGTCGGTAGAAAAAACAAAGGCATGTGAGCCTCTCCAGCTGGCCATGCGATCGCATGGCCTTGAAGGGTAAAGCTCATGCGATCGCATGAGCCACTTTTCCAGCCCACATGCCTATAAAATTCGCAGCTTGGTGAACATCAAAACACATCTTTTTCTTCTCCTCATTCATACGTAGTATATATTTATATTTTAATTTTAATTTTAATTTTAATTCTAATAATAAGGGTATGTTAGCGAATGTTGTAAGGGTGTAAGTCGAAATTCTGTCCGTGTAACGCTACGCTATTTTTAATCATTGTAAGTTATGTTCAACCTTTTTACATTAATGTCTCGTAGCTAAGTTATTATTATGCTTATTTAATCCGAAGTAATCATGATGTTGGGCTAAAAATATTAAAATTGGGTAATTGGGCTTTGTACCATAATTGGGGTTTGGACAAAAGAACGACACTTGTGGAAATTAGACTATGGGCTATTAATGGGCTTTATATTTGTTTAACTAAATGATAATTTGTTAATGTTAATATAAAGATTTACAATTGGACGTCCCTATAAATAACCATATACACTCGATCGGATATGATGGGCAGGGTATTTATATGTACGAATAATCGTTCATTTAACCGGACACGGGAATGGATTAATAGTCACTAGAATTATTAAAATAGGGGTTAAATTATGTACAAGGACACTTGGCATAATTGATAATAAAGTATTAAAACCTTGGGTTACACTCAGTCGACATCCTGGTGTAATTATTAAACAAAGTAATAAAACCTTGTTACAGTTTAAGTCCCCAATTAGTTGGAATATTTAACTTCGGGTATAAGGATAATTTGACGAGGACACTCGCACTTTATATTTATGACTGATGGACTGTTATGGACAAAAACCAGACGGACATATTAAATAATCCAGGACAAAGGACAATTAACCCATGGGCATAAAACTAAAATCAACACGTCAAACATCATGATTACGGAAGTTTAAATAAGCATAATTCTTTTATTTCATATTTAATTTCCTTTATTTTATATTTAATTGCACTTCTAATTATCGCACTTTTATTTTTTTTGTTACTGTATTTAATTGCACTTTTAATTATCGTACTTTTTAATTATCGCAAGTTTATTTTATCGCACTTTTATTATTCGCAATTTCATTATCATTATTTACTTCACGCTTTAAATTAAGTCTTTTATTTATTCAATATTTTACATTTTGTTTTAACTGCGACTAAAGTTTTTAAAATCGACAAACCGGTCATTAAATGGTAAAAACCCCCCTTTATAATAATAATATTACTTATATATATATATTTGTATTTTTATAAAATAAAACTAATATAGCGTTAAGCTTTGATTAAAAGATTTTCCCTGTGGAACGAACCGGACTTACTAAAAACTACACTACTGTACGATTAGGTACACTGTCTATAAGTGTTGTAGCAAGGTTTAAGTATATCCATTCAATAAATAAATAAATATCTTGAGTAAAATTGTATCGTATTTAATAGTATTTCCTGCTAAAATTTAATAGTATTTTATACCCCTTAGCTTTAACTATCAAGTATTTTTGGCGCCGCTGCCGGGGAACATCTAGCTTAAAAGCCGAAAGCGCAACGCTAATATATATAAAAAAAGATTTTTATTTTTAGTTTACTTTTATTAAAATACGCTTTTGTAAAAAAATACGTTTTAATATATTCGAAAATATAAAAAGAAAACAAAAATATAAATATTTTTATGAGTTTGTTAAATATTTAAGTTCTATAAAAGTTTCTTTATATTTATTTTATAAAAATATAAGTTTTATTTAATTTATAAAAATATATTATATAAATATTTAAAACAGAAAAAAATAAACACAGCAAAATAAAAAAAATAAAACATTCGACCTGCTACTGTAGCAGCCCGTAACCTGGCCCAAAATCTTGGCTCATGCGATCGCATGAGATCGTCTGACACGCCACAGTTTACCCTAATTCAGCATTTATTACGGGTATTATTTATTATTATTAATTTAAAACCCTAATTAGGTTATATATATTATATTATTTAGTTTAGTTATTTTATTATTTGTATTATTTAGTTTAATTAGTTTAATTAATTTATAAAATTAATAGTTTTATAAAATAAATAATATAAAAATAATATTTTTATAAAAATTGTCCTTTTTACAACTTTTAGTATATTTTTATATTTTGTCCTTTTTTAATTGTTTTAGCGTAATTTTTTGTATTTTTCGCTCGTATTTAGTTTTAATTCATAGTTTTTGCTATAGTTATTTTTATTTCTAGATTTTTAGGCTTTGCCGTAAAATCTCTTAAGTGCTTTTTCTTTAGACTAAGATTTAAGTGCTTTAGAATTCTGCGACGCCTTTTTAAGTTTTAGTACCTTTTTAAGATATTGCCATTTGGGATATAGTTTTTCGTGTAAGCTTTAATATTTTTAGACACCTTTTACCTATGTATCAATTATCATTCCAATTAGTAATCTCAATTTGCGATTATAATTTTAAGTTAGTGATAGTAATAAGGTTGGGTTAGTCGAGTTTTTTTTTTAAGTTTTATAGTCATTTTTTTTTCTTTCTTATTTTTCGACGCCTTTTATTTTTCGATCTTTTCTTTTTCGACCTTTTTCGACTTGCTCTTTTTCTTTCTTATTTCTCGCCATTCTAGTTTTAGGACATAGATTTTTATTCTACTTCTTATCTAAATTTCTTAAAATTACGAAAATTTATTTTAAGTGGTTAAATTGATAGACATCAAAATTTTCTGGTTCGTAGTAATAGTTGGATCTGTACGTGGACCGGGTTATTGGAGCCAAACAGTCCTCAATTATATTGAGACCAAACGAATCCTGCCCCTCTGCTGCATCTTTTGGCTATTCGAAACGTGAGCAAAATCAGAAAAGTCTATTAATTGGATAACTTAT
Source organism: Rutidosis leptorrhynchoides (assembly GCF_046630445.1). Lineage (NCBI taxonomy): Eukaryota > Viridiplantae > Streptophyta > Magnoliopsida > Asterales > Asteraceae > Rutidosis > Rutidosis leptorrhynchoides. The sequence goes on from NC_092335.1 coordinate 484,147,268, forward strand.
ATAATTTTTCTTTCCTTTTAAAAACTAATAGGATATTCAGTGAATGCACCGAGCAAGACGTTCACCACCTTTTGTACGTTCACCACCTGTAACTAGATCAAGACATCTAGCAAATATTACCGCCGTTGATTTTTCTTTAGAATCATCATCCAGTCGACCAAGTACTCCAATTCAAATTTTCGATAATCCATTTTTTGAACCCGACCTCACAATTGAGAATCTGGGGAATATTCAGGGACAATTCATAGATCCTGAACCATTAAATTTTCCTCCGGAACCACCAATCATTCAAACAGAGATTGTTGAGGAACGAACCATTAAATCAGAATCCTCTAGTGATTCCGATTCAACAAATTCAATTATGGAAAATCTGGAACCTTTAAGTATGGAAGACCGAATGAGAGCTAAACGCACTGGCCAAGGTCATGCAATTACTCATCCAGACATTAATGCGCCAGATTATGAAATCAAAGGACAAATTCTACACATGGTAACTAATCAATGCCAATTTAGTGGTGCGCCGAAGGAAGATCCAAATGAACATCTTCGTACCTTTAATAGGATCTGCACTCTATTTAAAATCCGAGAATGGAGGATGAACAGATATATCTCATGTTATTTCCCTGGACTTTAAAGGGAGAAGCCAAAGATTGGTTGGAATCGTTACCTGAAGGGGCGATCGATACATGGGACGTTTTAGTTGAAAAATTTCTTAAACAATTCTTTCCGGCATCTAAAGCCGTAAGACTTCAAGGAGAAATTGTTACGTTCACACAGAAACTGAATGAAACTCTATATGAGGCGTGGACAAGATTTGGAAAGTTATTAAGAGGATGTCTGCAACATGGTTTAGACACCTGTCAAATAGTACAAATATTCTACCAAGGATGCGACATCACTACAAGAAAAGACATAGATATAGCAGCTGGTGGTTCCATTATGAAGAAAACCGAAACTGATGCTTATAAAATTATTAATAACACTGCTTCCCACTCACATGAGTGGCACCAAGAAAAAGATATCGTTAGATCATCTAAAGCAGCTAGAGCCGATTCTAGCCATGACTTAGATTCCATTTCCGCAAAGATAGATGCTGTCGAGAGAAGAATGGAAAAGATGACTAAAGATATCCACTCAATACGAATTAGTTGTGAGCAGTGTGGAGGACCACATTTGACAAAAGATTGTCTCAGTATTGAATTAACAATGGAACAAAGAGAGAATATTTCATACATAAACCAAAGGCCTGGAAATAATTATCAGAATAATTATCAACCGCCAAGACCGATCTACAATCAAAACCAGAATTATAATCGAAATATTCCATACAACAACCAACAAGGTCCTAACAATCAACAAGTATCCAATAATACTTACAATCAGCAAAGACCTAATTTTCAAAAAAAAACCACCACAAACCGATGATAAAAATCCGAATTTAGAAGATATGATGACGAAGCTAGTTGAAACTCAAACGCAGTTTTTCACATCTCAAAAACAAACTAATGAACAAAATGCTCAAGCACTTAGAAATCAACAAGCTTCTATTCAAAATTTGGAACAAGAAGTAAGTAACCTAGCAAGGTTAATAGGTGAAAGAAAACCGGGAAGTTTACCTAGTGATACAAATGCTAACCCCCGGAATGAAACAGCTAAAGCCATTACCACAAGAAGTGGTACAACACTTAAACCACCTGAAATACCTGTAACTTCTGATGAAGCTATTCCTACTCCACAAGAACCACAACCTGATCAAGATAAGGAAAAAGAACCGGTAGTTGAAAAGATTAATGAAGATAACACAGCTAAGGATAAACCTTATGTTAAACCATACCAACCACCACTTCCTTACCCGAGTAAAATGAAGAAAGAGAAACTTGAAGCCGAGCAATCCAAATTCTTGGATATGTTTAAACAGATAAATGTAAATCTTCCTTTCATTGATGTGATTTCAGGAATGCCTAGATATGCTAAATTCTTGAAAGATCTAATCTCAAATAGAAAGAAAATGGAAGAACTCTCGGCTGTTACTATGAATGCTAATTGTTCAGCAGTGCTGTTGAATAAGATACCAGAAAAACTATCTGATCCAGGAAGTTTCACAATTCCATGTTTTCTGGGTAGTCTTAGTTCAATAGAAGCATTGGCAGACTTAGGTGCTAGTATAAATTTAATGCCATATTCACTATACACTAAACTAGACCTTGGAGAATTGAAACCAACCAGAATAAGTATACAACTAGCCGATCGATCAATAAAATATCCTAGAGGGATAATGGAGAACATGCTAGTTAAAGTTGGTACTTTAGTATTTCCAGTAGATTTTGTTGTTCTGGACATGGAAGAAGATTCTCAAGTTCCTCTCATATTAGGAAGACCATTCTTAAACACGGCTAAAGCAATGATAGACGTGTTCAGTAAGAAATTGACCCTAAGTATAGAGGACGAGAGTGTTACTTTTTCAGTTGATAGAGCAATGCAACAACCGCAATCTGCAGATGATACATGTTATTATATTCAAACTATAGATTCACATGCAAAATTGTTAGAAGAATTTCCAGAATTACAAGGAACAGGAGAATGTTCTTTAGGAGAAGGTAATGAACCAATTGATGAAGCTGAAATGTTAGCTACACTAATAGCTAATGGATATGAACCAACAATAGAAGAAATTCAAATGCTAAAAGAAGAAGACAGATATCGATATAAATCATCGATAGAAGAACCTCCAACATTAGAGTTAAAGCCACTTCCAAACCATTTGGAATACGCTTATTTACATGGTGAATCTGAATTACCTGTAATAATATCGTCTTCTCTTACTGAAAATGAAAAATCACAACTCATTTCTGTGTTGAAAGCTCATAAACCAGCCATTGCATGGAAAATTCATGATATTAAAGGAATAAGTCCTTCGTATTGCACACATAAAATCCTTATGGAAGAAGGTCATAAAACGTATGTGCAACGCCAACGAAGACTAAATCCGAATATGCAAGATGTAGTTAAAAAAGAAATTATTAAACTGCTAGATGCAGGTTTAATTTATCCAATCTCTGATAGCCCATGGGTAAGCCCAGTTCAATGCGTGCCTAAGAAAGGTGGCATGACTGTCATTAAATATGAAAAAAATGAGCTTATTCCTACTAGGACTGTAACAGGATGGCGTGTTTGTATTGATTATAGAAAATTAAATGACGCCACCAGAAAAGATCACTTTCCCTTACCTTTTATTGATCAAATGTTGGAAAGATTAGCCGGAAACAGTTACTATTGTTTTCTTGATGGATTTTCCAGATATTTTCAAATTCCAATAGCACCCGAAGATCAAGAGAAAACCACGTTCACGTGCCCTTATGGTACTTTTGCTTACAAACGCATGCCATTTGGACTTTGCAACGCCCCTGCAACCTTTCAAAGGTGCATGATGGCGATTTTTCACGACATGATAGAAGAATGCATGGAAGTTTTCATGGATGACATTTCAGTCTTCGGTGATAGATTTGAATCATGTCTAGTTAATCTGGAACGAATGCTTATTAGATGTGAACAATCAAATCTAGTTCTTAATTGGGAGAAATGCCATTTCATGGTTAAAGAAGGCATCGTTCTTGGACATAAAATTTCAAAAGAAGGAATTGAAGTGGATAGAGCTAAAGTAGATGTAATTGCTAAACTTCCACATCCCACCAATGTTAGAGGAGTTAGGAGTTTTCTAGGGCATGCCGATTTTTATCGACGTTTCATAAAAGATTTTTCTAAAATTGCCACTCCTATGAATAAACTCCTAGAAAAGGATGCTCCATTCATCTTTTCAGATGAATGCATCAAATCTTTTAATATTCTTAAAGAGAAACTCACTAATGCGCCGATCATGATAACACCAAATTGGAATCTACCGTTTGAACTAATGTGCGATGCAAGTGATTTTGCAATGGGAGCCGTTTTAGGACAAAGGATTGAAAAAAGATTTCAACCTATATATTATGCTAGTAAGACGTTATAAGGAGCACAAACAAATTACACAACTACTGAAAAAGAACTCCTTGCTATTGTCTTTGCTTTTGACAAATTTTGTTCATATCTCGTTCTAGCAAAAACGGTGGTTTATACCGACCATTCTGCTCTTAGATACCTATTTTCGAAACAAGATGCCAAACCAAGATTAATCCGTTGGATCTTACTCTTACAAGAGTTCCATATTGAAATCCGAGATAAAAGAGGAGCAGAAAATCTCGCCGCTGATCATCTTTCTCTTCTTGAAAATCCCGAATTAGAAGTTCTAAATGAATCAGCCATACAAGACAACTTTCCTGATGAATATCTATTGAAGATAGATTATAATGAAATTCCATGGTTTGCAGACTATGCAAACTACTTAGTATGTGGATTCCTTGAAAAAGGATTATCGTACCAAAAACGAAAGAAATTCTTTAGTGATATAAAACACTATTTCTGGGAAGATCCACATCTGTTTAAAAGTTATCCAGATGAAATAATACGCCAATGTGTATTCGGAGATGAAGCTAGTAAAATTTTAAACCATTGTCACACAGGACCAGCAGGAGGGCATTATGGGCCTCAACTAACAGCAAGAAAAATTTATGATGCTGGATTCTATTGGCCTACAATTTACAAAGACGCACACCTTCTTTGCAAATCCTGTGATGCTTGTCAAAGGGCCGGAAAAATAAGTCAACGTGATGAAATACCACAAAATGTCATTCAAGTATGCGAAATATTTGACATTTGGGGTATTGACTTTATGGGTCCATTTCTAAAATCTCATAATAATCTCTACATTCTCGTAGCCATTGATTATGTATCTAAATGGGCGGAAGCACAAGCTCTCCCAACTAATGATGCACGAGTTGTAGTCAACTTTCTAAAACATCTTTTTGCAAGGTTTGGAACACCGAAAGCTTTAATAAGTGATCGGGGTACTCATTTCTGTAATAATCAACTTGAGAAAGTTCTCAAAAGATATGGAGTAACTCATAAAATCTCCACCGCATATCATCCACAAACAAGTGGACAAGTTGAAAATACCAACCGAGCTTTAAAACGTATTCTAGAAAAAACCGTAGGATCAAATCCGAAGGAATGGTCCATTAAATTGGAGGATGCACTCTGGGCTTTTAGAACAGCCTACAAAACTCCAATTGGAACCACACCTTTTAGACTCGTTTATGGAAAAGCATGTCATCTTCCAGTAGAAATTGAACACAAAGCATTTTGGGCTTTGAAGACATGTAATCTTGATTTACATGAAGCCGGACGTCTACGATTAAGTCAATTAAACGAATTAGAAGAATTAAGACATGAAGCATACGAAAATTTGTTAATCTATAAGGAAAGAACGAAGAAATGGCATGATAAAAGAATCAGAAGTTCAAAAGAATTTAAAGAAGGAGACAGAGTTCTTCTTTTCAATTAACGATTCAAGCTATTTCCTGGAAAATTGAAATCGAGATGGTCTGGACCATTCATAGTCAAAAGAGTTTTCCCATACAGAACGATAGAATTAATAAATTCAAATGGAATTGAATTTAAAGTTAATGGTCAAAGAGTTAAACATTACATAGATAGTCCGATGGAAGTCGACAACGAAGTTAATCACAATTTCGATACCACAGCTAACTAAGTGTGGGGAGAATCAAGTCTTTTAAGGATTTTATGTATTTCTGTTAGAGTTAGATTGTCTGTTTTCATGTAGTTCTCGAAAATGGAACCCGAATGGTCTTTCCCTAGCAGACCCTAAAGAACTAGTCTTCTCCTCCCATTCTGAATTTTTATTTTTTTTAGGAAATGAAGACTTCCTGTGAACTAAACCATGGTCTATTGCTACACGCTTTGATCACTAAACGTAATAATGACACACTTCCGAGTGAACTAGTATCAGTAATCAGAGAAAGATTGGACGGAGTAAAAAAGAATCCAGATGCGAAGATAATAAGTTACAATTTGGTAAAGGAAAATCAAAATCTGCAGCGAAAAGAAGAGCACGACACCTTGAAAGATGTCACAAATGCGGAAAATGGTCACATGGAGGTAAATGTTCAAATAATCAAACCTATTCAAATACCGAATTTGTTACTTTATGCAGAGACGGACCGTTTATATGTTTAGAAGAAAAATGTAATGACCCAGACTTTTTCGATCGATCTATACTTATAAGATTAATATTTACATAAATTAAACCTTACCAACATGATAAGCAATCCAAATTGTTGAGACTTATGTTTTTGAAAAGAGTTTTACACAACGTTTGACCGTCTAGTTTGACCGATGATATCACGAACTATATAACATATGATAATTATACGTTTGTGTATATATATGTATATATACATATTTAACATGATCTAAGGATGTTTTAATATTTCATTTTTTATTAATAACAATAAGATATATGTATATTTTGAAACTACTAACTTAAGTTTTCAAAACAATAACCATACGTAACGTTCTTTGATATAAATACTTATAACCTATAATGTTTATACATATATCGTATATGTAATGTATTTAATCACTTTTTAAGGACTTAAATACATAAAACAATATAAGTATATTCACAAAAGATAACTATATTTGAATCCTCGTTCCGATTTCACAAGATTTCTATACGTATATTTAGAGTATATGTACTCGTATCATACCTAGCTTCTATACGTATTTACTATTAGTATATACACATCAAATCACCACCAACCAGCCCTTGTTCATGCCTTATGTATAAGGTAACTCTCTTGTTCATGCCTTAAGTATAAGGTAATTACTTTTGTAAGATAGTATGACTAATTACACAAAATAACAACCTAAAATCTTGTCTTGGTTCCCCTTGATTCACGTTTTTAAGAGCTAGGGGGATCATCATTTTGATTCATTTTTACCTCAAATCTCTAGCTAAATACACACACACTTATGAACCCTAAACACCTTAACCATCTCAGCTCACAACCATGAAGATCTAGCTTCAAAAACATCACTTAATCACCATAAGAAAACCCTTACAAAAACACTTCAAGAATCCTTCCAAGAACTCAAGTTTACTTCCAATCTTTCATCCAACTCCACCACTCTTTTGATTCTAGGTTTTTACTTCTCTTTTACAGCAACCTTGTCCAAGTAACTTGAGGTAGTAACTTTGTTCATAACCTTATTCGATTCATATATATATAGTTATCTTATTTTATGGTATAAAATTTTAACAACAAGAACATAGTTTGAATGTTTTCAAACTTGTTTGCAAACTAAATAGATCCTTCTAACTTAACTTTTAAAATACTTCAAGACCTGTAATATATCATAAGGATATGCTAACTTAACAAGGTAAAACTTGGTTTTTCAAAGAACACCTTAAAAACTGAATTTACGTCGTCGGAGTACAACCGGGGGCTGTTTTGGGTTGGATAATTAAAAACCATCTTGAACTTTGAATTGGAGGCTTATTTTCTGGAAAATTGATATTTACTATGAATATGTTAACACATAAAAATTTCATGATTTAACTCAAAGTATAAGTATTTTTAGAAAAATAATCATTTAAGGTTGTTTACATGATGGAAAATGATCAACTTCATAAGTTTCACCAAAGTTTGACCTATGACCTGTGATTTCGAATACAAACTAAGGTATTTACAATTCGTATTTTTAAAGAAGGACTCGATCCAAGGAAGTGGCAAGTTGAACCAACGAAAACGGAGTTGTAACGAAGAAACTATGACTAAAACAAGATCGGATATCCAAAACTAGTTTAGCCACGAAAATAATTGGAGAAAAATTAAATAAATCACATCTTTCTAAAATAACATGATATTTTATATATATGTACTCATAATTTAGTTTTATATATTTCAGGATCACCCATAAACTATACGAGAATATTAATCATAAGATCCCATGATCGTACGCAATACGTCTTCTTGACAATATAGGTACCATGGGTCAAGATTAATCCCGACCAATACAAATACGATGGGGGTTTTATTTATTTCGATGGGGATTTTATTTATTTATTGAACACCTAAATATGAACCATTAAAATTTAATTGCTAACTACGGACTAAGAAGACATTAAAAGTATTATAAGTATATATACGTGACGATTGTTTAAAATGAAAATATATTGATATATTATATATGGATAGGTTCGTGATATCAACCGGAGACCAAGTCAAAATATATATATCTTCAAGGCAAAAGTGAGTATATAGTCCCACTTTTAAACTCTAAATATTTCGGGATGAGAATACATGCATTTTATGATTTACATTATGGACACAAGTGATTAAAATTATATATTCTACGTTGAGTTGTACCACTGGCATATCTCCCTGTAACTTGGTAACTACTATTTACATGCGGTATTGTAAACGCGAATCCTGTTGATAGATCTATCGGGCCTGACAACCCCAACCGGACTGGACGACCAGTATTCAACGGTTGCACAGTACTTCGTTTTGTGACTACACTTGGTACGGTGTAGTAAGATTTCATAATAAAGGGAATATGCGACGTGATTAAATGTTAAGTATGGTTACCAAGTGCTCAACCACTTAGAATATTTTTATTAAAATGTTTATATATGAAATCTTGTGGTCTATATATATATATATATTGCTGCCGGCATTAAACCTATATCTCACCAACTTTATGTTGACGTTTTAAGCATGTTCATTCTCAGGTGATAATTAGAAGCTTCCGCTGCAACATGTTGAATTTAAGCAAGATCTTGTGTATGCATATTTGTGTCAAAAACAAAACTGCATATCCGAGGAATTGTAATGTAAAATATGCTAGGAATCGTATTGTTATCATCACATGTAAAGTTTGTAAGTCTAAGATTATCGCTAAACGATAATCATCTTTTTATTGTCTAAAGCTTGTATTAAAATTAGAGTTATGGTTTGTAATGTAAAATAAATGCAGTTGTTCTTTTAAAAATGTCGCATATAGAGGTCAATACCTCGCAATGAAATCATACGTTATCTAACTCGTTCTTATGGTTAAGGACGGGTTATGACATGTGGTATCAGAGCGGTGGTCTTAGCGAACCAGGTTTGCATTAGTGTGTCTAACTGATAAGTCGTTAGGATACATTAGTAAGTCTGGACTTTGACCGGGTCTGATTTAAAAACCATTGCTTATCATTGTTGGTTAAAATTTATATGTAAATATTATGTAGTACTAATGGGTTAGTTGTTGTGTGATAGATGTCGGGCTCAAAACTTGTTATCACATTCAGCGACTCCGAACCAGAATCTTCAGATGGTGTTCTAGTCATTAACCTATCCGATGACGAAAATAATATCTTTGGGGAAGACTCACAAATTCCGGATGAACCGACTATAGAGAACCCGGAAAGTGAACCCGAGGAGGAAAGTGAACCCGAGGAGGAAAGTGAACCCAAGGAGGAAAGTGAACCCGAGGAAGAAATACAGGAAATTACAAAAGACAAGTTCGAACTAGGAAAGAAACGAAAGGCTAATGAATTAGAAAATTCAAATCCCGAGTTTAGTGAGGATGATGTGGCACCAACTCCACTAGACACTACCACCCCTATTCCCGCTATTCCTATTCATTCTATCCCGGCATCCAGTTCTTCAGCCCCACAGCCAAAATATAGGGAGACACCGCCAAAATATAGGCAGACAGCCAGGATAAGCGTTAAGCGATTCTTTGAACCTAAACGTCCTAGAAAATAGACCAAACGATGCGCTGCCGTATTAAACCATGGGATCATATAATGTTTTGTATAATATTATTAGTGTGGTTTGCTTAATGTTTGATGTAAGATAAGCATATGTAAAATAGTGAAGTATGAAATGCAATAATTTTCCATGGTTAAGTATTATTTAGATGGTAGTAATTGGTTCTGTACTAAGCTATTAAGTATGGACATTAACGGGTAGGTACTACCCTAGATATAATTATAAAACGCTAATAAGAAGAAAAGGCTTTTATAATAATACCTGGTTCATATTATTAATAAGCTATAATGTACTGTAAATATACACTACATCTATAATATTCCATGTGAATAATTATTTTCTTTTCATTCTTATAGAAGAATATGGCGCGATTGAATCGAATGACGGAACAAGAAGTCGAGGAATTCATCAAGCAGCGAGTGAACGACAGAATGTTATGGGTCGAGGCTGCAAGAGCTGCTGCAGTTAACCCAAATCCTCGTGTAGGATGCACTTACAAAACTTTTCAAGCTTGCAAGCCCTCATCATTCAGTGGAACAGAAGGACCGATCGGTTTAACCCGGTAGATAGAAAAGATGGAGACTGTGTTTAAAATCAGTGGTTGTGTTGAAAAGGACATGACCAAGTATGCATCATGCACTTTACAAGATAGTGCACTCACGTGGTGGAAAAATTATGTGAAGGCTGTAGGAGGAGATGTAGCTTATGATACTCCATGGGAAGAATTCAAAATAATGTTAATCAACGAGTATTGTCCAAGGAACGAGGTTAGGAAGTTGGAAGATGAATTACGAAGCCTGAAGGTTGTTGGTACTGAAATCACCAACTACAATCACCGATTCATGGAATTAGTTTTGCTATGTCCTGAATTGGTTCTAACCGAAGAACGGAAGATTGAAATGTACAAAGATGGTTTGCCCAAAAAGGTCAAGGCAAATGTTACAGCATCGAAACCTAAGACAATTCATGAAGCTATAACCATGGCAAACGAGCTAATGGATCAGGTCATCATGGATAAGAAAGTATCCAATACTGATGTGAAGGTATCAGGTAACAAAAGAAAGTGGAATGGAAATTATGATCGAGGTAACCAACAACAATCTTTTAAGAAACAAGAAATCACGCAAGGTGCGGGTAGTGGTTTAAGCTTTGGTTACAAAGGACAAAATCCTTTATGTAACCGATGCCACAAACATCACTCTGGCTACTGTAATGTGGTATGCAACAAATGTAATCAAAAGGGTCATCTTGCTGAAGATTGTAGGGCTCTCGTTACAAATACAAATGGTACCAAGACTCCTGCCACCAATGCAAATAGAACTGCTTTGGCTACCATTACTTGTTATGGGTGTGGAAATCAAGGTCACTATAAGAGCCAGTGCCCGAATCCTGAGAAGAATATCGGACCTGCACGTGGAAGAGCATTTGTTATTAATGCTAGAGAGGCGTATGAAGACCCGGAGCTTGTTACGGGTACGTTTACCATTAATAACTTATCCGCATCTATTAGATTTGATACTGGTGCTGATAGAAGTTACGTGGGTAGAGACTTTCACGCTAAATTGAATTGTTCATCATTACCTCTAGATACTAAGTACATGATTAAGTTAGCTAATGGTAAACTAATTAAAGCCGATAAAATTTGTCGTGATTGTAAAATAAATTTAGCCGGAGAAACGTTTAAAATTGACTTGATACCCGTAGAATTAGGAAGTTTTAATGTAATAGTCGGCATGGACTGGATGTCCAAAGTAGGAGCTGAAGTTGTGTGTGCCAAGAAGGCAATTCGCATTCCTTGTAAGGATAAAATGCCGGTGATGATTTATGGAGAGAAGGGTAACTCAAAGCTAAAACTCATTAGCTGTTTGAAAGCCAAAAAGTGTTTAGAAAAGGGATGTTATGCTATTCTAGCACATGTTAATAAAGTCAAAAAGAAAGAAAAAGAGAAGTGCATCAACGACGTGCCTGTGGCAAGAGATTTTCCTGAAGTTTTTCCGGAAGAGTTGCCGGGATTACCTCCATTTAGATCTGTAGAATTTCAAATAGATTTAGTACCAGGAGCTGCACCAGTTGCCCGTGCTCCATATAGACTTGCACCGTCCGAGTTAAAAGAACTTCAGAGTCAGTTAAAAGAATTACTGGATCGTGGATTCATACGACCAAGTACTTCACCGTGGGGAGCTCCGATTCTATTTGTTAAAAAGAAAGATGGATCTTTTAGAATGTGTATAGATTATCGTGAATTAAATAAGTTAACTATCAAAAATCGGTATCCACTACCGAGAATTGACGACTTATTTGATCAACTGCAAGGATCATGTGTGTATTCAAAAATTGACCTAAGATCGGGCTATCATCAATTACGCGTCAAAGAAGAAGATATACCGAAAACTGCTTTTCGGACACGTTACGGTCATTACGAATTTTTGGTCATGCCGTTTGGATTGACGAATGCGCCAGCTGTATTCATGGACCTCGTGAATCGAGTTTGTAGTCCATATTTAGATAAGTTTGTTATTGTTTTCATTGATGACATTCTTATCTATTCCAAGAGTGAGCAAGAGCATGAGCAGCATTTAAGGTTAATATTAGAGTTGTTGAGAAAAGAATAGCTATACGCTAAATTTTCTAAGTGTGCTTTCTAGTTGAAAGAAGTGCAATTTCTTGGTCACGTTGTTAGTAGCAAAGGAATTCAGGTTGATCCAGCTAAAATTGAGGCCATTGAAAAATGGGAGACTCCTAAAATACCAATGCAGATACGCCAATTTTTGGGTTTAGCCGGTTATTATAGAAGGTTTATTCAAGATTTTTCTCGAATAGCTAAGCCGTTGACAGCGTTAACGCAAAAAGGGAAGAAATACGAATGGACCTCAGAGCAGGAGAACGCATTTCAATTACTAAAGAAGAAGTTAACTACGGTGCCTATTTTATCGTTACCTGAAGGGAACGATGATTTTGAAATATATTGTGACGCTTCGCGACAAGGTTTTGGTTGTGTTCTTATGCAACGAAAGAAAGTTATTGCATACGCATCCCGACAATTGAAGATTCACGAGCGGAATTATACGACGCATGATCTAGAACTGGGAGCAGTCGTGTTTGCGTTGAAGATATGGAGACACTACTTATATGGGGTTAGATGCACTGTGTTTACTGATCATAAAAGTCTTCAACATATTTTCGATCAGAAACAGTTGAACATGAGGCAACGTAGGTGGGTCGAGCTGATAAACGACTACGATTGTGAGATTCGCTATCATCCCGGGAAAGCGAATGTAGTGGCCGACGCTTTAAGCAGAAAGGAACAAGAACCAATTCGAGTACGAGCAATGAACATAAAAATTCGCATGAATCTCAATTCACAAATCAAAGAGGCTCAACGAGAAGCTCTTACTAAAGAAAATATAGGAAATGAAATAATGAAGAAGTATGAGAAGCAACTCGTTATACGGGAAGATGGAACTCGATATTTTGCAAATCGTATTTGGGTACCGAAGTTGGGTGGATTAAGGAAGTTGATATTGAACGAGGCACATAAGACAAGATACTCGATACATCCTGGAGTTGGAAAGATGTATCAAGATCTTAAGACGCATTATTGGTGGCCTAATTTAAAGAAATACGTTGCAACATATGTTGGGGAATGTTTAACTTGTTCCAAAGTCAAAGCAGAACACCAGAAGCCGTCAGGGTTACTTCAACAACCAGAAATCCCAGAATGGAAATGGGACGGTATTACCATGGATTTCATCACGAAGTTACCAAAGACTGCCTGGGGATACGACACCATTTGGGTGATTGTTGATCGTCTCACCAAGTCTGCACATTTCTTGCCAATAAAGGAAACGGATAGAATGGAGAAACTATTACGATTGTATATAAAAGAAATTGTTTCAAGGCATGGAATACCTATTTCCATTATATCCGATCGGGATAGTAGATTTACATCAAAGTTCTGGCAATCACTACAAGAGGCCCTAGGAACTCGTTTAGATATGAGCACCGCATATCATCCGCAAACTGACGGGCAGAGTGAAAGAACAATTCAGACTCTTGAAGACATGCTCAGGGCATGTGTGATCGATTTTGGAAACGGATGGGATAAGTATTTACCGTTAGCAGAATTCTCGTATAATAATAGTTATCATGCGAGCATTAAAGCTGCACCATTCGAAGCACTGTATGGAAGGAAGTGTAGATCTCCTATCTGTTGGAATGAAGTAGGAGATCGACAATTAACTGGTCCCGAGATCATACATGAAACTACTGAAAAGATAGTACAAATCAAGGAGAGATTGAGAACGGCCCGTAGTCGCCAAAAGAGCTACGCCGATGTCCGAAGGAAACCATTAGAGTTTCAGATCGGTGACATGGTTATGCTAAAGGTGTCACCTTGGAAAGGTGTAATACATTTTGGACAAAGGGGTAAACTAAACCCAAGGTATGTAGGCCCGTTCAAAATTATCGAACGCATCGGACCGGTAGCTTATCGACTCGAGTTACCGCAACAACTCGCCGGAGTACATAATACATTTCACGTCTCGAACCTTAAAAAGTGTCTTGCAAAGGAAGACCTCACCATTCCTCTTGAAGAAATTCAAGTTGACGAGAAACTACAATTCATAGAAGAACCAATCGAGATCATGGACCGTGAAGTTAAACGGCTCAAGCAGAGCAACATACCGATCGTTAAAGTTCGTTGGAATGCACGAAGAGGTCCCGAGTTTACTTGGGAGCGAGAGGATCAAATGAAACAAAAATACCCGCATTTGTTTCCCGATGACGCAAAATAGGTACGATTTTAAAATTTCGGGACGAAATTTATTTAACGGGTAGGTACTATAATGACCCGGACTTTTTCGATCGATCTATACTTATAAGATTAATATTTACATAAATTAAACCTTACCAACATGATAAGCAATCCAAATTGTTGAGACTTATGTTTTTGAAAAGAGTTTTACACAACGTTTGACCGTCTAGTTTGACCGATGATATCACGAACTATATAACATATGATAATTATACGTTTGTGTATATATATGTATATATACATATTTAACATGATCTAAGGATGTTTTAATATTTCATTTTGTATTAATAACAATAAGATATATGTATATTTTGAAACTACTAACTTAAGTTTTCAAAACAATAACCATACGTAACGTTCTTTGATATAAATACTTATAACCTATAATGTTTATACATATATCGTATATGTAATGTATTTAATCACATTTTAAGGACTTAAATACATAAAAAAATATAAGTATATTCACAAAAGATAACTATATTTGAATCCTCGTTCCGATTTCACAAGATTTCTATACGTATATTTAGAGTATATGTACTCGTATCATACCTAGCTTCTATACGTATTTACTATTGGTATATACACATCAAATCACCACCAACAAGCCCTTGTTCATGCCTTATGTATAAGGTAACTCTCTTGTTCATGCCTTAAGTATAAGGTAATTACTTTTGTAAGATAGTATGACTAATTACACAAAATAACAACCTAAAATCTTGTCTTGGTTCCCCTTGATTCACGTTTTTAAGAGCTAGGGGGATCATCATTTTGATTCATTTTTACCTCAAATCTCTAGCTAAATACACACACACTTATGAACCCTAAACACCTTAACCATCTCAGCTCACAACCATGAAGATCTAGCTTCAAAAACATCACTTAATCACCATAAGAAAACCCTTACAAAAACACTTCAAGAATCCTTCCAAGAACTCAAGTTTACTTCCAATCTTTCATCCAACTCCACCACTCTTTTGATTCTAGGTTTTTACTTCTCTTTTACAGCAACCTTGTCCAAGTAACTTGAGGTAGTAACTTTGTTCATAACCTTATTCGATTCATATATATATAGTTATCTTATTTTATGGTATAAAATTTTAACAACAAGAACATAGTTTGAATGTTTTCAAACTTGTTTGCAAACTAAATAGATCCTTCTAACTTAACTTTTAAAATACTTCAAGACCTGTAATATATCATAAGGATATGC
This sequence comes from Rutidosis leptorrhynchoides, assembly GCF_046630445.1. Classification (NCBI taxonomy): domain Eukaryota; kingdom Viridiplantae; phylum Streptophyta; class Magnoliopsida; order Asterales; family Asteraceae; genus Rutidosis; species Rutidosis leptorrhynchoides. The sequence continues at coordinate 484,163,010 of NC_092335.1, forward strand.
TAACTTAACAAGGTAAAACTTGGTTTTTCAAAGAACACCTTAAAAACTGAATTTACGTCGTCGGAGTACAACCGGGGGCTGTTTTGGGTTGGATAATTAAAAACCATCTTGAACTTTGAATTGGAGGCTTATTTTCTGGAAAATTGATATTTACTATGAATATGTTAACACATAAAAATTTCATGATTTAACTCAAAGTATAAGTATTTTTAGAAAAATAATCATTTAAGGTTGTTTACATGATGGAAAATGATCAACTTCATAAGTTTCACCAAAGTTTGACCTATGACCTGTGATTTCGAATACAAACTAAGGTATTTACAAATCATATTTTTAAAGAAGGACTCGATCCAAGGAAGTGGCAAGTTGAACCAACGAAAACGGAGTTGTAACGAAGAAACTATGACTAAAACAAGATCGGATATCCAAAACTAGTTTAGCCACGAAAATAATTGGAGAAAAATTAAATAAATCACATCTTTCTAAAATAACATGATATTTTATATATATGTACTCATAATTTAGTTTTATATATTTCAGGATCACCCATAAACTATACGAGAAGATTAATCATAAGATCCCATGATCGTACGCAATACGTCTTCTTGACAATATAGGTACCATGGGTCAAGATTAATCCCGACCAATACAAATACGATGGGGGTTTTATTTATTTCGATGGGGATTTTATTTATTTATTGAACACCTAAATATGAACCATTAAAATTGAATTGCTAACTACGGACTAAGAAGACATTAAAAGTATTATAAGTATATATACGTGACGATTGTTTAAAATGAAAATATATTGATATATTATATATGGATAGGTTCGTGATATCAACCGGAGACCAAGTCAAAATATATATATCTTCAAGGCAAAAGTGAGTATATAGTCCCACTTTTAAACTCTAAATATTTCGGGATGAGAATACATGCATTTTATGATTTACGTTATGGACACAAGTGATTAAAATTATATATTCTACGTTGAGTTGTACCACTGGCATATCTCCCTGTAACTTGGTAACTACTATTTACATGCGGTATTGTAAACGCGAATCCTGTTGATAGATCTATCGGGCCTGACAACCCCAACCGGACTGGACGACCAGTATTCAACGGTTGCACAGTACTTCGTTTCGTGACTACACTTGGTACGGTGTAGTAAGATTTCATAATAAAGGGAATATGCGACGTGATTAAATGTTAAGTATGGTTACCAAGTGCTCAACCACTTAGAATATTTTTATTAAAATGTTTATATATGAAATCTTGTGGTCTATATATATATATTGCTGCCGGCATTAAACCTATATCTCACCAACTTTATGTTGACGTTTTAAGCAAGGTTGCAAAAGACGTGAGACGGGGTCGAGACGGTCGGGTCCTAAAAAGGTCGAGACGTTCGAGACGGGGTCGAGACGGGAGTCGAGACGGACGTTGACCAAAGTTGACTTTTAAATATATAAGTATAAAAATGCACATATGTATACATATTTTAAAGCTAAAAAATTTAATTAATTAATTTGTACCCATAATTGCAATCATCGTTAATTTAATACAACAAATTCAAACTAAAACACGATATATTTTACCGATTTTCTGGCTTTTTTGAATTTTGACCGACTTTGACCCAATTTTTTTCAACTTTGACCCGAATTTTGTGCGTTGACTGTAATATTAGACGGCTTTCTTCGAGACGGGACGGATTAGTCACCAAACCGTCGAGACGGGCGTCGAGACGGCTCGAGACGGGGTGTTTTGCAACAGTGGTTTTAAGCATGCTCATTCTCAGGTGATAATTAGAAGCTTCCGCTGCAACATGTTGAATTTAAGCAAGATCTTGTGTATGCATATTTGTGTCAAAAACAAAACTGCATATTCGAGGAATTGTAATGTAAAATATGCTAGAAATTGTATTGTTATCATCACATGTAAAGTTTGTAAGTCTAAGATTATCGCTAAATGATAATCATCTTTTTATTGTCTAAAGCTTGTATTAAAATAAGAGTTATGGTTTGTAATGTAAAATAAATGCAGTTGTTCTTTTAAAAATGTCGCATATAGAGGTCAATACCTCGCAATGAAATCATACGTTATCTAACTCGTTCTTATGGTTAAGGACGGGTTATGACAAAAAAACACTGAATGCTCGAGGTTACGCCTATGTAGCTATGGAAAACCAATTAAACCGACTATCTTATGAGTGGGATAGATCGTATCACTAAGAATACTATCTCACAGGTAAGTCTGTACAGTTTTTATTTTTTTATTTTTATTTTTAACCTTTTGATAATAAACGCTAATTTGTTCGCTATAAAGTATTAAATTGGTATTGAATAAAATTAGGTTTGGCGACCGAAATTATTGATATCATTCAAAAATTTATTACATCACTGCGAAATTTAACGTTTATTCTTAAGGTATAAATATCTTTAATCAATCAATCCAAAATATTTCAAAAATTCGTCATGAGTTAAATTAGGTCATGGAACCGAAATTACTTTACCGAAAAGAGGGGCGCATATTTTTGATAATATTTGATTGATTAAAGTGGGATAAAAGCCAAAAAGATTTTTAATTTTATTTTTTACCATGTTTTTAAAATTAATATATAAATATTAAATTAATATTTTGAACTTTGTAAAATCAATATATTTAAGTTTGTAAATATTTAAAAAATTAATCTTTTTAATATAAATTTGTATGTATAAAAACAAAAATATAATATAAGTTTGGTGTAAATTTATAATATGAATTTTTAATTAAGTTTAATATGAATTTTTAATTTTATGCATTTTAAATTTAAGTTTGGTGTGAATTTAAAAACAAAAATTTACTTTATTTCGCCAAGTTAAAAATATGATTTTTAAAATTCGTCGTGAGTTGAAGACTAGGTCGTTGAACCGAAATTGCTTTACCCGAGGGAGAGACGAGAACTTTTATTATCATTATTTTTAATCTTATTGAATTAAAGTATGCCAAAAACATTAAAAAAAATCCAAAAATCTTTACTTTTAAAATCGCACTTTGATTTGACAAATTTTAAAAATTTTGTCGAGGGACAGACTAGGACATCGATCCGAAACGCCCTCATCCTAAAAAGAAACAAATTTTTAAAATTTTATTAATTTTATGTTTTATTAAGAATAAGGTTTTATATAAAATAAAAAAAAAAAACCCTTAAAGTACTGTACCCGGAACCCCATGCGATCGCATGGGGTTTACTCTTCAACCTCATGCGATCGCATGAGGCTGGATTCCAGGCCAGTTTGATAAAAAGAACAGCTCGCTGTTCTGCACAAAAAACACACACACATATACGAAACAACCCCAAAATCACCTCTAAAATTCGCAATTTTCCACCGTAATTCGTCATTTTTCTTGCTCTATTCATGCCTAGATTCTCATTCTTCAGCAAAATGGTAAAAATTACATCCCTAAACTCTATAAATTCCTAGTTTTTGTGATAATTACCAATTTTTTTACCTAATGCAATTTTGTTAATTTCTAGTGTAATTAGTGTTAAATTGTTAGTATTTTATGCATGTATAACCTAGATTGATGCTATTTAACATGATTTGAAGCTAAAAACTTCAAAATTTTTAGAAATCTAGGGTTTGTGTTCTTGAGCAATTTGGGGCTTTTTGATATAAACAGGTTATGGCCGATTTTTGTCATGAATTATTGCTAAATTGAGTAGTGTAACATGTTTAGATAGTTAAATGATCCAAACATTGATCCTAAACATGATTTTTAGAGATTAAAGTGGACTTTTTAAGTCCAAAATTCATGAACTTGATTAATTTGATATATTTGCCATTTGAGACTTGTTTAATTATTAGTAATGACTATTTTGACATGTTATTTGAGTTAAATGCTTATGAATTTTGTATACATTTTCATATGTGCTTATTTGAAAAGTGTAGAATTGTGAAAAATTGTGAAAATGTGTATAAGTTTAATTTTGATTTAACATATTATAGTGATTGTTTTAAGTTGTTATTTTGCTAACACTAATGCATATTTAGATGCACAAATTTTGTGTTTAATGTGTTTTGCAGAAAGCCAATACTGGAGGTTCAGGAGCATCATCATCTAGACGACCAGCACCAGCACCAGAACCAGAACCAGAAATGCAACACGAACAACAACCACAACAGGAACAACAACAACAGCCTGATCAGCACATACCTTATTATGATCCGGTACAGTTTGTTGATGAATTCATAGTATTCCCAATGAGGCAGCCAGTAAAATTCCCAACGATTCCTGAGCACACTCTGCATCCTAATCTGAGATTTGATAGGAGATGGAGAGATTACGAGACATATCAAAGGAACAAATTCAAATTGGTAACAAAAAATGTAGAGGTGCCAAGGGTAATCGATTGGTCCCCTTTAGAAACGGTCCATCTAGCTGACCGTGTTAGACAGCTTTTGGTACAAAGGTATGGCAGTTCTTCTTTTACAGATTGGGAACGTCTTTTCACCATTCGTAGACCTGTATATAAGGAATGGTGTGTTGAGTTGATGAGTACTGTATCACTTGATACAAATATAGTTAGAATAGATGATAGAAGATTTCTTAGGTTTATCCTTGGCGGTAGGATGTACAGAATGTCCATGCTGGACATGGCCAGGGCCTTACAGATATATACTCCTGGTGAGTTGCTATTACCCGATTGTACAAATTTGATTCATTATGGTGAAAGGGTAGATAGTAACTTTGACGCTGACGCCATTTGGAGGCGTATGTCACATTTTGATGTTTTTACACGAGCAGGAGGACACTCCTATACACATATTGATAGAGCCGAGCTTCGTATTATTCATAGATTTTTGGCTAACTCAATTACACAGAGAGGTCACAATAAATAAAAAATTACCTTACATGATTTATTCTACCTAAAGTGTATTCGGGATCCTAGAAGCTTTGTCAATATCCCTTACTGTGTTGCTTTTTATTTATCTAAAATGGTAGAGGGAATGCAGGACGGGAGTATAATAGGAGGAGGTATTTTTGTTACTCTCATTGGAGAGTATTTAGGTGTTGATAGGAACCAAGGGGGTCCATTACAGCTTTGTAGAGAACAGGTTGAGCCCTTAGGATTGAAAGTTTATATGGGTGTTAAGGTATTGAAAAGTAGACGTAACCAGGCAGTACCCTATGAGGGATCTCATCCTCAGGTAGAGAGAGGCTCAGACGAGGAAATGGAGGAGGCGGAAGACATTAGGGATGTCTTTCGAGATGCTATTCTTGACGTCCACGTTCGTATAGATGAGGAAGCAATGACGAACGCGGCCAGACATAGTATGTAGGAGCAGTAGAACTCCGAGCGAGTATATGAGGATTATAGGCGATGGCAACACGATAGCTGGGTAGTTCATCAGCACCAAATCATGAGCCAGCTATCATATCAGGTACCAAATAACTATGTACCTACTCGACCTGCTCATTTTCCGCCACACAGCCCCGATATCCGACCACCCTTTAACCGGTATGACTTTAACCAAGCCTATCAGAACACCTATAACCAACAATGGAACCCACCTGATGAGATGAACTGGAACCCCTATCCAGACTGATTTGGTTCCATTTGGTTATTTATATGATTTATATGTTTTTATCTTTTTACTTATTCATGTTTAAACTTATGTTATTGAATATACTTATGTAATCTTTATCATTTTTATTATTATTGTGTACTAATATTTCACATTTAGGATTTGAAAGTGGGATATTAAGTCCCATTTCAAATTGCCATGCATGTTTTTATTTGTATGTATGTATATTGTAAATTGTACAAAACAGGGTAAAACAGCACATTTTCAAAGACTGGCATTAAGTTCAGTAAAAGCTACTAATTTTGATGACAAGATGACAAATAAATGTGATGTAACAACAGACGGAATGAACAAATGATATGCACCATTTATCATTCAGCAAACAAACGCCAATATGTTTGGAAACTTTGGTAAAATTTAATCATTTTTCTACGCTAATCACCCTCAATAATATTAAATTGTTACTGATTTCTTGCAAATGAGGGCATTGCAAGATCTTAAGTGTGGAAAGGGGTTAAATTCTTTCGGATTTTTAAAATTTTTTAACTTAAAACACTTGGTTACCATTAAAAATACTAGTAAAGCAGTAGTTGTATTAGAATCTAGTGCTCTCTGATAATAAAGAACAGCCCTAGTCTTATATACTGACTACCCAATTCTAGTAAAATTTTCAAAATTTCCAATTGAATGAATTCAAAATCATGTTTATACATATTTATGAACGATAAAACTAGGTGTTAACACCGAAATTATTGTTACCTCGGAAAGGACATAAATTGAGAAACAAACCAAAATGTTAAAATTCATTTAAAATGGAATAGAGGACAATAAAAAGGAAAATAAAAGCCAAGTGTGGGAAAAATTACCAAGTTATCTTAAACATATGTCACATATTTCTTTAACAAATAATTGAAGATACTTTTGCTTTGGACTAAACTAAACTGTTTTACCCGATGAAAGAAAAGAAAAGATGGATCTACAGGATGAATCAATTCCATCATTAAAAGGAAGTAAAGTCTTCCGAAAAAGACACGCGCTTCTTGATTTAGGTCATGAAGTTGTCGTCCAGACCAGCTGTAGGTTGATGAAAAATCTAGAAAAGTCATCTCTAAAATCAGCAGGAAATCCACGGACCTCAGCATCAAACAGGGTCGCTAAGTGGTCAGATTTATCCTAACCATGAAAAGGATTTATCTCGTACAATGGGGGGCACCGTGCAAATTAGCTTGATAAGACTAATAAATCAGATCCCCAGAAAGGATAATCTCCTTTAAAGATCAAAAATCAGCTTTTAAGACTTATTTGTGTGTTCTTGAACTTTCAAAGTTAACTTTTAGTTCAAGATTAATGAGATCAAGACTAACTTGTAGTACTTGACCATTTAAACTAGTTACATGAAATTAAAGTGCAAGAATGAAGAAGTAAACTAAGTAAACATGTAATTTGTTCATGGTTGTTCATGCTTTTAAAGATTCAAACCAAAGTTTGATCTTTAAGAAAGTAAACTTGAAGTTTACTTTATGAATCACAAGTATGATTTTAATCAACACATGAACTTGCAATCTTTAAAGAAAGTATATGTAGAACATAACTAGTAAGTTAAGTTCTTGTGTGTTCTTGAAGATACAAGATAAAAGAAGAATCAAACTAGAAAGTTTATTCTTGTAACATGTAAGTAAGTAACAACAATTAACAAAGACAAGTAGTCAAACAATAATCAAGAACAAGTAATAAATAACAAATGATGATGATGAATGATTTATGGTTTCGGTTTTGGTTAAAGAAAAAGAGAAGAAATGCTTCAAGTCACCTACAAAGAAGAAAAAAAACCTTGAAAGAAAATGAGAGAAAGTTGGAAGTGTTTTGTGTGTGTTTGAATGGGAGAAATCTAGCAAGTGGAGTAATGAAAAAATGAAAGCCAAAAAACCCATCTAAAAGGCCTAGGGCCGTCGGCCAGCTGCAAGGGGAGGGAGAGGGGTAAGGTTTGTTGGTTACAAGCATGCAAAGAGGTTAAAAGTTGGTTAATAGAATGGGTTACATGGGAATTAAGAGCAACTAGATTCCAATTCTTTCAAACTAACAAGTTACACTTAAAATGATACTTACAAGTATTACTTACATATCTAGATGGGCTAATTAGTTCAACTAAGGAGTGTAGGGTGGGCTTTATAAGCCCATGTTTAATTAAAAGCCCAAGTTGTGTGTAATTAACAAATGAATCCAAATGAAGCCCATGTAACTAACTAATCACCATAGTTAATTAAAATAATTAATAAAACTAATCATGAATGTAAATAATATCTAAAAATATTATTCGTGTAAGTCTCGGGTGTCACAAAGACGTTTCGGGCAATTAAAGTCAAGTACGTTTAGTCATGGTAACATGTAAATGTAATAACATACATTCGTTAAATCACAAGTATTAATAATAACAATTATTAATAAATAAATGTTGGAAAAATCCAGGGTCGTTACAGTAGAACTTTTGACTAATGAATCCTACAATATTAGAAACTTATAAATTGATTAATAAATCCAAACAAAACATGTATATGATTGCATCCCCATATATTTAGTTACGAACCTGCAATTAAAAAAGTTAGAATAAAAGAACCTGTAAAACATGAATAAAAGTTTGTAGATACGCTACAAATTAGAAAAGCCTAAAATAATGGAAACGTTAAATTCCTTTACTACCCATGTTCTCATTTTTTTAAATAGGTGAGAATGTTCTCATGCGATCACTACCCTATATATATATATATATATATATATATATATATATATATATATATATATATATATATATATATACACGTATAATAAACAACTCAAACTAACTACATCATATAGATGGTTCCGTCCTTTTTTACGAGATTTTTTCGACGTTAAAAACGTGCATGCCATTAGGTATACAAGGTACTACTCACGTGTATCCATACATATCCGTAACAACACATTTTTAATTCTGTAAACACATAGCACTACGTTAAATATGAATATGCAACCCGAAAAACTCCACTGCATTACGCGGGCCGATCCGGTTCTAGTTATAACTAATACAGTTATAATAATAGTAATAATGATAATGATATTATACTTTTGTGGATATGTTATTTGATTATCTTGCTTTTTTGAATATGGTTGTATATGTTAATTCATTATTAACCATTATTATTATTATTAATTACTATATTCACTATTAGATAAAATTCATGAATAGTACTAAGGGCGTTTTCGTCTTTTCACTTTCTTTCTTTTTCTTTCCCTTTTTCCCCTTTTCAAAAAGCCCCCGCACTTTGTTCGTAATTTAAAATTGACCCCCCACACAGGGGGTAAAGTGTCAAATCAATATTTTTATAAAAAATCTTAACTAAACTCCACTCAAATATTCAACGGCTCATATCTTCTCGCCCGCAACGAGTTAAATTTTTCGGACACCATCATTAAGCTCGAAATAATTTTCCGAACACAATGTCACTAACTATACGCAAAACGGACCCTTTTTAAAAAACGCTAAATATTTGAGTCCACCTTTCATACACGTTGATTTTTTCCTCTCGGACTCCGTACCTATTTTCATCTATTAACAACATATACATATGGGTCTTATTATTTTTAAAAAAATTTATTTAGTAATTTTTTTGATATTACTCAGTAAATATTCTATTCTTAAATCATACGGAGTGTTAATATAAGCTAACGAGTTAATTGCGTTAAATTTTAAAAAGTCAACAACTCCATAACGAAACGCGGAAATACACATATATTGTTAATTTAAGATAACATCTAAATCTTTGACGGGTTATACCTTTTCGTTCGACTCGAGTTGCGCTTCAACGACATCATCGTTAGCCACAAAATAATTTTGCAAAATAAACATAAAAAAAATACATTGGAAACCGAACCCCGGCGCGAAGCGAGGGCTGAAAAACTAGTTAATTCTATAAATCATAATGATATCTAATCTAAAACACAACCACTTTACAAGTAAAAGTAATAATTTAATTAATTAATAATCATTATTAACGAAAACACTTTAGCCGCTAAAATTGTTTTCATACATAAAATTCACCAGGTAAACAACAAAAAAACAAGAAAATGACAAATCACTTGCGTATAACGTATTCTTATTTGAACACGGTAGTGAATAGTGAATCATCATTTAACCTCTAGCTAGCTCGGATATGAATTCATCAATATCTTTGTCCGAGCTCCCACCTACACCAACAGCATCTTTAGCCAAATCCTTCCATTTTGAACCATTCATCCGAGCCATTTTGCCTCTCTCGCCTTCTATAATCTCTTTTATACAAGACATTATATTGTCTCGTCTCATTATCCCCTTCTCGTCTGCCTTAACTCTCACTCCGACGCTCCAAATATCCTCTAACCACTTAGCATTCGTTAATTGATCCGTCCATTGAGGCATACATACAACCGGTACACCTAAACTTATTGTTTCAAGAGTCGAATTAAATCCACAATGTGTAACAAAGCATCCTATCGACTCGTGTGATAATACATCTAGTTGTTTACACCATGACACGATTAAACCCTTTTCGGTTTTCATATTTTCCTTAAATCCTTTTGAAAGCCTTTCCTCTTCATCAGCCCTAACAACCCATAAGAAATTTGCATTGCTATTCATTAAACCCCAAGCAAGTTCTTCCATTTGTTCGTGTTGAAGTTGTGCAAAGCTCCCAAACGCCACATAAACTACTGATCCCTTTGGTTTATCGTTAAGCCAGTTCATGCATACGTTGTGATCTGTTTCCAACAAATTGATTCCATAATCTTTATCGTCTTCAAGTCGTTTGTCAAGGTACATTGATGGAAGCGTTGGACCGATTACCTTCACGGGCCACATCTTTTTCATCCACTCTATCACCTAAATCAACAATGAAGCTTAGGATTTAATATATTCATATATTACGAGGTCATGAGAAAATTGTTATAGATAGACAGAGATGAAAAAAGTAAAGAAAGTGATCATTGAGGCTTATAAGGGTAATCTATAAGGGTAATCTGAATAAAAAAAATCTTATTCATTCACCTGTATTAACGTTTATAAGTTTCAAAATTGTAGAAGATACTTGTCTATGCAAGTGTATATTATCTAGTGAACAAACATCAAAAAAGTCATTAGCTTCAATTTTCAAAATACTTAGAACCCTCAATTAACTTCAATTGTCTTAAAGGGCACTGTGTGATACTGTTAGGTTTATAACCCTTTTCACGGGTACCCTCAACCTTGTTAGCAATAATAGTTCGAATCAATACGAACCTCTTCCTCGAGTTTGTAGAAAGTATTTGTCAACACCCAACGTGCTTTAACGATATTGTTAAATTGATTAAACAGAATTTTGGACCAAGCGGGGTCTCCATGACTGTGTACAAAAGATGGTGTTTCCCAGTATTCGAGCAGGGGCAATCCAGGAACCGAAATGCTTGAACGCAACGGGACAGATATCAAACCCTTATGAACATGATAATATATGTTGTTCACAGAACAAGCTTGAGTAAAAAAAGAACCACCTTTAATTCCAAACTCTAAGGCAACATCTAAAGCCCAAGTAAATAATGAATCATAAATAATTGCATCAATTATAGTCCCTTCACTTTGAAGCTTCTTGATCATATCACCTAACGATTTCGACCCGACTTCATGGAACGTTTTAAGGTAGGATTCGTAGCTATCGGCACTTGTATAACCACTTTCATCAAAACCGTCAGATATTTTTTCGATATCAATGGTGGTGGTGGAGGAGGAAAGAATAGACTTTGAAACAAAATATGTGGTTACAAGTGTTATTTTGACACCTTTGGATACTAAACGTTTGCCAAATTGTATTATAGGGTTCATGTGGCTTTGAGAAGGGAAGGGAAAGAGTAAAACATGTGGTGTTATTTTGGTGTTATGTTGTTCTGCCATATTTGAGCTTGATAGAATTAGCTAATAGATTGTGATGATTGCAACTATGATTGTTTAAGTTCAAGATATATGTAGGTGGGGTGATTAATACGCCACTGTTAGTGTCACGCGTGTGGGATTTATGTCTATATCGTTTAAAAGATTTTATTCATTGAATCATCATTACAATTACAATTATATATTTGATTTAACATTTAACATGCATATATCGAGTTCCATGTGTGCCACATGTATTATACATTATTACCATTTTCACATAATTTTCACATAGTAGACTTTAAAACATTGTGTTGTACGAATAGTAAGAATAACTTTGTAGAATTAACTAAGTTTATCAAACAATTATTATTGTTATTAGCTATAGACGAAATAGTCTCAATAGTATGATATGTATATGTTACAAATATGTATACCTGATTGTGATCATACGTTGCCGTCATTTACATATAAATGATAACATTAATGACTACAAGTATTGTCATACTTATAATCACGCTCAATCCATTCATTGAGCTTGTGAGTTGCATGGCTAGATAAAAGTAAAGTAAAAATTAGTTTACACGCTCAATCCATTTATTGTCATGTTTAACTTTTCAATTTTTTTTTTTTAAAGTTTGACTTAATATATTTTTATTTGTGCTATAATATATTTGATGCAAATTATATGAATGGATTCAGTTTTAAAATGTGTTTTCATTGGTATAACTTTTATTAAATATTATATAATAAAAATAAAAATATTTAAAGTTAAAGTTGTGCAAAAAAGACTTAAAAAGTCAAAATAGGACAATAATTTTGAGTGCTAAATTTATGATGTTTTCATGTTTATTTGATGATAATGTTGATTTTGATGTTAGAGTGCTAAATTGGAGCTTTATGGTTAGAATTATCGATAAATTTCAGTTTTTAAGTGTCAAAACAGGCCAATTGTGACCAGCATGCACTAGCTGTGATGCATCCCCCAAGATGCGGCACATCGCCTTTGTTTTCAGCTCAGAAGTTGAACGAAAGTTAAAGATTCGACGTGACACTACATAAGGTGGTGCATCTCCTTCACACGCACATAAGGATGCGGCACATCCTTAGAAATGCGGCACATCCCTAGAGATGATATAACACCCCGCCAAATTCCATTTAACGGCGTGTTAATCATGGGTCCCACAGTAACGGTTACACCCTATATATGAGACGTTTCAAAAGCATTCGCATTCTATTTTATTAAAAACATTTGACTATAAAAACACTAGTCAACAAATGTAAGAAATATTATTGTGATCGTAACCATAAACCGATAGTATTAAGTATAATTGCGAATTGTATATGTGACAATATCTTATTAAAAGAAAACATGATGCCTCCACAACAAAACCATGCACCAAGTAGCAATCATGTAACATCCCGTTTTTCCGTACATGTCTAAAGGTACATATTTAATCGTTTGTACGCTTACAACTCTTTCATTATATGATGAAATAATTTGTGTTAGTTGATGTGTGAATATATATATATATATATATATATATATATATATATATATATATATATATATATATATATATATATATATATATATATATATATATATATATATATATATATGTGTATATATATATATATTTAGAATATAAGCATATATAAGTATATGCAAGGACTTTTGTTGATGTTAAGTCTTGCGAGACTTAAAGATGAAGTTTAGACGTGTATAGAAAGCGAGAACGAAGCGTACAAGTCAAATAATTAATTGTTAGTTTGTTGCCGAGAAACTGGTCAGGCCACGCCTAATGGCGCGCCGCGATGACCATTGCCGCGCCGCGGCACCTCAAGCAAAATAAAGTTAGAAGGCATGCTAAGAAGGGTCGATTTTTCCTTTATATGTCACGCCGCGGAGAAGAAGGTCGCGCCGCGACAAATAACTAGAATCTGAGTCAGGATGAGTTTAAACAACTCACATTTTTACATTGTTCGTCGCGCCGCGAGAAAAGAAGTCGTGCCGCGACATTGCTGGCAGTCTGATGCCGAATTCAGCTTTTAAAAAAGTGGGGTTCAAGGGCAAATTCGTTTTTTTACGTGTAGATCTGATGGGAGCACTTAATCTCCACCACTTATCCATATTATTCATTTATTTTCCATTTTTCTTCTCCATTTACTCTCAAAACATAAAACCCAATTGATTTCTAAGTGAGATTTGAGAGTGAAGATTTCTGAATCAATCCTTGGAGCAAGAATTAAAGTCGTTCTCCTCGTTCTTAGCTATGAGTGGATAGTGTTGGTAAGTCTTAACTCCGTATTTTTAGTTTTAGTTAATTTATGGCTAGGGTTTGGCCATTAGAGGCTTGTAAGATCCATTTGGGGGTTAAATGGGTGAACTTGGGTTATGTTGATGTAAGGAAAGCCCAAATGACTATAACCTAGGGTTTGGTCTTGTGAATTGAGGTTGTAAGTGTCAAATGCTGTTGTTAGTCACTATTACACTTTTAAATTGATGAAAGAATTGTTAATGAGTTAAGTTTGACTTGATTTGTGAGTCCAAGTGTTAAAATGGGTCAAATGGGTAATGTTGACCTAGTTTGGGTGGAATGGGTATGAAGTACCCTAAGCTTGTGTTAGTTAAAGTTAGTAGACTATAAATCGCTAGCTTTAGTGATTGAATAAGAATCTTGGCCATTTATGGGCGGTTTTGGTGTAGTTGAGCTATTTAATGCAAATTAGGTCATTAAATGCTCAAGTGTAAGTATGGTGGTTGGTTCCACAAGTTGCGTATTGAATGTGTACTTAATGTATTAGGTACTTTGCTTTGAAGTTTTCGGAAGTGCATAATCATCATCTTGGTGTTAAGGTGAGTGGAATAATTATGCGTGTACGTATATAATGTATTTATTTGTGTGGAATGAATGTGGAATTGTCGCGGTGTTTAAGACACCACATTCTAAGTAACAAGTAGTATTTTCACGGTGTTCAAGACGCTACTCATTGTTTTGATTGACATATGGTATCGTCGCGGTGTTCAAGACGCCACATTGTCATGGGAGTGGAATTGTCGTGGTGTTCAAGACACCACTCATTGTTTTTGATTGACCTGTGGAATCGTCGCGGTGTTCAAGATGCCACATTGTCATGGGGGTGAGTTAGTCGCGGTGTTCAAGACATAACCCGGAGGATTAGTGATTACGTGGTGTTTAAGTAACACTAATGGATGTTATGAACTCCGACGGTCTTTTACGAGTACCGTTCCCTTGTACGATTGGTTAACCATGGTTGTGTGAATTGTATTTAGCATATTAAATTGTGAACTATATGCTATTAATATGCTAACTTATGCTAGCTCGTGTGATTGGAAGTTTAGTTATTATACTTACGATGGTATGTTTATTTATATTGCTAGCATGTATGCGGTAAATGCGTAAGTGATTGCAAGTAAGTAGGTTGTATATGTATTCGTATAATTGTTGCACTCACTAAGCATTAGCTTACCCCCTCGTTGTTTATCTTTTAGATGCTGGTGCGGATAGGGGAAAAGGGGTTGTTGGGCACTAGGTGTCCCTTGGTGATGCTTGTTGAAGCTTTTGAAGTTGGCCTAGTGTTTTGGGTAGTTTAGCCCCAAACCATGCTCGAAGTGTTGTTTGGTTTAAAACTATCATTTATGAATGGGTCAAACTTGTATTACATTTGTTAAGGGCCTTCGTGCCGTTTGTAAACATTTAACTTGTGATGTTGTTTAATGGGTTATATGTAACCGTTTAATTTTGGCGCCAATGGTTTATCATTTAAAAAAAAAAAATTATCGTATGGAATACGGGTTGGGTTGTTTCAAGTGGTATCAGAGCATGGTCTAAGAGATTTAGGCGACTTGAGATAAGTGCCTAGACTTAGACTTTATTATGTGCGTGCTTATTGCGGGACTTGTAGGACTTCGGGTCGGATCGGGTTTGGTTAGTGCATAGGTTTATGTGAACTAACCTTGCGCTATTTGTTTTTTGTGGTAATTGCAATCATCAAGCGAGATGGACGTTGTACTAGTGAGTTAATGCGATATGCTCGCGTAGTAATGACTAGCTACCATTATTACGGGTGCAAATCGTGTCAAACAAGCGATGTACGATGATTGTTGAGCAAGATGGGGCGGTAAGGTGTATATGTGTATATATGCGTGTCATGTCATTTCACTCGTTGTTTAACCCCTTTCGTTTTATAAAATGAAGATGAGAAATGGACACGACACCGAAAATGGGGGCACGAGCGAGGACCCTGAATTCACGGCCAAGGTTGAGGCCATTTTGAAAAGTCATCATGCATCTTTCCTAGAAGATGTTAAGAAGATATTCCTAGATACGATTGACGAGCAATTCGTCAACGTAGTAAAGGAGTAAATTAAAGTTGTCCTTCAAGAGGACAATGTTGGAAGACGAGACTTTTTCTATAAAAATTTCAAAGATGCTCAACCACCTACTTTTGAGGGCGAACGGGATCCACTTAAGAGTGCCCGATGGATCTCCGATATGGAGGGGGCTTTTCGTACTTGCGAATGCCCGCTTGATAAAAAGACAAGGTATGGTTGTAGCATGTTGAGAGGTGACGCTAAATTGTGGTGGGATGCGAAAATCCAAGTTTATTGTGAAGAACAATGCATGGAATTCACTTGGGATGAATTCAAGGCGGAATTTTTCGATGAATACCGAACTTCGACCGATCTTACAAGGCTTAAGGACGAATTACATTCCTTGAGGCAAGGGTCGATGGATTTGAACACCCTCAAATCCGTTTTCTTGTCCAAGACCCAATTTTTCCCGGAGTATGTCGGGAATGATAAAATGTTGAAGGAAGACTTCTATCGCATCTTGAATGATAGTGTAAGTAACTAGAGGGGGGGTGAATAGTTACTTAGTACGATTTTAACAATTTTTCGATTGATCACCAAATTCGATTTTACTTTGATCAACCAATTTAACTCAAACTTGATGTGTGTGGTGTATATGTTCAAAATGATAAATGAAGTAATGTAAAGAACATAGACACAAGGATTTATAGTGGTTCGGGTGGATGTTAACTAATCCACCTTAATCCACTCCCCGATTACACTAATCGGAATTTGTCGCTTCACTAAGCACTTTTCTCCAAACCCGGTGGAGATCCGATTTACAAGTCTTCAATCTTCTTTAGTAGACAACAAACCTAATCTTTCTATCCCTTCGAAAGATCAACTCTAACCTAGATCAACTTGTCTTCACCTTGGACAAGTATTAATCTCCAAATAAGATTAATCAACTTCCTAAGTCCCTTTAAGGAAGTAGGTCACTAAGCTAGCCTATGCTTCCACTAATTGAAGTTACAAGACTTATACACTCTGCAATGATGATCCTAACACAATACTAGGACATACATTACATTAAGTAAACTCACAAGATAAATGAATTTGATTAGTAAGTTTACAACAACCCAATTCTATATCTATAAGATCATAGAATCTTCTCTTGCTTGATCACATTTGAGTAGTAATTGATTGTAATAACCCGGAAATTTTCGACCAAATTTAAACCTTAAACTCTATATGTTTCCGACACGATAAGCAAAAACCTTAATGTTGAGTCTAGAAAGCTTAAAATCTATATTCGGATAACTAGATACCCTTTGATCTCCGACGAGTTCCGACGATTCACGAACAATTGTGTGTAAATAAATATGTATAAATTGTTATATTATTATTACTAATATTATTAACATTAATAATATTAATAATATTAAAAGTATTATTATGACTAATATATTTATTAATTTTTTTTTAATATCATAAGAAGACAATTTATTACGCGGATTCGGTTATAAATCGAAATCACTTTTTAAATTCTTTATTCATTTTCCTGTTTACCTGTGATTCAATGTCGACTTCTTTATATAACCATTCGTCGTCATCTAATTGGTTGAATCAATTGAATTATTATAATAAGGTTTTCATATTAATTCTCACGATTCACTGAGACGTTTTACAATATATACATAATACTTCACTAACTCAACTCTATATATATATATATATATATATATATATATATATATATATATATATATATATATATATATATATATATATATATATATATATATATCTATATAGAATTACATAATAATATTGACATTGTAAATCCAAAACCCACTTCACCATATCACTTCACCATACTACTTCATCATCTATCCTTCACCATCGCGACTTCTGCTATGGTTGTCATTTACTTCCTGTTTCAAACAGACCTAGACTAAACACCACGATTACCATCGCCTGACAACCTCACAACACCACCAAAGCCACCACCGGAGCACCACCCTCCCCACCGTTGTCCAACAACTACCACAATACCACTTCACCATAACCATCCTAGACAATCATATCAACCCCACAACTCATCAAACACCATTCTTGTTTCTACTTCAAACCACAATACACCACCATTCCATCGTGAACCGACACCACCTTCCCACTCACACTTCTTTATCTTTGTTTTCTTTTAACCATCAACACCACCGTAGCTATGCTGCATTTGTTATTTGTATCCATGTCTGCAAACCTTCACCATAAGAATCACCACACTCGGCCACCCTTAAAATCACCACTTCCACCAATTCTTTTCGTTGCTATAATTATATTTTTCCTGTTTCAGCTGCAAACCCAACCCATTAGATTGTTTATGTTATTCATAGTTCCCGTTATCTTCATCTTCACCAAACCATCTCATCTTCATCACTCACGAAAACTCTCTCTCTCATCTCTCTCTCTACCATCGTGAATTAATACCCGTTTAACCACTCAACAATATTACTTTTTGTTTGTTTTTATGCTGCCATCCTTGTTTCATCGAAACCCATTGTCATTAGATCATCTATTTGATTGAAACCCAAGAACCCAGAACACAATCACAATTATCCTTTTCAAACCTACTTTCCTATTCGAAACTTAAACCGAACACCAACTAAACTGCTTCCTCCTGTTTTGTTTCTATCTCAACGAGTTACAGTTCCCATGCTTCTGTTTCTGTTCAGCGAAAAAGATGATTGAATGATGATGGGATGTTTGTTATTATCGATTATTAAAGAGAAGAAAAGGGGCCGACAATTGCTATTGCGTTTGATACTTTAAAAAAAAAGAAATAAATAAATAAACAGATAAGAAAACGTTGGCTGCTTGACTTATTTGATCGACAAAACATAAGCTTAATTGCTGCTGTGATCCAATAGGCATAGTAATGGACTTAATTTAAATAATAATTGGGCCGTGATTTGTTGAGTTTCATCTAATGGACTGTTAATTGATTATTTGGACTTGGGCCGGGATTCTCAGTTGGGCTGCTGTGTGCACCTCGTGACCCAACTCAGGTTCTACTAGGCTGCGAACAATTTTTGGATGTTTATGGGACTGGAACGAGACCGTGAATGATATTAGATGAAGATGATGATAACATAATTAGGGTTATAAACTTTTAGTTTGGGTTTTAAAACATAAATGTAAGAACGGATGGATGGTTAAGGCGTGTGTTGGGTATTCGAGAGGTCTTAGGTTCGATCCCTACTGATGGCGTTCTTTTCTTTTTAAAGTCTACTTACATGAGGTAGTTATTATTAGTACTAATTATTAGTATTATCATTATTATCATAATGACTCTTATCATTTAAATTATTAAGTATTAAGACTAATATTAGAATTATCATTATTATTAAACTTATCTTGTTATTAAAATTAAAATTTAAAAGTATCTTTATTATTATTAATTATTATTATTAATTATTATTATTATTATTAGGATTAAAATTAGAATTAAAATTTGAATTATTATTATTATTATCATTATTAATATTATTATTATCAAAATTATTATTATTAAAATTTTCATTATTATTAAATTATCATTTTTATTATTATTATTATTATTATTATTATTATTAACAATATTTTTAAATACATATAAAAATATTTGATACATAATTATAAAATATAACATAAAATATTAAATAGACATTAACATTTATTATATAAGTATTATATAATTAATAGGTGAAATTATTTGACTTCAATTATGTATTAATATAAATACGTGATATAGGTTCGTGAATCCGAGGCCAACCTTATTCGTGTTCAATGGTGTTATATGTATTTTTACTACAAAATACATTAGGTGAGTATATAGTCCCACTTTTAAACTCTAGATATTTCGGGATGAGAATACATGCATTTTATGATTTACGTTATGGACACAAGTGATTAAAAATATATATTCTACGTTGAGTTGTACCACTGGCATACTTCCCTGTAACTTGGTAACTACTATTTACATGAGGTATTGTAAACGCGAATCCTGTTGATAGATCTATCGGGCCTGACAACCCCAACCGGACTGGACGACCAGTATTCAACGGTTGCACGGTACTTCGTTTCGGTAACTACACTTGGTACGGTGTAGTAAGATTTCATAATAAAGGGAATATGCGACGTTGATTAAATGTTAAGTATGGTTATCAAGTGCTCAACAACTCAGAATATTTTTATTTAAACGTTTATGAATATGAAATCTTGTGGTCCATAGTTATAACGCTGCTAGCATCAAACCTATATCTCACCAACTTTATGTTGACGTTTTAAAGCATGTTTATTCTCATGTACGAATTAAGTCTTCCGCTGTGCATTTGCTCATTTTTAAGGACATTATTTGGAGCCGATCATCGCAATGGGACCAAATATTGATGACTTCGTTCAGGTGGATTAGGACGGGTCATTTCAGTTGGTATCAGAGCGGTGGTCGTAGTGAACCAGGTCTTGCATTAGTGTGTCTAACTAGTAGTTGTTAGAATACATTAATGAGTCTGGACTTCGACCTAGTAGTTGTTAGGTTATGTTAATGAGTCTAGACTTGAATCTGGTCTGCATGTTAAAAGTGTTTGCTTACCACCATTTGTTGAAAAATATCTACTTATCATTTACAGTCTCGACACGTCTTATTGCAATTAGTGCATAGATGGTGTAAATACAAATTCATATCCCATCACATTAAATCTTGTCTGACACATTTCCTTAATTTCCGTAATTTACGAGATCTTCTGTACTATATTTAGATATTCTATGCAAATAGAATATCATTCGATATCCGAAAAATCATTTCATATCCAAAAATCCTTTATCTAACCGTACAAGACGGAACTCGCAACCAGTTTAAATTCCTTAGATTCCGACAACTATTTCAGTATGTATTTCGACTCAAGCTCCGAAGAAAGTGTAACCGGAATGGATCAACCAATTAGCCATCACCAATTCTGGATGAATTGGGGATGGGTTCGTAGTTTACTTAATTATTGGAGACAAGAAGAAGGTGATCCCTTCCATCCATCAAATTGCCCTCTTGGCGATGAACCTGAAGCACTTACCGGCGAACCTGTTCGAGAAACCATTTTCTCTCTTATTTCTAGAGTATCTCGTCACGATTATATATTACATCAAATTTTAGATTTTATTTATCCGCTCGTCCGAACCGACAGTCACCCCGGTGTAATAGAAGAAGTCAATGAGCTTCGCGCTCGGGTAGTGGCTTTAGAAAATATGGTGCGAAGGTTACAAACGCCAGAAGCAGCACCAGCAGCATAACCAGTACCACCTTCCACAACAACCACATACGCGTCGTAAACCTCAACATCACAATCTGTACCTCGGATATCAACATCACACGCCTCAATATCACCATCTGTACTTCGAGTATGATCTTCGTTCTACATATCATTCTACATATCGTTCTACATTGATTATCTTCGCTTTATATAACATTCTACTTCATTTATCTTCATTCGACATGGCGATTAAGTAATCTAGTACTAACAATAAATCAAATGAGTTCCATATCTTATTGACTCATTAAATCCATAATTACATCTGAAGAAAATATACATGTATATATATTTTCATAAAGATTGTGATTAAAAATTCTTTAGTACAAACTGTTAATGATGAAAATATTTTAACGGGTAGGTAATACTTGAGGAATATTTAGATTTCACATTAATAAGTTACACTGTACATTCTTCGAATCTGATTCAACGGTCATTTACTATCCTACTTGAAACCATCGATATACGTATCCGTTCATCACAGAATAACCATTCCATTCAAATTTCATATTTGAGTTTTGACTCATCAGAATCCAACAAGTGGCATAACGAAGAAAACATTGGATAAAATAAAAAGTGTAAGAAACAAACAAATTAACTATGATGAATTTGGTTAAGATTCCATGCTAACTGTTCCTAGCTAATTGTTCCCAGCTAACTGTTAATTCCGTATTACATTTTATTTATCGCAATTTAATTATCGCAATTTTTTTATGTTATTTACTTTTACGCACTTTAAATAACGGGACATGTATACAAGGTTTCGACTTATCATATCGACCCATCTATATGTATATTTCGGAACAACCATAGACACTCTATATGCAAATGATGGAGTTAGCTATACAGGGTCGAGGTTGATTCCAAAATATATATATAGTTTGAGTTGTGAGTAATACTGAGACCGGTACACGGGTCACGATACGTATTAATTAATTCAAATATTATAAACTATATATGAATTATTGAACTGCTAACTGTGGACTACAAACATTGGACAATTAAAAGAAATTAAAATATCGATTATAACATATGAAACTAAACAATTCTTCAAGTTTTCCACTTGATTTCATTTTAAACCTCATTTGTACCTTGACGATTACAATCCGCGTTCAAACCTTTCATGATTCTTACAAACACCTCAACCGAGAAGTTGAACCAACCGCACTTCATCTACGGAAGAAAAGATTTCTGAACCTGAAAAACTCTCGAACCCAAATTCATAGTTTAACACGTATCCGTGTTGAATTCTTTACCATTTATTAGCAAAAACAACATTACAATTCCTTTCAAAGTAGCCAATTTTTTCACAGCTCCACTTCGACTTCTCAGTGAGACTACTCTTAGCCTCGATATTTATACCTTGTCCTTTCGCCATCATTCCCGGAGAACCTTTTATATTCCACGACCTCATCAACAGATGTAACAACAGATCGTCATTCCTTTGGCGAAATCAGTAATCAGTAATTTGAAAATCTCGCAGAACTTCTCCAGTTATACCTACAACGTCTATCCCTAAGAATTTCATACTCCAAATGTGAAGTTCTGAAAAACATCTTGAACTACAGATAATTCTTGAAATGCTGATGAAGCAGCAAAAACTGTAAACGACTTTAACGGTCAAAAGTTTGATGATAAAGAATAGTGTGTTGGTAAAGCTCAGAAAAAGAGAAGGTTTGGAACTGGAAAACGGATTGAGCAAACCATGAGGGAGACTCTGAACAAATCACAAGGACTAAACTTGTACATAAAGAATCATGATAATTCTGTATTCGATGAAATCTTTAGCGAACGCCTTGCTTCTGAATCTTAACCCTTACGGGTAAATCTTCATCATCATCCTTCTATATTAGAAAATTCCAAGATATTATCGCATCTTTCATTGAAAATACCCCCAATATTTTTGAAGATATCTTCAAAATGTTCTCGTCCGATATTAACTATCTCTCCACACTATCTGTGCTATCTCATAAAAGGAACTATTTTAGTTTCTATATTCTATAAATCTTTGAATCTAAATTATGAATGTTTTTGAAGTAGTGTTGGGAACTGATACATGAATTACTATAATATAATGACACTTGATCAACATCATTATATTACAGTAAATCATGTTGAGTTTCTAATGGAATGTGATGATCCACAGTACCATCATCATGTGCCATGTTACACGACTCTTACATTCTATTCAAATTCTAAAAATATCAAGAAAATATTCCTTGATGATTCGGTCTTTTCCAGGATATTCTGGTAATTTGATAAATCAAAATTTGTTCCATTACCATTTCTATCTTAGAGCATTAACAATGTTCATTCCAAATTTCATACCTACGAATTCCGGACCATTGCTCGCTTGACTCGAGGACGGGAAGAAGAAACGAAGGGACAAAGCCCTGCAATAGAAATTGGGGTAAAAATCACAGCAAATAGGAGGAGATATTAACTGTGGATAACAATGATTATAGAAGACAGAAGCAGGAGCATCGAAGTATAAAGGAAGATATAAAACCCAACAACCACCCAGAATTTACAAACCGTGTATATCGATGCAGATAGTAATATAAAGACACGGGAGAATTAGAAACACTATAAACACAAGAGTATAGTAGAAGTAAATAGATTCTTCTGGTGGTAGATGAAAAAGAAGAATGACAGATGTGAAAATTAAGAGTATATCAAGGATCAGAATGGGATGAAGCATATTGACAAATGTCTTAAAATAGGAATTAAGGAGAAAGAGTAGAAGATGTGAGTTGAGGAAAATAAGGAAACGAAGGGGTGAATTTATAGAAAAATATATGACAGAGAAATTGAAACAGATTGCCATATTAAATCAAAGAAGATCCTGATCGCCGAAGAACCAAATCTTATTACGTAAGATTTTCCCTGAATCTCTTAAAATCCGGAAATCAATCCTAATCACGTCATCGGTTAAAACAATTCCATATTTACTCATTTCACTCTTTTGTGATAGCTTCACTCGTGCGCTTCACATGATCGAATCGTTTTATCTAATATCTCTCGATAATGATAAAACTCCATTATGACCTCGTATTCATCATGAAAACATCCTTATTACCATCTATAAAGATCTCTATCAAATTTCGAGGACGAAATTTCTTTAACGGGTAGGTACTGTAATGACCCGGAAATTTCTGACCAAATTTAAACCTTAAACTCTATATGTTTCCGACACGATAAGCAAAAACCTTAATGTTGAGTCTAGAAAGCTTAAAATCTATATTCGGATAACTAGATACCCTTTGATCTCCGACGAGTTCCGACGATTCACGAACAATTGTGTGTAAATAAATATGTATAAATTGTTATATTATTATTATTACTAATATTATTAACATTAATAATATTAATAATATTAATAATATTAAAAGTATTATTATGACTAATATATTTATTAATTTTTTTTTAATATCATAAGAAGACAATCTATTACGCGGATTCGGTTATAAATCGAAATCACTTTTTAAATTCTTTATTCATTTTCCTGTTTACCTGTGATTCAATGTCGACTTCTTTATATAACCATTCATCGTCATCTAATTGGTCGAATCAATTGAATTATTATAATAAGGTTTTCATATTAATTCTCACGATTCACTGAGACGTTTTACAATATATACATAATACTTCACTAACTCAACTATATATATATATATATATATATATATATATATATATATATATAAATATATATATATATATATATATATATATATATATATATATATATATATATATATATATATATATATATATATATATATAGAATTACATAATAATATTGACACTGTAAATCCAAAACCCACTTCACCATATCACTTCACCATACTACTTCATCATCTATCCTTCACCATCGTGACTTCTGCTATGGTTGTCATTTACTTCCTGTTTCGAACAGACCTAGACCAAACACCACGATTACCATCGCCTGACAACCTCACGACACCACCAAAGCCACCACCGGAGCACCACCCTCCCCACCGTTGTCCAACAACTACCACAATACCACTTCACCATAACCATCCTAGACAATCATATCAACCCCACAACTCATCAAACACCATTCTTGTTTCTACTTCAAACCACAATACACCACCATTCCATCGTGAACCGACACCACCTTCCCACTCACACTTCTTTATCTTTGTTTTCTTTTAACCATCAACACCACCGTAGCTATGCTGCGTTTGTTATTTGTATCCACGTCCGCAAACCTTCACCATAAGAATCACCACACTCAGCCACCCTTAAAATCACCACTTCCACCAATTCTTTTCGTTGCTGTAATTATATTTTTCATGTTTCAGCTGCAAACCCAACCCATTAGATTGTTTATGTTATTCATAGTTCCCGTTATCTTCATCTTCACCAAACCATCTCATCTTCATCACTCACGAAAACTCTCTCTCTCATCTCTCTCTCTACCATCGTGAATTAATACCCGTTTAACCACTCAACAATATTACTTTTTGTTTGTTTTTATGCTGCCATCCTTGTTTCATCGAAACCCATTGTCATTAGATCATCTATTTGATTGAAACCCAAGAACCCAGAACACAATCACAATTATCCTCTTCAAACCTACTTTCCTATTCGAAACTTAAACCGAACACCAACTAAACTGCTTCCTCCTGTTTTGTTTCTATTTCAACGAGTTACAATTCCCATGCTTCTGTTTCTGTTCAGCGAAAAAGATGATTGAATGATGATGGGATGTTTGTTATTATCGATTATTAAAGAGAAGAAAAGGGGCCGACAATTGCTATTGCGTTTGATACTTTAAAAAAAAGAAATAAATAAATAAACATATAAGAAAACGTTGGCTGCTTGACTTATTTGATCGACAAAACATAAGCTTAATTGCTGCTGTGATCCAATAGGCATAGTAATGGACTTAATTTAAATAATAATTGGGTCGTGATTTGTTGAGTTTCATCTAATGGACTGTTAATTGATTATTTGGACTTGGGCCGGGATTCTCAGTTGGGCTGCTGTGTGCACCTCGTGACCCAACTCAGGTTCTACTAGGCTGCGAACAATTTTTGGATGTTTATGGGACTGGAACGAGACCGTGAATGATATTAGATGAAGATGATGATAACATAATTAGGGTTATAAACTTTTAGTTTAGGTTTTAAAACATAAATGTAAGAACGGATGGATGGTTAAGGCGTGTGTTGGGTATTCGAGAGGTCTTAGGTTCGATCCCTGCTGATGGCGTTCTTTTCTTTTTAAAGTCTACTTACATGAGGTAGTTATTATTATTACTAATTATTAGTTTTATCATTATTATCATAATGACTCTTATCATTTAAATTATTGTAGTGACCCGAACTTTTCCATGTTTATATATATTAATTGAGATTGATATTTACATGATTAAATGTTTCCAACATGTTAAACAATCAAACTTGTTAAGACTTGATTAATTGAAATATGTTTCATATAGACAATTGACCACCCAAGTTGACCGGTGATTCACGAACGTTAAAACTTGTAAAAACTATATGATGACATATATATGGATATATATATAGTTAACATGATACTATGATAAGTAAACATATCATTAAGTATATTAAAAATGAACTACATATGTAAAAACAAGACTACTAACTTAATGATTTTTAAACGAGACATATATGTAACGATTATCGTTGTAAAGACATTTAATGTATATATATCATATTAAGAGATATTCATACATGATAATATCATGATAATATAATAATTTAAAATCTCATTTGATATTATAAACATTGGGTTAACAACATTTAACAAGATCGTTAACCTAAAGGTTTCAAAACAACACTTACATGTAACGACTAACGATGACTTAACGACTCAGTTAAAATGTATATACATGTAGTGTTTTAATATGTATTTATACACTTTTGAAAGACTTCAATACACTTATCAAAATACTTCTACTTAACAAAAATGCTTACAATTACATCCTCGTTCAGTTTCATCAACAATTCTACTCGTATGCACCCGTATTCGTACTCGTACAATACACAGCTTTTAGATGTATGTACTATTGGTATATACACTCCAATGATCAGCTCTTAGCAGCCCATGTAAGTCACCTAACACATGTGGGAATCATCATTTGGCAACTAGCATGAAATATCTCATAAAATTACAAAAATATGAGTAATCATTCATGACTTATTTACATGAAAACAAAATTACATATCCTTTATATCTAGTCCATACACCAACGACCAAAAACACCTACAAACACTTTCATTCTTCAATTTTCTTCATCTAATTGATCTCTCTCAAGTTGTATCTTCAAGTTCTAAGTGTTCTTCATAAATTCCAAAAGTTCTAGTTTCATAAAATCAAGAATACTTTCAAGTTTGCTAGCTCACTTCCAATCTTGTAAGGTGATCATCCAACCTCAAGAAATCTTTGTTTCTTACAGTAGGTTATCATTCTAATACAAGGTAATAATCATATTCAAACTTTGGTTCAATTTCTATAACTATAACAATCTTATTTCAAGTGATGATCTTACTTGCACTTGTTTTCGTGTCATGATTCTGCTTCAAGAACTTCGAGCCATCCAAGGATCCGTTGAAGCTAGATCCATTTTTCCCTTTTCCAGTAGGTTTATCCAAGGAACTTAAGGTAGTAATGATGTTCATAACATCATTCGATTCATACATATAAAGCTATCTTATTCGAAGGTTTAAACTTGTAATCACTAGAACATAGTTTAGTTAATTCTAAACTTGTTCGCAAACAAAAGTTAATCCTTCTAACTTGACTTTTAAAATCAACTAAACACATGTTCTATATCTATATGATATGCTAACTTAATGATTTAAAACCTGGAAACACGAAAAACACCGTAAAACCGGATTTATGCCGTCGTAGTAACACCGCGGGCTGTTTTGGGTTAGTTAATTAAAAACTATGATAAACTTTGATTTAAAAGTTGTTATTCTGATAAAATGATTTTTATTATGAACATGAAACTATATCCAAAAATTATGGTTAAACTCAAAGTGGAAGTATGTTTTCTAAAATGGTCATCTAGACGTCGTTCTTTCGACTGAAATGACTACCTTTACAAAAATGACTTGTAACTTATTTTTCCCACTATAAACCTATACTTTTTCTATTTAGATTCATAAAATAGAGTTCAATATGAAACCATATCAATTTGATTCACTCAAAACGGATTTAAAATGAAGAAGTTATGGGTAAAACAAGATTGGATAATTTTTCTCATTTTAGCTACGTGAAAATTGGTAACAAATCTATTCCAACCATAACTTAATCAACTTGTATTGTATATTATGTAATCTTGAGATACCATAGACACGTATACAATGTTTCGACCTATCATGTCGACACATCTATATATATTTTGGAACAACCATAGACACTCTATATGTGAATGTTGGAGTTAGCTATACAGGGTTGAGGTTGATTCCAAAATATATATAGTTTGAGTTGTGATCAATACTGAGATACGTATACACTGGGTCGTGGATTGATTCAAGATAATATTTATCGATTTATTTCTGTACATCTAACTGTGGACAACTAGTTGTAGGTTACTAACGAGGACAGCTGACTTAATAAACTTAAAACATCAAAATATATTAAAAGTGTTGTAAATATATTTTGAACATACTTTGATATATATGTATATATTGTTATAGGTTCGTGAATCATCCAGTGGCCAAGTCTTACTTCCCGACGAAGTAAAAATCTGTGAAAGTGAGTTATAGTCCCACTTTTAAAATCTAATATTTTTGGGATGAGAATACATGCAGGTTTTATAAATGATTTACAAAATAGACACAAGTACGTGAAACTACATTCTATGATTGAATTATCGAAATCGAATATGCCCCTTTTTATTAAGTCTGGTAATCTAAGAATTAGGGAACAGACACCCTAATTGACGCGAATCCTAAAGATAGATCTATCGGGCCCAACAAGCCCCATCCAAAGTACCGGATGCTTTAGTACTTCGAAATTTATATCATATCCGAAGGGTGTCCCGGAATGATGGGGATATTCTTATATATGCATCTTGTTAATGTCGGTTACCAGGTGTTCACCATATGAATGATTTTTATCTCTATGTATGGGATGTGTATTGAAATATGAAATCTTGTGGTCTATTGTTACGATTTGATATATATAGGTTAAACCTATAACTCACCAATATTTTTGTTGACGTTTTAAGCATGTTTATTCTCAGGTGATTATTAAGAGCTTCCGCTGTCGCATACTTAAATAAGGACGAGATTTCGAGTCCATGCTTGTATGATATTGTGTAAAAACTGCATTCAAGAAACTTAGTTTGTTGTAACATATTTGTATTGTAAACCATTATGTAATGGTCGTGTGTAAATAGGATATTTTAGATTATCATTATTTGATAATCTACGTAAAGCTTTTTAAACCTTTATTGATGAAATAAAGGTTATGGTTTGTTTTAAAATGAATGCAGTCTTTGAAAAACGTCTCATATAGAGGTCAAAACCTCGCAACGAAATCAATTAATATGGAACGTTTTTAATCAATAAGAACGGGACATTTCAGTTGGTATCCGAGCGTTGGTCTTAGAGAACCAGAAAATTTGCATTAGTGTGTCTTATCGAGTTTGTTAGGATGCATTAGTGAGTCTGGACTTCGACCGTGTTTTCTTTAAAAATGATTGCTTAACATTTTTGTTGGAAACAATATATTTTTAACATATGAATATTATGTGATATATTAATCTCTTATCGTGTTTGATATTATGTGATAGATGTCTACCTCTAGAACAAGTCCCATTGACTCACCTAATAATAATGAAGAGTCAAATGTAAATTGGAATGATTCGTGGACTGATTCACAAGTTCCCGAAGAAGAACCGGAAGAAGAGTCGGAACCGGAAGAAGAATCGGAACCGGAAGAAGAATCGGAACCGGATGAAGAAGTAGAACCGGTGGGGGAAATAATAAAACGGTTAAGTAAAAGAAAATCCTCAACCAACCGACCAAGGTTAATTATGGTCAATGGTGTTTCCGCCAAGGAAGCAAAATATTGGGAGGATTACAAATTCTCCGATGAATCGGATTCCGACGAGAATTCCGATGATGTTATAGAAATTACCCCAACTGAATTTAAAAAGGCAAAAGAAAATAATAAGGGAAAGGGCATAAAAATAGAGAAATCTATTTCCAACCCCGATGAACTTTATATGTATCGTCAACCCCCGAAGTCCTTAAGTTGTAACAATGACCCGGGAACCTCTAAACCACCAGGTTTTTCTAAACCGTTGTGGAAAACGACAGTTAGTATTAGGGGAACATCATATATCCCTAGAAACTTGGCAAAACGAACCAAAACCGAAGAAGAAGAAACGAGCGAGTCAGAATAAGATAGTTGTATTCGTGTGGTGTAATATATGTAATATAGTGTGCTTATGCTTTATGATATATGTAAAAATTGCTTGTATTAATAAGTATTTTTTTTATGAATCTAACTCTTGTCTATTTTACAGTATAAAAACACAAAATGGATAGACAACCCAATATTTTAAGAGACCTACCCGGAGACATGATTGATGAAATCTTGTCTAGAGTCGGTCAGAATTCTTCGGCACAACTATTTAAGGCGAGATCAGTTTGTAAGACATTCGAAGAACGTTCCAAGAAAGTCTTGGTTTATAAGAGACTTTCGTTTGAAAGATGGGGGATATCACATTGGGAAACCCATAAGTTACGATGTGTTTACTTTGACGCATATATTGCGGGGAACCCAAATGCTATTTTACGCAACGGGTTAAGAAATTATTTTGACTCAATATATCCGAATATTGGACTTCGTGATTTAGAAAAAGCGGCTAACATGCAACATAAAGAAGCATGTTATGCTTACGGATTAGTAATGTTCGTTTCTCACCAAAGTGAGAACAAGAACATCGGGCTACAACTATTAAACAAAACGTTTCCACAAGTGACGGAGTCGGTAATTGGGGTAAGAAATGAGGTTTTTAGATTGTTACGGGACTGTTGGACATTACGTAACCCTCGTCCTTTTGACAACGTTACAACACGCTGTCTTATCAACGGCCATAACGGTTATGTTCCACAAGACCAAGGATGGGAAGTAATCCTAGTAAAACCAGAATGCATGACTTGTTTCTGGACGTATGAATTACGTGTCTTTATTGCCTTTGCTGAACGACTTGTGTATTAGCTAGAATTATCTTCACAACTATCTTGTATCAAAGTTATTGTGTGCTATATTTCATGCTTTATGTAAAATAAGCGGTATTGTAAGTTTGTAAAATATTGTATAAAAGTTTGAACGCGAAATATTATTATAATCAGTTTTTCATATAGAATTGTAGTAGTTGAATTGTATATTAGCTACTAAGTATGAACTTAACGGGTAGGTACTACCCGAATTTAAACTTATAAAACGCTAATATGAAGAAAAAGCTTTTATAAATGAGTTCATATTATGCTACGAAATACTATTAACTACTCTTAATATTCTGTATGATTAACTTGTTCCATTTGACTATTTTGAAGGAAATGGCACCGACTACTCGACACACCGTGAATATGAATGAAGAGGAATTCCGTACTTTTCTAGCTTCAAACATAGCCGCAGTACAGGCTGCGCTACATACCAACAATAACCTTGGATCTAGCAGTACAGGAAATCGTGTAGGATGCACCTACAAAGAATTCACTGCCTGCAAACCTTTGGAATTTGATGGAACCGAAGGACCGATCGGATTGAAACGGTGGACCGAGAAGGTCGAATCGGTGTTTGCCATAAGTAAGTGTACTGAATAGGACAAAGTAAAGTACGCTACGCATACTTTCACAGGTTCTGCGTTAACATGGTGTAATACCTATCTAGAGCAAGTGGGACAAGACGATGCGTACGCACTACCGTGGTCAGCATTCAAGCACTTGATGAACGAGAAGTACCGTCCCAGAACCGAGGTCAATAAGCTCAAGACAGAACTTAGAGGGTTACGAACCCAAGGATTTGATATTACCACGTACGAAAGACGATTCACAGAATTGTGCCTATTGTGTCCGGGAGCATTCGAAGATGAGGAAGAGAAGATCGACGCGTTTGTGAAAGGATTACCGAAAAGAATCCAAGAAGATATAAGTTCACACGAGCCCGCCTCTATACAACAGGCATGTAGAATGGCTCACAAACTAGTGAACCAGATTGAAGAAAGAATTAAAGAACAGACTGCTGAAGAGGCCAATGTGAAGCAAGTTAAAAGAAAGTGGGAGGAAAACGGTGATAAGAATCACCAATACAACAACAACAGCAATTACAACAATAATTTCAACAATTATCCCAACAATCGCAACATCAATCGCAACTACAACAAACGGCCCAACAACAACAACAACAACAACAACAGCAACTACAACAATCATCCCAACAACAATAATAACCGCAACAACAACAACAATCAGAAGCAGCTATGCCAAAGGTGTGAAAAGTATCACTCGGGGTTCTGCACCAAATTTTGCAATAAGTGTAAAAGAAATGGTCATAGCGCGGCGAAGTGTGAGGTCTATGGACCAGGGGTTAATAGAACGAAAGGAACAAATGGTGTCGGAACGAGTAATGGCGGAGCAAGTAGTGTCGGAGCAAGTTATGCCAATGTAGTTTGTTATAAATGTGGAAAACCGGGCCACATTATTAGAAATTGCCCGAACCAGGAGAACACGAATGGACAAGGCCGCGGAAGAGTTTTCAATATTAATACGGCAGAGGCACAGGAAGACCCGGAGCTTGTTACGGGTACGTTTCTTATTGACAATAAATCTGCTTACGTTTTATTTGATTCGGGTACGGATAGAAGCTATATGAGTAGAGATTTTTGTGCTAAATTAAGTTGTCCATTGACGCCTTTGGATAGTAAATTTTTACTCGAATTAGCAAATGGTAAATTAATTTTAGCAGATAATATATGTCGGAATCGAGAAATTAAACTGGTTAGCGAAACATTTAAGATTGATTTGATACCAGTAGAGTTAGGGAGTTTTGATGTGATAATCGGTATGGACTGGTTGAAAGAAGTGAAAGCAGAGATCGTTTGTTACAAAAATGCAATTCGCATTATACGAGAAAAAGGAAAACCCTTAATGGTGTACGGAGAAAAGGGCAACACGAAGCTACATCTTATTAGTAATTTGAAGGCACAAAAACTAATAAGAAAAGGTTGCTATGCTGTTCTAGCACACGTCGAGAAAGTACAAACTGAAGAAAAGAGCATCAATGATGTTCCCATTGCAAAAGAATTTCCCGATGTATTTCCGAAAGAATTACCGGGATTACCCCCACATCGATCTGTTGAATTTCAAATAGATCTTGTACCAGGAGCTGCACCAATAGCTCGTGCTCCTTACAGACTCGCACCCAGCGAGATGAAAGAACTGCAAAGCCAATTACAAGAACTTTTAGAGCGTGGTTTCATTCGACCAAGCACATCACCGTGGGGAGCTCCTATTTTGTTTGTCAAGAAGAAAGATGGTACATTTAGGTTGTGTATCGACTACCGAGAGTTGAACAAACTTACCATCAAGAACCGCTACCTACTACCGAGAATCGACGACTTATTTGATCAACTACAAGGCTCATCTGTTTATTCAAAGATTGACTTACGTTCCGGGTATCATCAAATGCGGGTGAAAGAAGATGATATTCCAAAGACTGCTTTCAGAACACGTTACGGTCATTACGAGTTTATGGTCATGCCGTTTGGTTTAACTAATGCACCAGCTGTGTTCATGGACCTTATGAACCGAGTGTGTGGACCATACCTTGACAAGTTTGTCATTGTTTTCATTGATGACATACTTATTTACTCAAAGAATGACCAAGAACACGGCGAACATTTGAGAAAGGTGTTAGAAGTATTGAGGAAGGAAGAATTGTACGCTAAGTTTTCAAAGTGTGCATTTTGGTTGGAAGAAGTTCAATTCCTCGGTCACATAGTGAACAAAGAAGGTATTAAGGTGGATCCGGCAAAGATAGAAACTGTTGAAAAGTGGAAAACCCCGAAAACTCCGAAACACATACGCCAGTTTTTAGGACTAGCTGGTTACTACATAAGGTTCATCTAAGATTTTTCCAGAATAGCAAAACCCTTGACTGCATTAACGCATAAAGGGAAGAAATTTGAATGGAATGATGAACAAGAGAAAGCGTTTCAGTTATTGAAGAAAAAGCTAACTACGGCACCTATATTGTCATTGCCTGAAGGGAATGATGATTTTGTGATTTATTGTGACGCATCAAAGCAAGGTCTCGGTTGTGTATTAATGCAACGAACGAAGGTGATTGCTTATACGTCTAGACAATTGAAGATTCACGAACAAAATTATACAACGCATGATTTGGAATTAGGAGCGGTTGTTTTTGCATTAAAGACTTGGAGGCACTACTTATATGGGGTCAAAAGTATTATATATACCGACCACAAAAGTCTTCAACACATATTTAATCAGAAACAACTGAATATGAGGCAGCGTAGGTGGATTGAATTGTTGAATGATTACGACTTTGAGATTCGTTACCACCCGAGGAAGGCAAATGTGGTAGCCGATGCCTTGATCAGGAAGGACAGAGAACCCATTCGAGTAAAATCTATGAATATAATGATTCATAATAACCTTACTACTCAAATAAAGGAGGCGCAACAAGGAGTTTTTAAAAGAGGGAAATTTAAAGGATGAAATACCCAAAGGATCGGAGAAGCATCTTAATATTCAGGAAGACGGAACCCGGTATAGGGCTGAAAGGATTTGGGTACCAAAATTTGGAGATATGAGAGAAATGGTACTTAGAGAAGCTCATAGAGCCAGATACTCAATACATCCTGGAACGGGGAAGATGTACAAGGATCTCAAGAAACATTTTTGGTGGCCGGGTATGAAAGCCGATGTTGCTAAATACGTAGGAGAATGTTTGACGTGTTCTAAGGTCAAAGCTGAGCATCAGAAACCATCAGGTCTACTTCAACAACCCGAAATCCCGGAATGGAAATGGGAAAACATTACCATAGATTTCATCACTAAATTGCCAAGGACTGCAAGTGGTTTTGATACTATTTGGGTAATAGTTGATCGTCTCACCAAATCAGCACACTTCCTGCCAATAAGAGAAGATGAAAAGATGGAGAAGTTAGCACGACTGTATTTGAAGGAAGTCATCTCCAGACATGGAATACCAATCTCTATTATCTCTGATAGGGATGGCAGATTTATTTCAAGATTCTGGCAGACATTACAGCAAGCATTAGGAACTCGTCTAGACATGAGTACTGCCTATCATCCACAAACTGATGGGCAGAGCGAAAGGATGATACAAACGCTTGAAGACATGCTACGAGCATGTGTTATTGATTTCGGAAACAGTTGGGATCGACATCTACCGTTAGCAGAATTTTCCTACAACAACAGCTACCATTCAAGCATTGAGATGGCGCCGTTTGAAGCACTTTATGGTAGAAAGTGCAGGTCTCTGATTTGTTGGAGTGAAGTGGGGGATAGACAGATTACGGGTCCGGAGATTATACAAGAAACTACCGAGAAGATGATCCAAATTCAACAACGGTTGAAAACCGCCCAAAGTTTACAAAAGAGCTACGCTGACATTAAAAGAAAAGATATAGAATTTGAAATTGGAGAGATGGTCATGCTTAAAGTTTCACCTTGGAAAGGCGTTGTTCGATTTGGTAAACAAGGGAAATTAAATCCAAGGTATATTGGACCATTCAAGATTATTGATCGTGTCGGACCAGTAGCTTACCGACTTGAGTTACCTCAACAACTCGCGGCTGTACATAACACTTTCCACGTCTCGAATTTGAAGAAATGTTTTGCTAAAGAAGATCTCACTATTCCGTTAGATGA
Source organism: Rutidosis leptorrhynchoides (assembly GCF_046630445.1). Lineage (NCBI taxonomy): Eukaryota > Viridiplantae > Streptophyta > Magnoliopsida > Asterales > Asteraceae > Rutidosis > Rutidosis leptorrhynchoides. The sequence continues at coordinate 484,199,090 of NC_092335.1, forward strand.
AATCCAAATCAACGAAAAACTTCAATTCATCGAAGAACCCGTCGAAATAATGGACTGTGAGGTTAAAAGACTTAAGCAAAACAAGATACCAAATGTTAAGGTTAGATGGAATGCTCGTAGAGGACCCGAGTTCACCTGGGAGTGTGAAGATCAGATGAAGAAGAAATACCCGCATCTATTTCCAGAAGATTCGTCAACACCTTAAACAGCTTAAAATTTCGGGACGAAATTTATTTAACGGGTAGGTACTGTAGTGACCCGAACTTTTCCATGTTTATATATATTAATTGAGATTGATATTTACATGATTAAATGTTTCCAACATGTTAAGCAATCAAACTTGTTAAGACTTGATTAATTGAAATATGTTTCATATAGACAATTGACCACCCAAGTTGTCCGGTGATTCACGAACGTTAAAACTTGTAAAAACTATATGATGACATATATATGGATATATATATAGTTAACATGATACTATGATAAGTAAACATATCATTAAGTATATTAAAAATGAACTACATATGTAAAAGCAAGACTACTAACTTAATGATTTTTAAACGAGACATATATGTAACGATTATCGTTGTAAAGACATTTAATGTATATATATCATATTAAGAGATATTCATACATGATAATATCATGATAATATAATAATTTAAAATCTCATTTGATATTATAAACATTGGGTTAACAACATTTAACAAGATCGTTAACCTAAAGGTTTCAAAACAACACTTACATGTAACGACTAACGATGACTTAACGACTCAGTTAAAATGTATATACATGTAGTGTTTTAATATGTATTTATACACTTTTGAAAGACTTCAATACACTTATCAAAATACTTCTACTTAACAAAAATGCTTACAATTACATCCTCGTTCAGTTTCATCAACAATTCTACTCGTATGCACCCGTATTCGTACTCGTACAATACACAGCTTTTAGATGTATGTACTATTGGTATATACACTCCAATGATCAGCTCTTAGCAGCCCATGTGAGTCACCTAACACATGTGGGAACCATCATTTGGAAACTAGCATGAAATATCTCATAAAATTACAAAAATATGAGTAATCATTCATGACTTATTTACATGAAAACAAAATTACATATCCTTTATATCTAATCCATACACCAACGACCAAAAACACCTACAAACACTTTAATTCTTCAATTTTCTTCATCTAATTGATCTCTCTCAAGTTCTATCTTCAAGTTCTAAGTGTTCTTCATAAATTCCAAAAGTTCTAGTTTCATAAAATCAAGAATACTTTCAAGTTTGCTAGCTCACTTCCAATCTTGTAAGGTGATCATCCAACCTCAAGAAATCTTTGTTTCTTACAGTAGGTTATCATTCTAATACAAGGTAATAATCATATTCAAACTTTGGTTCAATTTCTATAACTATAACAATCTTATTTCAAGTGATGATCTTACTTGCACTTGTTTTCGTGTCATGATTCTGCTTCAAGAACTTCGAGCCATCCAAGGATCCGTTGAAGCTAGATCCATTTTTCTCTTTTCCAGTAGGTTTATCCAAGGAACTTAAGGTAGTAATGATGTTCATAACATCATTCGATTCATACATATAAAGCTATCTTATTCGAAGGTTTAAACTTGTAATCACTAGAACATAGTTTAGTTAATTCTAAACTTGTTCGCAAAAAAAAGTTAATCCTTCTAACTTGACTTTTAAAATCAACTAAACACATGTTCTATATCTATATGATATGCTAACTTAATGATTTAAAACCTGGAAACACGAAAAACACCGTAAAACCGGATTTACGCCGTCGTAGTAACACCGCGGGCTGTTTTGGGTTAGTTAATTAAAAACTATGATAAACTTTGATTTAAAAGTTGTTATTCTGAGAAAATGATTTTTATTATGAACATGAAACTATATCCAAAAATTATGGTTAAACTCAAAGTGGAAGTATGTTTTCTAAAATGGTCATCAAGACGTCGTTCTTTCGACTGAAATGACTACCTTTACAAAAATGACTTGTAACTTATTTTTCCGACTATAAACCTATACTTTTTCTGTTTAGATTCATAAAATAGAGTTCAATATGAAACCATAGCAATTTTATTCACTCAAAACAGATTTAAAATGAAGAAGTTATGGGTAAAACAAGATTGGATAATTTTTCTCATTTTAGCTACGTGAAAATTGGTAACAAATCTATTCCAACCATAACTTAATCAACTTGTATTGTATATTATGTAATCTTGAGATACCATAGACACGTATACAATGTTTCGACCTATCATGTCGACACATCTATATATATTTTGGAACAACCATAGACACTCTATATGTGAATGTTGGAGTTAGCTATACAGGGTTGAGGTTGATTCCAAAATATATATAGTTTGAGTTGTGATCAATACTGAGATACGTATACACTGGGTCGTGGATTGATTCAAGATAATATTTATCGATTTATTTCTGTACATCTAACTGTGGACAACTAGTTGTAGGTTACTAACGAGGACAGCTGACTTAATAAACTTAAAACATCAAAATATATTAAAAGTGTTGTAAATATATTTTGAACATACTTTGATATATATGTATATATTGTTATAGGTTCGTGAATCATCCAGTGGCCAAGTCTTACTTCCCGACGAAGTAAAAATCTGTGAAAGTGAGTTATAGTCCCACTTTTAAAATCTAATATTTTTGGGATGAGAATACATGCAGGTTTTAAAAATGATTTACAAAATAGACACAAGTACGTGAAACTACATTCTATGATTGAATTATCGAAATCGAATATGCCCCTTTTTATTAAGTCTGGTAATCTAAGAATTAGGGAACAGACACCCTAATTGACGTGAATCCTAAAGATAGATCTATCGGGCCCAACAAGCCCCATCCAAAGTACTGGATGCTTTAGTACTTCGAAATTTATATCATATCCGAAGGGTGTCCCGGAATGATGGGGATATTCTTATATATGCATCTTGTTAATGTCGGTTACCAGGTGTTCACCATATGAATGATTTTTATCTCTATGTATGGGATGTGTATTGAAATATGAAATCTTGTGGTCTATTGTTACGATTTGATATATATAGGTTAAACCTATAACTCACCAACATTTTTGTTGACGTTTTAAGCATGTTTATTCTCAGGTGATTATTAAGAGCTTCCGCTGTCGCATACTTAAATAAGGACGAGATTTGGAGTCCATGCTTGTATGATATTGTGTAAAAACTGCATTCAAGAAACTTAGTTTGTTGTAACATATTTGTATTGTAAACCATTATGTAATGGTCGTGTGTAAACAGGATATTTTAGATTATCATTATTTGATAATCTACGTAAAGCTTTTTAAACCTTTATTGATGAAATAAAGGTTATGGTTTGTTTTAAAATGAATGCAGTCTTTGAAAAACGTCTCATATAGAGGTCAAAACCTCGCAACGAAATCAATTAATATGGAACGTTTTTAATCAATAAGAACGGGACATTTCAATTATTAAGTATTAAGACTAATATTAGAATTATCATTATTATTAAACTTATCTTGTTATTAAAATTAAAATTTAAAAGTATCTTTATTATTATTAATTATTATTATTATTATTAGGATTAAAATTAGAATTAAAATTTGAATTATTATTATTATTATCATTATTAATATTATTATTATCAAAATTATTATTATTAAAATTTTCATTATTATTAAATTATCATTTTTATTATTATTATTATTATTAACAATATTTTTAAATACATATAAAAATATTTGATACATAATTATAAAATATAACATAAAATATTAAATAGACATTAACATTTATTATATAAGTATTATATAATTAATAGGTGAAATTATTTGACTTCAATTATGTATTAATATAAATACGTGATATAGGTTCGTGAATCCGAGGCCAACCTTATTCGTGTTCAATGGTGTTATATGTATTTTTACTACAAAATACATTAGGTGAGTATATAGTCCCACTTTTAAACTCTAGATATTTCGGGATGAGAATACATGCATTTTATGATTTACGTTATGGGCACAACTGATTAAAAATATATATTCTACGTTGAGTTGTACCACTGGCATACTTCCCTGTAACTTGGTAACTACTATTTACATGAGGTATTGTAAACGCGAATCCGGTTGATAGATCTATCGGGCCTGACAACCCCAACCGGACTGGACGACCAGTATTCAACGGTTGCACAGTACTTCGTTTCGGTAACTACACTTGGTACGGTGTAGTAAGATTTCATAATAAAGGGAATATGCGACGTTGATTAAATGTTAAGTATGGTTATCAAGTGCTCAACAACTCATAATATTTTTATTTAAACGTTTATGAATATGAAATCTTGTGGTCCATAGTTATAACACTGCTAGCATCAAACCTATATCTCACCAACTTTATGTTGACATTTTAAAGCATGTTTATTCTCAGGTACGAATTAAGTCTTCCGCTGTGCATTTGCTCATTTTTAAGGACATTATTTGGAGTCGATCATCGCAATGGGACCAAATATTGATGACTTCGTTCAGGTGGATTAGGACGGGTCATTTCATTGATGCACTTGTGATCACTGGAGATATGCCTTTTAAATGTGCAAGAGGGGCAGCTTCAAATGAACTCAAATGTTTGCCTTTTATAGTGAGATTCAAAAAATAGCCGTTGACACACGGTTCCCAGCACGGTCGACCGTAGTGCGACCGTGCGTGCTCCAGTACAAAATTGGTATCCGTTGTATAGCCGTTTGACTCAGATTTGAACACCACTTTTTGGCACCTTTACTCCTTCTAGCACCTGCAAAAGAAACCAAACATCCTATACAAGTACTATATGCATTAAGTGTGTGAGATTTGGTCTTATTGCATGAAAGTGACTAATCATTCCAAAAGTGGCAAACCCAACATTCTTGGAGAAGTGTCTTGATTGATATTTAGGGAAATTTCAGATTGGTCAAGACTTAGTTAGTCACTTTAATGCTCTTGGTTCAATTCTAAAGGCTAGTCACTATATCATTAACTTTCTAGTTCCAATAAATCTCAAGTCATGTTTTATTTGAGTTTAGTTAGGGATTAATTGAATAATGTCTCTATAGGATAATCAAGAAGTATGTAGAGACATTAAGGTTAAGTTATTATTGTGCAAGCAATCATACTTAGTTACTTAGACTAGACCAAATAGATAATTAACTATTGTGAACCATTTTACACTTAATCTATTGGAGTAAGTTAGTTACTTAAATTCTAACTAATGAGCACATGGCAAACATATTAAGTTGACAAGTTTATGAGTATTAAGCATATTAGCAAGTAGCAAGTAAAATACTCACATAGCAAGAGATAGTTATTCTAAGATCAATCATATAGATACCTGTACAACTTATAATTCAATCACTTAATAAGTATAATGTGCAATATAACACATTTCATGATTAATGTGTAAGCACACATTAATATCCAACACATGCACAAGGGAAGAGCAATCTCTAGTTGGGACTTGGTGACCATCCTAAATGTATCTAAGTGTGTTTTAGGATTACAAGTCATTTCTAGTTTAACCTTGAGATCATTGTTCTTCATTTAGCCTTAATTAATCACTAAGTTTTTTTTAATAGTAATCATTGTTCTAGTGATATTGGCTTGCGTGTGTTGATACTTGATGATCATAATAAAAATATCTATATAAGAATTAAGATCACAAGTTGTTGATTAACACTTATGTGTCATGCCTAATCTTGGTTAACTTGTCATTAAGATGTCATTAGGCATAATTAATCACAATTAGTATTTTTATGACCAAGACTCAATTGAGTATGGAGAGAGCATCTATCCTAAGTATGTTTAGAAAGGTTTCATGAATTATAGATGCTGGGAACTAGTCAAACTTTATTTGGTCAAAATTTGAGATAGAAGAAACTGCGGTCGCACTGCGGTTGACCGTGGTGGCGACCGTGCAACTTGTTTTCACAAAACTTCGTTGCAATTCAGTTTGGGGTTTCACGGTTGACTATGCGGTCGACCGTACCTCGACCGTGTGTTTGCCTGAACTTTTAATTTCATTCTTTAACCTATGTTTGACTTGGTCGTTTGCAAGATAAAGTATGGATTAGTAACCTTGCGTGTTTTATGTTAAGATGTCAGTCATCACTTATGTGTATGTGTGTGTGTCATCATCAAAACATATTCTTTGGTTAATTACACTTTGGTTAATCATACTTAACTTTATCGTTTAGTGTATTAACTCACATTCAACCAACATTCTCCCCCTTTCTAATGATGACAAACCATACAAGTGATGAGGGACATTTTGCTATAAATACGCAAGTGTTAACAATCACTTGTATCCATCTTTCTCCCCCTTTTTCGAAGCAAAAAGGTTAGCTCCCCCTGGAACTAAGCTCACCCTTAGAACAAAACTCCCCCTTAAATTGTGCACGTTGAAAAAACATATATTAAAACATAACAAGCACACATTTTATTCAAAGCAATCATGAAACATAGTAATGCATATATGAAAATATGCATGGAGGGTACAACAATTGAAAGCAGCTCTATTAAGCATGGGTGATGATGCATTTGGTTCCTTAGGGAAATGTGAGGTTCAGTACGTTGAGATGGTTGAACATAAGCGTCAAGTGACGACCATAAGGATATGATTGTGAAGGATCTTGTTTAAGATCTTGCATCCTGGAAGCCATTATGTAGGCAAGATTTGCTTGTATGGACTTGGTTAAGCACCACATGAGTCCAAGTTCAGTCATGGAAACTTTATCATCATCTTCTTTTCTGAAGAAGATGTTGTGACTTATGATCATTTTGCATGTTCCATACTCTGGTCGAATGTCATTGTCAAAAACTCCTTCTTGACAGAGAGTACTTAGTTTTAGTTCTGGATCAATGAAGAGTAAGATTAGTGCTCTTCTTGGAATGAACTTTGGAAGGAGTTGTATATGATTCTTCATATCATAGAACTCAGCTCCTTTTGTGGGAACTCTAAGGATGTAGCGAAATCGCTTAAGTGTCATCACGTGGTCTTGATCAAGCAGAGTGAATTTTACCCTTCGGTCAGAGGTAAATTCAAACTTTGAATAGAATTGCTTGACAAGTGAAGGAAATGTGTAGGTTTTAAGTGAAAGAAATGATCCCCATCCAATTTTATCAAACTCACTTTGAAGAGTAGGATAGTTATAGAACACTTCATGTTCTTCTTGGATGTGTCTTGAATCATCTTGAGAGTTCTTCTTTTCATCACATGGAAGTTTGTTGTGAATTTTTATCATTTTGAGATTTGAGTGATGTTTGGAGTTTGAGAAGATAAATGGTTTTGGAGAGCTCATTATTTTGAGGTGCAAGAAGTTCCTTGAGAATTCTCAATTTAAAGAATCTTGAGTAGAGGATTTTCATCCATTTTGAGTAATTGTTTTGTTCAAGAATTTTAAAGAATAAGTTAAGTTTGATCGCTTTTAGATACTGTTTGTAAGTTAGTGGTATTGATTTGCTATTGGTGTGTATTTAATGAGCCTTGAATGAGTTGCAGTTCATTTGCGGTCACTTTCACGGTCAGCCGTGTCTGTGACCGTATGTCATCTGCAGTACATTTTAGCCTTTTTGATCTTTCACAATTTTTGAGTACGAATAAGGCATTACAATATTTAAATGTGTTATGTCTACATTCAACCATAGCATGATTGTTTTACATATTCCTTACCACAATTATCCTTCTTCAAGAAATTCTTAGAGTTATTCACTTGAATCCTCATCCTCGGTGTCGCTTTCCTTGCAGGTCAATTTCTTTATTACCCCTTTCATCATCTTCACAACTTTTGACTCCTTTTTGAGATTCTTAATCTGTTCTTTGTAGATTTTGTCCAACTTTCCCATTATCTTACTTTCTTGAGCTTGTTCATTAGCTTCTTCGTCTTCACTGTCAGGTATCACAGTGTTTTCTCTACTGGTTCCTGCTTCACCAGACGTCCTTTTTCGTTTTAGGGTGGTTGCTTCTGAAGTTTTAGGTCCTTTAAAGATGGCCAGTGTAGGTTGATGAAAGTTATCGCTTGTAACACCCAGATAGTCAAACACTTTATTGAGGTGTAGTCCATAGGGCAATGCACGAGTGGTTTCTGTATCCGTTCCGTTCATCCTCGATGCCATGAGATACGCCATGTTTACTTCGATGTCAGTTTCTAGGCACCACATAAGAGCAAATTGAGTGGCATGGACATTTGCGTGATTACCAAATTTGCAATAGATGTTGTGGATGATGACTTTATTCCAAGTGTCATATTCAGGGCGAAGGTGTTTCCCTTATACACCAGACTTCTCTATTTCAGCTCTTGGAACATCATTTTTGCATAGTGTATCGATTAGAGGAATTTTGTCTGAAATGAAGTCAGGAAGATTTGAGAGATCATGTTGCCTGTTGTAGAACTTTTCTCCCTCAGTGGGAACATCCAACATGATCCCAAAATCCTTGAGTGAATAACGATAATTTACCCCCAGAAGGTTGAAAAATACTTCGTCATTTACAAAGTTGAAATTGGCATAAAATTCTCGAATGAGTGAGGGATAGATAGGACCTTTTAGAGTGAGAAAGGATTTCCATTTGAGTTTTTCAAACTGCCTTACAAGTTCAGGCATTTCAGTGTGAGCAACTCTTCTTTCTTCGGCAATTTTTCTGCCTGACAGAAATTCAATGTTGTAGACAATTCTTTCTTTAAGATCAGATGGCGGATCATATGAGTCTTTTCTTTTTGCTACAGCAGTATTGCCTTTTCCTTTTGCCATTTTCTACACAATGACACTTTTAATTAATTCAAAGTGCATAATTCAATTGTAGGCAACATGTTTTGCAAACTTTAATTATCATCAATACTTAGGTGTTTTGATGTTAATATTCTTCACATTTTCACTCTTCATTAATGTTAATGAGTTTGCAACTAGATTAGGTTTTTCACAAAGTTCATATGTGTTCTAGACTTTTGAAATCATCATCAACACATGTTTTGACATTCAACATTATTACACTCAATTAGCAACAATGTTATTCATATCATATGAACAATGCTTTCTATGAAAATCTAATCTAGATGTATAGTGAACCCTAGAATATTTCAATGTTAAATCAATGCATAGATACAAGATAATCATTACTACAATTGTTTTCAAATTGTTCTTCAAGAGCAATTTCAATTGTTTGCATCAATTTAGGTTTTGATTCATTCTAGTTAGGGTTTCTTCATAACCCTAATTCATTATACAAACACAATTAAATGTTAGGAAAGCAAGGATTAATCATACCGAATGTAGGATTTGAATTTGAAGGAATGCGCATTTTTCTTCGTGCGGTCGATCTCCTCAGCCGTGTGTAGGTGTGTGTGTTTTGAAGTAGGTTAAAAAGAAATAAGTGTGAGGGTTTAGTTTAAATTAAAACTGAATCAGACCACGCACGGTCGACCGTGGTGTTAGCCGTGTAGATATTTTTCCACGAACAGGACAGGGGTCTGCGGTCGAGTACACGGTCAGCCGTCTGCTGCCGTGGATCCTTCTGATCACTCGTTTCTTCACTTCTTCTTTCTTCAAGTGCGTTTTGACGATTCTTAGGTTATATAGAATACTTGAGGACAAGTTTTCTTTTCCTAACATTGAATGATTACATCCTTCCGATGTTTAATCATCAATGACACGTAATATACTATATTTATACGTATATATATATATATATATATATATATATATATATATATATATATATATGTTCAATCACACATAGTATACACAAAACGCATCAACCTAGTATTTAGCATGCAATACATGTTTTCACATAAACACACAATCCTAAGGCAAGTAACCTTTCTACACTTAATCTTTTAAAATCATTTTTCAAAAACAATTTGCATTTGTAAGAAATACCTTTCTTTTATACAAAGTCTTTTGAGAAGGTTATTCTCATTAGCATTTTGATCATTGATTTTGATTGATTTTAAGATTACCCAATCCTTGACTTATCCCTACCATGGAATTGCTAGCTTGGTCTATTTTCCCCATAATTTCAATTTTCCTAATAATAGATAATGGACTTTGATTACAAGATTTGTGTTTGTTAGAGTCGTGGCATACATTAATTTCATGTTTTCCTCTTGACAAATCAAGTTTTCTTTTCAAAGTGTTATTTCATCAATTAGAGCTTTGTTAAGTTGTGTAACTTTGTGTAATTCTTTCTCCAAAAGTTTTACTTTGCCACGACTACGATCATACACAAATTTAATAGTCTTGTAATCATTTAACAATTCTTCATAATTAGAAGGATAGAATACGTGTACCTCATTGCAATCCATGTTGGAGACATCATCTTCTTTGAACGGAGATTCAACCTCTTCTTCACTTTGACCATCTTGATCCATGCCATTCCAAGAGCTCATGAGGCAAAAGTCTTCATTTTCATTCAACCCTTTTGCTCGAAAATCACCAACCCTTTCAAAGCCTTTCTCTAATCCTTTACCCTTTAAACTCTTAGAGTTTAAATCTTCTTGAGAACATAGTGAGTCCCAACATTCTTTTGTACTTTCACATGAGATTATCTTTAATCTTTCTTCACTAAGAAGAATTTCATGAAGTAGTGAAATTGCATCAAATTGTTTTAAAACATCATAGTTTTGAAAAGTTGGCTTCACTAGTCTTGAACTAGCTTGTGGTACAAAGTCTCCTACTTTGATTATTCTCCACAAGTAGTAATCCTTAGATTTGAGGTAAGACTCAAATCTTGATTTCCACACATCAATATTCATCTTATCAAAGATTGGTGCTTCTTTCACCAATTCTTCCAAGTATCCCATCGTTTGAGTTGATCCGAGAATCGTTAACTCAAGTTTTTGCACGAAACGAATTGTGACGCTTTCACGGTCGTTTGTAGCGCAATGATTTGAGCAACCGCTCTGATACCAATTGTAAGTAACTAGAGGGGGGTGAATAGTTACTTAGTACGATTTTAACAATTTTTCGATTGATCACCAAATTCGATTTTACTTTGATCAACTAATTCAACTCAAACTTGATGTATGTGGTGTATATGTTCAAAATGATAAATGAAGTAATGTAAAGAACATAGACACAAGGATTTATAGTGGTTCGGGTGGATGTTAACTAATCCACCTTAATCCACTCCCCGATTACACTAATCGGGATTTGTTGCTTCACTAAGCACTTTTCTCCAAACCCGGTGGAGATCCGATTTACAAGTCTTCAATCTCCTTTAGTAGAAAACAAACCTAATCTTTCTATCCCTTCGAAAGATCTACTCTAACCTAGATCAACTTGTCTTCACCTTGGACAAGTATTAATCTCCAAATAAGATTAATCAACTTCCTAAGTCCCTTTAAGGAAGTAGATCACTAAGCTAGCCTATGCTTCCACTAATTGAAGTTACAAGACTTATACACTCTGCAATGACGATCCTAACACAATACTAGGACATACATTACATTAAGTAAACTCACAAGATAAATGAATTTGATTAGTAAGTTTACAACAACCCAATTCTATATCTGTAAGATCATAGAATCTTCTCTTGCTTGATCACATTTGAGTAGTAATTGATGCACTTGTGATCACTGGAGATATGCCTTTTAAATGTGCAAGAGGGGCAGCTTCAAATGAACTCAAATGTTTGCCTTTTATAGTGAGATTCAAAAAATAGCCGTTGACACACGGTTCCCAGCACGGTCGACCGTAGTGCGACCGTGCGTGCTCCAGTCCAAAATTGGTATCCATTGTATAGCCGTTTGACTCAAATTTAAGCACCACTTTTTGGCACCTTTACTCCTTCTAGCACCTGCAAAAGAAACCAAACATCCTATACAAGTACTATATGCATTAAGTGTGTGAGATTTGGTCTTATTGCATGAAAGTGACTAATCATTCCAAAAGTGGCAAACCCAACATTCTTGGAGAAGTGTCTTGATTGATATTTAGGGGAATTTCAGATTGGTCAAGACTTAGTTAGTCACTTTAATGCTATTGGTTCAATTCTAAAGGCTAGTCACTATATCATTAACTTCCTAGTTCCAATTAATCTCAAGTCATGTTTTATTTGAGTTTAGTTAGGGATTAATTGAATAATGTCTCTATAGGATAATCAAGAAGTATGTAGAGACATTAAGGTTAAGTTATTATTGAGCAAGCAATCATACTTAGTTACTTAGACTAGACCAAATAGACAATTAACTATTGTGAACCATTTTACACTTAATCTATTGGAGTAAGTTAGTTACTTAAATTCTAACTAATGAGCACATGGCAAACATATTAAGTTGACAAGTTTATGATTATTAAGCATATTAGAAAGTAGCAAGTAATAATTACATAGCAAGAGATAGTTATTCTAAGATCAATCATATAGATACTTGTACAACTTATAATTCAGTCACTTAATAAGTATAATGTGCAATATAATACATTTCATGATTAATGTGTAAGCACACATTAATATCCAACATATGCACAAGGGAAGAGCAATCTCTAGTTGGGACTTGGTGACCATTCTAAATGTATCCAAGTGTGTTTTAGGATTACAAGTCATTTCTAGTTTAACCTTGAGATCATTGTTCTTCATTTAGCCTTAATTAATCACTAAGTCTTTTTTAATAGCAATCATTGTTCTAGTGATATTGGCTTGCGTGTGTTGATACTTGATGATCATAATAAAAATATCTAGATAAGAATTAAAATCACAAGTTGTTGATTAACACTTATGTGTCATGCCTAATCTTGGTTAACTTGTCAATAAGATGTCATTAGGCATAATTAATCACAATTAGTGTTTTTATGACCAAGACTCAATTAAGTATGGAGAGAGCATCCATCCTAAGTATGTTTAGAAAGGTTTCATGAATTATAGATGCCGGGAACTAGTCAAACTTTATTTGGTCAAAATTTGAGACAGAAGAAACTGCGGTCGCACTGCGGTTGACCGTGGTGGCGACCGTGCAACTTGTTTTCACAAAACTTCATTGCAATTCAGTTTGAGGTTTCACGGTTGACTATGTGATCGACCGTACCTCGACCGTGTGTTTGCCTGAACTTTTAATTTCATTCTTTAACCTATGTTTGACTTGGTCGTTTGCAATATAAAGTATGGATTAGTGACCTTGCATGTTTTATGTTAAGATGTCAGTCATCACTTATGTGTATGTGTGTGTGTCATCATCAAAACATATTCTTTGGTTAATTACACTTTGGTTAATCATACTTAACTTTATCGTTTAGTGTATTAACTCACATTCAACCAACATTCTCCCCCTTTTTGATGATGACAAACCATACAAGTGATAAGGGACATTTTGCTATAAATACGCAAGTGTTAACAATCACTTGTATCCATCTTTCTCCCCCTTTTGTCGAAGCAAAAAGGTTAGCTCTCCCTAGAACTAAGCTCGCCCTTAGAACAAAACTCCCCCTTAAATTGTGCACGTTGGAAAAACATATATTAAAACATAACAAGCACACATTTTATTCAAAGCAATCATGAAACATAGTAATGCATATATGAAAATATGCATGGAGGGTACAATAATTGAAAGCAGCTCTATTAAGCATGGGTGATGATGCATTTAGTTCCTTAGGGAAATGTGAGGTTCAGTGCGTTGAGATGCTTGAACAGAAGCGTCAAGCGACGACCATAAGGATAGGATTGTGAAGGATCTTGTTTAAGATCTTGCATCCTGGAAGCCATTATGTAGGCAAGATTTACTTGTATGGACTTAGTTAAGCACCACATGAGTCCAAGTTCAGTCATGGAAACTTTATCATCATCTTCTTTTCTGAAGAAGATGTTGTGACTTATGATAATTGTGGTAAAAAATGGCACAAGAGGCCGGAATGTCCCAATTTGAACAATGATCATGTTAAGAAATTAGAGAAAGCAGCGGGTACTGCTAGGGGTCGCAACTACTTGATGACGAATGAAGAAGCCAAACAATCCAATGAAGTCGTCTTAGGTACTTTCATGGTTAACTCTAGTCCAGCACGTATACTTTTTGATAGTGGTGCTAACTTGTCGTTTGTGTCTCCAAGATTTATGCCTAAGTTGAATAAACCGCTAGCTAAGTTAAGTCATCCGGTAGAAGTCGAAATAGCGGATGGTAAAACGGTGCAAGGGGTTGATGTTTGTAAAAATTGTAATGTTGTGTTTGGTACCGAAACTTTTGAAATCGATCTCATTCCGATGACTTTGGGTGACTTTGATATTGTTGTTAATATGGATTGGCTCGGTCGTAATAGAGTCGATATTACATGCCATGATAAATTCATCCGTGTGAAGACCCCAAGTGGGGGAGAGTTAATTATTCATGGCGATAAGCGAAGAAGACTTGTGCCGATATGCACTTTTGCACGGGCACATCGTTTCCTTGTTAGTGGTGGCATGGCTTTTCTAGCTCATATTGTTGATACTCGTGATGAGCCACCACCCATTCGTGAAATTTCGGTGGTAAATGAATTTGAAGTCGTTTTTCCGGATGAGTTACCGGGTGTTCCGGCCGAAAGACAAGTTGAATTTCGCATTGAGTTGGTTCCGGGGCTACCCGCATTGCTAAAACTCCTTATCGTTTAGCACCGACGGAAATGCAAGAGTTGTTAAATCAAACCCCAAGAGTTGCTTGGAAAGGGTTTTATTCGCCCGAGCTCCTCACCATGGGATGCTCCGATTTTATTTGTGAAGAAGAAGGATGGTAGTATGCGGATGTGCATCGACTATCGGGAGTTGAACAAAGTGACGATCAAGAATCGTTATCCATTACCTCGGATTGACGATTTGTTTGACCAACTCCAAGGTGCAACGTATTTTTCTAAGATTGACTTACGGTCCGGCTATCACCAAGTGCGGGTCCGTGAGGAAGATATAGAGAAGACGGCTTTTCGAACTCGTTATGGGCATTTTGAGTTTGTAGTTATGCCTTTTGGTCTTACGAATGCACCGGCGGCATTCATGGATCTTATGAACCGTGTGTGCAAACCTATGTTGGACTAGTCGGTAATTGTGTTCATTGACGAAATACTTGTTTATTCTAATAGTATGAAGGAACATGAGCACCATTTGCGCGAAGTATTGAAGAGGTTGCGGAAGGAGAAGTTGTATGCAAAATTCACCAAATGTGAATTTTGGCTAAGGGAAGTTCAATTCCTTGGCCATATTGTGAATAAAGAAGGTATCCAAGTAGATCCGGGGAAGATTGAGACGGTGAAGAGTTGGGGGAAACCGACTACGCCTACGGAAATTCGAAGTTTTCTCGGATTGGCCGGTTATTATCGTCGGTTTATCCAAGACTTTTCTAAAATTGCTTCTCCTTTGACGAAGTTAACAAGGAAGAACGTGAGGTTTAATTGGGAAAACGAGCAAGAAATTGCTTTCCAATTGTTGAAGGAGAAATTGTGTCAAGCTCCGGTGTTGGTATTACCGGAAGGAATTGAAGAAATGACGGTTTATTGTGATGCTTCATTAAATGGAATCGGGTGTGTTCTAATGCAAAGAGGTAAAGTCATCACTTACGCCTCTCGAAAATTAAAGGAACATGAAAAGAGATACCCGACTCATGATCTTGAATTGGCGGCGGTGGTACATGCATTGAAAATTTGGCGCCACTACTTGTATGGTGTCAAGTGTACGATTTATTCGGATCATAAGAGTTTGAAACACCTCTTTAACCAACGAGATTTGAATTATCGTCAACGTAGGTGGATGGATGTGGTAAAGGATTATGATTGCGAAATACTTTATCATCCGGGTTAGGCGAATGTGTTCGCGGATGCGTTAAGTCGAAAGAGTCAACATCCGGCAATACGAGTAGGGTCGTTACGCATGATCATTACTAACGATTTTCTTGTAAAGCTTGGTGAGATTCAAATAGAAGCGTATGTTCAAAACAAGCATGAAGAGCGGATTGTGAGGCAAACGGAGTCTATTAGTTTAGGCCTGCATGGTTTGTTGTCTTTTCAAGGAAGAGTGTGGGTGCCTAAGATGGGTGGTTACCGACAAGTGCTCCTTGATGAAGCACATAAGTCAAAGTATTCCATTCATCCGGGTGCAATGAAGATGTACTATGATTTGAAGAAAGAGTATTGGTGGCCCGGTATGAAACGTGATGTTGTTAAGTATGTTGAACAATGCGTCACGTGTTTGCAAGTCAAAGCCGAACACCAAAAGCAGTACGGTAAATTACAACCATTGGAAGTCCCGAAATGGAAATGGAAGCACATTACCATGGACTTCATTACCAAGTTACCAAAGACGGCGAGAACCTAATATGATACGATTTGGGTGATAGTTGATAGATTGACGAAGAGTGCTTTGTTTCTTCCCATTTAGGAAACGATATCTGAAATGTCACGTTCATATTGATTATAAACGTTCCATATTAATTGATTTCGTCGCGAGGTTTTGACCTCTATATGAGACGTTTTTCAAAGACTGCATCCATTTTTAAAACAACCATAACCTTTATTTTATCGATAAAGGTTTAAAAAGCATTACGTAGATTATCAAATAATGATAATCTAAAATATACCGTTTACACACGACAATTACATAATGGTTTACAATAAGAATATATTACATCAAAATAAGTTTCTTGAATGCAGTTTTTACATAATATCATACAAGCATGGACTCCAAATCTTGTCCTTATTTTAGTATGCAACAGCGGAAGCTCTTAATAATCACCTGAGAATAAACATGCTTAAAACGTCAACAAAAATGTTGGTGAGTTATAGGTTTAACCTATATATTATCAAATCATAGTAATAGACCACAAGATTTCATATTTCAATATACATCCCATACGTAGAGATAAAAATCATTCATATGGTGAACACCTGGTAACCGACATTAACAAGATGCATATAGAATATCCCCATCATTCCGGGACACCCATCGAACATGATAAAATCGAAGTACTAAAGCATTCCAAATTCCAGAATGGGGCTTGTTGGGCCCGATAGATCTATCTTTAGGATTCGCGTCAATTTGGGGGTCTGTTCCCAAATTCTTAGGCTACAAAGCTAAAAGGGGCATAATCGGCTTCGATCATTCACCCATATAATGTAGTTTCATTTACTTGTGTCTATTTGGTAAAACATTTATAAAATTGCATGTATTCTCATCCCAAAATATTAGATTTTAAAAGTGGTACTATAACTCACTTTCACAGATTTTTACTTCGTCGGGAAGTAAGACTTGGCCACTGGTCGATTCACGAACCTATAACAAATATGTACATATATATCAAAATATGTTCAAAATATATTTACAACATTTTTAATACGTTTTAATGTTTTAAGTTTATTAAGTCAGCTGTCCTCGTTAGTAACCAACAACTAGTTGTCCATAGTTAGATGTACAGAAATAAATTAATATATATTATCTTGACCCAATCCACGACCCAGTGTATACACGTCTTAGGCTAGATCACAACTCAAAGTATATATGTTTTTGTAATCAACCTCAACCCTGTATAGCTAACTCCATCATTACTGCATATAGAGTGTCTATGGTTGTTCCAAATAATATATATATATATATATATATATATATATATATATATATATATATATATATATATATATATATATATATATATATATATATATATATATATATATATATGGGTCGATATGATATGTCAAAACATTTGCATACGTGTCTATGGTATCCCAAGATTACATAATATATTAGAATACATGTATAATACAATATAAGTTAGCTAGGATATGATTAATATAGATTTGTTACAATATTTCCCGTGGCTACAACAATCAAAAAATATCCAATTTTGTTTTACCCATAACTTCTTCGTTTTAAATCCGATTTGAGTGAATCAAATTGCTATGGTTTCATATTGAACTCTATTTTATGAATCTAAACAGAAAAAGTATAGGTTTATAGTCGGAAATATAAGTTACAAGTCGTTTTTGTAAGAGGTAGTCATTTCAATCGAAAGAACGACGTCTTGATGACCATTTTGAAAAACATACTTCCACTTTGAGTTTAACCATGATTTTTGGATATAGTTTCATGTTAATAAGAAAAATCATTTTCCCATAAGAACAACTTTTAAATCAAAGTTTATCATAGTTTTTAATTATCAAACCCAAAACAGCCCACGGTGTTACTACGACGGCGTATATCCGGTTTTACGGTGTTTTTCGTGTTTTCCGATTTTAAATCATTAAGTTAGAATATCATATAGATATAGAACATGTGTTTAGTTGATTTTAAAAGTCAAGTTAGAAAGATTAACTTTTGTTTGCGAACAAGTTTAGAATTAACTAAACTATGTTCTAGTGATTTCAAGTTTAAACCTTCGAATAAGGTAGTTTTATATATATGAATTGAATGATGTTATGAACATCATTACTACCTCATATTTTGTGGATAAACCTACTAGAAATGAGAAAAATATATCTAGCTTCAAAGGATCCTTGGATGGCTTGAAAGTTCTTGAAGCAGAATCATGACACGAAAACAAGTTCAAGTAAGATTTCCACTCGAAATAAGATTGTTATAGTTATAGAAATTGAATTAAAGTTTGAATATGAGTATTACCTTGTATTAGAAAGATATCTTACTGTAAATAATAAAGATTTTTTGAGGTTGGATGATCACTTTACAAGATTAGAAGTAAGCTAGCAAACTTGGAAGTATTCTTGATTTTATGAAACTAGAACTTATAGAATTTATGAAGAACACTTAGAACTTGAAGATAGAACTTGAGAGAGATCAATTAGATGAAGAAAATTGAAGAATGAAAGTATTTGTAGGTGTTTTTGGTTGTTGGTATATGGATTAGATATAAAGGATGTGTAATTTTGTTTACTTGTAAATAAGTCATGAATGATTACTAATATTTTTGTAATTTTATGAGATATTTCATGCTAGTTGCCAAATGATGGTTCCCACATGTGTTAGGTGACTCACGTGGGCTGCTAAGAGCTGATCATTGGAGTGTATATACTAATAGTACATACATCTAAAAGCTGTGTATTGTACGAGTACGAATACGGGTGCATACGAGTAGAATTGTTGATGAAACTGAACAAGGATGTAATTGTAAGAATTTTTTTAAGTAGAAGTATTTTGATAAGTGTCTTGAAGTCTTTCAAAAGTGTATGAATAAATATTAAAACACTACATGTACATACATTTTAACTGAGTCGTTAAATCATCGTTAGTCGTTACATGTAAATGTTGTTTTGAAGCCTTTAGGTTAACGATCCTGTTAAGTGTTGTTAACTCATTGTTTATTATATCAAATGAGATGTTAAATTATTATATTATCATGATATTATGATGTATTAATATATCTTAATATGATATATATACAATTAAATGTCGTTACAACGATAATCGTTACATATATGCCTCGTTTCGAAATCCTTAAGTTAGTAGTCTTGTTTTTACATATGTAGTTCATTGTTAATATACTTAATGATATGTTTACTTATCATAATACCATGTTAACTATATATATATATCCATATATATAACATCATATAGTTTTTACAAGTTTTAACGTTCGTGAATCACCGGTCAACTTGGGTGGTCAATTGTCTATATGAAATCTATTTCACTTAATCAAGTCTTAACAAGTTTGATTGCTTAACATGTTGGAAACACTTAATCATGTAAATAATAATTTCATTTAATATATATAAACATGGAAAAGTTCGGGTCACTACAGTACCTACCCGTTAAATAAATTTCGTCCCGAAATTTTAAGCATTTGGAGGTGTTGACATATCTTCTGGAAATAAGTGCGAGTACTTTTTCTTCATCTGATCTTCTCATTCCTAGGTGAACTCGGGTCCTCTACGAGCATTCCATCGAACCTTAACAATTGGTATCTTGTTTTGCTTAAGTCTTTTAACCTCACGATCCATTATTTCGACGGGTTCTTCGACGAATTAAAGTTTTTCGTTGATTTGGATTTCGTCTAACGGAATAGTGAGATCTTCTTTAGCAAAACATTTCTTCAAATTTGAGACGTGAAAAGTGTTATGTACAGCCGCGAGTTGTTGTGGTAATTTAAGTCGGTAAGCTACTGGTCCGACGCGATCAATAACCTTGAATGGTCCAATATATCTTGGGTTTAATTTCCATCATTTACCAAATCGAACAACACCTTTCCAAGGTGAAACTTTAAGCATGACCATCTCTCCGATTTCAAATTCAATATCTTTTCTTTTAATGTCGGCGTAGCTCTTTTGTCTACTTTGGGAGGTTTTCAACCGTTGTTGAATTTGGATGATCTTCTCGGTAGTTTCTTGTATTATCTCCGGACCCGTAACCTGTCTATCCCCCATTTCACTCCAACAAATCGGAGACCTGCACTTTCTACCATAAAGTGCTTCAAACGGTGCCATCTCAATGCTTGAATGGTAGCTGTTGTTGTAGGAAAATTCTGCTAATGGTAGATGTCGATCCCAACTGTTTCCGAAATCAATAACACATGCTCGTAGCATGTCTTCAAGCGTTTGTATCATCCTTTTGCTCTGCCCATTAGTTTGTGGATGATAGGCAGTACTCATGTCTAGACGAGTTCCTAATGCTTGCTGTAATGTCTGCCAGAATCTTGAAATAAATCTGCCATCCCTATCAGAGATAATAGAGATTGGTATTCCATGTCTGGAGACGACTTCCTTTAAATACAGTCGTGATAACTTCTCCATCTTGTCATCTTCTCTTATTGGCAGGAAGTGTGCTGATTTGGTGAGACGATCAACTATTACCCAAATAGTATCAAAACCACTTGCAGTCCTTGGCAATTTAGTGATGAAATCCATGGTAATGTTTTCCCATTTCCATTCCGGGATTTCGGGTTATTGAAGTAGACCTTATGGTTTCTGATGCTCAGCTTTGACCTTAGAACATGTCAAACATTCTCCTACATATTTAGCAACATCGGCTTTCATACCTGGCCACCAAAAATGTTTCTTAAGATCCTTGTACATCTTTCCCTTTCCAGGATGTATTGAGTATCTGGTTTTATGAGCTTCTCTAAGTACCATTTCTCTCATATCTCCAAATTTTGGTACCCAAATTCTTTCAGCCCTATACCGGGTTCCATTTTCCCGAATATTAAGATGCTTCTCCGATCCTTTGGGTATTTCATCCCTTAAGTTTCCCTCTTTTAAAACTCCTTGTTGCGCCTCCTTTATTTGAGTAGTAAGGTTAGTGTGAATCATTATATTCATAGCTTTTACTCGAACAGGTTCTCTGTCCTTTATGCTTAAGGAGTCGGCTACCACATTTGCCTTCCCCGGGTAGTAACGAATCTCAAAGTCATAATCATTCAACAATTCAATCCATCTGCGCTGCCTCATGTTCAGTTGTTTCTGATTAAATATGTGTTGAAGACTTTTGTGGTCGGTATATATAATACTTTTGACCCCATATAAGTAGTGCCTCCAAGTCTTTAATGCAAAAACAACCGCGCCTAATTCTAAATCATGCGTCGTATAATTCTGCTCGTGAATCTTCAATTGTCTAGATACATAAGCAATTACTTTCGTTTGTTGCATTAATACACAACCGAGACCTTGCTTTGAGGCGTCACAATATATCACAAAATCATCATTCCCTTCAGGTAATGACAATATATGTGCCGTAGTTAACTTTTTCTTCAATAATTGAAACGCTTTTTCTTGTTCATCCTTCCATTCAAATTTCCTCCCTTTATGCGTTAATGCAGTCAAGGGTTTTGCTATTTTGGAAAAATCTTGGATGAATCTCCTGTAATAACCAGTTAGTCCTAAAAATTGTCGTATGTGTTTCGGAGTTTTTGGGGTTTCCCACTTTTCAACGGTTTCAATCTTTGCTGGATCTACTTGGATACCTTCTTTGTTCACTATATGACCGAGGAATTGAACTTCTTCCAACCAAAATGCACACTTTGAAAACTTAGCATACAGTTTTTCTTTTCTTAACAACTCTAGCACTTTTCTCAAATGTTCTTCATGCTCTTGGTCATTCTTTGAGTAAATAAGTATGTCATCGATGAAAACAATGACAAACTTGTCAAGGTATGGTCCACACACTCGATTCATGAGGTCCATGAACACAGCTGGTGCATTAGTCAACCTAAACGGCATAACCATAAACTCGTAATGACCGTAACGCGTCCTAAAAGCAGTCTTTGGAATATATTCCTCTTTCACCCGCATTTGATGATACCCAGAACGTAAATCAATCATCGAATAAACCGACGAGCCTTGTAGTTGATCAAATAAGTCATCGATTCTCAGTAGTGGGTAACGGTTCTTGATGGTAAGTTTGTTCAACTCTCGATAGTCGATACACAACCTAAATGTACCATCTTTATTCTTGACAAACAAAACAGGAGCTCCCCATGGTGATGTGCTTGGTCGAATGAAACCACGCTCTAAAAGTTCCTGTAACTGACTTTGTAATTCTTTCATTTCACTGGGTGCGAGTCTGTATGGAGCACGAGCTATTGGTGCAGCTCCTGGTACAAGGTCTATTTTAAATTCAACGGAACGATGTGGGGGTAATCCCTGTAATTCTTTCGGAAATACATCGGGAAATTCTTTTGCGACAGGAACATCACTGATGTTCTTTTCTTCAGGTTTAACTTCCTTGATGTGTGCTAGAATGAGGTAACAACCTTTTCTTATTAGTTTCTGCGCCTTCAAACTACTAATAAGATTTAATTTCGCATTGTTCTTCTCTCCGTACACCATTAAAGGTTTTCCCTTTTCACGCATAATGTGAATCGCATTTTTGTAACAAACGACCTCTGCTCTCACCTTTTTCAACCAGTCCATACCAATTATTACATCAAAACTCCCTAACTCGACTGGTATTAAATCAATTTTAAATGTTTCATCCCCCAGTTTAATTTCTCTATCCCGACATATATTATCTGCTGAAATTAATTTACCGTTTGCTAATTCGAGTAAAAATTTACTATCCAAAGGCGTCAATGGGCAACCTAACTTAGCACAAAAATCTCTACTCATATAGCTTCTATCCGCACCCGAATCAAATAAAACATAAGCAGATTTATTATCAATAAGAAACGTACCCGTAACAAGCTCCGGGTCTTCCTTCGCTTCTGCCATATTAATATTGAAAACTCTTCCAGGGCCCTGCCCATTAGTATTGCCTGATTCGGGCAATTACTTCTAATATGGCCCGATTTTCCACATCCATAACAAACAAAGGCGGCATTACTTGTTTCGCCACTATTTGTTCCTTTAGTTCTGTTAAACTTTGGTCCGTAGACCTCACACTTTTTCGCACCATGGCCAGTTCTTTTACAATTGGTGCAAAATGTCGTACAGAACCCATTCTGGTGGTACTCTTCACACCTTTGGCATTTTTAGTTTTTGTTGTCGTTGTTGTTATTGAGGTTGTTGTTAGGATTGTTATTGTTGTTGGAACGGTTGTTGTAGTTGTTGTTGTTGTTGGGACGTTTGTTGTTGTTATTGTTGGAATTGCGGTTATTGTTTTGATTGTTGTTGCGGTTGTGGTTGTAATTGTTGTTGTTGTTGTATTGGTGACCCTTGTCACTGGTTTCTTCCCACTTTCTCTTGAGTTGTTTCGTGTTGGCTTCTTCAGCCGCCTGCTCTTTAATTCTTTCCTCAATCTGATTTATGATTTTATGAGCCATTCGACTTGCCTTTTGTATGGAAGCGGGCTCATGTGAACTCACATCTTCTTGAATCCTTACTGGTAACCCTTTTATAAACGCGTTGATCTTCTCTTCTTCATCTTCGAACATTCCTGGACATAATAGGCACAACTCTGTGAATCGTCGTTCATATGTGGTAATGTCGAACCCTTATGTTCGTAACTCTCTAAGCTCTACCTTGAGCTTATTGACTTCGTTTCTAGGACGGTACTGCTCGTTCATCAATTGCTTGAATGCCGACCACGGTAGTGCGTAAGTAGCATTTTGTCCTACTTGTTCAAGATAGGTGTTCCACCACGTTAACGCAGTACCTGTGAAGGTATACGTAGCGTACTTAACTTTATCCTCTTCAGTACACTTACTTATGGCAAACACCAATTCGACTTTCTCGGTCCACCGTTTCAATCCAATTGGTCCTTCAGTTCCATCAAATTCCAAAGGTTTGCAGGCAGTGAATTCTTTGTAGGAGCATCCTACACGATTTCTTGTGGAATTAGTTCCACTGCTAGATCCAGAGTTATTGTTATTTTGCATCGCAGCATGTACTGCGGCTATGTTTGCTGCAAGGAAAACACGGAAGTCTTCCTCGCTCATGTTCAAATTCTGACGAGTCGCCGGTGCCATTTCCTTCAAAAATAGCCAAAAGAATTGAGTTAATCATATAGAATTTAAGAGTAGTCAATAGTATCTCGTATCATTATATGAACTTATTTATAAAAGCTTTTTCTTCATTTTAGCATTTTATAATTTTAATTCGGGTAGTACCTACCCGTTAAGTTTATACTTACTAGCTACTACACAACTCAACTACTACGCTTCTATATGAAAAACTTATTACAATAATATTTCGCGTTCAAACCTTTATACAATATTTTACAAACTTACAATACCACTATTATACATATAGGATGAAATATAGCACATAATATCTTTGCTACTCAGCAGCTATAAAGGCAATTCTAGTTAATACGCAAGTTGTTCAACAAAAGAAATAAAGACACGTAATTCATAAGTCCAGAAACAAGTCATGCATTCAAGTTTTACTAAGACGACTTCCCATCCTTTGTCTTGTGGAAAGTAACCGTTATGACCATTGGCTAGGCAGCATGTTGTAATATTGTTAAAAGTACGAGGGTTTCGTAATGTCCAACAGCCTCGCAATAATCTAAAAACCTTGTTTCTCACCCCAACTACTGAATCCGTCACTTGTGGGAAGGTTTTATTTAAAAGTTGTAACCCGATATTCTTTTTCTCACTTTGGTAAGAAGCGAACATCACTAACCCGTAAGTATAACATGCTTCTTTATGTTGCATGTTAGAAGCTCTTTCTAACTCACGAAATCCTATGTTGGGATATGTTGAGTCAAAATAGGTTTTTAACCCGTAGCGTAAAATTGCATTTGGGTTCCCCGCATTTAACGCTTTAAAGAAAACACGGCGTAACTTACAGTCTCCCCAATGTGATATACCCCACCTATCAAAGGAAAGCCTTTTATAAACTAAGGCATTTCTGGAAAGTCTTTTAAATGTTTGACAAGTTAATTTCGCCATAACTAAATGTGCTGATGAATTCCGACCGACTCTAGACAAGATTTCCTCAATCATATCCTCTGGTAGGTCTTCTAAAATATTCGGTTGTCTACCCTTAAATTCCATTTTGTTTGTAAAATAGACAAGGATTAGATTCGTAAAAGATAATTAACAAACAATACAAGCAATTTTTACATAGAACATAAAAGTACAAGCACACTACAATACATATAATACACAACATGATTACAACCCTCTAATCTGAATCACTGGTTTTTTCTTCTTCGGACTTGGTTCGTTTTCCTAATTTTCTAGGGATATATGGTGCTCCTCTAATATGAGCCGTCGTTTTCCACAATGGTTTAGAAAAACCTGGTGGTTTAGAGGTTCCCGGGTTATTGTTACAATTTAGGAAATACGAACGTTGCCGATACATATAAAGTTCATCGGGGTTGGAATCAGGTTTCTCTATTTTTATACATTTTCCCTTATTATTTTCTTTTGCGTTATTAAATTGGGTCAAGGTAATTTCTATAACATCATCGGAATCCTCATCGGGATCCGATTCATTGGAAAATTGGTAATCTTCCCAATATTTTGCTTCCTCGGCGGAAACACCATTGACCATTTTTTACTTTGGTCCGTTGGTTGATGATTTTCTTTTATTTAATCGATTTACTATAGGTATCAATATTTCTTCCTCCGGAACCTCTTCTTCTTCCGGTTCCTCCTCTTCCGGTTCCTCCTCTTCTGATTCCTCTTCTTTCGGTTCCTCTTCTTCCGGTTCCTCTTCTGGAATTTGTGAATCTTCCCAAATTATATTCGACTCTTCATTATTATTAGGTGAGTCGATGAGATTTGTACTAGTGGTAGACATCTATCACACAATATCAAACACATTAAGAGATTAATATATCACATAATATTTACATGTTAATAATATATAGTTTCCAACAAAAGTGTTAAGCAATCGTTTTTATAGAAAACACGGTCGAAGTCCAGACTCACTAATGTTTCCTAACAAACTCGATAAGACACACTAATGCAAATTTTTGGTTCTCTAAGACCAACGCTCGGATACCAACTGAAATGTCCTGTTCATATTGATTATAAACGTTCCATATTAATTGATTTCGTCGCGAGGTTTTGACCTCTATATGAGACGTTTTTCAAAGACTGCATTCATTTTTAAAACAACCATAACATTTATTTTATCGATAAAGGTTTAAAAAGCATTACGTAGATTATCAAATAATGATAATCTAAAATATACCATTTACACACGACCATTACATAATGGTTTACAATAAGAATATATTACATCAAAATAAGTTTCTTGAATGCAGTTTTTACATAATATCATATAAGCATGGCATCCAAATCTTGTCCTTATTTTAGTATGCAACAGCGAAAGCTCTTAATAATCACCTGAGAATAAACATGCTTAAAACGTCAACAAAAATGTTGGTGAGTTATAGGTTTAACCTATATATTATCAAATCATGGTAATAGATCACAAGATTTCATATTTCAATATACATCCCATACATAGAGATAAAAATCATTCATATGGTGAACACCTGGTAACCGACATTAACAAGATGCATATAGAATATCCCCATCATTCCGGGACACCCATCAGACATGATAAAATCGAAGTACTAAAGCATTCCAAATTCCAGAATGGGGCTTGTTGGGCCCGATAGATCTATCTTTAGGATTCACGTCAATTTGGGGGTCTGTTCCCAAATTCTTAGGCTATCAAGCTAAAATGGGCATATTCGGCTTCGATCATTCACCCATATAATCTAGTTTCATTTACTTGTGTCTATTTCATAAAACATTTATAAAATTGCATGTATTCTCATCCCAAAATATTAGATTTTAAAAGTGGGACTATAACTCACTTTCACATATTTTTACTTCGTCGGGAAGTAAGACTTGGCCACTGGTCGATTCACGAACCTATAACAAATTTGTACATATATATCAAAGTATGTTCAAAATATATTTACAACATTTTTAATACATTTTAATGTTTTAAATTTATTAAGTCAGCTGTCCTCGTTAGTAACCTACAACTAGTTGTCCATAGTTAGATGTACAGAAATAAATTGATATATATTATCTTGACCCAATCCACGACTCAGTGTATACACGTCTCAGGCTAGATCACAACTCAAAGTATATATATTTTTAGAATCAACCTCAACCCTGTATAGCTAACTCCATCATTACTGCATATAGAGTGTCTATGGTTGTTCCAAATAATATATATAGATGGGTCGATATGATATGTCAAAATATTTGCATACGTGTCTATGGTATCTCAAGATTACATAATATATTAGAATACATGTATAATACAATATAAGTTAGCTAGGATATGATTAATATAGATTTGTTACAATATTTCCCGTAGCTACAACAATAAAAAAATATCCAATCTTGTTTTACCCATAACTTCTTCGTTTTAAATCCGTTTTAAGTGAATCAAATTGCTATGGTTTCATATTGAACTCTATTTTATGAATCTAAACAGAAAAATTATAAGTTTATAGTCGGAAATTTAAGTTACAAGTCATTTTTGTAAGAGGTAGTCATTTCAGTCGAAAGAACGACGTCTTGATGACCATTTCGAAAAACATACTTCCACTTTGAGTTTAACCATGATTTTTGGATATAGTTTCATGTTCATAAGAAAAATTATTTTCCCAGAAGAACAACTTTTAAATCAAATTTTGTCATAGTTTTTAATTATCAAACCCAAAACAGCCCGCGATGTTACTACGACGGCGTATATCCGGTTTTACGTTGTTTTTCGTGTTTTATGGTTTTAAGTCATTAAGTTAGCATATCATATAGATATAGAACATGTGTTTAGTTGATTTTAAAAGTCAAGTTAGAAAGATTAACTTTTGTTTGCGAACAAGTTTAGAATTAACTAAACTATGTTCTAGTGATTTCAAGTTTAAACCTTCGAATAAGGTAGTTTTATATATATGAATCGAATGATGTTATGAACATCATTACTACCTCAGGTTTTGTGGATAAACCTACTAGAAATAAGGAAAAATAGATCTAGCTTCAAAGGATCCTTGGATGGCTTGAAAGTTCTTGAAGCAGAATCATGACACGAAAACAAGTTCAAGTAAGATTTCCACTCGAAATAAGATTGTTATAGTTATAGAAATTGAATCAAAGTTTGAATGTGAGTATTACCTTGTATTAGAAAGATATCTTACTGTAAATAAGAAAGATTTCTTGAGGTTGATGATCACTTTACAAGATTGGAAGTAAACTAGCAAACTTGAAAGTATTCTTGATTTTATGAAACTAGAACTTATAGAATTTATGAAGAACACTTAGAACTTGAAGATAGAGCTTTAGAGAGATCAATTAATGAATAAAATTGAAGAATGAAAGTGTTTTTATGTGTTTTTGGTCGTTGGTATATGGATTAGATATAAAGGATGCGTAATTTTGTTTACTTGTAAATAAGTCAAGAATGATTACTAATATTTTTGTAATTTTATGAGATATTTCATGCTAATTGCCAAATAATGGTTCCCACATGTGTTAGGTGACTCACATGGTCTGCTAAGAGCTGATCATTGGAGTGTATATACTAATAGTACATACATCTAAAAGCTGTGTATTGTACGAGTACGAATACGGGTGCATACGAGTAGAATTGTTGATGAAACTGAACAATGATGTAATTGTAAGCATTTTTGTTAAGTAGAAGTATTTTGATAAGTGTCTTGAAGTCTTTCAAAAGTGTATGAATACATATTAAAACACTACATGTACATACATTTTAACTGAGTCGTTAAATCATCGTTAGTCGTTACATGTAAATGTTGTTTTGAAGCCTTTAGATTAACGATCCTGTTAAGTGTTGTTAACCCATTGTTTATTATATCAAATTAGATGTTAAATTATTACATTATCATGATATTATGATGTATTAATATATCTTAATATGATATAAATACAATTAAATGTCTTTACAACGATAATCGTTACATATATGCCTCGTTTCGAAATCCTTAAGTTAGTAGTCTTGTTTTTACATATGTAGTTCATTGTTAATATACTTAATGATATGTTTACTTATCATAATACCATGTTAACTATATATATATATCCATATATATAACATCATATTGTTTTTACAAGTTTTAACGTTCGCAAATCACCAGTCAACTTGGGTGGTCAATTGTCTATATGAAATCTATTTCACTTAATCAAGTCTTAACAAGTTTGATTGCTTAACATGTTGGAAACACTTAATCATGTAAATAATGATTCATTTAATATATATAAACATGAAAAAGTTCGGGTCACTACAATATCGTCGGAGACTTTGTCCAAGTTGTTTATCAAGGAGGTGATATCGAGGCATGGGGTTCCTATATCTATTGTTTTGGATCAAGATACTCGTTTCACGTCTCAGTTTTGGAATAAGTTTCATGAAGATATGGGTACTCAATTGAAAATGAGTACGGCGTATCATCCTCAAACGGACGGTCAAACCGAGCGTACGAACCAAACGTTGGAGGATATGTTAAGGGCGTGTGTTATTGATTTCGACGGTAGTTGGGATGAGCACTTACCATTGGTGGAATTCTCGTACAATAATAGTTATCACACTAGTATTGGAATTCCACCTTATGAGATGCTTTATGGGCGTAGGTGTCGAACTCCTATTTGTTGGGGTGAAGTGGGGCAACGAGAAATCGGAAGTACAGATTTGGTCCTAGAGACGAATAGTAAAATTGGGATGATTCTGTAGTGACCCGAACTTTTCCATGTTTATATATATTAATTGAGATTGATATTTACATGATTAAATGTTTCCAACATGTTAAGCAATCAAACTTGTTAAGACTTGATTAATTGAAATATGTTTCATATAGAAAATTGACCACCCAAGTTGACCGGCGATTCACGAACATTAAAACTTGTAAAAACGACATGACGATATATATATGGATATACATATGGTTAACATTAGATTATGATAAGTAAGTATATCTCCATAAGTATATTAACAATGAGTTATATACATATAAACAAGACTACTAACTTAAGGATTTCGAAACGAGACATATATGTAACGATTATCGTTGTAACGACATTTAAATGTATATATATCATATTAAGATATATTAATATATCATAATATCATGATAATATAATAATTTAACATCTCATTAGATATAATAAACAATGGGTTAACAACATTAATTGAGATCGTTAACTTAAAGGTTTCAAAACAACACTTACATGTAACGACTAACGATGACTTAACGACTCAGTTAAAATGTATATACATGTAGTGTATTTAGATGTATTAAAATACTTTTGGAAGACTTGAAGACATATATCAAAACACTCATACTTAGCGAAAATGGTTACAGTTACTTTCCCATTCTTTTCTTTCATCAAGAATTCTAGTCGTATTCTTACCCGTATTATACACAGCTTCAAAACATACTTACTATGGGTATATACCAATAGGAACTAGCATGGGATTCCACTCTTGATTATGTCATGTATGACTAATCAATTTTAACTTCTACCATGAGCTAGTCAACTAACTAGAACTCCTTTTAACCCCACTCACCACTCACCAATTACCACTCATCATTCACTCCATTTCACTTCCAATTCTCTTTCTAATTCTCTCTCAACACACACACACTATTATGAATGTATTTTTCCAGTAGTTAATCATCATCTTCATCAAAAATCACTTCAAGAATCAAGCTATAATCATCATAGGAAGAACACTTCAAGAACACTTCAAAAATCCCTTCAAGTTTACTAATTTACTTCCAAGCTTTCTAATCCATTCCAAGTAATCATCTAAGATCAAGAAACCTTTGTTATATACAGTAGGTTATCTTTCTTATTCAAGATAATATTCATATTTAAACTTTGATTCAATTTCTATAACTATAAACTATCTTAATTCGAGTAAAAATCTTACTTGAACTTGTTTTTGTATCATGATCCTACTTCAAGAACTTTCAAGCCATCCAAGATCCTTTGAAGCTAGATCATTTCTTGTCACTTCCAGTAGGTTTACCTACTAAAATTGAGGTAGTAATGATGTTCATAACATCATTCGATTCATATATATAAAACTATCTTATTCGAAGGTTTAAACTCGTAATCACTAGAACATAGTTTAGTTAATTCTAAACTTGTTCGCAAACAAAAGTTAATCCTTCTAACTTGACTTTTAAAATTAACTAAACACATGTTCTATATCTATATGATATGCTAACTTAATGATTTAAAACCTGAAAACACGAAAAACACCGTAAAACCGGATTTAAGCCGTCGTAGTAACACCGCGGGCTGTTTTGGGTTAGTTAATTAAAAACTATGATAAACTTTGATTTAAAAGTTGTTATTCTGAGAAAATGATTTTTATTATGAACATGAAACTATATCCAAAAATTATGGTTAAACTCAAAGTGGAAGTATGTTTTCTAAAATGGTCATCTAGACGTCGTTCTTTCGACTGAAATGACTACCTTTACAAAAACGACTTGTAACTTATTTTTCTGACTATAAACCTATACTTTTTCTGTTTAGATTCATAAAATAGAGTTCAATATGAAACCATAGCAATTTGATTCACTCAAAACGGATTTAAAATGAAGAAGTTATGGGTAAAACAAGATTGGATAATTTTTCTCATTTTAGCTACGTGAAAATTGGTAACAAATCTATTCCAACCATAACTTAATCAACTTGTATTGTATATTATGTAATCTTGAGATACCATAGACACGTATACAAGGTTTCGACCTATCATGTCGACACATCTATATATATTTCGGAACAACCATAGACACTCTATATGTGAATGTTGGAGTTAGCTATACAGGGTTGAGGTTGATTCCAAAATATATATAGTTTGAGTTGTGATCAATACTGAGATACGTATACACTGGGTCGTGGATTGATTCAAGATAATATTTATCGATTTATTTCTGTACATCTAACTGTGGACAACTAGTTGTAGGTTACTAACGAGGACAGCTGACTTAATAAACTTAAAACATCAAAATATATTAAAAGTGTTGTAAATATATTTTGAACATACTTTAATATATATGTATATATTGTTATAGGTTCATGAATCAACAGTGGCCAAGTCTTACTTCTCGACGAAGTAAAAATCTGTGAAAATGAGTTATAGTCCTACTTTTAAAATCTAATATTTTTGGGATGAGAATACATGCAGGTTTTATAAATGATTTACAAAATAGACACAAGTACGTGAAACTACATTCTATGGTTGAATTATCGAAATCGAATATGCCCCTTTTTATTAAGTCTGGTAATCTAAGAATTAGGGAACAGACACCCTAATTGACGCGAATCCTAAAGATAGATCTATTGGGCCTAACAAACCCCATCCAAAGTACCGAATGCTTTAGTACTTCGAAATTTATATCATATCCGAAGGGTGTCCCGGAATGATGGGGATATTCTTATATATGCATCTTGTTAATGTTGGTTACCAGGTGTTCACCATATGAATGATTTTTATCTCTATGTATGGGATGTATATTGAAATATGAAATCTTGTGGTCTATTGTTACAATTTGATATATATAGGTTAAACCTATAACTCACCAATATTTTTGTTGACGTTTAAAGCATGTTTATTCTCAGGTGAATACTAAGAGCTTCCGCTGTTGCATACTAAAATAAGGACAAGATTTGGAGTCCATGTTTGTATGATACTGTGTAAAAACTGCATTCAAGAAACTGATTTCGATGTAACATATTTGTATTGTAAACCATTATGTAATGGTCGTGTGTAAACAGGATATTTTAGATTATCATTATTTGATAATCTACGTAAAGCTTTTTAAACCTTTATTTATGAAATAAAGGTTATGGTTTGTTTTAAAAATGAATGCAGTCTTTGAAAAACGTCTCATATAGAGGTCAAAACCTCGCAACGAAATCAATTAATATGGAACGTTTTTAATCAATAAGAACGGGACAATTTTAGTTGGTATCAGAGCGTTGGTCTTAGAGAACCAGAATTTTGCATTAGTGTGTCTTCTCGAGTTTGTTAGGATGCATTAGTGAGTCTGGACTTCGACCGTGTTTACTTGAAAAATGATTGCTTAACAAATTTTGTTGGAAACTATATATTTTTAACATGTGAATATTATGTGATATATTAATCTCTTAACGCGTTTGATATTATGTGATAGATGTCTACCTCTAGTACAAGTCCCATTGACTCACCTAATAATAATGAGGAGTCAAATGTAAATTGGAATGATTCGTGGACTGATTCACAAGTTCCCGAAGAGGAACCGGAAGAAGAGTCGGAACCAGAAGAAGAATCGGAACCGGAAGAAGAATCGGAACCGGATGAAGAAATAGAACCGGTGGGGGAAATAATAAAACGGTTAAGTAAAAGAAAATCCTCAACCAACCGACCAAGGTTAATTATGGTCAATGGTGTTTCCGCTAAGGAAGCAAAATATTGGGAGGATTACCAATTCTCCGATGAATCGGATTCTGACGAGAATTCCGATGATGTTATAGAAATTACCCCAACTGAATTTAAAAAGGCAAAAGAAAATAATAAGGGAAAGGGCATAAAAATAGAGAAATCTATTTCCAACCCCGATGAACTTTATATGTATCGTCAACCCCCGAAATCCTTAAGTTGTAACAATGACCCGGGAACCTCTAAACCACCAGGTTTTTCTAAACCAATGTGGAAAACGACGGCTCGTATTAGGGGAACATCATATATCCCTAGAAACTTGGCAAAACGAACCAAAACCGAAGAAGAAGAAACAAGCGAGTCGGAATAAGATAGTTGTATTCGTGTGGTGTAATATATGTAATATAGTGTGCTTATGCTTTATGATATATATAAAAATTGCTTGTATTAATAAGTATTTTTTTTTTATGAATCTAACTCTTGTCTATTTTACAGTATAAAAACACAAAATGGATAGACAACCCAATATTTTAAGAGACCTACCCGGAGACATGATTGATGAAATCTTGTCTAGAGTCGGTCAGAATTCTTCGGCACAACTATTTAAGGCGAGATCAGTTTGTAAGACATTCGAAGAACGTTCCAAGAATGCCTTGGTTTATAAAAGGCTTTCGTTCGAAAGATGGGGGATATCACATTGGGAAATCCATAAGTTATGATGTGTTTACTTTGATGCATATATTGCGGGGAACCCAAATGCTATTTTACGCAATGGGTTAAGAAATTATTTTGACTCAATATATCCGAATATTGGACTTCGTGATTTAGAAAAAGCGGCTAACAAGCAACATAAAGAAGCATGTTATGCTTACGGATTAGTAATGTTCGCTTCTCACCAAAGTGAGAACAAGAACATCGGCCTACAACTATTAAACAAAACGTTCCACAAGTGACGGAATCGGTAATTGGGGTAAGAAATGAGGTTTTTAGATTGTTACGGGACTGTAGGACATTATGTAACCCTCGTCCCTTTGACGACGTTACAACACGCTGTCTTATCAACGGCCATAACGGTTATGTTCCACAAGACCAAGGATGGGAAGTAGTCCTAGTAAAACCAGAATGCATGACTTGTTTCTGGACGTATGAATTACGTGTCTTTATTGCCTTTGCTGAACGACTTGTGTACTAGCTAGAATTATCTTCACAACTATCTTGTATCAAAGTTATTGTGTGCTATATTTCATGCTTTATGTAAAATAAGCGGTATTGTAAGTTTGTAAAATATTGTATAAAAGTTTGAACGTGAAATATTATTATAATCAGTTTTTCATATAGAATTGTAGTAGTTGAATTGTATATTAGCTACTAAGTATGAACTTAACGGGTAGGTACTACCCAAATTTAAACTTATAAAACGCTAATATGAAGAAAAAGCTTTTATAAATGAGTTCATATTATGCTACGAAATACTATTAACTACTCTTAATATTCTGTATGATTAACTTGTTCCATTTAACTATTTTGAAGGAAATTGCACCGACTACTCGACACACCGTGAATATGAATGAAGAGGAATTCCGTACTTTTCTAGCTTCAAACATAGCCGCAGTACAGGCTGCGCTACATACCAACAATAACCTTGGATCTAGCAGTACAGGAAATCGTGTAGGATGCACCTACAAAGAATTCACTGCCTGCAAACCTTTGGAATTTGATGGAACCGAAGGACCGATCGGATTGAAACGATGGACCGAGAAGGTCGAATCGGTGTTTGCCATAAGTAAGTGTACTGAAGAGGACAAAGTAAAGTACGCTATGCATACCTTCACAGGTTCTGCGTTAACATGGTGGAATACCTATCTAGAGCAAGTGGGATAAGACGATGCGTACGCACTACCGTGGTCAGCATTCAAGCACTTGATGAACGAGAAGTACCATCCCAGAACCGAGGTCAATAAGCTCAAGACAGAACTTAGAGGGTTACGAACCCAAGGATTTGATATTACCACGTACGAAAGACGATTCACAGAATTGTGCCTATTGTATCCAGGAGCATTCGAAGATGAGGAAGAGAAGATCGACGCGTTTGTGAAAGGATTACCGGAAAGAATCCAAGAAGATATAAGTTCACACGAGCCCGCCTCCATACAACAGGCATGTAGAATGGCTCACAAACTAGTGAACCAGATTGAAGAAAGAATTAAAGAACAGACTGCTGAAGAGGCCAATGTGAAGCAAGTTAAAAGAAAGTGGGAGGAAAACGGTGATAAGAATCACCAATACAACAACAACAGCAATTACAACAATAATCGCAACAATTATCCCAACAATCGCAACATCAATCGCAACTACAACAAACGGCCCAACAACAACAACAACAACAACAACAGCAACTACAACAATCATCCCAACAACAATAATAACCGCAACAACAACAACAACAATCAGAAGCAGCTATGCCAAAGGTGTGAAAAGTATCACTCGGGGTTCTGCACCAAATTTTGCAACAAGTGTAAAAGAAATGGTCATAGCGCGGCGAAGTGTGAGGTCTACGGACCAGGGGTTAATAGAACGAAAGGAACAAATGGTGTCGGAATGAGTAATGGCGGAGTAAGTAGTGTCGGAGCAAGTTATG
The DNA here is from genome assembly GCF_046630445.1 of Rutidosis leptorrhynchoides. Taxonomy (NCBI): domain Eukaryota; kingdom Viridiplantae; phylum Streptophyta; class Magnoliopsida; order Asterales; family Asteraceae; genus Rutidosis; species Rutidosis leptorrhynchoides. The sequence goes on from NC_092335.1 coordinate 484,235,474, forward strand.
CCAATGTAGTTTGTTATAAATGTGGAAAACAGGGCCACATTATTAGAAATTACCCGAACCAGGAGAACATGAATGGACAAGGCCGCGGAAGAGTTTTCAATATTAATGCGGCAGAGGCACAGGAAGACCCGGAGCTTGTTACGGGTACGTTTCTTATTGACAATAAATCTGCTTACGTTTTATTTGATTCGGGTGCGGATAGAAGCTATATGAGTAGAGATTTTTGTGCTAAATTAAGTTGTCCATTGACGCCTTTGGATAGTAAATTTTTACTTGAATTAGCAAATGGTAAATTAATTTCAGCAGATAATATATGTCGGAATTGAGAAATTAAACTGGTTAGCGAAACATTTAAGATTGACTTGATACCAGTAGAGTTAGGGAGTTTTGATGTGATAATCGGTATGGACTGGTTGAAAGAAGTGAAAGCAGAGATCGTTTGTTACAAAAATGCAATTCGCATTATACGAGAAAAAGGAAAACCCTTAATGGTGTACGGAGAAAAGGGCAACACGAAGCTACATCTTATTAGTAATTTGAAGGCATAAAAACTAATAAGAAAAGGTTGCTATGATGTTCTAGCACACGTCGAGAAAGTATAAACTGAAGAAAAGAGCATCAATGATGTTCCCGTCGCAAAAGAATTTCCCGATGTATTTCTGAAAGAATTACCGGGATTACCCCCACATCGATCCGTTGAATTTCAAATAGATCTTGTACCAGGAGCTGCACCAATAGCTCGTGCTCCTTACAGACTCGCACCCAGCGAGATGAAAGAACTGCAAAGCCAATTACAAGAACTTTTAGAGCATGGTTTCATTCGACCAAGCACATCACCGTGGGGAGCTCCTGTTTTGTTTGTCAAGAAGAAAGATGGTACATTCAGGTTGTGTATCGACTACCGAGAGTTGAACAAACTTACCATCAAGAACCGCTACCCACTACCGAGAATCGACGACTTATTTGATCAACTACAAGGCTAGTCTGTTTATTCAAAGATTGACTTACGTTCCGGGTATCATCAAATGCGGGTGAAAGAAGATGATATTCCAAAGACTGCTTTCAGAAAACGTTACGGTCATTACGAGTTTATGGTCATGCCATTTGGTTTAACTAATGCACCGCTGTGTTCATGGACCTTATGAACCGAGTGTGTGGACCATACCTTGACAAGTTTGTCATTGTTTTCATTGATGACATACTTATTTACTCAAAGAATGACCAAGAACACGGTGAACATTTGAGAAAGGTGTTAGAAGTATTGAGGAAGGAAGAATTGTACGCTAAGTTTTCAAAGTGTGCATTTTGGTTGGAAGAAGTTCAATTCCTCGATCACATAGTGAACAAAGAAGGTATTAAGGTGGATCCGGCAAAGATAGAAACTGTTGAAAAGTGGGAAACCCCGAAAACTCCGAAACACATACGCCAGTTTTTAGGACTAGCTGGTTACTACAGAAGGTTCATCCAAGACTTTTCCAGAATAGCAAAACCCTTAACTGCATTAGCGCATAAAGGGAAGAAATTTGAATGGAATGATGAACAAGAGAAATCGTTTCAGTTATTGAAGAAAAAGCTAACTACGGCACCTATATTGTCATTGCCTGAAGGGAATGATGATTTTGTGATTTATTATGACGCATCAAAGCAAAGTCTCGGTTGTGTATTAATGCAACGAACGAAGGTGATTGCTTATGCGTCTAGACAATTGAAGATTCACGAGCAAAATTATATGACGCATGATTTGGAATTAGGCGCGGTTGTTTTTGCATTAAAGACTTGGAGGCACTACTTATATGGGGTCAAAAGTATTATATATACCGACCACAAAAGTCTTCAGCACATATTTAATCAGAAACAACTGAATATGAGGCAGCGTAGGTGGATTGAATTATTGAATGATTACGACTTTGAGATTCGTTACCACCCGGGGAAGGCAAATGTGGTAGCCGATGCCTTGAGCAGGAAGGACAGAGAACCCATTCGAGTAAAATCTATGAATATAATGATTCATAATAACCTTACTACTCAAATAAAGGAGGCGCAACAAGGAGTTTTAAAAGAGGGAAATTTAAAGGATGAAATACCCCAGGGATCAGAGAAGCATCTTAATATTCGGGGAGACGGAACCCGGTATAGGGCTGAAAGGATTTGGGTACCAAAATTTGGAGATATGAGAGAAATGGTACTTAGAGAAGCTCATAAAACCAGATACTCAATACATCCTGGAACGGGGAAGATGTACAAGGATCTCAAGAAACATTTTTGGTGGCCGGGTATGAAAGCCGATGTTGCTAAATACGTAGGAGAATGTTTGACGTGTTCTAAGGTCAAAGCTGAGCATCAGAAACCATCAGGTCTACTTCAACAACCCGAAATCCCAGAATGGAAATGGGAAAACATTACCATGGATTTCATCACTAAATTGCCAAGGACTGCAAGTGGTTTTGATACTATTTGGGTAATAGTTGATCGTCTCACCAAATCAGCACACTTCCTGCCAATAAGAGAAGATGACAAGATGGAGAATTTAGCACGACTGTATTTGAAGGAAGTCATCTCCAGACATGGAATACCAATCTCTATTATCTCTGATAGGGATGGTAGATTTATTTCAAGATTCTGGCAGACATTACAGCAAGCATTAGGAACTCGTCTAGAGATGAGTACTGCCTATCATCCACAAACTGATGGGCAGAGCGAAAGGATGATACAAACGCTTGAAGACATGCTACGAGCATGTGTTATTGATTTCGGAAACAGTTGGGATCGACATCTACCGTTAGCAAAATTTTCCTACAACAACAGCTACCATTCAAGCATTGAGATGGCGCCGTTTGAAGCACTTTATGGTAGAAAGTACAGGTCTCCGATTTGTTAGAGTGAAGTGGGGGATAGACAGATTACGGGTCCGGAGATTATACAAGAAACTACCGAGAAGATCATCCAAATTCAACAAAAGTTGAAAACCGCCCAAAGTCGACAAAAGAGCTACGCTGACATTAAAAGAAAAGATATAGAATTTGAAATTGGAGAGATGGCCATGCTTAAAGTTGCACCTTGGAAAGGCGTTGTTCGATTTGGTAAATGAGGGAAATTAAATCCAAGGTATATTGGACCATTCAAGATTATTGATCGTGTCGGACCAGTAGCTTACCGACTTGAGTTACCTCAACAACTCGCGGCTGTACATAACACTTTCCACGTCTCGAATTTGAAGAAATGTTTTGCTAAAGAAGATCTCACTATTCCGTTAGATGAAATCCAAATCAACGAAAAACTCCAATTCATCGAAGAACCCGTCGAAATAATGGATCGTGAGGTTAAAAGACTTAAGCAAAACAAGATACCAATTGTTAAGGTTCGATGGAATGCTCGTAGAGGACCCGAGTTCATCTGGGAGCGTGAAGATCAGATGAAGAAGAAATACTCGCATCTATTTCCAGAAGATTTGTCAACACCTTCAACAGCTTAAAATTTCGGGACGAAATTTATTTAACGGGTAGGTACTGTAGTGACCCGAACTTTTCCATGTTTATATATATTAATTGAGATTGATATTTACATGATTAAATGTTTCCAACATGTTAAGCAATCAAACTTGTTAAGACTTGATTAATTGAAATATGTTTCATATAGAAAATTGACCACCCAAGTTGACCGGCGATTCACGAACGTTAAAACTTGTAAAAACGACATGACGATATATATATGGATATACATATGGTTAACATGAGATTATGATAAGTAAGTATATCTCCATAAGTATATTAACAATGAGTTATATACATATAAACAAGGCTACTAACTTAAGGATTTTGAAACGAGACATATATGTAACGATTATCGTTGTAACGACATTTAAATGTATATATATCATATTAAGATATATTAATATATCATAATATCATGATAATATAATAATTTAACATCTCATTAGATATAATAAACAATGGGTTAACAACATTAATTGAGATCGTTAACTTAAAGGTTTCAAAACAACACTTACATGTAACGACTAACGATGACTTAACGACTCAGTTAAAATGTATATACATGTAGTGTATTTAGATGTATTAAAATAATTTTGGAAGACTTCAAGACATATTTCAAAACACTCATACTTAACGAAAATGGTTACAGTTACTTTCCCATTCTTTTCTTTCATCAAGAATTCTAGTCGTATTCTTACCCGTATTATACACAGCTTCAAAACGTACTTACTATGGGTATATACCAATAGGAACTAGCATGGGATTCCACTCTTGATTATGTCATGTATGACTAATCAATTTTAACTTCTACCATGAGCTAGTCAACTAACTAGAACTCCTTTTAACCCCACTCACCACTCACCAATTACCACTCATCATTCACTCCATTTCACTTCCAATTCTCTTTCTAATTCTCTCTCAACACACACACACTATTATGAACGTATTTTTCTAGTAGTTAATCATCATCTTCATCAAAAATCACTTCAAGAATCAAGCTATAATCATCATAGGAAGAACACTTCAAGAACACTTAAAAAATCCCTTCAAGTTTACTAATTTACTTCCAAGCTTTCTAATCCATTCCAAGTAATCATCTAAGATCAAGAAACTTTTGTTATATACAGTAGGTTATCTTTCTTATTCAAGGTAATATTCATATTCAAACTTTGATTCAATTTCTATAACTATAAACTATCTTAATTCGAGTAAAAATCTTACTTGAACTTGTTTTTGTGTCATGATCCTACTTCAAGAACTTTCAAGCCATCCAAGATCCTTTGAAGCTAGATCATTTCTTGTCACTTCCAGTAGGTTTACCTACTAAACTTGAGGTAGTAATGATGTTCATAACATCATTCGATTCATATATATATAACTATCTTATTCGAAGGTTTAAACTCGTAATCACTAGAACATAGTTTAGTTAATTCTAAACTTGTTCGCAAACAAAAGTTAATCCTTCTAACTTGACTTTTAAAATTAACTAAACACATGTTCTATATCTATATGATATGCTAACTTAATGATTTAAAACCTGGAAACACGAAAAACACCGTAAAACCGGATTTACGCCGTCGTAGTAACACTGCGGGCTGTTTTGGGTTAGTTAATTAAAAACTATGATAAACTTTGATTTAAAAGTTGTTATTCTGAGAAAATGATTTTTATTATGAACATGAAACTATATCCAAAAATTATGGTTAATCTCAAAGTGGAAGTATGTTTTCTAAAATGGTCATCTAGACGTCGTTCTTTCGACTGAAATGACTACCTTTACAAAAATAACTTGTAACTTATTTTTCCGACTATAAACCTATATTTTTTCTGTTTATATTCATAAAATAGAGTTCAATATGAAACCATAGCAATTTGATTCACTCAAAACGGATTTAAAATGAAGAAGTTATGGGTAAAACAAGATTGGATAATTTTTCTCATTTTAGCTACGTGAAAATTGGTAACAAATCTATTCCAACCATAACTTAATCAACTTGTATTGTATATTATGTAATCTTGAGATACCATAGACACGTATACAAGGTTTCGACCTATCATGTCGACACATCTATATATATTTCGGAACAACCATAGACACTCTATATGTGAATATTGGAGTTAGCTATACAGGGTTGAGGTTGATTCCAAAATATATATAGTCTGAGTTGTGATCAATACTGAGATACGTATACACTGGGTCGTGGATTGATTCAATATAATATTTATCGATTTATTTCTGTACATCTAACTGTGGACAACTAGTTGTAGGTTACTAACGAGGACAGCTGACTTAATAAACTTAAAACATCAAAATATATTAAAAGTGTTGTAAATATATTTTAAACATACTTTAATATATATGTATATATTGTTATAGGTTCGTGAATCAACAGTGGCCAAGTCTTACTTCTCGACGAAGTAAAAATCTGTGAAAGTGAGTTATAGTCCCACTTTTAAAATCTAATATTTTTGGGATGAGAATACATGCAGGTTTTATAAATGATTTACAAAATAGACACAAGTACGTGAAACTACATTCTATGGTTGAATTATCGAAATCGAATATGCCCCTTTTTATTAAGTCTGGTAATCTAAGAATTAGGGAACAGACACCCTAATTGACGCGAATCCTAAAGATAGATCTATTGGGCCTAACAAACCCCATCCAAAGTACCGGATGCTTTAGTACTTCGAAATTTATATCATATCCGAAGGGTGTCCCGGAATGATGGAGATATTCTTATATATGCATCTTGTTAATGTCGGTTACCAGGTGTTCACCATATGAATGATTTTTATCTCTATGTATGGGATGTATATTGAAATATGAAATCTTGTGGTCTATTGTTACAATTTGATATATATAGGTTAAACCTATAACTCACCAACATTTTTGTTGACGTTTAAAGCATGTTTATTCTCAGGTGAATACTAAGAGCTTCCGCTGTTGTATACTAAAATAAGGACAAGATTTGGAGTCCATGTTTGTATGATACTGTGTAAAAACTGCATTCAAGAAACTGATTTCGATGTAACATATTTGTATTGTAAACCATTATGTAATGGTCGTGTGTAAACAGGATATTTTAGATTATCATTATTTGATAATCTACGTAAAGCTTTTTAAACCTTTATTTATGAAATAAAGGTTATGGTTTGTTTTAAAAATGAATGCAGTCTTTGAAAAATGTCTCATATAGAGGTCAAAACCTCGCAACGAAATCAATTAATATGGAACGTTTTTAATCAATAAGAACGGGACATTTCAGATTCGGGCTCGACTTAAGGCAGCGCAAGATAGACAAAAATCTAAGGTAGACGAACGATTGAATTTCAAGAAGGTGACATGGTGATGCTTAAGGTTTCGCCATGGAAGGGTGTTATTCGATTTCGGAGGCGAGGAAAGTTAGCTCCTCGGTTTATTGGTCCTTTCAAGGTTTTGGCACGTGTTGGTGAGGTTGCTTATGACTAGAGTTGCCCAAAGAGCTTGTGGGGATTCATAATACGTTTCATGTTTCCCATCTCCGTAAGTGTCTTGCGAATGACTCGACTTGGGTGCCATTAGATGAGATTGCATTGAATAATAAGCTAGAGTACGTTGAAGAACCGATAGTCGTTCTTGATGAGAAGGTTAAAATGTTGCGAAACAAGGAAGTGAGAACCTTCAAAGTGCAATGGCGACACCGAAAGGGTTCCAAGTTTACATGGGAATCCGAAGAGTTCGTTTTGGTTTATCTTCCGGCTTGTCATGCGGCTTGGATCGCGAGGACGCGCTCCGATTCAAGTGGGGGAGAGTTGTAACATCCCGTTTTCCCGTACATGTCTAAAGGTACATATTTAATCGTTTGTACGCTTACAACTCTTTCATTATGTGAGGACTTTTGTTGATGTTAAGTCTTGCGAGACTTAAAGATGAAGTTTAGACGTGTATAGGAAGTGAGAACGAAGCGTACAAGTCAAATAATTAATTGTTAGTTTGTTACCGAGAAACTGGTCAGGCCACGCCTAATGGCGCGCCGCGATGACCATTGCCGCGCCGCGGCACCTCAAGCAAAATAAAGTCAGAAGGCATGCTAAGAAGGGTCGATTTTTCCTTTATATGTCGCGCCGCGGAGAAGAAGGTCGCGCCGCAACAAATAACTAGAATCTGAGTCAGGAGGAGTTTAAACAACTCACATTTTTACGTTGTTCGTCGCGCTGCGAGAAAAGAAGTAGCGCTGCGACATTGCTGGCAGTCTGATGCCGAATTCAGCTTTTAAAAAAGTGGGGTTCAAGGGCAAATTCGTCTTTTTAAGTGTAGATCTGATGGGAGCATTTAATCTCCACCACTTATCCATATTATTCATTTCTTTTCCATTTTTCTTCTCCATTTACTCTCAAAACATAAAACCCAATTGATTTCTAAGTGAGATTTGAGAGTGAAGATTTCTGAATCAATACTTAGAGCAAGAATTAAAGTCGTTCTCCTCGTTCTTAGCTACAAGTGGATAGTGTTGGTAAGTCTTAAATGTTGGAGCAAGAATTAAAGTGGATCGTGTGATTGGAAGTTTAGTTATTATACTTGCGATGGTATGTTTATTTATATTGCTAGCATGTATGCGGTAAATGCGTAAGTGATTGCAAGTAAGTAGGTTGTATATGTATTCGTATAAATGTTGCACTCACTAAGCATTAGCTTACCCCCCTCGTTGTTTATCTTTTAGATGCAGGTGCGGATAGGGGAAAAGGGGTTGTTGGGCACTAGGTGTCCCTTGGTGATGCTTGTTGGAGCTTTTGAAGTTGGCCTAGTGTTTTGGGTAGTTTAGCCCCAAACCATGCTCGAAGTGTTGTTTGGTTTAAAACTATCATTTGTGAATGGGTCAAACTTGTATTATATTTGTTAAGGGCCTTCGTGCCGTTTGTAAACATTTAACTTGTGATGTTGTTTAATGGGTTATATGTAACCGTTTAATTTCGGCGCCAACGGTTTATCATTTTTTTAAAAAAAAAATTATCGTATGGAATACGGGTTGGGTTGTTTCAAATCAGCGCGGAAGCATACCTCTAAGGACCTGAGAACAAACACGCAAAACAGGTCAACAATAATGTTGGTGAATCTACAGGTTTAAGTAATCATAAACAGTCTCTGAAAAACAGTTCTTCATACAAATATAGTTTGTATTGAACAACGAGATTTGCTGAGTAACAACCCAAGTGTTGTAATAAGTATATACTTTCCAATGAGAACTTAAATACTAACTTAACACCATCATTTTATCTATGCTGTGTACACTTGTCCGAGTGCAAATAGTAACAAAGAACATGCACCTAAGCTAAAGTAGGGTGAGGCTTGTCTAACATAACAGATCCGTCCATCTAGTTCGCGCTTACCAAAAAGATAATTAAAGTATTCAAGCTAAGGAGTTTTTAGACATAACTCATATGTATACTAAGTACTAGTGTCAAAAGTAAAAATATTTGTAAACAGCGTGTATTCTTATTCCAAAATAGTAAGTAAAAATGGGATTGTAGACTCACCTTGCGTGCACGGTAAATAGTAGTCAAAAGTAGTACGTAGACCGGACGATTACAATCGCATAACGTAACCTAATCATTTAGATTGTTCAAGTAAGTTTATAATATCACACAATGTTATTCCATAGTGTACATGTGGTTATATAGCTCGTTCCGACTCGGTAAGGTTATAAAAAGTCAACAAAAGTCAACACAGTTCATGTAAGTCAACAAAAGTCAAACTTGATCAAAGTAGTCAACCAAAGTCAAACACATCAGTAAGTTATGTAATCTTGGTCAACAAGTCAGCCTTAAGTCAACTGACAAGTTTTAGATCATAGTTTGTCATGTACGCGCTTATTAGTTATCAAATCATTTCGGTTTCACGTAAGTCATACAAACAACAGGCATAAATCACAACTCACAAATCATGGCAATATGATAAAATCCATATCAAAATAACATATAATACGCTTTCTAAAAAATCTTTCCATGCCATTATATGATTTCTATAACTCATGTTTCATACGATTTTCATCAATTCAGTTTCTGCACGCGCAACAATTTTATTTATCATTTAATCTAGAAAAATACAATTGATACATTGCCAGTGGGATATGATCTCTAACATCCCAAAGTTTAAGTGGTAAAAATATCTAAGCTTCTTGTTTAGCCAATGGGTATGGTTTTGCAAAAGAAGTCGGACTTTCTAATTTGGACAGAATCCAGACATACCATTTTAGAATGCATGTAGCACATAATGTATAATGTTTCAGATATTTACATTCAAATGTAATGTGTTTCTTAACAAACAAATACCAACATATCATAAGTAAAAGTCCTCAATCAACTTCTAGTTCATGTTAGACCAAACTTTGTGCATACGAGACAAATTTGACTCTAATCGGGTAGTCATTTTCGGATGCGATTATCCGGACATCTAGGAACAATTATCATACATATACATAATCTATATGAAAAGTGAAGTAATAATCATGTAATTTTCAGAAATCAAAAGCTCTTATTCCAGAAATCAAGTTAAATTAGTCGTTTGCATCAGTTTTAAGTGTCAATCAACAAAATTAATCATAAACAATCAAACTAGCAAAACATAAGCATTACGAATCCGATTTGCATGAATCTTAAGTCTAACTTGAGTGGTTTTTGATTATCTATCAGTTGGTACACATTTCAAATTCCAAATCAATAAGTATTTAACTCAGAAAATTCGTATTCAACACATAATCATGTCAAAACTTCAAATAAGCATAACGAGAGTAATTCTAAATGAAATCGAGTGATTTTTGCGAGTAAACTTATTAAGTTTTTGATAGCTTTCCTTATAGATACATATAACCTATTGATTTCATGTCATACATATAGTTTATCTCAGTTTCAAAAATGAATTTTACACATAACACAATTACAACGCGATCTAGCAATCAAACACACACAATTGGTCACATATTGAGCTATTACAACATGTACTATGAGTAATTGATTGAAAATCAAAAATTAAAATTTAAGTTTTTGAGTTTTATTCCTCTAGATATCAAATTACTTATATCAACGTGTAGAGGATGACGAGAACAATAACCTTCATGTAGATTGTTTTAGCAAAAGAACAAAAATTGATGGTGATTTGGTGTGTGTGGTGGTTGACGAAAAATAGAGCAGATGAGGGAGGCTCAGTCGACTAAATTAAGGTATTAGGGAATTATGTGAGTTAACTTGCCTTTAAGTATTATATGGTTAAGGCCTAATTATCACTTAGCAAATTACTAGTTCGAAAATTAAGTCCAATAAGGGGTGCCATTGGGGGTTCGGCCGAATGGGCCCAAGGGAGTGATCCCGGACTCGTGTTGTCTAGTTACTTGTATTCGTGGCCCGTCTCAGATGTCGTTTAACCGTACCGAAGTCCCGAAACGTTAAATCGATCGTTTAAACGCAACCAAGTGATCCCATTTATTAAAACATTTAATAAATTAAATTTATTTTTATAAGTTAATAATTATTAAAAATAATTATAAATTTTTACTTCGCGTAATTCGTTATCCCGAAAGACATCTTTGCAGTTATTTAAACCGGGAACGTTTTCTACGTATTTCATTATTCAAGATAAAAGTATGCATTTATTTAAATTAAACACACAAGTTTTCAAGTAAACACCGTTAAATAAATTAACAGACAGTTAACGGAGATAACGGAAAAAATAGGGTTGTTACAGATGCGGCGTATCGACTCCGGGTTTCAGCTAACCGACTTTTTCACCTATTTAAAGAGGGAAGTTTTGTCATTAAAATATACACTTTTCCAGGGTTTAGGGTTACGAATTTTTACGGTTTAGGAGGCCGTTTCAAGTTCTTTTCAAGAGTTCTTCATCAAGTTTGGAGCCTTATTCATTAATTACAATTGGTACTCCTTGTTTTCTTTTATTTTAATGATTAAATTTTAAATTATCTCAATTTTAATTGCTTTTGCTAGTTATAGTTTGAATATGCTAGGATAAATTCTTGGAGTGTTTACATATATGTGAAAGTAGAGTTATGGATTGTTCTTATACTATAAATTTTATGTTTGATTGATTAAAATAATTGTGCTGGGTTAAAGAACTATTGTTATATTTAATTATTGTTGTCATTCAATTACATAAATTGTTTAAATATTAATGTCAGTTGATTAGTGATGCAATTTCTGCTCTAATACTTATGTGATTTTGACATTTAAACAAATAAATTCAAGTGATCAATTGTTAATTGAATGGCTTTAATTAAAACATATATGTAACTATTGCGAGTGATCAATTTAGTTAGAATATTATGTGAATTTTATTCAAATCGAGTCTCACCGATTTAATCAAATATAGTTTAATCTTTTGAAGAAAATATACGTGAATTAATTGACTTTGATTGATTAACGTTTTGTGAATATCGACGGGTAGTCATACGACTATATATTTTCAGACTGTAATCGGAAATAATTACAAAATGACATTCCATATTGATAATAAATCATCCGAGTGAACACCATTTTTCTCATATTGTTAATTCGTTTAATTTATTTTTGCGTTTAATTTAGTTTAAATTCGAAATCAAATTAAAGATCCCCCTTTTATCTAGGATATATTCGATTTTAAATCCTATATCACGCTTCTCCTTGTGGAACAAGCTAGTCATTTTTACATACTTATTATTGCACGATCGAGTTTAGTTGCCTGAAGTGTGTGTTAGTTTTTAAGTATTTTGTTTTTTATGTCACAATTTAACACATCAACGCCTTTAAGCGGCGTGATGGGCTCAAATTCTACTAGCGTGATTGATCTCTTCACAGGAGTGATCACATATTTAATGAATAAATTTTTTTTTTATTTTCAACTTTTTTTACCCACTTTTACTCCCAACTTTCATCATAATTTGACACTTCACCCATTACAATTTCATCCCTCCATCACCACTATGGTTCTACATACCTTTCATCAATCACACATGCCACATCATTCCTATAACCTACAAAAACACCCATCACATTCCATCACACCCATCACCATAGATGGAAATGAATCAGATATGGATCAGATAATCACATATCTTATTGGATTAAGGGGGTTAACGGATATCCGTTTGATGTTACGTTTTTCTAAAGATATTCCTATTATGAAATAAAATCATCAAAGTATTTTTAACAAAGATATGTAATATACGTAAATATTTGAATTTAAGACTATTCACATATTTGTATCCTTACAAACTATATTTTTTGTAATATTTTAATAGTTTTAGTGCATATGTATAAGGAATGTAGAAGTATCTTCATATATATATACACACACACACACGTAAATATGTATATATTTGTATGTATATATGTATTTCGGGTAATAAATCAATGTATCCATTGATGATAAATTGTCATCCATATTCGATCCATTAATTGTCACGGGTGGTTTAGTCCCCATCGAGTGATCCCAATCGTTGTTAAAAAAAAAAATTTGTCACGTCATCCATATTCATATCCATATCCGCTTATCATCTATTTAGATCATCCATATTTAAATGAATCGAATCGGATGAATATCCGATGGATCGAACATCCATTGTCATCCCCTACCCATCATCACTAATAATGGTCTAAGGTCAAAAAGGGAGGAATGAGATGAAGAAAATTAATATGTACTGCTAGTTATCGTGCTCGTGTCCATGTTTGCCTGTCATACCCCCATATAGGGCCGGGGAAATATGACTTCACAATATCTCAACACAAGTATGTATAAACAAGAACGACTCTATATGAGACGTTTTAATTAAAAACCAATGTATTTATAAGCAGCGAAAAGTATTAAGTCATTACAATTGTATACTTTAATGTTCTAATGCAATAATATGAATGTATATATGCGGACTCCAAAAGCAGCAAAGTCCAAATAGCAAATAATCTTTAGCAATCTTCACCTGAGATAAAAAATGCTTAAAGTGTCAACCAAAATGGTTGAGTGAACAACACAGGTTTAATAATTATAACAAGTTTTAGACCACAAGATTTAAATAAGCGGTTTAATCAGTCCGGTAATAGTGCTGGTGTATATGATATCGATACTAACCATTGGTTACCCTAAACACATCACGTTCGTGTCGTTCATCGTTATTATGTATCCATTGACCAGCAGTCATCCGGATAGAGACGTCACCCTCAATAGCGCTATCACAATAACTAAGCTTGCCTTTATACGTAGCAACTAACGATATCATGGTAGGGATTAAGCATGAATCAAAGCATGTTAGCAAACAGTTTGAACTGATCAAAAGAAAGTTTGAGTACTTGTGTCTAAGCGTAAAACAGTTTAAAAACAAGCATGTGTCTCACTCCAAAGTTTATAAAACAGTTAAGAAATAGTAAAAAGATGGGCTATGAAGTTCACCTTAATAGCAGATAGATATTCCACGCAAGTAGTAAGAATGGAGTGTGTAAGCGGAGATCTCAACCTAGAGATGTAATGTTCGATTAGGTAATGTCTAATAGACATAAAGTTGGTTTATTAATATAGCAAACTATATTAACAGTGACGGTTTTCGAGAAAAGTTGTATGATAATATACTTAGTGTTATTAAGTGTTAATATATAATTAGGTGTATAGGTTATACTAATAATAGTATTATTAGTCTTTAATTATTCAACTATTATGTAATCTTATCATTATATGTTACCTCTATAAATATACTCCTATGTGATACATACATATACATATATTCTTTATTATTATTATACATGTATGTATTCATAACTATATGGTATACATATATATATATTAGGTGTAGACGCTACATATATATAAGTGTAAGATGATACATATATATATACTTACCACTTTTTATTATTAAGTTTACTAACTTATTAACTTACATAACGAACATTCATACATACATTCACACGTACATATACATACTTATATACACATACATATACACGTATGCATATATTTACATATACACACACACATATACATACAGTGTATACATGCACACACGTACGGATGCATGGACATGTATTATTATTATCATTATTCTTTACTAACATTACTAATCTTAAAATCATAGTTTTCATCAAAATCAAACCCTAATCTTTATTAACCATATGTATTATCTAAAACTCATAACCCTAATCTCTTTAATCATACTTAACTCATATTCATACTTGTTTATATTCACCAACACAAAATCATAACTTCTTTATCTTTTATCTTTGTTACACACATAAAATCATAAGTTTTTAACATACTAACTAGTAGTCTTTTAACTCTAATCAAATCGTAGCCTCATCTATCTTTAATCTATTTCTAACATAAGATCATGATCATCATTAACCCTAATCTTCTTTTTACCAATATTCATTTAAAATCTTTTAATCTAGTAAACTAGCTTATCATAACTTTCTATCATTCTATCCATTCATGTTCGTTAACCCTAGTCATATTAATCAATCCATGTTAGTCATTCATAAATTTTAATCTTTTATTACACCTATGTCACATTCATTATCATCTTATTAACCATTATTTGTAATACTTAATACATAAAATCACAACCTTTTAACATAATAACTAGTAATCTTTTAGCTATAATCAATTCATAACCATAACTTTGAATTTAACAATCTTAACCTTATTACTAATAATCATTATCATTATTCTTTCCTAATTCATTAATCATTATTCATACATAATTTACTTTTATTAATTCATAATACTTAACATACTACTTAAAGTAACTTAAGAGATTAAAAGCAAAATTGAACTAGGGTTTTTGGTATACCTTTAGAGGTTAAGATCAAGAGGAATTCGATGAATGAAGACTGAAACAAAGTAGTAAACCAACAGCAACAATCTCGACCCAATTGGGTCTATTTAGGCTCGACAGGAAGACAGCAACACAACAGCAACAATAGACCAACTTGGGTCTGTTTTGGGTCACGAATATAGCAAGAAACAGACAGCAAATTTCAGCAGGACGATAGCAGGTTAATGGGCTGTTACGGTGTCGAAAACAGAAAGGAAAAAGGCTACAGAAGATGGCGAATCACAGCTGCAATACAGCAGCCTGTTAGGCTCGAAAAAGGAAGCAGAGAAACAGCAGGTTTAGTGACTGCAGGAGCTGTTATGGATGGGGTTTTAGTCGATGCAGGTTGTAGGTTTAGGAGGGCTGTTGAGGGTTGTTTTGTTATTTGATGATGATGAGAACCAGCTGCAGAAGGTATCGACTTGCAGCAGGTTTTTGGAGAGGGTTTTTAGTCGACAAAATAGAGGAGGGAAAAGCTGGATAACCTAGTCGACTAATGCAGCAATTTAGGAAGGAATTTGTGATTATCTTGTGGTGAAAATTATGGAATACTTGAACCCTTTTTATAGATAAACTTAGTTGCCTAATCACACTCATAATGCTTGGAGATCAAGGATTAAGAGTTAGAGTTAAACTAGGATTGTAAAACTTTGTGATCAAGTTTGATTTCTCTAAAAAAACTACAGCCGATTACATTGTGATACCTATCATTTATTTCTTTTTTTTACGGCATTTTTATTTATGCAAGTATTTATATTTTTTTTTTTAACGGTTTACCTATTTATTTATATATATTATTTATTTTTTTATAATTATTATTATTATTAATATTAGGGTTATATTATTTAAATACATTTTATTTATTTATTAGACCCTAATCTTTTATAAATTTTATTTGTTCCAATTAGTTTTGTGTTAATTTTTATAGTTTATAGAATGTCACTTTTAATATTAATACACATAGTTTATATTATTTAGTAAGTACTAGGGTTAGGGTTCATTATTTAATATTTAATGGTATTAGGGTTTTGTAGTTAATAGGTAAGGTTAGGTTTAGGGTTGTATATCATATTAGGGTTTTAAATAATAATTACGATCATTTAATGAAAGTATAAATGTTCGTTTGTCGAAATGGATAACAACCCTAATGAGGATGCACAGAATACGACATTGAAACCTTAAGGACAAATTGGTAAATTCAGAAGGAAAAAGTGAGGGTTGTTATAGTACCTCCCCGTTAATTTAAACTTCGTCCCGAAGTTTCAATAAAAGTTCTCGGATGCATCAACGTTTTGTTAAAGCATAGTCTACACTTAATTACAGTGGGGATCTACTTGAGTGAGAGTTGATATTGTATGAAATATCGGCTAAAAGAGACTAGGTGATTAAAATATCTAGTCTTATGGACTTCATCCATGATTAGTTCTTGAAAATTTCTGAATAATGGTGATTTTTATAGAATTGACATGTACTTCTTCACTATTTACTACATGTTCAAGGAATTGTATGATTCATAGCCAAAGTTCACACTTGGAAAACTTGGCATACAGTTATTCGTTCTTTAGGAGCTCTAGAATAAATCGCAAAGGTTGCTCATACTCTTTCTTGCTCTTGGAATAGATTAAGATGTCATCAATGAAAACGGTTACAAATTTAACAAGATAAGGTTTGCATGCATGGTTCATAAGATCCATGAATACAGCAGGAGCATGGATTAAGTCAAAAGACATGACAAGAAACTTATAGTGTCTATAATGAGTTAGGAAAGTAGTCTTAGAAACATTGGTTTCCTTGACTCTCAATTAATGATAACCCGACCTAAGATCAAGTTTCGAATAGATACTTGACCCATGCAGTTGGTCAAACAGGTCATAAATAAGCGGGAATGGATAACGATTCTTGATGGTTAGCTTGTTGAGTTCTCGGCAACTAATACACATTCTCAACGTGCCACCTTTCTTAATGAAAAGAATGGGTGCTCCTCACATAGGCAAGCTAAGACGAATGAAACCTTTCTCCAAAAGCTCTTGGAGTTGGCTTGATGATTCCTTCATTTCGGGTGGAGCTAATCGGTATGGTACCTATGCAATAGGTACAGTACTGGGCGTGGATAGTTTACAAGTAAAGGATTTATAATATCTAGGGTTGATATTTTTAGTTGACAATGTAGAGATAAGGAGTATGTAATGGTACACAGTGGTCCTAAGGTTGATCAAATCTTATTCCCATCATGATCCATTAGGATTTCTGTATGACTTATCATAATATAATGACGTTGATCAAGTGTCATTATATTATTGTAAATCACACTTTTATCACTCCATAAGATTACTACTATGTCATCTAGCCAATATGCATCTTCATCGAGGTGAATGATTCAATGAAAAATGAAAGAAAAGAAAATAACATCATTCATTAAAAGAAAATAACTAGAGTATTACAAAAACTTAATGAAATCTTCCAAACTATAGAAGTACTAAACGGTAACATAAAGAATACTATGAAAATTTAAATGTCTCTAGTGGTTTCTAAAAACTCTTCATTGTGCCTCTTCATTCTTCTTCTTATCCAAGCATTGATTTTTGAAATGCCCTACTCCTCCACAGTTATAGCAAGTAGGAACGGTTGCATTTGCCTTTGTGGCTGGAGTTTTGGCTGATGGAGTAACAACTCTACAAGTCTTGGCTACGTGACCCACCTTCTCGCACTTGGTGCACTTGGCCTTACACCATCCTTCATGATGTCTCTCACATCTTTTGCAATAAGGACGTTTTCCCTTATACAACTTGTTAAATTTTCCTTTATAAAGCTTGTTGAATTTGCTTTTAGAATTTTCTTGCTTCATCCCTTCTCTCTTCCTTTTTGCACCTTCTTTCTCCTTATGTTTGTCGATAAAATAGCTTGCCATGCAAGCAGCTTCTTGTATGGTGCTCGGGTTCTCCAAGATAACATCTCTTCATACTTTATTAGGCAATCCATTGATGTAGCATTGGATCCCTAGATATTCGGGAGTAGCCATGTGAACAAACTCTTGAAATTGGTTGGTATAGCTCATGAGATCAGCATTCACCATTTCTATATTACTGAGCCCAGGTCTTTCAGTACTCTTGTATGTAGGGGGCGGGTAGCTTATAAAACTTTGATGAGAATGAATAGTCGAAAGGTTTCGCGGTACGCCAGTGTGGCCATCGCCTTGAACAGAGGACTCGGACTTGGATTCTTCCTCAACTGCTTCTTCTTCAATTCTCTCCTCCACAAACTCTTCCTCCTCATCATCCCTATCATAGTTAGCATTAGTGTGGGATTCTTCCAAATGAGGGTAGTGTGGAGGACTAGGAGGGACATAGTTTGGGTGGGTTGGTGAAAATGGCTGGGAAACGGGTCCATAAGTTGGTGTGTGGACAGATCTTTCGGAGTAGGATCCTTCGGACTCATTGTCGGAGATGATGATCGGGCTATTACGAGACATCCTAGAAGGCACGAAAGAACTAAGTTAGGCAAGTTCTAAGGAGGATGCAAAAGCACGAATTAAAATGTAAGGAGAAAAATGCACTAGAACTAAAACAGGAAAGGTTATAGTCCTATAGATTGCTAAGGCACCTAACTAACACATAAGGCACACATAATAAGCAATCCTGGTTCTCTATAACAACCTGGCTCTGATACCACTCTGTCATACCCCCAAATAGGGCCGGGGAAATATGACTTCACAATATCTCAACACAAGTATGTATAAACGAGAACGACTCTGTATGAGACGTTTTAATTAAAAACCAATGTATTTATAAGCAGCGGAAAGTATTAAGTCATTACAATTGTATACTTTAATGTTCTAATGCAATAATATGAATGTATATATGCGGACTCCAAAAGCAGCAAAGTCCAAATAGCAAATAATCTTTAGCAATCTTCACCTGAGACAAAACATGCTTAAAGTGTCAACCAAAATGGTTGAGTGAACAACACAGGTTTAATAATTATAACAAGTTTTAGACCACAAGATTTAAATAAGCGGTTTAATCAGTCCGGTAATAGTGCTGGTGTATATGATATCGATACTAACCATTGGTTACCCTAAACACATCACGTTCGTGTCGTTCATCGTTATTATGTATCCATTGACCAGCGGTCATCCGGATAGAGACGTCACCCTCAATAGCGCTATCACAATAACTAAGCTTGCCTTTATACGTAGCAACTAACGATATCATGGTAGGGATTAAGCATGAATCAAAGCATGTTAGCAAACAGTTTGAACTGATCAAAAGAAAGTTTGAGTACTTGTGTCTAAGCGTAAAACAGTTTAAAAACAAGCATGTGTCTCACCCCAAAGTTTATAAAACAGTTAAGAAATAGTAAAAAGATGGGCTATGAAGTTCACCTTAATAGCAGATAGATATTCCACGCAAGTAGTAAGAATGGAGTGTGTAAGCGGAGATCTCAACCTAGAGATGTAATGTTCGATTAGGTAATGTCTAATAGACATAAAGTTGGTTTATTAATATAGCAAACTATATTAACAGTGACGGTTTTCGAGAAAAGTTGTATGATAATATACTTAGTGTTATTAAGTGTTACTATATAATTAGGTGTATAGGTTATACTAATAATAGTATTATTAGTCTTTAATTATTCAACTATTATGTAATCTTATCATTATATGTTACCTCTATAAATATACTTCTATGTGATACATACATATTGATAATGCTAAAAACGAACATATATTTCATAGCATTATTCCTCAAGAAAGACAAGCTTTTAGTTGCAATTGTTCTATTTACAAGTGATATTCGTTTAAATAATAAAAGGTGAAGACAAAAGACAGATTCGACGAATTGAAGACGCAAATGACCAAAAAGCTCAAAAGTACAAAAGACAATCAAAGAGGTTCCAATTATTGATAAGAAACGTCTCGAAATTACAAGAGTACAAGATTCAAAACGCAAAGTACAAGATATTAAAATGTACGCAAGTACGTTCGAAAATCCGGAACCGCGACCAGAGTCAACTCTCAACGCTCGACGCAACGGACTAAAAATTACAAGTCAACTATGCACATAAATATAATATAATATTTAAATAATTACTAAAATTATTTATATATTATATTTATTTATATAATCCGTCGACAAACAAAGAGCCAAAGCTGGGTGAGCTGGAATTACAAACTCCGCGACTTGAGGAGTTTGAAGGCAAAAAATTACGCGACTCGCGGAGCCCCAATTTCAAAAACTTCCTATAAAAGCAAACGCAGTTTGATCGAAAAAAATATCCATAATCAATCTCTCTCTATATATGTATACGTAATATTTATATTTATATTTTAATTTTAATTTTAATTTTAATTTTAATCCTAATAATAAGGGTATGTTAGCGAATGTTGTAAGGGTGTAAGTCGAAATTCTGTCCGTGTAACGCTACGCTATTTTTAATCATTGTAAGTTATGTTCAACCTTTTTAATTTAATGTCTCGTAGCTAAGTTATTATTATGCTTATTTAAAACGAAGTAATCATGATGTTGGGCTAATTACTAAAATTGGGTAATTGGGCTTTGTACCATAATTGGGGTTTGGACAAACGAACGACACTTGTGGAAATTAGACTATGGGCTATTAATGGGCTTTATATTTGTTTAACTAAATGATAGTTTGTTAATTTTAATATAAAGATTTATAATTGGACGTCCCTATAAATAACCATATACACTCAATCGGACACGATGGGCGGGATATTTATATGTACGAATAATCGTTCATTTAACCGGACACGGGAATGGATTAATAGCCACTAGAATTATTAAAACAGGGGTGAAATTATGTACAAGGACACTTGGCATAATTGTTAAGAAAGTATTAAAACCTTGGGTTACACGCAGTCGATAACCTGGTGTAATTATTAAACAAAGTATTAAAATCTTGTTACAGTTTAAGTCCCCAATTAGTTGGAATATTTAACTTCGGGTATAAGGATAATTTGACGAGGATACTCGCACTTTATATTTATGACTGATGGACTGTTATGGACAAAAACCAGACGGACATATTAAATAATCCAGGACAAAGGACAATTAACCCATGGGTATAAAACTAAAATCAACACGTCAAACATCATGATTACGGAAGTTTAAATAAGCATAATTATTTTATTTCATATTTAATTTCCTTTATTTTATATTTAATTGCACTTCTAATTATCGCACTTTTATTTATTGTTATTGTATTTAATTGCACTTTTAACTATCGTACTTTTTAATTATCGCAAGTTTATTTTATCGCACTTTTATTTATCGCAATTTCATTATCGTTATTTACTTTACGCTTTAAATTAAGTCTTTTATTTATTTAATATTTTACATTTTGTTTTAACTGCAACTAAAGTTTTTAAAATCGACAAACCGGTCATTAAACGGTAAAAACCCCCCTTTATAATAATAATATTACTTATATATATATTTGTATTTTTATAAAATAAAACTAATATAGCGTTAAGCTTTGTTTAAAAGATTCCCTGTGGACCGAACCGGACTTACTAAAAACTACACTACTGTACGATTAGGTACACTGCCTATAAGTGTTGTAGCAAGGTTTAAGTATATCCATTCTCTAAATAAATAAATATCTTGTGTAAAATTGTATCGTATTTAATAGTATTTCCTAGTAAAATATAAGCTATTTCATATACACCTCACATAACATCAAGTATTTTTGGCGCCGCTGCCGGGGAACTTAAACGCCGAAAGCGCAACGCTAAATATTAAAAAAAAAAAAAATTATTTTTAGTTTACTTTTATAAAAAATACGCTTTTGTAAAAATACGTGTTAATTATTAGAAAACATAAAAAGAAAACAAAAATATAAATATTTTTAAGAGTTTATTAAATATTTAAGTTTTATAAAGTTTCTTTAATTTTATTTTATAAAAATATAAGTTTTATTTAAATATTTTGTTTTTATTTAAAACATTAAATCAAAGAAAAAAGAAAATATATATATATATATATATATATATATATATATATATATATATATATATATATATATATATATATATATTTAAATCTATTTTTAAGGTTTTTATAAAATTATAGAGTATTTCTATTTTTTTTATTTTTTAAAACGTAAGTTTTTATTTAGTTTTTATAAATATTTTATTTAATTATTAAAACAGAAAATATAAAACATAAAAAAAAAACAAAAACGCATCGAATTTAAATTAACCTGTCATCTGAAATTTGGAATCCCGCGACTCGTGGCGTTTATTGCCACCTGGTACCGCGACTCGCGGAGCCGTCTGACACGGGCCACACAGAAACCCTAACAGCATTAATTACGGGATAATTATTATTATTATTAATTTTAAAACCTAATTAGGGTTTGATTAGTTAATTAATTTTAATTAATTTAGTTTTATTTATTTAATTTGTAATATTAAGTTTATTTAGTTTTATTAATATATAAAAATTAATAATTTTATAAAATAAATAATATAAAAATAATATTTTTATAAAAATTGTACTTTTTACAACTTTTAGTATATTTTTATATTTTGTCCCTTTTTAATTGTTTTAGCGTAATATTTGTGTTTTTCGCTAGTTTTTAGTTTTAAATTCAGTTTTTGCCATAGTTATTTTTATTTCTAGATTTTTAGGCTTTGCCGTAAAATCCCTTAAGTGCTTTTTCTTTAGACTAAGATTTAGGTGCTTTAGAATTTTACGACGCCTTTTTAAGTTTTAGTACCTTTTTAAGATATTGCCATTTGGGATATAGTTTTACTTGTAAGCTTTAATATTTTTCGACGCCTTTTACCTATGTATCAATTATCATTCCAATTAGTAATCTCAATTTGCGATTATAATTTTAAGTTAGTGATAGTAATAAGGTTGGGTTAGTCGAGTGTTTTTAAGTTTTATAGTCATTCTCTGTTTCTTTCATTTTTCGACGCCTTTTTCAATTTTTTTTCTTTTTCGACCTTTTTCGACGCGCTCTTTTTCTTTCTTATTTCTCGCCATTCTAGTTTTTAGGACATAGATTTTTATTCTACTTCTTATCTAATATTTCTTAAAATTACGAAAAATTGTTTTAAGTGGTTAAATTGATAGACATCAAAATTTTCTGGTTCGTCGTAATAGTTGGATTTGTACGTGGACCGGGTTATTGGAGCCAAACAGTCCTCAATTATATTGAGACCAAATGAATCCTGCCCCTCTGCAGCATCTTTTGGCTATTCGAAACGTGGGCAAAATCAGAAAAGTCTATTAATTGGATAACTTATATAATTTTTCTTTCCTTTTAAAAACTAATAGGATATTCAGTGAATGCACCGAGCAAGACGTTCACCACCTTTTGTACGTTCACCACCTGTAACTAGATCAAGACATCTAGCTAATATTACCGCCGTTGATTTTTCTTTAGAATCGTCATCCAGTCGACCAAGTACTCCAATTCAAATTTCCGATAATCCATTTTTTGAAGCCGACCTCACAATTGAGAATCCGGAGAATATTCAGGGACAATTCATAGATCCTGAACCATTAAATTTTCCTCCGGAACCACCAATCATTCAAACAGAGATTGTTGAGGAACGAACCATTAAATCAGAATCCTCTAGTGATTCAGATTCAACAAATTCAATTATGGAAGTAACAGAACCTTTAAGTATGGAAGACCGAATGAGAGCTAAACGCACTGGCCAAAGTCACGCAATTACTCATCCTGACATTAATGCGCCATATTATGAAATCAAAGGACAAATTCTACATATGGTGACTAATCAATGCCAATTTAGTGGTGCGCCGAAGGAAGATCCAAATGAACATCTTCGTACCTTTAATAGGATCTGCACACTATTTAAAATCCGAGAAGTGGAGGATGAACAGATATATCTCATGTTATTTCCCTGGACTTTAAAGGGAGAAGCCAAAGATTGGTTGGAATCGTTACCTGAAGGTGAGATCGATACATGGGACGTTTTAGTTGAAAATTTTCTTAAACAATTCTTTCCTGCATCTAAAGCCGTAAGACTTCAAGCAGAAATTGTTACGTTCACACAGAAACCAAATGAAACTCTATATGAGGCATGGACAAGATTTGGAAAGTTATTAAGAGGATGTCCGCAACATGGTTTAGACACCTGTCAAATAGTACAAATATTCTACCAAGGATGCGACATCACTATAAGGAAAGACATCGATATAGCAGCTGGTGGTTCTATTATGAAGAAAACCGAAACTGATGCTTATAAAATTATTGATAACACTGCTTCTCACTCACATGAGTGGCACCAAGAAAAAGATATCGTTAGATCATCTAAAGCAGCTAGAGCCGATTCTAGCCATGACTTAGATTCCATTTCCGCAAAGATAGATGCTGTCGAGAGACGAATGGAAAAGATGACTAAAGATATACACTCAATACGAATTAGTTGTGAGCAGTGTGGAGGACCACATTTGACAAAAGATTGTCTCAGTATTGAATTAACAATGGAACAAAGAGAGAATGTTTCATATCTAAACCAAAGGCCTGAAAATAATTATCAGAATAATTATCAACCGCCAAGACCGATTTACAATTAAAATCAGAATTATAACCGAAATATTCCATACAACAACCAACAAGGTCCTAGTAATCAACAAGTATCCAACAATACTTACAACCAGCAAAGACCTAATTTTCAAAACAAACCACCACAAACCGATGATAAAAATCCGAATTTAGAAGATATGATGACGAAGCTAGTTGAAACTCAAACGCAGTTTTTCACATCTCAAAAATAAACCAATGAACAAAATGCTCAAGCATTTAGAAATCAACAAGCTTCTATTCAAAACTTGGAACAAGAAGTAAGTAACCTAGCAAGGTTAATAGGAGAGAGCAAACCGGGAAGTTTACCTAGTGATACAAATGCTAACCCCCGGAATGAAACAGCTAAAGCTATTACCACAAGAAGTGGTACAACACTTAAACCACCTGAAATACCTGAAAATTCTGATGAAGCTATTCCTACTCCACAAGAACCACAACCTGAACAAGATAAGGAAAAAGAACCGGTAGTTGAAAAGGTGTATGAAGATAACACAGTTAAGGCTAAACCTTATGTTAAACCATACCAACCACCACTTCCTTACCCGAGTAAGATGAAAAAAGAGAAACTTGAAGCCGAGCAATCCAAATTCTTGGATATGTTTAAATAGATAAATGTAAATCTACCTTTCATTGATGTAATTTCAGGAATGCCTAGATATGCTAAATTTCTGAAAGATCTAATCTCGAATAGAAAGAAAATGGAAGAACTCTCGGCTGTTACTATGAATGCTAGTTGTTCTGCAGTGCTGTTAAATAAGATACCAGAAAAACTATCTGATCCAGGAAGTTTCACAATTCCATGTTTTCTGGGTAGTCTTAGTTCAATAGAAGCATTGGCAGATTTAGGTGCTAGTATAAATCTAATGCCGTATTCACTATACGCTAAACTAGACCTTGGAGAATTGAAACCGACAAGAATAAGCATAAAACTAGCCTATCGATCAATAAAATATCCTAGAGGGATAATGGAAAACATGCTAGTTAAAGTTGGTACTTTAGTATTTCCAGTAGATTTTGTTGTTCTGGACATGGAAGAAGATTCTCAAGTTCCTCTCATATTAGGAAGACCATTCTTAAACACGGCTAAAGCAATGATAGACGTGTTTGGTAAGAAACTGACCCTAAGTATAGAGGATGAGAGTGTTACCTTTTCAGTTGATAGAGCAATGCAACAACTGCAATCTGCAGATGATACATGTTATTATATTCAAACTATAGATTCACATGCAGAATTGTTAGAAGAATTTCCAGAATTACAAGGAACAGGAGAATGTTCTTTAGGAGAAGGTAATGAATCAATTGATGAAACTGAAATGTTAGCTACACTAATAGCTAATGGATATGAACCAACAACAGAAGAAATTCAAATGCTAAAAGAAGAAGACAGATATCGATATAAATCATCGATAGAAGAACCTCCGACATTAGAGTTAAAGTCACTTCCAAACCATTTGGAATACGCTTATTTACATGGTGAATCTAAATTACCTGTAATAATATCGTCTTCTCTTACTAAAAATGAGAAATCACAACTCATTTCTGTGTTGAAAGCTCATAAACCAGCTATTGCATGGAAGATTCATGATATTAAAGGAATAAGTCCTTCGTATTACACACATAAAATCCTTATGGAAGAAGGTCATAAAACGTATGTGCAACGCCAACGAAGACTAAATCCTAATATGCAAGATGTTGTTAAAAAAGAAATTATTAAACTGCTAGATGCAGGATTAATTTATCTAATTTCTGATAGTCCATGGGTAAGCCCAGTTCAATGCTTGCCTAAGAAGGGTGGCATAACTGTCATTACAAATGAGAAAAATGAGCTTATTCCTACTAGGACTGTAACAGGATGGCGTGTATGTATTGATTATAGAAAATTAAATGACGCCACCAGAAAAGATCACTTTCCCTTACCTTTTATTGATCAAATGTTGGAAAGATTAGCCGGAAATAGTTACTATTGTTTTCTTGATGGTTTTTCCGGATATTTTCAAATTCCAATAGCACCCGAAGATCAAGAGAAAACCACGTTCACGTGCCCTTATGGTACTTTTGCTTACAAACGCATGCCATTTGGACTTTGCAACGCCCCTGCAACCTTTCAAAGGTGCATGATGGCGATTTTTCACGAAATGATAGAAGAATGCATGGAAGTTTTCATGGATGACTTTTCAGTCTTCGGTGATACTTTTGAATCATGTCTAGTTAATCTGGAACGAATGCTTATTAGATGCGAACAATCAAATCTAGTACTTAATTGGGAGAAATGCCATTTCATGGTTAAAGAAGGCATCGTTCTTGGTCATAAAATTTCAAAGGAAGGAATTGAAGTGGATAGAGCTAAAGTAGATGTAATTGCTAAACTTCCACATCCCACCAATGTTAGAGGAGTTAGGAGTTTTCTAGGGCATGCCGGTTTTTACCGACGTTTCATAAAAGATTTTTCTAAAATTGCCACTCCTATGAATAAACTCCTAGAAAAAGATGCTCCATTCATCTTTTCAGATGAATGTATCAAATCTTTTAATATTCTTAAAGAGAAACTCACTAATGCGCCGATCATGATAACACCAAATTGGAATCTACCATTTGAACTAATGTGCGATGCAAGTGATTTTGCAATGGGAGCCGTTTTAGGACAAAGGATTGAAAAACGATTTCAACCTATATATTATGCTAGTAAGACGTTACAAGGAGCACAAACAAATTACACAACTACTGAAAAAGAACTCCTTGCTATTGTCTTTGCTTTTGACAAATTTCGTTCATATCTCGTTCTAGCAAAAACGGTGGTCTATACCGACCATTCTGCTCTTAGATACCTATTTTCGAAACAAGATGCCAAACCAAGATTAATCCGTTGGATCTTACTCTTACAAGAGTTCGATATTGAAATCCGAGATAAAAGAGGAGCAGAAAATCTCGCCGCTGATCATCTTTCTCGTCTTGAAAATCCCGAATTAGAAGTTCTAAATGAATCGGCCATACAAGACAACTTTCCTGATGAATATCTATTGAAGATAGATTATAATGAAATTCCATGGTTTGCAGACTATGCAAACTACTTAGTATGTGGATTCCTTGAAAAAGGATTATCGTACCAAAAACGAAAGAAATTCTTCAGTGATATAAAACACTATTTTTGGGAAGATCCACATCTGTTTAAAAGTTGTCCAGATAGAATAATACGCCGATGTGTATTCGGAGATGAAGCTAGTAAAATTTTAAACCATTGTCACACAGGACCAACAGGAGGGCATTATGGGCCTCAACTAACAGCAAGAAAAGTTTATGATGCTGGATTCTATTGGCCTACAATTTACAAAGACGCACACCTTCTTTGCAAATACTGTGATGCTTGTCAAAGGGCCGAAAAAATAAGTCAACGTGATGAAATGCCACAAAATGTCATTCAAGTATGTGAAGTATTTGACATTTGGGGTATTGACTTTATGGGTCCATTTCCAAAATCTCATAATAGTCTCTATATTCTCGTAGCCATTGATTATGTATCTAAATGGGCGGAAGCACAAGCTCTCCCAACTAACGATGCACGAGTTGTAGTCAATTTTTTAAAACGTCTTTTTGCAAGGTTTGGAACACCGAAAGCTTTAATAAGTGATCGGGGTACTCATTTCTGTAACAATCAACTTGAGAAAGTTCTCAAAAGATATGGAGTAACTCATAAAATCTCCACCGCATATCATCCACAAACAAGTGGACAAGTTGAAAATACCAACCGAGCTTTAAAACGTATTCTAGAGAAAACCGTAGGATCAAATCCGAAGGAATGGTCCATTAAATTGGAGGATGCACTCTGGGCTTTTAGAACAGCCTACAAAACTCCAATTGAAACCACACCTTTTAGACTTGTTTATGGAAAAGCATGTCATCTTCCAGTAGAAATTGAACACAAAGCATTTTGGGCTTTGAAGACATGTAATCTTGATTTACATGAAGCTGGACGTCTACGGTTAAATCAATTAAATGAATTAGAAGAATTAAGACATGAAGCATACGAAAATTCGTTAATCTATAAGGAAAGAACGAAGAAATGGCATGATAAAAGAATCAGAAGTTCAAAAGAATTTAAAGAAGGAGACAAAGTTCTTCTTTTCAATTCACGATTCAAGCTATTTCCTGGAAAATTGAAATCAAGATGGTCTGGACCATTCATAGTCAAAAGAGTTTTCCCATACGGAACAGTAGAATTAATAAATTCAAATGGGATTGAATTTAAAGTTAATGGTCACAGAGTTAAACATTACATAGATAGTTCGATGGAAGTCGACAATGAAGTTAATCACAATTTTGATACCACAGCTAACTAAGTGTGGGGAGAATCAAGTCTTTAAAGGATATTATGTATTTATGTTAGAGTTAGATTGTCTGTTTTCGTGTAGTTCTCGAAAATGGAACCCGAATGGTCTTTCCCTAGCAGACCCTAAAGAACTAGTCTTCTCCCCCCATTCTGAATTTTTATTTTTTTTTAGGTTTTTACGAAATGAAGACTTCCCGTGAACTAAACCATGGTCTAATGCTACACGCTTTGATCACTAAACGTAATAATGACACACTTTCGAGTGAAATAGTATCAGTAATCAGAGAAAGATTGGACGGAGTAAGAAAAGAATCTAGATGCGAAGATAATAAGTTACAATTTGGTAAAGGAAAATCAAAATCCGCAGCGAAAAGAAGAGCACGACACCTAGAAAGATGTCACAAATGCGGAAAATGGTCACATGGAGGTAAATGTTCAAATAATCAAACCTATTCAAACACCGAATTTGTTACTTTATGCAGAGACGGACCGTTCATATGTTTAGAAGAAAAAACACTGAACGCTCGAGGTTACGCCTATGTAGCCATGGAAAATCAATTAAACCGACTATCTTATGAATGGGATAGATCATATCACTAAGAATACTATCTCACAGGTAAGTCTGTACAGTTTTTATTTTTTATTTTCATTTTTAACCTTTTGATAATAAACGCTAATTTGTTCGCTATAAAGTATTAAATTGGTATTCGATGAAATTAGGTTTGGCGACCGAAATTATTGATATCATTCAAAAATTTATTACATCACTGCGAAATTTAACATTTATTCTTAAGGTATAAATATCTTTAATCAATCAACCCAAAATATTTCAAAAATTTGTCATGAGTTAAATTAGGTCATGGAACCGAAATTACTTTACCGAAAAGAGGGGCGCATATTTTTGATAATATTTGATTGATTAAAGTGGGATAAAAGACCAAAAAGATTTTTAATTTTATTTTTACCATGTTTTTAAAATTAATATATAAATCTTAAATTAATATTGTAAACTTTTTAAATTAATATATTTAAAATTGTAAATATTTGAACAATTGATATTTTTAAGTTTGTATGTATAAAAACAAAAATATAATATAAGTTTGGTGTGAATTTTTAATTTTATGCATTTTATAATATAAGTTTGGTGTAAATTTTTAATATTATGCATTTTTAATTAAGTTTGGTGTAAATTTTTAATTTTATGCATTTTTAAATTTAAGTTGTGTGAATTTAAAAACAAAAATTTACTTTATTTCGTTAAGTTAAAAATATGATTTTTAAAATTCGTCGTAAGTTGAAGACTAGGTCTTTGAACCGAAATTGCTTTACCCGAGGGAGGGACGAAAACTTTTATTATCATTATTTTTAATCTTATTGAATTAAAGTATGCCAAAAACATTAAAAAAACCCAAAAATCTTTGCTTTTAAAACCGCGCTTTAAATAGACAAATTTTAAAATTTTGTCGAAGGACGGACTAGGACATCGATCCGAAACGACCTCATCCTAAAACAAAGGAAAACAAAATTTTAAATTTATTTTATATTTGTTTTATAAGTTAAGGATTATTAAAAAAAAAAAAAAAGCACCGCGACTCGCGGAGTTTGTAAGGTCCAAATGCCGCGACTCGCAGAGAGACCAAAACCCAGAAAAAAAATAAAAGGGATCGAACTGATCAGTCCACACCACCCACACACATATACTGCGAAAAAACACCCGAAAATACACACACAAACACTCCGAAATTCGTAATTTTTAGCCGTTTTTCATCAAATTTTTTACTAAAATCATGTTAAGAAGGATGCTATCAAGGAATTACTCAAGGAAAACGGTAAATTTCTACACCTAAACACCATTTAATCCGAAAATTAGTGTTCTTGAGCAATTTTTTACCCAATTCGATTTTGATGCTTTTTAGTGTAATTATGCTTAAATTGCTTATGTATTATGCTTGTATGACTTAGATTGTTGCTATTTAACATGATTAGAAGCCTTAAACTTCAAATTTTGAGTAATCTAGGGTTTGTGTTCTTGAGCAAATTTGGGGCTTTTTGATATAAACAGGTTGTGGCCGATTTTTGTCATGAATTATTACTAAATTAAGTAGTGTAACATGTTTAGGTAGTTAAATGATCCAAACTTTGAGCCTAAACATGATTTTTAAGAATTAAAGTAGACTTTTTCAAGTCTAAAATTCATGAACTTGATTTATTTGATATATTTGCCAATTGAGACTTGTTTAATTGTTAGTAATGATTATTTTGACATGTTATTTGAGTTGAATGCTTATGAACTTGGCGTACATTTTCGTATATGCTTATTTGAAAAAGTGTAGATTTGATAAAAATATGAAAATGAGCTTAAGTTTGATATAAATTGAACATGTCATTGTAATTATTTTGATTGATGATTTTGCTGACACTAATGCATATTTGGATGCACAAAAATTGTGTTTGATGTGTTTTGCAGACTGAAAGGGGTGAATCTTCATCCCAAGCTCGCAATGCTCCTGCTGAGAATGCGGAACAACAGGAGGTGGATAACTACTACAAACAAGATATACCTCATCCAGTTATGACATTTTCAGATATGTACTTGGAAGATTTGCACCCGAACTTGAGATTTGACAGACTTTGGATAGATTATCCAAAATACCAAAGGGGCTTGCATACTCTTCATTCTAAAGTTGTTGAAGTACCTAGAGTAATAGAATGGGGACTATTAGAAGCTGTAGAATTGGTCGGGCCAATTAGAGAATTACTTACACAGAGGTATGGTAATTCTACTTTTAACGATTGGTACGATTATTCAGCATGCGTAGACCTGTATATAAAGTATGGTGTGAAGAATTATTGTGTAGTATAGAAATAAATGATCGGGTAGCTAGTTTAACCGATCGA
Organism: Rutidosis leptorrhynchoides; assembly: GCF_046630445.1. Classification (NCBI taxonomy): domain Eukaryota; kingdom Viridiplantae; phylum Streptophyta; class Magnoliopsida; order Asterales; family Asteraceae; genus Rutidosis; species Rutidosis leptorrhynchoides. The sequence goes on from NC_092335.1 coordinate 484,267,594, forward strand.
TCTTTTATTAGATTTTTGTTAGGAGGTTCGATGCGCCACATGTCTCTACTAGACATGGCTCAGGCCTTACGTATATATACGCCTGAGGAGTTAGCATCTGCCGATTGTAGAGGGTTGATATTGAACGATAGGAAAATTGATGAAAATTTTGATACGCATGGTGTATGGAGTCAAATGACTAGCCATCACCGATTTAAAGGGGGAAATCACTCTTATTTGGATATAGATAGAGCAGAGTTAAGAGTAATTCATAGGTTTTTAGCTAATTCGATTACACAAAGAGGTAAGAATAAGGAAAAGGTAAATGAACAGGATTTGTTTTACCATATGTGTATTCGAGACCCACAAAGCGATGTAAGTATACCGTATTGTGTGGGTTATTATTTATCAGCTATGGTTAGGGGATGAGACCACACAGTATAATAGGAGGTGGTATATTTATTACATTAATTGCTGAGTATCTCAATGTGGATATAAGTTGGGGGGGGATTATTAGTCGAAGAACCAGAACCCCAGGATACAATTGGTTTAAATGTATACCATGGTGCGAAGGTTTTGAAGAGGCGAAATAACACCGCAGTACAATACCATGGTAGACATTCACAGGTTGAGAGAAACCAACAGCCAGGTAATGTGGGAGGGGGAAATGAAATGACAGAAATGCAAAGGTTTATAGCTTCACAAGAGTATGAAAATGCTAGACATCGAGCATTTGAAGATTGGCAAGTTCATCAAAACCAAATCATAGCTCATTGCCAACATGTAGGTAGAAACTATATTCCTACTCCATCGCCCGTATTTCCTCCCTGGTCTATAGAGATCCAACCACCGTATCCTACGTATAACCCAGCCGAAGCATTCTATAACACATACGGTTATGCATGGAACCCCTACTGGTATCAGTATCATCCCTAGTCTACTTAGTTTTATTTATTTTATTATTTGTAATGTTGATACTTATGTTAATATTGTAATAGTTTTATAATTTTCTAACTTTTATTATTAGATTTTAATAATTTTTGAATGTGGGGTAATATACCAAACTTCAAAAATATGTATATATATATTTGCAGTTTATCTTATGTACACAACAGGGTAAAACAACGCATTTTCAAAGACTGGCATTAAGTTCAGCAAAAGCAACTAATTTTGACGACAAGATGCAAAATATATGTGAAATAACAACAAGACGGAATGAACAAATGATGTGCACCATTTATCATTCAACACAAACAACAATATGTTTGAAAACTTTGGTAAAATTTAATCATTTCTACGCTAATCACCCTCAATAATTTAAATTGTTACTGATTTCTTGCAAATGAGGGCATTGCAAGATCTTAAGTGTGGGAAGGGGTTAAATTCTTTCGGATTTTTAAATTTTTTATCTTAAACACTTGGTTACCATTAAAAATACTAGTAAAGCAGTAGTTGTATTAGAATCTAGTGCTCTCTGATAATAAAAAACAGCCCTAGTCTTATATACTGACTACCCAATTCTAGTAAAAATTTTCAAAATTTTCAATTAAATGAACTCAAAATCATGTTTATACATATTTATGAATGATAAAACTAGGTTTTAACACCGAAATTATTGTTACCTCGGAAAGGACATAAATTGAGAAACAAACCAAAATGTTAGAATTCATTTAAAATGGAATAGAGGACAATAAAAAGGAAAATAAAAGCCAAGTGTGGGAAATTTTCACCAAGTTATTCAAAATATATATCACATATTTTTGTACAAATAATTGAAGATACTTTTGTTTTGGACTAAATTAACTGTTTTACCCGATGAAAGAAAAGAAGAGATGGATCTACACGATGAATCAATTCCATCATTAAAAGGAAGTAAAGTCTTCCGAAAAAGAAACGCGCTTCTTGATTTAGGTCATGAAGTTGTCGTCCAGACCAGCTATAGGTTGACGAAAAATCTAGAAAAGTCATCACTAAAATCAGCAGGAAATCCACGGACCTCAGCATCAAACAGGGTCACCAAGTGGTCAGATTTATCCTAACCATGAGAAAGATTTATCTCGTACAATGGGGGGGACACCGTGCAAATTAGTTTGATAAGACTAATGAATCAGATCTCCAGAAAGGATAATCTCCTTAAAGATTAAAAATCAGCTTTTAAAACTGATATTACTCAATCCTTGAGATTGACCTTAAAGATTGAGAATTCAAACTCATGGAATTCAATGATATCTAAACTCGAGCTTGAACGAGAAAATATTTTGATCAAAATTACAAACCGATTTGTTTTCTAAAAACCCATTTTAAATGCGTTCATTACCATTGAACGTAAAATCCTAGGAATTCACCTGGAATTCATTAGGTCACCTGAACCAAATTGGGTGTCAACCGTAAGAACGGTGGTTGCATAGTATGGTCAAAGACAGGACCTTGTGCCAGACCGAAAAATTATAAGGGTGAGCTTTACTATTGCTCCTACCAAGGATAGTAATTGCGTCCGACACGTTATAGACCATAATTAAAAGCATGTCAGGGGACATTGCCTTAACAGTTGCTTGTTCAACGCTTTCCTTTACAACCGGACGGTAGTTTACCAAAAGGTAATATACGGAGCAAGTATACTGGACGTGTTGCTTTCCTAATACAAGGTTAGCAAGTGGGTGACACAAAACCACAAGTTTTAAGCTAAAATTTTCAAATCTGAAACCCACCAAACCCACAAAAAGAATTTGCAAACACCGGTGAAGGGTTATTCCGAAAAACTTATCTAGGGTAAAAACTAGATTTAATTTTCAAAAGATCAAATGCTTTCATAAAGATCCAATTTCCTTAATGGATCTAAATTTTTATAGTCATGTGAGACTGTAAACCATATCGTTACTACCATTGTTTATACCGTCGTATAGAAATCACTGATGTACAAAGTGTGAAGAATAAAGAAGTGATTCTAGTATTTCAAGACTATATTGCTTGAGGACAAGCAACACTCAAGTGTGGGAATATTTGATAATGCTAAAAACGAACATATATTTCATAGCATTATTCCTCAAGAAAGACAAGCTTTTAGTTGCAATTGTTCTATTTACAAGTGATATTCGTTTAAATAATAAAAGGTGAAGACAAAAGGCAGATTCGACGAATTGAAGACGCAAACGACCAAAAAGCTCAAAAGTACAAAAGACAATCAAAGAGGTTCCAATTATTGATAAGAAACGTCTCGAAATTACAAGAGTACAAGATTCAAAACGCAAAGTACAAGATATTAAATTGTACGCAAGGGCGTTCGAAAATCCGGAACCGGGACCAGAGTCAACTCTCAACGCTCGACGCAACGGACTAAAAATTACAAGTCAACTATGCACATAAATATAATATAATATTTAAATAATTACTAAAATTATTTATATATTATATTTATTTATATAATCCGTCGACAAACAAAGAGCCAAAGCTGGGTGAGCTGGAATTACAAACTCCGCGACTTGCGGAGTTTGAAGGCAAAAAATTACGCGACTCGCGGAGCCCCAATTTCAAAAACTGCCTATAAAAGCAAACGCAGTTTGATCGGAAAAAAATATCCATAATCAATCTCTCTCTATATATGTATACGTAATATTTATATTTATATTTTAATTTTAATTTTAATTTTAATTTTAATCCTAATAATAAGGGTATGTTAGCGAATGTTGTAAGGGTGTAAGTCAAAATTCTGTCCGTGTAACGCTACGCTATTTTTAATCATTGTAAGTTATGTTCAACCTTTTTAATTTAATGTCTCGTAGCTAAGTTATTATTATGCTTATTTAAAACGAAGTAATCATGATGTTGGGCTAATTACTAAAATTGGGTAATTGGGCTTTGTACCATAATTGGGGTTTGGACAAAAGAACGACACTTGTGGAAATTAGACTATGGGCTATTAATGGGCTTTATATTTGTTTAACTAAATGATAGTTTGTTAATTTTAATATAAAGATTTACAATTGGACGTCCCTATAAATAACCATATACACTCAATCGGACACGATGGGCGTGATATTTATATGTACGAATAATCGTTCATTTAACCGGACACGGGAATGGATTAATAACCACTAGAATTATTAAAACAGGGGTGAAATTATGTACAAGGACACTTGGCATAATTGTTAACAAAGTATTAAACCTTGGGTTACACGCAGTCGATAACCTGGTGTAATTATTAAACAAAGTATTAAAATCTTGTTACAGTTTAAGTCCCCAATTAGTTGGAATATTTAACTTCGGGTATAAGGATAATTTGACGAGGATACTCGCACTTTATATTTATGACTGATGGACTGTTATGGACAAAAACCAGACGGACATATTAAATAATCCAGGACAAAGGACAATTAACCCATGGGTATAAAACTAAAATCAACACGTCAAACATCATGATTACGGAAGTTTAAATAAGCATAATTATTTTATTTCATATTTAATTTCCTTTATTTTATATTTAATTGCACTTCTAATTATCGCACTTTTATTTATTGTTATTGTATTTAATTGTACTTTTAATTATCGTACTTTTTAATTATCGCAAGTTTATTTTATCGCACTTTTATTTATCGCAATTTCATTATCGTTATTTACTTTACGCTTTAAATTAAGTCTTTTATTTATTTAATATTTTACATTTTGTTTTAACTGCAACTAAAGTTTTTAAAATCGACAAACCGGTCATTAAACGGTAAAACCCCCCCTTTATAATAATAATATTACTTATATATATATTTGTATTTTTATAAAATAAAACTAATATAGCGTTAAGCTTTGTTTAAAAGATTCCCTGTGGACCGAACCGGACTTACTAAAAACTACACTACTGTACGATTAGGTACACTGCCTATAAGTGTTGTAGCAAGGTTTAAGTATATCCATTCTCTAAATAAATAAATATCTTGTGTAAAATTGTATCGTATTTAATAGTATTTCCTAGTAAAATATAAGCTATTTCATATACACCTCGCATAACGTCACATATACATATATTCTTTATTATTATTATACATGTATGTATTCATAACTATATGGTATACATATATATATTAGGTGTAGACGCTACATATATATAAGTGTAAGATGATACATATATATATACTTACCACTTTTTATTATTAAGTTTACTAACTTATTAACTTACATAACGAACATTCATACATACATTCACACGTACATATACATACTTATATACACATACATATACACGTATGCATATATTTACATACACACACACACACATATATACATACAGTGTATACATGCACACACGTACGGATGCATGCATGCATGGACATGTATTATTATTATCATTATTCTTTACTAACATTACTAATCTTAAAATCATAGTTTTTATCAAAATCAAACCCTAATCTTTATTAACCATATGTATTATCTAAAACTCATAACCTTAATCTCTTTAATCATACTTAACTCATATTCATACTTGTTTATATTCACCAACACAAAATCATAACTTCTTTATCTTTTATCTTTGTTACACACATAAAATCATAAGTTTTTAACATACTAACTAGTAGTCTTTTAACTCTAATCAAATCGTAGCCTCATCTATCTTTAATCTATTTCTAACACAAGATCATGATCATCATTAACCCTAATCTTCTTTTTACCAATATTCATTTAAAATCTTTTAATCTAGTAAACTAGCTTATCATAACTTTCTATCATTCTATCCATTCATGTTCGTTAACCCTAGTCATATTAATCAATCCATGTTAGTCCTTCGTAAATTTTAATCTTTTATTACACCTATGTCACATTCATTATCATCTTATTAACCATTATTTGTAATACTTAATACATAAAATCACAACCTTTTAACATAATAACTAGTAATCTTTTAGCTATAATCAATTCATAACCATAACTTTGAATTTAACAATCTTAACCTTATTACTAATAATCATTATCATTATTCTTTCCTAATTCATTAATCATTATTCATACATAATTTACTTTTATTAATTCATAATACTTAACATACTACTTAAAGTAACTTAAGAGATTAAAAGCAAAATTGAACTAGGGTTTTTGGTATACCTTTAGAGGTTAAGATCAAGAGGAATTCGATGAATGAAGACTGAAATAAAGTAGTAAACCAACAGCAACAATCTCGACCCAATTGGGTCTATTTAGGCTCGACAGGAAGACAGCAACACAACAGCAACAATAGACCAACTTGGGTCTGTTTTGGGTCACGAATATAGCAAGAAACAGACAGCAAATTTCAGCAGGACGATAGCAGGTTAATGGGCTGTTACGGTGTCAAAAACAGAAAGGAAAAAGGCTACAGAAGATGGCGAATCACAGCTGCAATACAGCAGCCTGTTAGGCTCGAAAAAGGAAGCAGAGAAACAGCAGGTTTAGCGACTGCAGGAGCTGTTATGGATGGGGTTTTAGACGATGCAGGTTGTAGGTTTAGGAGGGCTGTTGAGGGTTGTTTTGTTATTTGATGATGACGAGAACCAGCTGCAGAAGGTATCGACTTGCAGCAGGTTTTTGGAGAGGGTTTTTAGTCGACAAAATAGAGGAGGGAAAAGCTGGATAACCTAGTCGACTAATGCAGCAATTTAGGAAGGAATTTGTGATTATCTTGTGGTGAAAATTATGGAATACTTGAACCCTTTTTATAGATAAACTTAGTTGCCTAATCACACTAATAATGCTTGGAGATCAAGGATTAATAGTTAGAGTTAAACTAGAATTGTAAAACTTTGTGATCAAGTTTGATTTCTCTAAAAAAACTACAGCCGATTACATTGTGATACCTATCATTTATTTCTTTTTTCTTTTTTACGGCATTTTTATTTATGCAAGTATTTATATATTTTTTTAACGGTTTACCTATTTATTTATATATATTATTTATTTTTTATAATTATTATTATTATTAATATTAGGGTTATATTATTTAAATACATTTTATTTATTTATTAGACCCTAATCTTTTATAAATTTTATTTGTTCCAATTAGTTTTGTGTTAATTTTTGTAGTTTATAGAATGTCACTTTTAATATAACATAGTTTATATTATTTAGTAAGTACTAGGGTTAGGGTTCATTATTTAATATTTAATGGTACTAGGGTTTTGTAGTTAATAGGTAAGGTTAGGTTTAGGGTTGTATATCATATTAGGGTTTTAAATAATAATTACGATCATTTAATGAAAGTATAAATGTTCGTTTGTCGAAATGGATAACAACCCTAATGAGGATGCACAGAATACGACATTGAAACCCTAAGGACAAATTGGTAAATTCAGAAGGGAAAAGTGAGGGTTGTTATATTGCCCCTACAAAATTTCTCCAAAACGTCCCTTAAAACGTCTCACTAGGAACATTTAGGCATTGTGATGTTGATACCCTGTGAACACTAAATTACATATGGTCGTGAGATGTCGTGTTAACTAAGCTTATTAATTTGACAAATTTAGCTATTATTTAACCTCTATTATAACATACTTTTTGATTTCGAGGTACAAGAAGAGGGACACTATTTGCTGCTCAAACTGCAGCGGAAAATGCTATTCGTACAGTAGTGGAGCAAGGTATGCTATTGTAGTTTTATTTTTAAATTTCAATTGTAATTGCATGGAACAGTCCTAATTTTTATATAGTATCCTGTCGTGTATTCTATTCAATTATTATCACTAAAACTTTAGTAATGACGTAGCCAATCACTTAATATTTTTCATTTTTCTTTAATCACTATTCTCTATTTACCGGAACCCAAATCATTTCGGTGCCGCCTCATCTTCTTTTGCCTTTTCATTCCATGTTTCTCTTTTTCTTCGTTGTTTTTGTTATAGAATAGAACCCTGTGATCTATTATTCATTCTTGAAGGGTATTTATAGATTATATATAAACCCTAATTATCTAATTAACCCTAATGGACCCAAGCCCACAAACGGGCTGGGCCGGACCTAATCCGCCTAACACTCCCCCGTAGTCCGAGCGGCGAAATCGCGAAAGCTCGGACTGAAAGAAAACGCTAATAATGAAAAAAAACACACTAACAAATAAACAAAAAGAACTTGTTTTCTCTTATTTGCCGCATTAAATAAACTGATATTCGCTGATAGAGTTGCAGATTTCTTGACGGCTTCTCCTTTTTCGTAGCTTTTTTTTACGCCGTGGCTTGCTGTGCCTAAGGATCAAGTACCGCTTTTTTTGATATGCTACTTTTGTCGACGATAACAGTACTCTTCAACGCTGCAAAAAAAAGGATTTGACTATATTCTCTCTTTTTTGTTCCGGAGTTTGGAACCTAGTCAAGCTAGGCGGCTCAGCCCCACGCCGGTTATTATTATAGAGTTTTAAGAATAATAGAAACGGAAATGAAATACGGAGTAGAAAAACATAAAGGTGAGTTTGGGTTCAATAATTTAGAAAGAAAGAAAAAAAAAAAAACGTAAAATAAAGAAAACTAGAAAAAATTTGACCGCGCGTTGCTGCGGTTGTATTCGGCGCGCGGTCGAATTTGAATATACCTTGTTTGGTACTTAATATATCTAATAGGTTGGGTTGTTTGTTGGACGTGTATGTATATGTATGTAATTTAGCCCGAAATATTTAATTTTTTTAACGATATCCGTTTCGCGTATAGTTAGTCATGTTTTGTTCGTAAAATTAATTCGAGTTGAAAGGTGGTCACGGAAAAATTTAACTCGCACTGAGCGTGAATATAGGGCCCGTTATTTAGTGTTTTTTTAACGATGTCCGTTTCGCATATAGTTAGTCCCGTTGGGTTCGTGAGATTTTTTCGAGTTGAACGGTGGCCTTGGAAAAATTTAACTCGCACCGAGTAAGAAGATGGGGCCCGTTATAAATTTGGGTGGAATAAGTTTTTTTTATTTTAATAAAAGTATATATTTACATTTTTTACCCCTGAGAAAGTGTAAAGTTGAGGGGGCGATGTGTAAATTTTGTGAAAGTTGGGGGGCTCTTTGTAGTGTGAACGCAAACTCAAAACGACATCGCGTTTTAACAAAAATGACCAAAATCCCCATGGCATTTAGTGTATATATTTACATTTTTTTAGTGTATATATTTAGTGTAAGAAGATGGGGCCCGTTATAAATTTGGGTGGAATAAGTTTTTTTTATTTTAATAAAAGTATATATTTACATTTTTTACCCCTGAGAAAGTGTAAAGTTGAGGGGGCGATGTGTAAATTTTGTGAAAGTTGGGGGGCTCTTTGTAGTGTGAATGCAAACTCAAAACGACATCGCGTTTTAACAAAAATGACGAAAATCCCCATGGCATTTAGTGTATAGGGGTAATGATAAAACTAGGTTGTAGGCTACGTGGTGTGTAGCGGGAGAAGAGCTTGATAACGAATGGTTTAGCGGCGGCCATTCTTTTTTTTTTTTCCGGTTGCTGGATAAATTAGATTGGAGATGCATGAGGTGATTAAAGAATAATATAATCTAAATGAGGGTTATGTATAGATGGACAAAAAGAAAACAAAGGATCATTATGCTTTATGAGTGACGACCAATTTCTTCATAGTGGAGGTGATGAAATTTTTAGGGTTAGGGTGGTTTCACCAGGATCATAAGGCTGTGAACCATGTTAGACAATGAAATCCGTTGATCTATTATTCATTCTTGAAGGGGTATTTATAGATTACATATAAACCCTAATTATCTAATTAACCCTAATGGACCCAAGCTCACAAATGGACTGGGCCGGACCTAATCCGCCTAACAGTTTTAACCCCTATGTGGTCTCCTCCTTCTCCGGTCACCGGCATCTCACTGGTGGCTTAAATCTCCCTTTTCCTTATTCATTATCCTAATAGATGGTAGTTTCTTCCAACCAATCTACTTCGCCGTTGCGTTTTCTTGCGGTCGATTGGGTAGTTTGGTTTGGATTCTTCCGTCTGTCTTTTTTTTTCTCTTGTTTTTGGCGCGTTTCCACTTCCTGACTTCTCGATGGTTTTCTAGGTCGCCGGATCTCCCTCACGTGACTTCTTTGAGCAGGGTTGTGGACGGCGTCCTCTCGTCCCTCCTTGCTTTCTACTTGGTTGTTTGGATTACTCTGAAATCGGTTTTACTTGGTGATCTTCACATTTGTTAATGTTATTACGTTTTTTCGAAATAATCAATTCTCAGTAATTCAATTAATTTAATTTATATTAGTTAATTAGTTAATGTAAAATGTAAAATGTAAAATGTAAAATGTAATTGAACATAAAAATATACTCGGTAATATTTGTGTTGGTACAAATGCGGAAGACCTAAAAGTATTCATAAATCTGTCGCTCCCTCCATACTCACCGACTACAGTCCCCTCTCTAAAACCCTTCCCTGTATTCTACACAATAAAACTACTTGTAATTAGGTTTTCAACACTCCGTCGTAGCGCCACCGATGGCCGCTCGCTCATCATCATCACCATCTTTAGCCGGTATTGAGGTTCCGATTATCGGCAGCGATTTGATTAAATGGTTCACTGTTTCCGTTCCGTCTTCAATTACACCACCACCACCACCACCACCACCCGAACCTGAGTCCGAGCCATTTGCTCCAATTACTCAAGACGCATCTGCTTGCTGTACTATTGGATATCCTCCTACTTATTTCATCTGGTTATTAAACCCTAACCTAATACACACTCACTTCATTACTACTATTTATTGTTATTTGTTATTGTTATTATTACGTTATTACTGCTATTAGTAACAATGTTATGTTTAAGGTTGTTTAACTTTACCTATTTTTTGTATATTGCCTTAGAATTCGCTTTGTATCCATCCAAATTTCAATTCTTGTTCTGTATGTCCGTTGATTTATCGATTACTTGGTACTGGTTACGTAGCACATTATATGCCCTGTCACTGGTTTATAACTCACAATGCTTACAAGAGAAATCGGAAGTTTGATACATACAATGACAAGTTTTAAAGTAAGATACATACAATAGATTTTCATGTAATTATAATATTGACAACCTAATTCGTTGTATTATTTGATTATCTTCACACGATTAATTAACTATAATGTTAACGTATAAATAATAAATAAAGCTCTTTAAAGTTTGCTAAACCATTTTTGTTAGAATTGTAGCCGTAACTGTCTATGCAACTATCTGCTTTTATTGTTTGATGCAATATTGGCATTGTTGTCAATAGCATAACCTTGATCTGATTATGTATATTGGTTACGGAAAGGAGATTAGGGTTTCCAACATTATATTGAGGTGCATTTTGGTTAATACCTTTTCTGATCATGGTTTGAGGTTTTTCTTATACCATTTGGAAATGTGTATTCTATCGTACTATAGGCTTACAACAGTGCTAGATATTCATTTATTCATTTAAAGGCTTATGGAAAATTTCTTTTAGTATAACTTATACCTTAGTTATTTTGAAATTTCAACATTTATTCTTCAACACAACGTTTTCCGAAGATCTTTGTTTTTTATAGTAGCTGATACGTGTGCGTTTCATAACAGGAGAATAAACAAGAGTTGTCCAAATGTCATGGAGATAGTTGAATTCTGTAGCTCTACCGAATTTCCTAGGGTTGGATTGCGGATTGAGTTTCCTAGTGTGCTATGTCCATTCGCTCTGATTTGCAAAAGCGAGGTTTATTTCTTATGTCTTTTCATACTTTTTATGTTGGCATCAATAGTTATATTTGACATTCAAAATCTAGAGGTTGATTCGGGTAATGGTATGTTTGTATGGGTAAATGGATAATAAAAAGCTTAGTTAATTAATGTAAAGGTGAAATGGGTTGAATTTTGCCCAGAGTATGCTTTTCAAGGCATACTGCATACTATCAGTTCATGAAAGTAATAAGATTTTTGATGCAATTTTTTTATTAAACGCCTAAACTATTGATTTATTTTACTAAATGTTTTTTCTTTGCAGCCCTCTAGTGCTTCGGGGAACACGTGCATGCTTTACGCATTGACTGTCACCGGAGTTGCCTATCTTATTAGACTGACTGATATCAATAACTATGGATCATCCTCTGTTTTTCCACCTAGCGATGTTATTGAGTTAAATATTCGAAGTTATTGTGATTATGGAGCCATTACAGCTATAGCAGCAACCACAGGCTGTCTTGTGATAGGGGGAAGAGATGGATCTGTTGGTTGTTTCCGACTTGGCATCCTTGATTCTAGTGCTCCGGGTATGGTTTACTTTAGCGTACATTTTCAGTATACCAGTCTTATCGATGGTCTTAAAATGTGTTCTCAATAATCAGTAATATACTAATATTCCTCATAAAATGATATAAATGACATTTTTTATAGCCTTTCACCTTGGAATACGGTGTTTGCATATGTTTATATTCTTGTATAGTTTAGTGTCAGTGGACAATTAATCAGTTAATTGTCCACAGTTGTCTTAATGCGACTACCTAGAGGTGGGCCAATGGGTCAGAACTTGTTGCTTTACATACAAGATTGTGACGGGTACTTGACTCGCATACACTTTTTATCCACTTTTTTAAAATTATAATTAATCAGTGTATTCATGGATACACATTCAATTTTAGGGTGTGTTTGGCACACCAACTTATGGGAGCTTATAGGAGCTTGGGCTTATGATTTTAATAAGCTCCAAGTCATAAGCTTTGTTTGGTATACATAAAAAGTAGAGCTTATGAAAATCATAAGCTCTTAAAAAATAAGCTACTTGTAATAGCTTATGAAAAAAGTAGAGCTTATGAACTGGAAAATAAAATAAGCTCCAGCTAGTTAACCAAACACTTATAAAAGTTAATAAGCTCCAGCTACCAGCTTTAAAATAAGCTCCAGCTCTAATCCATAAGCTCCAGCTCCAGCTAGTTTCATCCAAACACACCCTTAGTGTGATTTTGATTAAAACATCTGAAATTTACAAGTTACTAGGTTCTATGCTTTAAAAGCATAGTTTAGGTGACTTTCGGTTTTGACTTGTTTGACACATTCCTAGCTTAGCTAAAAGGTGTGTGTGTTTGTGATAGAATTCTGTTAAAACTTCCCAATAGTAAGTAAATATGTTGATGCATGTGTGTTAGCTGTCATTGATTCTTTTGACATGAAGTTAGCACATGGTTTAATAGCATTTAAACATTATTGTAGGTTTTCTGCATGAACTACGAGATGATTCCAGTTTTGGACGCTTGTGGAGTTTAATGTCGAGGTAACTTTTCTACTTCTTTTATATTTTTAAATTTTGGAATATACACTTTAGGACTATATTATTCACTCTTCCTCACCATTTTAGAATTCTGTAGAAGCTAATAGGATTTCATGATGATTACAATGTTACAAACTTACAATAGATCGACACTTCTTAACTTAATGATAAAAATATAATGTTATTTTACTGTAACCTTTTTGTGTATATGGGCCTTATCATAATAACCAATTTCTGGTTTTATTTTTTATTGTAATTGTAAAATTGTAGTAATGATTACTGCCGACTACCGATGCTGAATTAATGTTTTTACACGTATACTTTAAAGTACAGACCTTTTCTCTTGTTAGTGCTACATTGATACTGATTATAAGGTATATTTCTTACATCTTCATTAAGTTATTTTTTTAATTATCACAGAAGGACTGTAGCTGCTGTGAAAGATCTGGTATGTTTAGAGATTCAAGCGAGAAACCTCCTTCTTGTGCTTCATTTTGATGGAGTATTACGAGTGTGGGACCTTTTAACTTGTAGCAAACTTCTGAGTTATACCATGGATGTTTCAACATCAAACGGCAAGTATTGTCATCTTTTTTGTTTGTTTTTGCATATATCTTCAGCTTCAATCTTATGTTATTCCTATGCTTTGTTCTGCAAATTCATCTATTTAGTTTCCAGTGAATGCGCTATGCGTATCGAGCATAAAATTAGTCTCAAGTACTGTCACAAACAGATTACTTGTATATCCTACTCTTTTGTGGTCCTAATCGCTTATTATGTTCATGTTTTTTCTTTTTTCCTACAAGTGTGCATGTTGAAATATGGTGTCATGCTATGTTAATTTTGTCTCCAACAATGAATTATTATGGCAATGCCATTTATTTATGTTTTTTCAGGAGCTACATTCACACGGTTATGGGCAGGAGAAAGGAGCAATGATACAAACACAGTTCCTCTGGTGGTTTTGTATAAACCTAATACGGTACTTCTAATGATTTTTTACTCTGTTTCTAGTAGTTTTCAAGGTCCTGTTTTATTGTCAATGCAGGGCATGTATTTTGGTGATTTTATTGCTACTCATGTTTGCCAAATACCTCCAGTAAATCAGAATATCAACGGTTCATATTGATTTTTTCCATTGTTATTGTTGCCTCAAAGTATTTGGGGGATATTCATTTATCTATTAACTACACTTCTCTACTTATACTAATGGAACAAATTAAAAAAAAAGCCAAACATAAAGAAAGTTCAATAAAAGTTGCTGTAAATTTATATTCATATATACGGTAATTTAAAAGATACTCATGAAATTAGTAGTTCTCGTGAAACTGATACATGTATATATTTACACGAGCATGCCTACGATTGTTAAATTTTTTCGAATACCTATTTAATACTCGTATTTGTTTGAATAATTATCTAATGATGAAATAGAAAGTAAGGGCCTTTTTGATCAGTCTCAAGATCTATCATCTTCATTACCTCATCAAAAAACCAATGCAAAGAGTGCCAAATGCTGTACAAAGTTCTGTCATTAACTACTATCTAATATCTATAGAGCACACATTTCTTCCAAGTATAACGAGTAATGATAGTGTAAAGTTGCATCATTTTTATTTATGGTTTCATAATGTAGTTAATTGTATTGGACTGCTGTTTTCATTCTTATACGCTATTCACTATCTTCCATTTTGAACTTTTAGGAAGTTGATGGGGAGATAATCTCATTATACGGTTTGCATCTTAGTCTCGGAGGGAGGACAAATCTTATTATTGAGCCTTCTACAATAAACATCTCCATTGAGGAAGTGAGTCGTTTTAATTATATATTCATTGCTCCAATGTGAAACTCAATTTAAATTGCTGACTTTTGTCTTTTTTTTTGGCAGGGTGCACTCATTGATCTGAAACTTTGTTCCGATAAGATCTGGATACTCAAAGAAGACGGTTTGGTATCACACAGTTTCATAGATTTTAGTGAGAGTGGGTAATGTCAGCGTTTATGTTTTTATTTTATTTTTTTAATTCCCACTTTTTTATGCAGTACTTGTTTTTGTTTCTTGATAGAGTGATATCAGATAAGGAAATGCAACAGTGGCAATTTTAATTCATTCGCTTATATATGGGATATTTGTCTCATTTCTAATAGATAAAATGGGTTGTGCCAATAGAATTAACTGAAAAGGAACCGAATTAGACAAGGTTTGAACCATGGTTGTAATGGGTGGAGGACAGTTGAAACATTTCGATGGATAACTATATCCCCAGCTGTTTCTACACCCGTGTAACAACCAAACACTCCTAAATTCTGCTTTTAGTGTACTGTGAATATTGGAACATATGCTTGCATAAATTATACCACAACCTTTTTTTATCATATCTGCCAGTGTTAATTAATTTTTGCATATTTTTATTAGGGAATCAGAACAATCCTTTGGTTTACAGGAAGCAACTATCGGTGAACAGCTATTTCAAAGCTCTGAACATGCTTCAGAAGATCTTTTGTTGCTCGCTCATTCATTATATCCGTCTGCAAAGGTACTCTGAACTTTTTCCTCTTTAGGTTGGTTGTTTACAATCATGATCATGTCATGATCATGATTATTATTATTATAACATGATAATTATATGTATATTGTCTTTAACATGTGGCTGCAGTGGTTATGATTAATTGTATTTTCAAATATTGCAGGATCACATTGCTGCTCGTGTTTCTTCAATCTTCTTGCGCATGTTATTTCTTCCCGACGTTTACCATAGCTCGATTATGCGAGCAACACTACAAGATCATAACAAGCATTTCACAGAATTGGTATTTAATTCTTTAACTGCTGATGGAATGGAAAAGGAGATTATTTCTGTAATCGAGCATGAGGTATGAATCGGAGATGATACTTTCAATTATTGGTTTGTTACTATTGTTATGTTTATGTTTATATTTATATTAGAATTGGTTATATGGGCTGGTTCTGCTAAAGGTCCAAATGGTTTGTTTCTGGTAATGATCAGAACTGTCAACTGGTGGATATTGGGTTGATGCGACGTACTTGTTGGTCCATACTTATTAATATTTTTGTTTCTTTAAATAATTATTGTGTTACACGTGATACACATGTTAATCTGGAACTGATGGCTGTGCTTATTTTTATAGGGTGCTTCCAGGAGTCCACTTTCACTTTTATATTGCTGGAAAAACTTTTGTTCACGCTATTTTGACAACTGGTGTTATAAAAATGCACCATGTGGGCTACTTCACGATCCATCAACTGGAGCTATTGGCTTAATCAGAAAATCATCAGTTTCTCTATTGCGGTGTTTAGAGGATATTGAGCTTCTTGCTTTTGGTATGTTTAGATGAAAATTCCTCAAATACGGTCCTTGGGTTGGGCTTCTCTTTATTTATTTGTAGTTGTTAAAAGTCTTAAGTATGATCTATTTGAATAATACTCCCTCCGTCATGAATTCATTGTCCGTTATTCCTTTTATGGATGTTCCATTCTTATTGTCCACATCCAAAAATGTATTAAAACAAAGGTTATGAAGTTCTTTTATTATCCTTAAAAAGTGCATGTAAAACAAAAGATGGGTAAAACTGTAAAGCAAGCAAAGGAACATGCCATTTCTTAAAGTGCGGGTTTTTTTATTTGTGGACAACAGAATTGAGACGGAGGGCGTAATATAATTTATTAAATATGTTAGGAGCTTTTAAGTATTTGAGAACACCTTTGATGACCCTTGACCTGATTGATACGTTTGATTCATTGGAGATGAATGAACTATTCAAATCGACTCGATTTCATGTAAATGGATCAAAATTGTCACCACAAAATCGCATTTTGTACTCCCTTTATTGTCAACATGATGTTGTTTGTTGTCTGATGTCATTGTATATTTGTATCTATTGCTCTTATTATTTCTTTTGTTATAGGGTCGTTTGATGAACTGGGTGAAATCTCAAGCTCTAGGATCAATTTATCAAATGATCTTGAACGTGAAGTACTTTTTGAGGTGCTTAGATGCACCAGTAGTCTAAGTCAACAGCTTGGGAAAGGCGCCCCTGCTTTATTCTATGATTCTTTTTTCAGTGAACCATCTATATCTCCTGAAGATGTTGTAGCACGTTTCTTGAAGCTTCTAGAAACCCGATATACCTCTGACATGTCAGCACTTCACATATCAGAGCTAGGTGTTGATACTGCTTGGGAGAAAGGGTTAGGTGACCATAAAGTTCTTAGAAAATTCTCTACGGATATTTTCTTATCTCTTCATGGTTTGTACCGAAAAGCTGGAACGTGGGACAAAGTTGTTGATGTTATTTTAAAATACTTGAATTTTCTTGTTCCTCAAAAGAACGAAAACAAATTGGATTCTGAAGTCGCATTTGATATTAGAACTTGCATAAGTGTTCAAGTGATGTCACAAGTTTCCAAAGTGATGTTTGAATCTGCAGCGGAGATACTGTTGCTGCTGAGCTATATGGTGAAGTTAGGTGGCCAGGTTAGCATTTGACCATTTTAAATTTTGAAAGACATTATGTAATACATATATTTATGTAAACGTTAGTACACAAGAAATGCAAAATTAGCGGAAGTTAATTTTCTATCTCTGCATATGCAGATAAACATGTTACCAGATGATGTTTCTAGGGTACAACTTGAGTTATTTCCGCTGATCCAAGAAATCATTACCGAGTGGCATATAGTACATTATTTTGGGACTAAACATTGTGAATCACCCACCATGGAGGATTTCAGTTCTCGACTTTCATCATTACAAATTGGTAATCTTTACAATTAACTCTTCTCCTAATCTTGTTTGTAGAATAGGCTGAAATGGGACCCGTTAATCTGCTGACACTCTCTTTGGTATCTGTTAAAGTTCCAGTAAGTTAGGGCCTGTTTACTTTTGGATTATTGGGCTTAATAGCCCAAATAGATTATTCGGTCAGCTACCTATGCTGTTTACTTTTACATTATTCATTAATTCTAACTTGCTGGAGAGATTTGTGGCTCACTCAAAAAAGCTATGTGGTCCAGATACAGCCACTTTATTTCTATTATTACCCTTACATCTTTTTCTTTTCTTTTCATCTTCTACAATTTTGACCTAAAAATTGGAACAAATTTTGCTACAACCCCAGATTCGATGCCCCCAAAATATTACTACACTTTTACTGACTTTGTAAGAAATTAAATTAGTTAACAGCAACAAATAATCACTCGTTCATGAATTGTTCAATTGGAGGAAAGAAAGAATGACGGAGAAGTGCGATTACGAGATTTCATCAAAATTAAAACTCACGTGGTTGACTTCTTCAAGATTATAACTTGATCTAAAAGACCCACATCTTCTTACTTCGATTTTATGCTCTTTTTCTTTTGATAGCCACCTAGGTTTGAAGCATTGCATCCATGATTTGGAATTTTTGATATTTGCAAGCGTGCAAAGCGGTGCATCATTAGGAGGATTTGGGATTTGTAAAAAGATTTCTATAATATATATCTACGTATATGATGGTGTCAATGTTAAAAATAATTTATGTTAAGGGTAAATTAGTCAATTACCATCATTAAGACATTTCATTCCATCATTAAGACATTTCATTCAACCGAAAAAGAAACAGCAATATATTTTCTTAACTTACTTGATACATCCAACAATATCCAAATAGTTATCCATATCCATAAGTGACTTAATGAAAAATAAAGTAAACAGGCCCTTAGTAATGTGTTAATTAACTATGATACAAAAAGCAATATTGCTGCAATAATAGTCAGATTTTCTTAATAGAACAGTATACGAGGATATATGCAGTAAAAGCAGACTTTGTCGTCTTTCAGTTGACAAATTAAGTTTGTCCTGTTTGACTCATATCCCTCTTAAGCATTATTTATTATTATCTATACTTAATTACTTATCTATTATTATCAAAGTTGTTAAAACCGGATCGTACTGTTCAACGGGTTGAATTAGGAAACAGACTGTGGTTCCAGTTAGTTTCTCGTTTGGTTCCGGTTTGGTTTGGACTAGAAATTGCTCAAAAATAAACTCGTCAAGGTTTAGTATTAACCCTGACAAACCGGCCTAAAAACCCGTTTAATCGGATAAATAATCACCTTGATTATTATTATTTTGGCTCACCCAAATAACTACCCTCTTCTAAGTTAATGGATTGACGTTGACACCTGTACCTTCTCGATATTATAGGTATGGATTCATCATTATCATCTATGATTTTCACATTATTTAATATTTGTACCGCCAGATAGCAACGCGAATCGAAGGTCATGGAATGACAAGGTTGGGAAATGTGACTTTACTTTGGCTTTCATTTTGCTACTTGATCACAAACGTTCATTTGAAGATCAGAACAGTGCTGATTTAAAACGTCTTCCAAATCTCGGCTCCTTCATTGTTCCTGCACGAAACTTCACAAGCTGGATAGTTTGGGGCAAGAGTGAAGATGGGTCCTCTTCGTTTTCTAGCCGTTCAACTATGTTTGCCTTAATCTTGCTTAAGCATGGACAATTTAATGCCGTTGAGGTTTACTTCTGTACTTTTACTTGATCATGGAGGTGTCAATGTCAACCCATTTATGTGAAAATGGGTGGATTGTGTTGATAGTGGGCCAAATGGGTTGAAGGTTTTTAAAGTTTATTCAAACAGTTACAATATTATAAATTGTTCATCTAGAAAATTGAATCTTAATTGTTACAGCTCTAAATTTTTTAGCAGTACGTTCTACTCAGCTGTTGACGTAATTAATATTAATATATAAAAGACATAATTACTGAGATAGTCCTTGTGGTTTCACCTAAATTGCTGAAAATAGTTCCTAAGGTTAATCTTTGACCGAAATAGTCCTCGTGGTTTTCAAAATGTTGCTGAGATAGTCCTTTTGTTACCGAGATAGTCCATTTGGTTTCAGCAATATGGTGAAACCACAGGACTATCTCATTAACAAAAGGATTATTTCAGCAACATTTTGAAAACCATGAGGACCAAGTAGATCAAAGAAAAACCCTGGGACTCTTTCAGCAATTTGGGTGAAACCACATGGACTACCTCAATAATTATATCTAAAAAAATTGGACAGAGAAATAATGTGTCATTTGTCAACCCAACGCTATCCAACCTATTATGACCCAGTGAGACAACATATTTGCCCCGTCCATTTTTCCACCTCCATTTGTAGTTATAGTATCAAATGATGTTTTTTTTGTATCACAAAATCATACTAAAAGTATATGTCTTCTGTTTTCAAGCATCTTCTTACTATGGTCAACCAAAATCTACTCAAGGAGAAAACATCTGGAAGTATTCAGTATGTAAACAATGAGTGGTGCACGCTTCTTCACCTTCTTGGTTGCTGTCTTCTTGCTCAAGCACACCGTCAACCAACACGCGCTTCTACCGAGAAGAAAACTAGTGAAGCTATTTCTTGCTTTTTCAGGTATGTATAGTTTCATGTTGTTTTCTAGTGTTTCACATTATATCTTCAGTGTGTCTTTGAGCTTTTATATTTTTAATTCTTTATGAAGTGCTTCCGGCTGTATGTTATGCTTATAATCTAGATATGAGAGATTTCTAAGATGAGTCTTACTTGCGACTTTTCAAGTATATGTTATATGAAGAAAGGAGAAATCAATTAAAGAATAATAAGCATTCAATACAGAGAGTTATGTGAATCATTGCTTGAAAAACATATGGGAAGAGGCAAATCATTGTTGCTGGATCATTACATGATTACAATAATACTTGAATAAAAAAATGTGTGTGTGGGTGTGGGTTGGGGAGGGCGGTTAGAGGCGTCATTGTCAATCCATTCACTTATGAATGGTTCGATTCAGGTTATAATTCATTTAGTATAATTTCAAACTCATCTTTAAACCTGATAAAGGCGCACAATAAGTTGGGGTTATTCAGGCTGTATCAAGGTGTTCTCAATCCTAATGATTGAAGTGTTAAAGTCCCTCACTGAGATAAAGACACAGTGTGGTGTCTGTGAGTTGGCCGTTAGAAAATATTATACATGTAAAGAGTTATTCAATGTGAAGGTCTTTGGACCATAGTTGTTGGGTCAACCCAATGTGACCCATATCTTAAATAACCGTATTAGCCCGTATCCAACACCCTCTTTTGCTACTTCTAATGTAAATATACGTTTAAATATAGGTTTTAGCTTATTAATCTGTCAATTATGATGTTGTAGCATTGAAGTCTTTATACTGCATTTTATTTATTTCTAATCTCAGAAAGGATCTGATATAATTATTGTGTCTTTAGAGCTGCATCTTTGCATGGGGCTTCAAAGTCGTTGCAGACCCTGTCTTATGAATCTGGATTACCCCACCTTGGTTTCTGTAAGTCTTATCTTGATGGTTCTTTTTGTTAAAAACTTCATGATACTCCATTCTTATGGTATACTTGTCTACAGCTGATCAGGTCTCTCCTGGATCTTGGAAGCTTCATTATTATCAATGGGCAATGCAGATATTTGAGCAATATAATATGAGTTCAGGTGCTTGCCAATTTGCACTTGCTGCACTTGAACAAGTTGATGAAGTTTTCGGCCTTAAAAGCACTTATCCCGAGGCACATTCTCTCAATGAATCACCAATTATTGCTAAAGGAAGACTTTGGGCTAATGTATTTAAATTCACACTTGATTTGAACTATTACCATGATGCATATTGTGCAATTATCTCAAATCCAGATGAAGAAAGCAAATACATTTGCTTAAGACGTTTTATCATCGTTCTTTACGAGCGTGGTGCAATTAAGGTTATTTTCTTTAACCGTGTTATAGTTGCTTTTTCAGTTTATATTAAATTGATGGATTAGCATATTCACAAAAAATATCTTGAATTTGTCTTTTTGTTATAGATTCTCTGTGATGGCCAGTTACCTTTTATTGGTTTAGCGGAGAAGGTGGAGCAAGAGCTTGCTTGGAAGGTGTGTAACAATTTTCAAAAACTTTTTAGAGGCGGCAATTTTAATTTTAATCTATCTAATTATGAAGTGCCAAATCAAGATTCAAGATTATATTTTGAAAGAAACGGGTCAACTGGGTCAATTGGACCATCCAGGTTTAAAGGCTTTAAAAGTTTATTCTTAAAGGATCCAACCTCCTAAATTGCTTGTTGCAATCGCTTAGATTATGTATAATCTTGTAATCAAATATCACACTGGTTATTTTGACGTGTCCATATACATGTTTCGTTTTGATGTGTCACTTGAACTGCCCTTATTATGCTATCTCTAGTTGTTTAACTAACCATTTGTTCAGGCTTTTAACAGTTCTATATATGTTGTGCAGGCAGAGCGTTCAGATGTATCATTAAAACCAAATCCGTATAAACTGCTGTATTCATTTGAAATGCGTCAACATAACTGGCGCAAGGCTGCAAATTATATTTATCTTCACTCAGAACAACTGAAACATGAAGCAGCTTTGAAAGATTACCAGCTCAGATCGTTGGCTCTGCAAGAAAGATTAAACTGCCTGTCAGCAACTATTAATGCATTGCATCTTGTACATCCAACATGTGCATGGATCAACCCTTTTGTTCAAGAAAAGTCTATGTTGAAAGAATTATATCCAAGTAAAAAAGCCAGAATATTCGCTCCAGATGATGGTAATTTATCTGAAAACTTGGATCCATGTTTACTGTTTACTTAACGTTGCAATATCAACCCGTCTTCTCAATATAAGTTGGTCAAATCAGTTTATGTTATCTTTTTTCTACAATGGCTAAACTAATAGATTGGTTAAAACGTTTGAAGTGGTCAAATTGGTTTGAAGTCACCAAACGTTTCGTTAGTGAGTAAAACAAAATCTTTTGCATCAATATATCACAAAAGAAGCAAATTTAATTGTTGTAATCATATCTAGTGCACCATGTATTAAATCAATATTCAATAGAACAATTTCTTGTTTCTTGATGCGTACCAAAAGGTTGACCTATTTGACCAAACCTATATTGACTGCAACTTCAACATGTTTGGAGTCTTTCCACCTGTACCCAGCTTGCTTGACTGGCCCATATTGCCCCCTGCTGTTTAGTTCCGCTGTTTTAGGAAATTCTGATATTTGTATATGTTATTTGTCTTTTGCAGAAGCTGATGTTTATATCCCAAGTCAGAAACTGGATTCCTGCATGGATATTGTGAAACTGGAAAACGAGTTCGTATTAACATCAGCAGAATATTTGCTTTCTCTGGCAAATATTAAATGGACATTTACTGGTACTAAATGAAAATATCCCTCGTATTATTGTTCTCTATTCTTCTATATTTCATCCCTATCATTTCGAGCTAATCTGTACTATATAAGAGTAGAATTTGCAAAGTCAGCAGGTCGAGCTTGTTTGTTATTGGATTCAATTCTGCTTTTATATTATTATATGTTTATTATGATGAATGAGTAGTGTGTTAAATATGATTAAAAAATTACATTGTGTCAGTTATAATCTGAACTTCCATATAAATTCATGTATGAGTATAATATAATCTAAACTTCGAGTATATTTCGTTTAGGAGGCTTTATGCATTTAGAGTACACTCTAGGTTATCTTAAATATCTTTGACCTGTTGAACCCTTTCCTTGCAAGCTTTTGTTGATTTAATTTACATCACCTCTTTTGCTGGATAAAGATAAATACTCGTTGAATACATTAATTTATCGAATCATACGTAAATAGGTCACAATTACCACCTCTATAAATCATATATAAGCCCTAAATGATATATATAGCTCATAACTAGTCAAACTGAAAATGAAGAGTTGAGTTAGACCAAAGAAGATGAAAACATGAGCTTGAAAGTTAGGTGTATGATACGTTCCTGATATTATTAACAGTTGGTGAAGAGGGGAATTTTTCTTGTTTTAATTATTATTCTTGATTCTTGATGAATGATTGTGATGATAATTTGATATTTCTGTTACATACTCTTTCAGATATTGAGAAACCTCCACCAAACTTGGTTGAGTTACTGGTTCAGTCGAATTTATATGATATGGTTTTCACTGTAATTCTGAAATTTTTTAAGGGTTCAGCATTGAAGAGGTATACTACATGTTAGCTTTATTTAAAGACTTCGCTTGATTCATATGCTTCCTTAATCTTTTCTTTACGTCTGAAAATATGTCTTTGTATACAGGGAATTGGAAAGAGTATTTATTTCCATGTCTCTTAAATGCTGCCCAAACAGGTATCGTGTTCCATTTGTGTTGTGCAACTGTTTTTCTTTTCCCCTTTTTACATCTTTAAGTGCCAAGATTGATTAGGTAACTGCCTAAGAAGAAGTTTGGTTTAAAGGGGTTGTTTTATGGTGGTTCGATATTGGTTGGACTGAGTTGACCTGCAAATTTTTTTCTACTCTTTTCGACAGTTAATATGTTTTCCCAAACTATCTTACTACAATACAATATACAATATATACTTTATATCCTTTTTTAGAAGAAAGAAAAGAATCCAGATGGCTGTCAGCATTAGAAGTACACTATCAGAGTTTAGTTGACTTTCAGCCAGTTCGTTAGTTTCCATTTGAGCGGTAGTTTTTGTTTCCATTCACTTTGAACCACCATGTATTTAACCCGATCCGAACCATACGTTAGTTAATGGGTCAGAGTTGCCACCTCTAATCTCATCAATCATATTCTAATGATCTTTTGAGCTCGGGCCTACCAGTTATTGATTTTACTTGGATAAATACTTGAAAGCAGTTTAAAGATGTGTGTGTGTGTGTGTGTGTGTGTGTGTGTGTCTCTTGTTCTTTGTGTGATATATATTAATTTATGTAATGTTTAATATTTGGGTTCAGGGAGAACCTTAAAAAGCATGGTCTGCTCTTAACATCATCTAAGGATGAGGCTGTTGGCATAGCTTCCACAACACAACATTACAAAGGGAATGACCAATGGGATGCACTTGAGCAATACATAGTTCGTTTCTATTTTCTAATCTTATTTTAATCACACACTTGAGCAAATAAAAGACATGTTTATTCATCTAATGATTGCACCATTGAATTGCACTATTGAATACAGGAAAAGTATAAATCCTTTCATCCTAGATTGCCAGTAATTGTAGCAGAAACACTTCTTTGTGCTGATCGGTTGATTGAACTACCTATTTGGCTTGTTCAGATGTTCAAGGTAAATTAGTTATTGTGTCACACATTTTATTTTTGATTCCAAGTATATATATTGCACTTTGCATTCTGTTAGAGGTGGCACAATGTTTTGGTCACACAAAATTTCTTATTTCAAACAAATTATGTGTAGGCGTTGAGAAAACATGAAAATCCTGTAGTAATTATTTATTAAAAGTTTCACGATTTAATATACAACCGTATAATAACTGGTATGTGTGTTAGACCATATAACTTTGGAGTTTGACATTTGCATAATTCCATGTAAACATGCATATGTAATGGATAGAATTTGTACATAGGGTACATTTTCTTTTAATGATCCATTCAGTACCTTTGGTAGTTGGTACTTTAGAAAAATAACATAGAATAACATCAGTTTAACATGCAAGTAATATCATCAAATTGAATCTCCTGGAATCGAAAGAATTTATCTTAAATTTTAATTGAAAAAAAGACAAATTTATTTGAATGTCTCCATTTTTTATCATTTAAGTATACGTATATGATGCATAATATAAATAAAAATAATTGTTTATGACAGGGCACACTGAAAGGAAGTTGGGGAATGGCCGGCTCTGAATCAAGCCCTGCTTCGTTGTTTCAGCTATATGTTGACTATGGGCGATATGCAGAGGCTACTAACTTGCTTCTTCATTATATTGAATCTGTTGCGTCATTGGTATGCTTTATTCTTTTAAGTTATCTAATATTTATAATGTTTTCCATTTTTCAATATGGCTAATAATTTGTATTTTTCAATAAATAGTATATGAAATGAGAGGCACTTGGTGTATAGACTTATCAGTCGCTAGTGTTTATTTTGTATTTTCATTGATCACTTTACGAATATAATATAGTATTCCTCAAGTCTCGTAACATATCAAAAATTTTGTTTTTAATACCATGAATGTAATTATTTAATACACACTAGTTACTTATAAACACTTCTAAAATCTTTAACGAGCCGTTTTGGGTCAGCCCTGCACAACACTATTCAGTCAGACCTGAGGGACCCGTTGCTTAACCTGCTTTTTTTTAAAACCTAGAATGATAGTTAACAATATTATATTTGTGTACTTGCAGAGACCAGCTGATGTTATTCATAGGAAGAGGACATCTGCAGTCTGGTTCCCGTATACAACAATCGAACGGTTGTGGTGTAAGCTTGGGGAGTTGATCGATTCTGGCCATATGGTTGATCAATGTGAGAAGCTAAGAAGCCTCTTACAAGCAGCCCTGCTCAAACATTTCCAACAGGTGAAGTTATATATCTGTTAAAATTCTCCTTAAGATGGTTTGGGTTGGTCAAATGGGTTAAAGGTCATACTAATGTTTTCAAATCATCAAATGTATATAAGTTCTGAAAGTGGTCATGCCATGATAATTTAGTTGTTTAATCATTTTTAACTTGTCTGTTATTTGAGTTAGCTGAACCCCGATTTGACAAATACAAAAACCCAACCTCACTTGTTTGCTACCCCCACTTTTGTCTGTATTGACTTGCTGTTTTTCTTAATCTTGCATCCAGGTAAATGTTGACTCGGATGATGTCATGTCTTCTGCAACCTCTTGATTCTTATCTTCCAGTTCAACACAGCATTATTGGCTGATCAGAGCTTTCATTTTGTAACAAACTATGGTATTGGAATATAATACCGCTGAATGGTTGGTTTTGATAGTTAGCGAGTTCAAGTTTTTCAACGTCATATTAGAGTAGCTATGCCATCAGGGCCGTGTTTGATCGTAGGGGAGTGTTGCAGCCGCTAAGAGCCTTCAAATGTATCATCAACAGTAGTGTATTTAAACATGAAACACAATTACTGTCAATATCAATATCAATATCAATATATGTTATTGTAAGACAAAAATGTTAGTTGTCACACTATTTGGTAACCTTTTAATGTTATGCACATCATCTTACGGAGTACATATTATTATCATCGTATTTTGTAACATTTCATTACGTATGTGAATTAATTACGACTAACCATCCCAAATATCCATGGGGACAAATACAATTACAAAATTATGGATATGTATTTTGTAACATTTCATTATGTATGTGAATTAATTACGACTAAGTAGTCGTAACCATCCCAAATATCCATGGGGACAAATACAATTACAAAATTATGGATATATCAACGATTTATTCAAAAACAAATTATTTATAAGTTACTTTAATGGGTGTAGGTGTCTTGTATTCATAACCAACAACGAATTACTGACATGTAAAATGCATGCATATTATTGTAAAAACCATACGTATGTTTATCTGCCACCACCTTTCTCGATCAACACCAATTATTCTTTTCTTTCTAACCCAAAACGAAAAAGAAAAAGATATATAAAAGGTTAACCTTCCGGTCGGCCTGTGTTCTTCTCCGGCGACGTTTCCACGTCTCCTGACCGGCTGTAACGTACGTATTTTAAAATCCTATTTAATCATCTCATCATGAATATGTTTCACGTGTCAAACTATTCCACATAATTTGCCTATCGTTTGAGAATTTTGCATCATTTGTTATAATTGTTTCTGTTTATCTCAGATTTGAAGATATGAAAGATATTCATTTACGGCTTGTTTTGTATCTATGCTGTTTCCTATATTGCTGTTGTTTGGTCCATGTGTTTTGGGAATAGACGATTTGTGCTTGAAATTTATAAGAACAAACATATGTACATGTTGCTGGCTATAAACCTTTGAATGCTTACAGTTGACTCATGTTTAATGCATTCGTAATTGAGAAATTATGATATCTATGGATCAATACGTAGTGTTGTTGTGCCCTCTGATAACCGGTTTTATTGCAGTTGATTTTTCTAACAACAAATATCTCAGATAATCAAATTACAAAATATAACTTAGGAGACATCATAATTATTGAGTTATTTCATGTTATAAATAAAGGTACAACATAAATTAATTTCAGGTTTTATAATAAGCAATGATGCCAGTCTCAGGAGAGGTTGCAAAGCGTACGCAGTCTGGTACTGAGATTGGGCATTTTGCTAGAGAAGACGATGAGTATGAAAGACTGGTTATATCTGGTGAAGACATTAAGGTTGAAGGTGGTACCTGCTTACATCATCATATCGAGAAGTGCGATAATCATAGGTCCTGGAAATGGTGGATCAAATTTGTAACATTTTGTGTTATTAGTATTCTATTGTCCTTCATTCTAATGAAATGGGGAATGCCAATTCTCTTTGAAAAGGTAAAAAAGTTTTACAATTTATCTTAGACAAAATTAAATGGATAGTCCTTGTGGTTTAAATCAACTTTTACGCATAGTTCCTAAATTTTTTGTTGCATCGGTAGTCCAAATTATAAATCTTTGCATGGATCGTCCCTACTTCCGATGGTTGTTAATTTTTTTAATTATTAAATTGATTGAAAAGACTGTTTTACCCCTCATATGCAACTCACATTTTTGATTTACCGGAAAAAATTAATGACCGTTAGACGGAAGGATGATCCACTAAAAGATTTACAATTCAAATTAGAGGACTACCAGTGAAAAAAAAAAGTTCGGAGACTACGCGTGAAAATTTAGGCAAACCACAGGAAATATCTGCCTGAATTGTCTTCATTCGAATCCACAATGGGTATAGGTGTTGATCTTTTATGTTCTTGTTGTAGATTCTACTTCCGACGATGCAATGGGAGTCTGCTACATTTGATCGTCCAGCTGTCGCCATCATACTTATAACCTCTCTCGCACTTTTCCCGGTGGTCTTCATCCCATCGGGTCCATCAATGTGGCTTGCGGGGATGACATTTGGCTATGGCATTGGGTTTATAATAATCATGGTTGGAACCACCATTGGGATGGTTTTGCCCTATATGATCGGTCTATGCTTTCGTCATCGAATCCACGTGAGTCACAAATTTAACTGAAACATGATGCCTGCACTTCATTTGGGTCAAACGGGTAACGTATAACATGTCAAAATGGGTAACTGTTTACTACATGGTTGACCTGCAAACATTTTGTCAAGTTTGTTCCTTTGATTTACTTGAATTGACTAAAAAAAATTTCATTATCAGAATAATCCATCTATTTGTAACTGTCAAGATGGACTTTTGACAAGGGGCGGACCTACATGGTGGTCACCGCCCCGAACCTACCAGTGAAATACACGATCTCTTGAATTTTTTTTTTTTTTTGGTTTTTTAACTAGTTATCCCAGTGGATTGTGTAAAACTATTTGATTGACACCATTGAAATAAGCCATCTAGTAGATTTTTTTTAGCTTTTAACTATTGATACTAGTGACTACCATTCCTAAATCTGGCACTGCTTTTGACTCATAAGCCTTTGTGACCTGAGTTTCCTTTTTAGTTTATCCTCTTAACTAGTCACATATTAGCAAGTGTGAACACGTTTATAATTTACTAAACTGTAATTGCGGCTTCATCTACACTTGCACATTATAAGATTTGTTTCTATATGAGTTTTCGTTATTTTTGTCAAAAAAAATTGTTATGCAATTTGTTTTCCCCTTTTGACACTTTATATCACTCAATGACAAAATTTGCAGCAATGCTTAAAAAAATGGCCACAAACCGCTGCAATGATTAGAATGGCTGGTGAAGGGGGCTGGTTCCAGCAGTTTAAAGTGGTTGCACTTTTCAGGATATCACCGTTTCCGTACACTATTTTCAACTACGCAGTAGTAGTTACGAGCATGATGTTTTGGCCCTATCTTTGGGGATCCATTGCAGGAATGATTCCCGAGGCATTCATTTATATCTACAGGTAACATAATTTTCCTTACTACTATACTTTTTTCAATACTCAACTTAAAGTGGCAATTTCGACCGCTTAGTAATTTCGACCTGTGTATTCAAATAAGGTTCAAGATGGGTTGTGTTAGGTGATCGAAAGTCTTCCACACATTTTTGAAGAATCAATATCGTCGTCTAAAATCTCTTCATTTAATTTTTTTTTTAGTAAAAAGAGATAATATGAACTAGTGATCATTATATGACACATTAAGGGTGTGTTTGTTTACCTCTTAACTGATTGGTTCAATACTTCAGTATTCAGTGCGTTTGTTCCCGACCTCTTAATGGAGATAGGTTGCTTAATGGTTTAGCATTCAATACCGAACCAATTAGAGTTAAAACACTCTATTAATCATTAATCACCTAAATTTGATGTAATATCCGACTTAAATCATATCCAAAACACTTATCAAACAAGTATATAAATCTTTTTATGTAAAATGGTAATAACGTAATTTTACCTCATTGATTTTATTGATTCACAATGCTTATCAAACACCTTATTATCATTCAGAACCTGTCAGATTATGAACCGTTCAATGCTTAATCATTCTGTTTTATCAAACGCACCTTAAGTGTTTATAAAAATGGACTTTAAAACAATTAGTATTTTGGGCCAACATAACCCGATCCGAATGACATGTAAATGATTGGCGTGGTTTGATCCATAAGCAACTTGTGTTCCACCCATTGTTCTAGCTTAATTGTTTCACATTTTGAATTAAACCAATTGATTTGCCTAATTGTTTACTTGTGCAGTGGGAGATTGTTAAGAACGTTTGCAGATATACAATACGGAAATCATCAAATGAGTCCATTGGAAATCATATACAACGTAATATCCTTCATAGTAGCAGCTGTTATGACTGTAGGTTTTACATTTTATGGCAAAAAAAGGCTACAAGAAAACCTTGAAATTGAAGAAAAAAGCGTAAATATGTTGAACTTTGATTACGGCCATCTACGTCTAGAAAAGCTTCCACTCGATAGACCAAAGGATCTTGGGCTGCATCCTAGCTTGCAATCGCCATAGATTGTTTGCGCACATTTTGAGATAGCTAACGGTTGACCAACTGTTTTGTAGATAGAATCTGCAGACATAATTAAATATAATGAGTGTTACAGGAATGAATGTAAATATATGTAATGTAATTTATAGTCCTGTACATTAAAATCACAACTTGTTTTGTATCTGAGGTTGTGGAAATTGTCTGTTCTATAAAATGGCATTTCTTTCTAGTTTTCTTGATTCTGATGTCATTCTCGAATCTCGAGTGTTATTGTGAGTCGTCGAAATATTGCAAATGATATAATCATAAAACTTTCTATTCATTTCCTTAACATTTTTTTTCAACTAGAGAATAGATGTAAGATATTATGGTTTAAAAGAGTCTGTTTTGAACCCAACACGTTCCAATATAGTAGCTGTTCTAAACCTTAACCTAACTGGTCCTGCCCATTCTCTTTGCCAGCTCATTTGATATTTTTGCATCTATCAAAATGGAACTTTGTGTTCGAAATGCAGGAACAATCTGACTAAAAACTTAAAAAACATGATCGAAGAACCAGCCGAATTCTCTACCATTAAGATTATTCTTTTTCACTTTGGTCAATATTGACCGTCATCCATTAAATATACGTTCTATATCATGACAACAAATGTCCTAATTCATGCAGGTATCTTGCAATTGTATGGCCTGATATCCCATACTTCTCAATCTACAAGGTCAGTGACTGGTCAATCGTGGATTCTGGTACTGCAAGGCTCCTGGCTTGGGATACTTGTCGAGACAGATTTGCACTTTTAGAATCTGCACTACCTCCTAGAATGCCCATATTACCTAAAGGCGGCGGTTCATCAAAAAAAGCCAAAGAGGCTGCTGCTGTTGCTGCTGCACAAGCAGCTGCAGCAGCTGCTTCTGCTGCAAATGTTCAAGTTCGTATTTTGATGGACGATGGGACATCCAACATATTGATGAGGTCACTTGGTCAAAACAGTGAAGCAGTTTGACCAAGCCAATGATGCTTAGCTGGTCTTTTCGGATGATCAGCAACCTTGAGACTGAGACAATAGACTTATTCAGAGGTGTAGTGTACAACTTGCGGTTTTGGAGACTTCAAGAGGCCAATCCAGCAATACCTAAGAGCAAAGCCGCTTATAAAGCTCTGAGTGCTAAATTTTAATTTTAAATAATAAAAAAAGTGAAAGATGATTACATTCTTTCAAAATCCTTAGTCGTTAGCTTTGTCAAACTTTTTCATGGATTGTATTTGCCTCCAAGTATATTTTATGCAATTATCCTTACATGTTTAACCTGTTAAAAACAGCCTATACCTTTATATTATTAACCTATTGAAAACAAAAATGCAACAAATCATTAATACCTCCAATAACAGGTACTAACCACAATTTTGAAGGTTCGGGCATTCGATAAACTACACAAACAGGACGTTTGATCACAACCACTTCATTAGATGTTCAATATAGACCACAGTTAAATTACAAATATCCTTTTCATAACCCTAGATAAGTTAAGGAAACTCAATTCACAAAAACATCATGAAACCAAAATATCCTACAAGCCTACTGAAAAGTACCCATGCAGTAGCATCAGAGTACACACAAGGTCTTCTATATATTACAACCATAGTATGTTCTTTGATATTTGATAATTGATACATCTAGGTTGTTACATCACTCGCCGTTACAGATAGCTTCTGCACATAAATTAAATCGCATTAATGGGTAGCATAGAAAACGATGGCAATAGAATTCGTTCATAGCATGTTTTTTAATTGCAATTTAAAAAAAAAAAAAAAAAAAAAAAAAACCGTAAAGTAAATCCACAATAATTCTAATCAATGACGATGATACATGCTCTGTGTACTAATATTGTTTATCTATGAATTCAAGGGTCAAGTGTTATTTTAGAGTTGTGTGATCTAGCACCCGATAGATTATGTGGTTCCTCATCTTCGGTGTTATTCCATCTATCTGTTTAGTTCTTTTATGCCTCTTGTATATTTGAGCTATGAAAAATTCTTTGCATTTCAGGAAGAAAAAGAAGACAGTACTAAGCAAAATAGTGTTAGCAGGTCGGCCCAACCTGTAACCTGTTCCTTCCCATACTAATATGTTGACCCAACCCATATTGTCAGCTTTAATATAGAGGATCAACAACAAAAAGGCATACAAGCAAGACCCTAAGGATAATATTATAAGAATTTCATCCTCGCGAAAAAAATATCAACTGACCTCATACTAAGCATCTCCTTGAGGTTCTTGTTCCTGCTGTTGTTGCGGCCAAAGAGGCTGATCCATATATGGATTAGGCTGCTGTCCGTAAAGGGCCTGCGGATCAACAGGCTTACCCATATACATCCCTGAACCACCACCTTGTGGTGGCACTGGCGGCATATAATAATAAGGAAGACCCTCAGTTGGGGGCAGAGGCCCACCTCTAGGGATTGTCGATGCAAGTACCTCGTCTTTTAAATCCTCCCGCGGTACTATATCAACCAAAAAGTCAAATATATCAGTCCTTGTGATTGCAGCTGCAATGTCGTTTTTCTGAAGTGTTCTTCTCTTGTTCTCTTCAGTGTGGTTCCATGACCTTAAAGTCAACTCGAGGATGAACATTTCACATGCACGAGCGAATATGACAGGGGCTTCGGCTGATATCATCCTTACATCTTCATCAGCCTTCATAATTTTCTTGATTCTAGCTAACGGAAGACTATGGTTTTTGAAATCGGTTGTTTGCTCGATTTCTTGATACTGATTTGCCCAGAAATTCTGGAGTTGTTGATGCAATTGCTGTTGTTGTTGCTGGTGGATGTGGTGATATGCGAGTTGCTGTTGTGCAAGTTGAGCTGGAGGTGACGGAAGACCCACCGACTGTGACGTCTGAGTTGTGGGCCCAGGCCCCATCATTTGGTTTGGTGGATACGGGTTCACGCCGTATGGCATTTGACTTGGTTGTTGACCATGGTCTTGTTGATCCATATTGTAAAGTTTTGTAACAGTGTCTGCATCACACAAAAAATATGGAAGTGTTTAATCATTTGACAACAAAGTTTCAAATCCTGAGCAGAACTAATGTACCTTCTTATTTTACAAATTATTACTCTTTCAATAACATTTATAAACAAGATTTATAAACAAGGATTAAAGCTATAGATAGGCTATATACTTTCTCAAATGTCCCGATGTCGCCCATATACTTATTTTCGTCTCATGTCGGCTATATACTTTCAAAAAGTGTACCAATGTCAACATTTTGTTACTGGTTACCTGCTGAACCGGTAAAGTTAATTATTTAACTTTATTTTTTTTTCATTTTATATGGCTACAAATAGGTCATATATATATATATATATATATATATATATATATATATATATATATATATATATATATATATATATAGGGGCAGGATCAATGGGGAAGTAACCAATCGGGGGGAAGCGGGGGGAAGAAAAAAAAAAAATTTCGTTTTTTTTTGGAAATTTTTTTTCCGGCATCAAGATCACACGAAAATATGAACATTTAGAAGAGACACTTCGTGATGAATGTTATTATTTAGGCGGGAAAACGATCGACAAAAATAACATTCAAGATAATATTGTTCGTGAAGAATATGAACGTTTTTTTCTTCATGTTTTGTGAAGTAAAATTTAGCCCGATTTAGAGTTTAGGGTTTAGGGTTTAGGGTTTGGTGTTTTGGGTTTATTCCATAAACCCAAAACACCAAACCCTAAACCCTAAACCCTAAACCCTAAACTCTAAACCATTCGTGTTAAAAACTCAATCTAAATCCTAAATCTAAACCCTAAATCTAAACCCTAAACCCTAAATTTCTAAACCCTAATATTTAAACCCTATAAACCCTAATATCTAAACCCTAATATCTAAACCCCAATAGCTAAAACCTCAACATACGCTCGAAAAACACGATAATTGTTGTATATTACTTCTTCGAGCGTTTTCCCGCCAAAATAAAAACATTTATCACAAAGTGTCTACTAAATATTCATATTTTCATCTCATCTATAATGTTCGTGAACAAAGTTTTTTCAAAAAATGAAAAAAAAAAAAAGATTTTGCTTCCCCCCGCTTCCCCCCGATTGGTTACTTCCCTCTTGATCCTATATATATACACACACACACTTTCAGTTGTGTTCCGATGTAGGCTATATATTTTCAGTTTTTGTTCCGATGTATCACCGACGTGTCATGACTACTTAAAAGCCACGTCATCAATTGTTTTCTTTACAGGTAAAAAAGTATAATGGCCTATATTGGTACACTTAGCCGACATGAGACAAAAATGAGTATATGGGTGACATCGGGACATTTGAGAAAGTATATAGCCTATTTGTAGCTTTAAAGGCTAATTATTGTCTTTATGCAAGCTTCTACTATACTTACTAATTAAACACATGCAAGTCTATATTCCCATTTTGGCATATCAAACAAAGTTCAAAAGTAATTTAGGCGGATTCTTTCATACAAGCATAAGGCATTGATACTGAGTTAGATTTAAGATGTACACAAGTAGGTTTCAGTGAAGAATTACCCCTATATTAAATTCATGTGTTTCAAGACATCTCATATAGATGTATCATCAGGTTATAATATCATCTTTATCACACTGTGATAAAATCGTATCGTAATAACGTATAAAAGCATATTCAAGTTACATTTTTTGAACATATCCAGCTGGTTCTACAGTCTGCCCTATATGAAATATGAATATTCTATAAATACTAGAAATTGTTCAAATACATATACATACATACATCTATAAAAAATAAAAACAAAATGATCCTTAAAGCCTAAATATTAAAAAAGAAAACTTACGGCCACTAAAATATCATAATAATTCAAACAAGCAATTAAAAATTTACATACTTTTGAACCAGATAACGAATAGAGAGTTAGTTATCTACCTTGTTATTAGTCTTATGAGCTTTAAAGGACTTCGATTAAACCAAGAAAAAGCTCAAACAATTATCTGAAAGAAAAACATAAGCAGCGAAATTAATATGAAGCGAAATTGAAGCTCGACAAAAGTGAATAACTAATTAGGGTTTGCAATATGAGAAAGAAGGT
This sequence comes from Rutidosis leptorrhynchoides, assembly GCF_046630445.1. Taxonomy (NCBI): domain Eukaryota; kingdom Viridiplantae; phylum Streptophyta; class Magnoliopsida; order Asterales; family Asteraceae; genus Rutidosis; species Rutidosis leptorrhynchoides. The sequence continues at coordinate 484,303,823 of NC_092335.1, forward strand.
AGAAAGAAACCTTAAGTAAGTGAACTGATTAATTGATTAATGGATTTGAGGAGATTGAGACAAACAGAGATAGTTTTAAATTAGGGTTTGCAATATGAGAAATAAGTGTGTATTTAACCAGTGATAGTTCTAAATTAGAGTTTATGTAACCCTAAACTCTAAACCCTAAACTCTAAACCGTTCGTGTTAAAAATTCAATATAAATCCTAAATCTAAACCCTAAATCTAAACCCTAAACCCTAAATTTCTAAACCCTAATATCATAAAACCTAATATCAAAAATCTCAACATACGCTCGAAAAACACGATAATTGTTATATATTACTTCTTCGAGCGTTTTCCCGCCAAAATAGAAACATTTATCACAAGGTATCTTTATTAAATGTTCATATTTTCATCCAATCTATAATGTTCGTGAACAATGTTTTTTCAAAAAACAAAAAAAAAAAAAAATTTGCTTCCCCCGCTTCCCCCCGATTGGTTACTTCTCTCTTGATCCTACCACTATATATATATATATATATATATATATATATATATATATATATATATATATATATATATATATATATATATATATATATATATATATATATATATATAAGTTAACATCAATCAACATCCGTCTCGACCCCGTCTCAACGTTTTTAGGCCTCAACCGTATCGACCTCGCCTCACGTCTTTTTCAACCTTGGTCTTAACTGCACATATTTGTAGTAGTTTTTCTTTTCCCCAAACATATATAATACATAAATAGAAAGAAGACGTTTTCTAAAATAAAACGGGTTCAACGAATTATACAACAAGAAAACGAAAAAACTCGAACCTAGATAGCAACCAAACGACTACAACTATCTATAATCGACTCTCTCTGTATCAACCTAACCCGCAAACCGAACAAAGCGTACAAAAACTAAGTCCGAAACTTAACTTGAATTGCCCAAGCAAATAAGAAAACACTATAAAAACAATATCAAAACATAAAACCACCTACGGGCCTCAATCCGCTTTTTCATCGTGCCATCCATCGTCGTCTCTAGTCAAATTTCTTTTTAGGACGGATGATCAAACGTGCAAGTTGAAACATTAGAGGTACCATCTCCATTCCAAACTCTTGTAGGGGGAGCAAGCAATCCACGATCAACTAAACTATTAAATAAATCATTATAATCAGGCTCAATCACTACACCCGAAGAACTACCAACCGCCCATCATCAATATCTTCATTGAGCCAATTTCAGAATAAGATAAATACACAAATATCCTAATAAGATGGATATTTGTGTGTGTGTGTGTGTGTGTGTATATATATATATATATATATATATATATATATATATATATATATATATATATATATATATATATATATATATATATATATATGTCACACCCCCAGTTAGGGCCTGGGCGAAATGTGATTCAATATCATAATACATACCAACATATTATAAAATGAGAACAAATACTATATGAATAAAACCAAATTTGCAGCGGAAGGATTAATAATGTCGTTACAAGAATTATAAATTGTTCAAATGCAGAAAAGTAAATATGCGATAAGTCTTGATCCTAGCCAAGTAAGTCATCACATAAGCAGTAGATATAGAGGTCCTGATCATTCAGTACCTGAGACAAACATGCTAAAAGTGTCAACCAAAAAGGTTGAGTGAAATTCATAGGTTTAACAAATATGATTGACCGTTTGTTCTTAAACCACAAGATTTGTTATAAAAGTAGATCACGCATATCCAAAAGTAGTACTGATTCGTGATATTTAGACTAAACGTTTGTTTTGTTGCCCCGATGATAAGTTGACAGTACCTTATCACCATGTTTAAATCATTATTAAGTAATACAAAGACATCGCGGTCAAATGTATCGGGGACGTTACTCCCGATAGGCCTACCCCCAATAATTAAGAATGCCTTATCCTGAAAGCAATTAAAAAATATCACTGTGGGGTCTTAGTAGCATAAGCTAGTCATAGCACAGTTTAAGTTCGTACTAAGTTGTTTAAAGTATAAAAGCAGCATGTGTCTCACCCCAGTAAGTATAAAAAGTGCTATAGCAATAAGAGTGGGGCTATGAAAGTCACCTTAGTAATTCGGTGAGTGAAAGTATTCCTTAAAGAGAAAGTATGGATGATCGAAGCACAGAGAAGTCAACCTAAGAATAAGTTGAGAATAGTTTAGATGTTTTGCCCTTTGTTAAGATAAATTTATGAATGTTTAAGTGTAGTTTCCTTTACTAAGTTTTCATGTTTAGTAAGTTTCTTATTAAAGAAGGTTTCTCGTTTTGGAAAGGCTTTTCATATTAGACGAACTTCCAATCTAACACTTTCAATTCGAATGGCCTTTTCAGGTCATAGGGTTCTGAGCCACAGGACCCTTTAAATCGGAAGCCCAAACTCTCCGCCTAGACTTTCGAGCGTCCACTCCTCCGAGAAAGATCAAGATCTATACCCGTCTAATATACCCTTCCAATACGTTTTAGGTTTAAAGTTTAAGTTATACTTATAAGTAATAATAGTAGTATTAGATAAGTAGGTTAAATTAGTGTAGTAGTAATTAAAGGTAGTATTAAAGGTTTAGGATTTAGTATTTTAATTTATATCTTATATTTATTATACATGTAAGGATACATATATATATATATAGTTTAAATTTAAGTTTTAGATCAATATAAGCATTAATAATTGTCTAATAATGCTCACTAATATTTTATTGACTTCTTATTAGAAGGTAACATGTTTAAAACTTTATAAAAATTTTCTATACATTAATACTAGTTTTTATGCATTAATTATTATTTGCTATTATTGTTTTAATAGCTAAATACAATTAAATAGATAAACATGTTTTAAATCACATCTAATATTTTTCTTAGGATCTAATGATCAATATAAACATAGGAAAATTTTATAATTCATTGTTATGATGTTTAAGTATTTATTTCAAATTTTGCTCTCGGTTTACGATAATTCATAGTTAATTATGTATAAAATACCAATTTAACTCAAATAAAATATTTTATATTTTTCGTGACCTTCCATAAGTGTACTAAACTCAAGAAAATTATTTATATATATATGTTACAGATTTAAATTTTTAATTCGAAATTTGCATTATTTCCAATATTAAATAATAAAAAAATATAATTCGACTTTGAAATTCAACTTTTATAATTTTCGCTTGTTTGTTCAAGTATTAAAATCTCAGGAAAATTATTTGTATACTTATATTACTGACTTAACTATTTATTTCAAATTTTGTTTTGTTTTATGTATATAATCAGAATTAAATATAAATAAATAGTTAATAATTCTAAAAATAATTTTTACATCATTTTTAATTGTTTTCCAACTGTTTTCCTTCAGTACATATAGTTCTCATTTTTTAAAAACCTTTTATCTCTATTTATGTGTATTTACATATAATTACCGAAACAATGATAAATAGAAAATAAATATATAAAATGATAAATAAACCAAACATTCAGTTCCAGAAATGTTTTTATATCATGTGTGACACTCAAAAATTATTAGATCAGTTATATAAATTCGTTTAATATTTATTATGCATTTACATGTATTTACCGATAATTTAATAATTCGTTTTTAAATATAAATTAATATAATTTCTGAATATATAAATCATAAAAATAATTTTTATAACCATTATGATACTTTATACTAATTATCATGTATTTATTTTATTTATTTATAATTAACTTGAATTTAATTTGTATTTAACAATCGGCTAACATAAAAACATAATAAAAACTGAAATAAAATTATAAAAAAATATAGAGAACTTACAAAAAAAAATTTCCAGAGATTTGAGAGAGAATTCTTCAAGTTTTTTTTTTGGTGTACAAAATTTGTGAACTAGGCTATGGTATTTATAGTTAAAATTTTTAGTAAAGAGAAAATAAAAAATACAAAAGTTTATATAAAAAAATAACTAGTGTCTTGAAAAAAAATTAAAAGTATTTATGGCCAGTCATGCCATCATTTCAAAATATAAATAAATAAAAGTAAAATTAAAAGTAGGAATAAAATAAATAAAAGTGGATATAGATCTAGTTTATATATAAAAAAATACTTTTTTTTTACAAACGGCCGAAGCCCTTGATGGGTGTTTATATATATATATTTTTTATAAAAACAGAATATATATATTTCATAGTTCTAATAATGTTAACTAACTTAATTTCTATTTTTTATTTAATTATTAAATACGAATTTTGATAAATATAAATATATATTCGGTATTTATGGAATTATAAATACTAAATGTTTTTTTTAATTAAATTATTACTTTATAATTTTATTAGTTTTATATATGTTACTACATTTATATATACTTGTATTTATTATATAGTTAATTGTATAATATATTAACTAAAAAAAAATAATATAAGTATTTTATATGTATTCATGTTATGACATAATTTTTTTTTATAAAAATTCTTACGCGTACGTTGTTGAATAAAATTCATTATTCGTTTAACGTTCGTTAATTTCGTATGTATATAACGACCTTTTATTAATACTTAGAGTTTATTCATTTTACTTAAATCTTTTGTTCGGGCATTATATAGATGGAAATAAAAAAATGAGGGTCGTTATAGTACCTCCCCGTTAATGAAAACTTCGTCCCGAAGTTTTAAGTGGAGTTCCCGTCTGCTTCATCAACAGTTGGGAAGAGATGGGGGTATATCCGTATCATTTGGTCTTTGCGTTCCCAGGTATATTCGGGGCCCCTACGCGAATTTCAACGGACTTTAACAATAGGTATGTTGCTCTTACGAGTCTCTTTGACCTCTTCTTTCATAATCTCTATAGGTTCTTCGACAAAGTGCATTTGCTCATCAATGCGGATATCATTCAAAGGAATAACAAGAGTATCTTCGGCGAGACACTTTTTCAGATTTGAGACATGAAACACATCATGTACTTGACTTAGTTCAGCTGGAAGTTCTAATCGATACGCAACGGAACCGATTCTTTGAATAACTTTGAAAGGTCCAACATAACGCGGACTGAGTTTACTTCATTTACCGAAGCGGATAACACCTTTCCAAGGAGATACTTTCAACATAACGTTATCTCCAACTTGGAATTCTAACGGTTTTCGGTGAGGGTCGGCATAACTCTTTTGTCGACTACGAGCGGTTTCTAAACGCTTCTTGATTTGCACGATCTTTTCGGAAGTTTCATGAATAAGTTCAGGACCAGTTAATTGTCTGTCCTCGAGTTCATCCCAACATAACGGAGATCTACATTTGCGACCGTATAAAGCTTCGAATGGTGCAGCTTTAATACTAGAGTGATAGCTGTTGTTGTAAGAAAACTCGACTAAAGGTAGGTGTTTATCCCACCCTTTACCGAAATCGATAACACATGCTCGTAGCATATCCTCCAAAGTTTGGATAGTTCGTTCACTTTGACCGTCCGTTTGCGGATGATAAGCTGTACTCATGTCGAGTCGAGTTCCAAGAGACGCTTGCAAGGATTTCCAGAAATTGGAAGTAAATCGACTATCGCGATCCGAGATAATAGAAGTAGGGACACCATGACGAGTAACAATCTCTTTAACATAGAGTCGAGCTAACTTTTCCATTCTGTCAGTCTCTTTGATTGGTATGAAATGTGCAGACTTAGTGAGACGATCAACTATGACCCAAATCGTATAATTGCCATTTGCAGTCTTAGGCAATTTTGTGATAAAGTCCATAGCTATACCATCCCACTTCCACTGTGGAATATCGGGTTGAGTTAGAAGACCAGAAGGCTTTTGGTGTTCGGCTTTGACTTTCGAACAAGTAAGACACTTACTCACATAGGTAGCAATGTCGCCTTTCATGTTGGGCCACCAGTAGAACTCTTTCATATCCTGATACATTTTATTAGAACCGGGATGAATAGAATACCTAGTCTTATGTGCTTCATCCAAGACTAGTTCACGGAGATTACCATAACGAGGAACCCAAATTCGAGTACCAAAGTATCTTGTACCATTGGACTTAACTTGCAGTTGGTTTTCAAAATTTATAGGTCCTTCTCCTTCGATAATTATAGGTTTGATAGCTTCAACTTGAACTTCGCAGATTCGAGAGATGAGATTCGATTTGATCTTAAGATTCAAGGCACGAACACGCCTAACTTCGTCCTTTCGACTTAGAGCATCGGCAACTACATTTGCCTTTCCCGGATGATACTTTAGTTCACAATCATAATCATTTAACAATTCGAGCCATCGTATCTGTCTCATGTTTAGCTGTTTCTGATTAAAGACATGCTGAAGACTCTTATGGTCGGTGAATATCGTAAACTTAGTACCATATAGATAATGTCGCCACATCTTCAGAGCGAATACCACGGCACCTAACTCCAAATCGTGTGTGGTGTAATTAACTTCATGTTTCTTTAATTCTCGGGAGGCATAAACGATAACCTTCTTGCGTTGCATTAGAACACAACCGAACCCTTGTTTCGAGGCATCGCAGTAGATAACAAAATCGTCGGAACCTTCAGGTAAAGATAAGATCGGAGCAGTTGTGAGGACCCGGAAATTTCTGACTAAATTTAAACTTAATCTTTATATGATTTCGATACGATAAGCAAAGTATGTAGAATTGAGTCTAAGAAAATTTTGGAACAATGTTCATATATTCATTTGACCTTTGACCATTCCCGACGATTCACGAACAACTAATTGTAAATAAATACTTATATAATTAAATGTATATATAAATAATAATTTGGAATATTATTTGAAATATTATATGACTTAATGGTAGGAAATAAATATGTAAAATAATTTGCGATGTAATAAAAAACTATTATATTATTAAATATATATATATATATATATAGATATTTATATTTATATATAATAATACTTGTAAATATATAATATTAAATTTATTTGTTTAAAAAGATATAATTAATATAATTATTTACTTAAACTTTTAATTATGATTGGTTATATATATAGAAAGAGCATATATTAAAGATAAATGATTTTGAGCTTAATTGGTAAACGTCGGTAACACTCGGTTGATGTTTTGTTAGTTTTAATATAGATATTGTACATGTTCATGAAGAATTGAAATAAAAGTTGGAATGTAAATTGATTACGAAGATTCTAGATTTGTTAAAAATATTTTTATCCTTTTTAGTTTTAATATTAGTACTCCGTACATATAAATTGGAACAGAAAATAAATAATTATCGAATCTTTTTGATCAGGTTTCAACCCGTTAATGAGTAAAATAAGTAAATATACTTAAACTAACAATTTGGAATTTTTAGGAACACTTTTATACGTTAACTGTTTAGCAATAAAGCACGAAATCCAGTCCGTGAACGAAATAGTGAACTAATAATTTAAGGCGGCTAAAGACTCCTGTGTTGTTTTGATTTCCATTACAACTTGTCATCCTACTTTATAATTTAATAATATATTAGTACTATCAATTATTAAGTTATAATTATAGATATACGTTTATTCATATACATAAATATGCAAACATCTGCATATGGAAAAGCATCTCCAACTTTGAGTTTTATGGAGCAACACAACCATCCTTCACCCTTCTTCTTCGTGATAACCATTTCACCTCCTCCGATCACCTTTATCTTAAGATCATCGCCACCATATCCGATAAACCATCTTGAACCCATCATCCTACAATCAAAACCACCACCACTTAAACCCGTCACCCATCACCATTATGAAACCACTCGATCACCACCATTCTCTACCCCAATACCACCACCAACCGCCACTATGTCCACCGTAAACAACCATCTATGTATCTCTCTCTCTCCTCCCTCTCTCTCCTGTTTTTCCGTCCCAAACCATCGAAACCCACCACCATATTTAACCATGAACTACCACGCAATTATATCACTGCTACTACAGTTTGTTTTCCTGTTTCTAGTCTAATAATACCACCACTTTCATCATATAAACAACCGACGACTTCACTGATGTGAACCGTCGATCCCCATCATTTAATCATCATCAAACCGCCATCATCATCATTATTTTAACTGCTACTGTTACATTTTCTGTTCCTTCTTCTGGTTCGAACGAAATCACCATAATCACATTCAAGTTCTTGCTCCTACTGCCGTTATGTATATATATATATATATATATATATATATATATATATATATATATATATATATATATATATATATATATTTATTTATTCGACTAATATACAAAGATGGAGATGGGGGACAACGATGGTAATTATGAAACTGACATGATGATCCGTATGAAAATGATTAAATACGATTATGTTGTTAATGATATTAAGTCCATGAAGATAAATGATGATTTTTGTTATTAATGAATAGTTCTGGGTGTGTAAATTGAAGAAGATGGAAACCAGAAATAGTGATTAAATAAATTTTGGAACGAAATAAAACAGAAAAGCATAGACAGCGCAGTTGGTTGGTAGTGTGTCACGTAAACGAGAGGTCCCTGGTTCGAAACTTGGCATAGGCAGCTGAAAAATTATTTTTTTTAAAAAAAGCTGGGCTGTATCAAAAGTTAACAGTTGGGCCGAAAGCTGTTGATCTCTGTTGGGCTGAGGCAGGTAGAACAGATATATATATTTGGGCTACGAAGTAATTAAGAAAAATGGACTTGGGCTGATGGCTAAGGGTGTTAGCGGGTATGTGGGTGGTCGCGGGTTCGAGTCCCGTCTCGGGCATTTTTTTTAAAGGCTTATCACTAGAGGTAGTTTTCAAATTCTATTATTATTATTAGTTATTAATTATTATTATGATTATTATTATTGTTGTTGTTATTATTATTTGTTATTATTATTAAGTAGAAGTGTTATTATTATTAATAATATTAAGTGTTATACCTATTATTATTTTTATTATGAATATTAGTTATGATATTATCATTAAGTACTATTAGTATTATTAATATTCTTATCATTAATTTTATCATTTTTACTATTAATGTATGTATTATGATTATTATTAGGATTATGACTATTATTATTATCATTATTATTAGTTTGTATCATTTGGTAATTATCTGTATTACTATTGTTAAAGTTAACATTATCATTATTATTACTATTATTGCTATCAATATTATTACTATCATTTTTATCATTATCGGAACAACTACAAATAGATTTCGTATAAAAATATATAACACTATATTTTTTATTAAAAAGATATAAATTAAGCTATATATAAAAAATATCAATTTAAAATATAAATATATATTTTTATCATATATAAACCTTAATATACAATTTTATTATTATTAATGATGAATAATAGTTATATAAAATTGTATAAATAATAATCATTTTCAGATATGTTTACAAACTAAATAAATAATATATAAAGTTATAACATATGAAATTGTTCGATTACGAGTATATGTTTTAATATATATAAATGATATAGGTTCGTGAATTCGAGGCCAACCCTGCATTGTTCAATATAGTCATATGTATTTTTACTACAAAATACATTAGGTGAGTTTCATTTGATCCCTTTTACTCTTTACATTTTTGGACTGAGAATACATGCAAATGCTTATTTAAGTGTTTTACAATAAATATATGCGTGAGTTTCATTATTCCCTTTTTAAATGCTTTTGCAATATATGTTTTTGGGACTGAGAATACATGCGCTGCTTTTATAAATGCTTTACGAAATAGACACAAGTAATCGAAACTACATTCTATGGTTGGACTATCTAATCGAATATGCCCTTTTTATTAAGTCTGGTAATCTAAGAATTAGGGAACAGACACCCTAATTGACGTGAACTCTAAAGATAGATCTATCGGGCCCAACAAGCCCCATCCAAAGTACCGGATGCTTTAGTACTTCGAAATTTATATCATGTCCGAAGGAGGATCCCAGAATGATGGGGATATTCTTATATGTATATTGTGAATGTCGGTTACCAGGTGTTCAATCCATATGAATGATATTTTGTCTCTATGCATGGGACGTATGGTTATGAGAAATGGAAATATGAAATCTTGTGGTCTATTAAAATTATGAAATGATTATTTATGATAAACCAATGAACTCACCAACCTTTTGGTTGACACTTGAAAGCATGTTTATTCTCAGGTACGAAAGAAATCTTCCGCTGTGCATTTGCTCATTTTATAGATATTACTTGGAGTCATTCATGGCATATTTCGAAAGACGTTGCATTCGAGTTGTTGAGTTCATCAAGATTATTATTAAGTCAATTATAGTTAGATATATTATGAAATTGTATGCATGCCGTCAACTTTCGATGTAATGAAAGTATGTCTTTTAAAAACGAATGCAATGTTTGTAAAATGTATCATATAGAGGTCAAATACCTCGCGATGTAATCAACTATTGTGAATCGTTTATAATCGATGTGGACTTTATCCGGATGGATTAGGACGGGTCCTTTCAGTTGGTATCAGAGTGGTGGTCTTAGCGAACCAGGTCTTGCATTAGTGTGTCTAACTGATAGTTGTTTAGATGCATTAGTGAGTCTGGACTTCGACCGTGTCTGCATGTCAAAAGTTTTGCTTATCATTTAGTGTCGAAAAATTATTTGCTTATCATCCTTAAAGTCTAGACACGTCTTACTGCCTCAATTGCATAGACATTGTATAGATAAATTCATATCTTAGCGTATCTGTTATTGTTACCTTTGCCTGACAACTTCCGTTGATTCTTCCATAACTTATGGGATTTTTAGTATTATATATGCATATGTAAATTATGTATTGCAGGACACTAATCTACATCCTATAATCTATTTCTTATCGAAAATCCTTCATCTGATCGTACGAGATGAATCATGTAACCAGTTCGAGTCCCTCAGATTCCGATAGCTATTTCGATAGTTATTCCGACAGCTATTCCGACATAGATGTTCACCTAAGCTCCGAAAACAGTGTCATCGCCATGAATCAACCAATCAGCCATTATCAATTCATCTGATGGGATCGTAGACGACTTAATTAATGGAAACGCGCAGAAGGCAATCCCTTCCACCAACCGAATTCACCTCTTGACAATGAATCTGAAGCGTTTACCGGCGAACCTATTCGAGACACCATTTTCAGTCTCATTTTCAGGGTAACTCGACAAGATTATATTCTATCCACAATTCTGAACCTTATTCATCCGCTCGTCCCGACCGACAATCATCCTGGAGTAATAGGTCAACGAACTTCGCTCTCGAATAATCAATTCGAAGAATATGGTGCAAAATGTACCAGCTTCAGCAACATCACCGGCACCAACAGTACCATCAGTAACAGCACCAGTACCATCAACAATCCATGCTTCAATATCACTATCTGTACTTTGAGTATGATCTTCGTTCTACATATCGTTCTACATCATTTATCTTCATTCGACATGGTGAGCATGTGATCTCTAATATGTTAGAGATTATATATTCTTGTTCTAACGATAAATCAAATGAGTTTAATATCATATTGACTCATTAAATCCATGATTTCATCTGAAGAAAATATATATGTATATATGTTTTCAAAAAGGTTGTAATTAAAAATTCTTTTGTACAAACTGTTAATGGTGAAAATATTTTAACGGGTAGGTAATACCCGAGGAATATTTAAATTTCACATTAATAAGTTACACTGTATATTCTTCGAATCTGATTCAACAGTTATTCACTATCCTAATTACAACCACCGAGATACGTATCCGTTCACCAAAGAATAACTATTTTCATTCAAATTCAATCTCATATTTGGATTTTGACCTATCAGAATCCAACAAGTGGCATAATGAAGAAATAATGGATAATAAAAATTGATTAGAAACAGACTAATTAACAATATTAAATTTTATTAAGAAACCACGCTAACAAAATCCTAGCTAACTGTTCCTAGCTAACTGTTAATTCCGTATTACATTTTATTTATCGCAATTTAATTATCGCAATTTATTTTATCGCAATTTATATTCTCGCAATTTTATTTATTGTCATTTAATTTCTGTTATTTACTTTACGCACTTTATTTATCGTCATTTAATTTCTGTTATTTATTTTACGCACTTTAAATATCGGGACACGTATACAAGTTTTGACATATCATATCGACACATCTATATATATTATTTGGAATCACCATAGACACTCTATATGCAGTAATGATCGAGTTCTCTATACAGGGTTGAGGTTGATTCTATAATAATATATATACTTTGAGTTGTGATCGAGTCTGAGATGTATACGGGTCACGACACGTATTAATTAATTCGAATATTATATATTAAACTATATATGAATTATTGGACTGTCAACTGTGGACTATCAACTGTGGACTACCAACATTGGACAATTAAAATAAATTAAAATATTGACTATAGCATATGAAACTAAACAATTCTTCAAGTTTACCACTTGGTATCACCTTAAACCTCATTTGTATCATGACGATTACAATCTGCATTCAAACCTTTCATAATTCTTGAAAACACCTCAATCGAGAGGATGAACCAACCGCACTTCATCTACGGAAGGAAAGATTTATGCATATAGTTATGCACCTGAGAAACTCTCAGCAACTGAGTAAAAGTTTAACACATAGCCGCGTTAGATCCATTGGCATTTATTAGCAAAAATAACTTTGTGATCCATTTTCAAAGTAGCCAATTTTGTCACAGCTCCAGCAAGTCAACTTCGACTTTTCATTCGAAGTAGTCTTACTATAATCCTGATATATACGATTACCCTTTTGATACCGGAGAATTCTTTTATATTCCACCATATTACCAGCAGACGTACCAGCAACCTTGTTGCTTCTTGGTTTAAATCTCTTTGACAAATCATTATATTTATTCAATGAAACCCTATCATATACTCATCCTCATCTTGTAACGAGAACTGCCATAACAGTTACCGAGAATCAGCAATCAGTACTTTGAAAACTCACAGCATATCTACATCAACAGTTATATGTACGACATTTATCTCTTAGAATTATGATCTCTTATTCTGAAATTCTGAAAAGCACTTAGTCACAAATCAATACGCTGAATGTTGAAAAATCTGAATGAAGCAGCAGAAATCATAGACAACCGTAAAACGACCTTAATCATCGAAGGTTTGATGATAAAGAATAGTATGTTGGAAAAGCTCAGAAAAATTGGAACTGGAAAACGGATTGAGCTAACCATGAAGAAGACCAAGGACAAATACAAGGACCAAACCCTATATTCAAAGAATCCAGGTAATTCTGGATCCGATGAAACCTTCAAAGAATATCTTGCTCCGAAGTCATGTTAAAATCTTGCGGAAAATCTTTCTCCATCAACCATTGAACTTAGAAATTCCAAAATATCATCATCAATATTTTCGATATTTCTGAGGATATTTTCATAAATATTCTCGTCCAAAATTATATACCTCTTCGTGCTTCCTGTGTATCATTATATTGGAAACATTCAATAGAAAATTTAGTACCGAAAAGCAGATTATGCGAAACTATGAAGAAAGCCGTGGACAAATCACAAAGAATAAGTTTGACTTCAAAGAATCCAAATGATCCTGTTTCTGATGAAATCTTTAGCGAATACCTTGCTTCCGAATCTAAACCTTTACGGATAAATCTTCTTCATCATCCATCGATATTAGAAATTCCAAGATAACATCGTATCTTTCATTATAAATATCCTTCATATTTATGAAGATATTTTCATAACTATTCTTATCTGAAATCATTAATCTCTTCGTGCTATCAGTATTACATCATATAGAAACTGTTAGTTTCTATATTCTGTAAACTTTCGAGCTTAAAATATGAATGTTATTGAAGTAATATTGGGAACTGATGCATGAGTTAGCATAATATAATGACACTTGATCAACGTGATTATATTACAGTAAGTCATGCTGAGTTTCTGATGTCGTGCGAGGTGTATACGAAATAGTTTATATTTTACTAGGAAAAACTATTAAATACGATACAATTTTACACAAGATATTTATTTATTTATAGAATGGATATACTTAAACCTTGCTACAACACTTATAGGCAGTGTACCTAATCGTACAGTAGTGTAGTTTTTAGTAAGTCCGGTTCGTTCCACAGGGAAATCTTTAAACAAAGCTTAACGCTATATTAGTTTACTTTTATAAAAATACAAACATATATATAAGTAATATTATTATTATAAAGGGGGGTTTTTACCGTTTAATGACCGGTTTGTCGATTTTAAAACTTTAGTCGCAGTTAAAACCAAATGTAAAATAATAAATAAATACAAGACTTAATTTTAAGCGTAAAGTAAATAACGATAATGAAATTGCGAATAATAAAAGTGCGATAAAATAAACTTGCGATAATTAAAAAGTACGATAATTAAAAGTGCAATTAAATACAATAACAATAAAAATGCGATAATTAGAAGTGCAATTAAATATAAAATAAAGGAAATTAAATATGAAATAAAAGAATTATGCTTATTTAAACTTCCGTAATCATGATGTTTGACGTGTTGATTTTAGTTTTATGCCCATGGGTTAATTGTCCTTTGTCCTGGATTATTTAATATGTCCGTCTGGTTTTTGTCCATAACAGTCCATCAGTCATAAATATAAAGTGCGAGTGTCCTCATCGAATTATTCTTATACCCGAAGTTAAATATTCCAACTAATTGGGGATTCGAATTGTAACAAGGTTTTAATACTTTGTTTAATGAATACACCAGGTTATCGACTGCGTGTAAACCAAGGTTTTACTACTTTGTTAACAATTACACCAATTACCCTTGAATGTAATTTCACCCCTGTTTTAATTATTCTAGTGGCTATTAATCCATTCCCGTGTCCGGTTAAATGAACGATTATTCGTACATATAAATACCCCGCCCATCGTGTCCGATCGAGTGTATATGGTAATTTATAAGGACGCCCAATTGTAAATCTTTATATTAACATTAACAAACTATCATTTAGTTAAACAAATATAAAGCCCATTAATAGCCCATAGTCTAATTTCCACAAGTGTCGTTCTTTTGTCCAAACCCCAATTATGGTACAAAGCCCAATTACCCAATTTTAGTAATTAGCCCAACATCATGATTACTTCGGATTAAATAAGCATAATAATAACTTAGCTACGAGACATTAATGTAAAAAGGTTGAACATAACTTACAATGATTAAAAATAGCGTAGCGTTACACGGACAGAATTTCGACTTACACCCTTACAATATTCGCTAACATACCCTTATTATTAGAATTATAATTAAAATTAAAATTAAAATATAAATTATAAATATAAATATAAATTTTACATATGAATGAGGAAGAAAAAGATATGAATTGCGATCAGAATTCGGTTGCTTTTATAGGAAAAGTCGAATTTTGGGGCTCCGCGACTCGCGGTGAAAATCCTCTTCAAACTCCGCGAGTCGCGGAGAATGAATTTACAGCTCAGTCCTTGGAGTCTTTCTCTGCCGACGGTTTTTATTTATAAATATAATATATATATAATTAATATAATTAATTATATATTATATTATATTTATATACCTAGTTAACTTGTAATTTTTAGTCCGTTGCGTCGAGCGTTGAGAGTTGACTCTGGTCCCAGTTCCGGATTTTCGAACGTCCTTGCGTACAATTTAATATCTTGTACTTTACGTTTTGAATCTTGTACTCTTGTAATTTCGAGACGTTTCTTATCAATAATTGGAACCTCTTTGATTGTCTTTTGTTCTTTTGAGCTTTTTGGTCGTTTGCGTCTTCAATTCGTCGAATCTGTCTTTTGTCTTCACCTTTTATTATTTAAACGAATATCACTTGTAAATAGAACAATTGCAACTAAAAGCTTGTCTTTCTTGAGGAATAATGCTATGAAATATATGTTCATTTTTAGCATTATCAAATATTCCCACACTTGAGCGTTGCTTGTCCTCAAGCAATATTGTCTTGAAATACTAGAATCACTTCTTTATTCTTCACACTTTGTACATCAGTGATTTCTATACGGCGGTATAAACAATGGTAGTAATGATGTGGTTTACAGTCCCACATGACTATAAAAATTTAGATCCATTAAGGAAATTGGATCTTTATGAAAACATTTGATCTTTTGAAAATTAAATCTAGTTTTTACCCTAGATAAGTTTTCCGGGATAACCCTTTTCCGGTGTTTGCAAAATATTTTTGTGGGTTTGGTGGGTTTCAGATTTGAAAATTTTAGATCAAAACTTGCGGTTTTGTGTCACCCACTTGCTAACCTTGTATTTGGAAAGCAACACGTCCAGTTTACTTGTCCCGTATATTACCTTTCGATAAACTACCGTCCGGTTGTAAAGGAAAGCGTTGAACAAGCAACTGTTAAGGCAATGTCCCCTGACATGCTTTTAATTATGGTCTATAACGTGTCGGACGCAATTACTATCCTTGGTAGGAGCAATAGTAAAGCTCACCCTTATAATTTTTCGGTATGGCACAAGGTCCTGTCTTTGACCACTATGCAACCACCGTTCTTACGGTTGACACCCGATTTAGTTCAGGTGACCTAATGAATTCCAGGTGAATTCCTAGGATTTTACGTTCAATGGTAATGAACGCATTGAAAATAGGGTTTTCAGAAAACAAATCGGTTTATAATTTTGATCAAAATATTTTCTCGTTCAAGCTCGAGTTTAGATATCATTGAATTCCATGAGTTTGTAATTCTCAATCTTTAAGGTCAATCTCTAGGATTGAGTAATATCAGTCTTAAAAGCTGATTTTTAATCTTTAAGGAGATTATCCTTTCTGGGGATCTGATTCATTAGTCTTATCCAGCTAATTTGCATGGTGCCCCCCATTGTACGAGATAAATCCTTCTCATGGTTAGGATAAATCTGACCACTTGGCGACCCTGTTTAATGCTGAGGTCCGTGGATTTCCTGCTGATTTTAGTGATGACTTTTCTAGATTTTTCGTCAACCTACAGCTGGTCTGGACGACAACTTCATGACCTAAATCAAGAAGCGCGTTTCTTTTTCGGAAGACTTTACTTCCTTTTAATGATGGAATTGATTCATCGTGTAGATCCATCTCTTCTTTTCTTTCATCGGGTAAAAACAGTTTAGTTTAGTCCAAAGCAAAAGTATTTTCAGTTATTTGTTACAGATATATGTGACATATGTTTAAGATAACTTGGTAAATTTTCCCACACTTGGCTTTTATTTTCCTTTTTATCGTCCTCTATTCCATTTTAAATGAATTTTAACATTTTAGTTTGTTTCTTAATTTATGTCCTTTCCGAGGTAACAATAATTTCGGTGTTAAAACCTAGTTTTATCGTTCATAAATATGTATAAACATGATTTTGAATTCATTTAATTGAAAATTTTGAAAAATTTTACTAGAATTGGGTAGTCAGTATATAAGACTAGGGCTGTTCTTTTTTATCAGAGAGCACTAGATTCTAATACAACTACTGCTTTACTAGTATTTTTAATGGTAACCAAGTGTATAAAGTAAAAATTTTTAAAATCCGAAAGAATTTAACCCCTTTCCACACTTAAGATCTTGCAATGCCCTCATTTGCAAGAAATCAGTAACAATTTAAATTATTGAGGGTGATTTGTGTGAAAATGATTAAATTTTACCAAAGTTTCCAAATATATTGGCGTTTGTTTGCTGAATGATAAATGGTGCACATCATTTGTTCATTCCGTCTTGTTGTTATTTCACATATATTTTGCATCTTGTCGTCAAAATTAGTTGCTTTTGCTGAACTTAATGCCAGTCTTTGAAAATGCGTTGTTTTACCCTGTTGTGTACATAAGATAAACTGCAAATATATATACATATTTTTGAAGTTTGGTATATTACCCCACATTCAAAAATTATTAAAATCTAAGAATAAAAGTTAGACAATTATAAAAATGATTACAATATTAACAAAAGTATTAAACGTATCAATAATTACAAATTACAAAATAAAAAAAAATAATAAGTATACTAAGGATGATATTGGTACCAATAGGGGTTCCAGGCATAACCATAGGTGCTATAGAATGCTTCGGCAGGGTCATACGTAGGATATGGTGGCTGCATCTCTATAGACCAAGGAGGGAAGATGGGTTTCGGTGTAGGAATATAGTTTCTACCTATATGTTGGCAATGAGCTATGATTTGGTTCTGATGAACTTGCCAATCTTCAAATGCTCTCTGTCTAGCATTTTCGTATTCCTGAGAAGCTATAAACCTTTGCATTTCTTGCATCTCATTCCCCCCTCCTACATTACCTTGCTGCTGGTTTCTCTCCACCTGTGGATGTCTACCATGGTATCGTACTGCGGCGTTATTTCGCCTCTTCAAAACTTTCGCACCATGGTATACATTTAAACCTATAGTATCGCGGGGTTCCGGTTCTTCTACTAATAATTCCCCCCGACTTATATCCACACCGAGATATTCACCAATCAAAGTAATAAAAATACCACCTCCTATTATGCTATGCGGTCGCATCCCCCGAACCATAGCTGATAAATAATAACCCACACAATATGGTATACTTACAGCGCTTTGTGGGTCTCGAATACACATATGGTAAAACAAATCCTGTTCATTTACTTTTTCCTTGTTCTTACCCCTTTGTGTAATCGAATTAGCTAAAAACCTATGTATCACTCTTAATTCGGCTCTATCTATATCCAAATAAGAGTAATTTCCCCCTTTGAAACGGTGATGGCTTGTCATTTGACTCCACACACCGTGTGTATCAAAATTCTCATCTATCTTTCTACCGTTTAGTATCAATCCTCTACAATCGGCAGACGCTAACTCCTCAGGCGTATATATACGTAAAGCCTGAGCCATGTCTAGTAAAGACATGTGGCGCATCGAACCGCCTAACAAAAATCTAATAAAATAACGATCGGTTAAACTAGCTACCCGATCATTCAACTCTATACTACATAACAATTCTTCACACCATACTTTATATACAGGTCTACGTATGGTGAATAAACATACCCAGTCATTAAAAGAAGAATTACCATACCTCTGTACAAGTAATTCCCTAATTGGCCCGGCCAATTCTACAGCTTCTAAGGGTCCCCATTCTATGACCCTCGGTACCTCAACAACCTTGGAATGAAGAGTATGCAAACCCCGTTGATATTTTGGATAATCTATCCAAAGTCTGTCAAATCTCAGGTTCGGGTGCAACTCTTCCAAGTGCATATCAGAAAAGGTCATGACTGGTGTCATAACCCATCCTTAACCATAAGAACGTGTTAGATAACGTATGATTTCATTGCGAGGTATTGACCTCTATATGCGACATTTTTTAAAGAAAAACTGCATATATTATACATTACAAACCATGATCCTTATTTTTGATACAAGCTTTGGACAAAATAAAGATGATTATCGTTTAGCGATAATCTTCGACTTACAAACTTTACAAATGATAATAACAACCCGATTTCTAGCATATTTTACAACACAAGTTCTTGGATATGCAGTCTTATTTTTGACACAAATATGCGTACGCAAGATCCTGCTTAGATTCAACATGATGCAGCGGAAGCTTCTAATTATCACCTGAGAATAGACATGTTTAAAACGTCAACATAAAGTTGGTGAGATATAGGTTTAATACCGGCAGCGATATAAATATAGACCACAAGATTTCATATATAAACATTTTATTAAAAATATTCTAAGTGGTTGAGCACTTGGTAACCATACTTAACATTTAATCACGTCGCATATTCCCTTTATTATGAAATCTTACTACACCGTACCAAGTGTAGTCACGAAACGAAGTACTGTGCAACCGTTGAATACTGGTCGTCCAGTCCGGTTGGGGTTGTCAGGCCCGATAGATCTATCAACAGGATTCGCGTTTACAATACCGCTGTAAATAACAGTTACCAAGCTACAGGGAAGTATGCCAGTGGTACAACTCAACGTAGAATATATTTTTCAGTTACTTGTGTCCATAACGTAAAACATAAAATACATGTATTCTCATCCCGAAATATTTAGAGTTTAAAAGTGGGACTATATACTCACTTTCGTCTTGAAGATATATATATAATTTGACTTGGTCTCCGGTTGATATCACGAACCTATCCATATATAATATATCAATACCTTTTCTTTTTAAACAAACGTCACATATATATACTTGTTATACTTTTAATACTTTGAATAATTCCTTAGTCCGTAGTTAGCAGTTCGTTGTTAGTAATTCAATTTTAATGGTTCATTTTTAGATGTTTAATATACCCGCAATGAAATAAATAAAACCCCCAACGAAATAAATAAAACCCCATCGTATATGTATTGGTCGAGATTAATCTTGACCCACGGTACCGGTGTTGTCAAATGACGTGTTGCGTACATAAAGTACCGGTGTTGTCAAATGACGTGTTGTGTACAATCATGGGATCTTATGATTAATCTTCTCGTGTTGTTTGCGGGTGATCCTGAACCATATAAAATTGAATTATAAGTACATATATATAAAATATCATGTTATCTTAGAAATATGTGATTTTATTTAATTTTTCCCAATTAATCCCGAAGTTAAACAAGTCTTAGATATCCGATCTCGTTTTGGTCATAGTTTCTTCGTTACAACTCCGTTTTCGTTGATTCAACTTGTCGCTTCCTTGGATCGAGTCCCTCTTTAAGACTATGAACTGTAAATACCTTAGTTTGTATTCGAAATCACAGGTCATAGGTCAAACTTTAGTGAAACTTATGAAGTTAATCATTTTCTATCATGTAAACAACCTTAAATGATTATTTTTCTAAAAATACTTATACTTTGAGTTAAATCATGAAATTTTTATGTGTTATCATATTCATAGTAAAAATCATTTTTCCAGAAAATAAACCTCCAATTCAAAGTTTAAGATGGTTTTTAATTATCCAACCCAAAACAGCCCCCGGTTGCACTCCGACGTCGTAAATTCAGTTTTTAAGGTGTTCTTTGAAAAACCAAGTTATACCTTGTTAAATTAGCATATATTTAAGTTATATTACAGGTCTTGGAGTATTTTAAAAGTTAAGTTAGAAGGATCTATTTAGTTTGCAAACAAGTTTGAAAACATTCAAACTATGTTCTTGTTGTTAAAATTTTATACCACAAAATAAGATAGCTATATATATATGAATCGAATAAGGTTATGAACATAGATTCTACCTCAAGTTCCTTGGACAAGGTTGCTGTAAAAGAGGAGTAAAAAGCTAGAACCAAAAGGGTGATGGAATTGGATGAAAGATTGGAAGTAAGTTTGTGTTCTTGGAAGGATTTCTTGAAGTGTTTTTGTATGGTTTTCTTATGGTGATTAAGTAAGGTTTTTGAAGCTAAATGATGGGGAAAATACTTGGAGATGATCAAGTATGAAGTTAAGAGTATTTTGAGAGAGAAATGGAAGTGTAAGTATGAGAAAATGGGGTGAAGAAATGGTGTGCATGCATAAAAACGTTTTTAGGTTATAAAGGAAAAAAAAGATACCTAACTTTGTTTTCTTGCTAAATAATTCATGCTACTTGACAAATGGTTGGTTCCACATGTTTCTTAATCATTTAAGGCTGCTAAGGAGCAGATTTTTATTGGTATATACCAATAGTAAATACATCTAGAAGCTGCGTATGATACAGGTACATATACTCTAGGTATACGTATAGAAATCTTTGAGGAAACGGAACGAGGATTCAAATATAGCTATCTTTTGTAAATATACTTATATTGTTTTATGTATGTAAGCCCTTTAAAAGTGATAAAATACATATCTATACGATGCATGTATAAGTAATATAGGTTATAAGTATTTACGTCGAAAAACATTACGTATAGTTATCGTTTTGAAAACTTAAGTTAGTAGTTTTAAAATATACTTATAACTTATTGTTATTAATACAAAATGAGATATTAAAACATTCTTAGATCATGTTACATATGTATATATATATATATATACACAAACGTATAATTATCATATGTTATATAGTTCGTGATATCATCGGTCAAACTAGACGGTCAAACGTTGTGTAAACTCTTTTCGGAAATATAAATCTCGACAATTTGGATTGCTTATCATGTTGGTAAGGTTTAATTTATGTAAATATTAATCTTATAAGTATAGAACGATCGAAAAAGTGCGGGTCATTACATTACCTCCCCGTTAAATAAATTTCGTCCCGAAATTTTAAAATTGTACCTATTTTGCGTCATCGAGAAACAAGTGTGGATACTTTTGTTTCATCTGATCCTCTCGTTCCCAAGTAAACTCAGGACCTCTTCGAGCATTCAAACGAACCTTAACGATCGGTATGTTGCTCTGCTTGAGCTGTTTAACTTCACGGTCCATGATTTCGATTGGTTCTTCGATGAATTGTAGTTTCTCATCGACATGGATTTCTTCAAGAGGAATGGTGAGATCTTCCTTTGCAAGACACTTCTTAAGGTTCGAGACGTGAAAGGTATTATGTACTCCGGCGAGTTGTTAGGGTAACTCGAGTCGATAAGCTACCGGTCCAATGCGTTCAATAATCTTGAACGGGCCTACGTACCTTGGGTTCAGTTTACCCCTTTTGCCGAAACGTATTACACCTTTCCATGGTGACACTTTTAACATAACCATGTCATCGATCTGAAACTCTAATGGTTTCCTTCGAACATCGGCGTAGCTCTTTTGGCGACTACGGGCTGTTTTCAATCTCTCCTTGATTTGTACAATCTTCTCAGTCGTTTCGCGTATGATCTCGGGACCCGTTAATTGTCGATCTCCTACTTCATTCCAACAGATAGGAGATCTACACTTCCTTCCATACAATGCTTCGAATGGCGCAGCTCCAATGCTCGCATGATAACTATTATTATACGAGAATTCTGCTAACGGTAGATATTTATCCCATCCGTTTCCAAAATCGATCACACATGCCCTGAGCATGTCTTCAAGAGTCTGAATTGTTCTTTCACTCTGCCCGTCGGTTTGCGGATGATATGCGGTACTCATATCCAAACGAGTTCCTAGTGCCTCCTGTAGTGATTGCCAGAACTTTGAGGTAAATCTACTATCACGATCAGATATAATGGAAATAGGTATTCCATGCCTTGAAACTATTTCCTTTATATATAATCGTAATAATTTCTCCATTCTATCCGTTTCCTTTATAGGCAAGAAATGTGCAGATTTGGTAAGACGATCAACAATTACCCAAATAGTGTCGTATCCCCAGGCAGTCTTTGGTAACTTCGTGATGAAATCCATGGTAATACCGTCCCATTTCCATTCTGGGATTTCTGGTTGTTGAAGTAATCCTGACGGCTTTTGGTGTTCTGCTTTGACTTTGGAACAAGTTAAACCCTCCCCAACATATGTTGCAACGTCTGTCTTTAAATTAGGCCACCAATAATGCGTCTTAAGATCTTGATACATCTTTCCAACTCCAGGATGTATCGAGTATCTTGTCTTATGTGCCTCATTCAATATCAACTTCTTTAATCCACCCAACTTCGGTACCCAAATACGGTTTGCAAAATATCGAATTCCGTCTTCCCGTATAACGAGTTGCTTCTCATACTTCTTCATTATTTCATTTCTTATGTTTTCTTTAGTAAGTGCTTCTCGTTGAACTTCTTTGATTTGTGAGTTGAGATTCATGCGAATTTTTATGTTCATCGCTCTTACTCGAATTGGTTCTCGTTCCTTTCTGCTTAGAGCATCGGCCACCACGTTCGCCTTCCCGGGATGATAACGAATTTCACAATCATAGTCGTTTATCAGCTCGACCCACCTACGTTGCCTCATGTTCAGCTGTTTTTGATCGAAAATATGTTGAAGGCTTTTATGATCAGTAAACACAGTGCATTTAACCCCATACAAGTAGTGTCTCCATATCTTCAATGCAAACACGACTGCTCCCAGTTCTAGATCATGCGTCGTATAATTCCGCTCGTGAATCTTTAATTGTCGGGATGCGTATGCAATAACTTTCTTCCGTTGCATAAGAACGCAACCAAAACCTTGTCGCGAAGCGTCACAATATATTTCAAAATCATCGTTCCCTTCTGGTAACGATAAAATAGGCACCGTAGTCAACTTCTTTTTCAGTAATTGAAATGCACTCTCCTGCTCAGAAGTCCATTCATATTTCTTCCCTTTTTGCGTTAACGCTGTCAACGGCTTAGCTATTCGGGAAAAATATTGAATAAACCTTCTATAATAACCGGCTAAACCCAAAAATTGGCGTATCTGCATTGGTGTCTTAGGAGTCTCCCATTTTTCAATGGCTTCAATTTTTGCTGGATCAACCTGAATTCCTTTGCTACTAACAACGTGGCCAAGAAATTGCACTTCTTTCAACCAGAAAGCACATTTAGAAAATTTAGCATATAGCTGTTCTTTTCTCAACAACTCTAATATCAACCTTAAATGCTGTTCATGCTCTTGCTCACTCTTGGAATAGATAAGAATATCATCAATGAAAACGATAACAAACTTATCTAAATATGGACTACAAACTCGATTCATGAGGTCCATGAATACAGCTGGCGCATTCGTCAATCCAAACGGCATGACCAAAAATTCGTAATGACCGTAGCGTGTCCGAAAAGCAGTTTTCGGTATATCTTCTTCTTTGACACGTAATTGATGATAACCCGATCTTAGGTCGATTTTCGAATAAACACATGATCCTTGGAGTTGATCAAATAAGTCGTCAATTCTCGGTAGTGGATACCGATTCTTGATAGTTAACTTATTTAATTCACGATAATCTATACACATTCGGAAAGATCCGTCTTTCTTCTTGACGAATAAAATTGGAGCTCCCCACGGTGAAGTACTTGGTCGTATGAATCCACGATCCAGTAATTCTTTTAACTGACTCTGAAGTTCTTTTAACTCGGACGGTGCAAGTCTATATGGAGCACGGGCAACCGGTGCAGCTCCTGGTACAAGATCTATTTGAAATTCTACAGATCTAAATGGAGGTAATCCCGGCAACTCTTCCGGAAATACTTCAGGAAAATCTCTTGCCACAGGCACGTCATTGATGCACTTCTCTTTTTCTTTCTTTTCGACTTTATTAACATGTGCTAAGATAGCATAGCACCCTTTCTTCAAGCACTTTTGAGCTTTCAAATAACTAATGAGTTTTAGCTTTGATTTACCCTTCTCTCCATAAATCATTACTGGCGTTTTATCCTTACGAGGAATGCGAATTGCCTTCTTGGCGCACACAACTTCAGCTCCTATTTTGGACATCCAGTCCATGCCGATTATTACATCAAAACTTCCTAATTCTACGGGTATCAAATCAATCTTAAATGTTTCTCCGGCTAAATTTATTTTACAATCACGGCAAATTTTATCGGCTTTAATTAGTTTACCATTAGCTAACTCAATCATGTACTTAGCATCTAGAGGTAATGATGAACAATTCAATTTAGCGTGAAAGTCTCTACACACGTAACTTCTATCAGCACCAGTATCAAATATAATAGATGCGGATAAGTTATTAATGGTAAACGTACCCGTAACAAGCTCCGGGTCTTCACATGCCTCTCTAGCATTAATAACAAATGCTCTCCCACGTGCAGGTCCGATATTCTTCTCTGGATTCGGGCACTGGCTCTTATAGTGACCTTGTTTTCCACACCCAAAACAAGTAATGGTAGCCAAAGTAGTTCTATTTGCATTGGTGGCAGGAGTCTTGGTACCATTTGTATTTGTAACGAGAGCCCTACAATCTTCAGCAAGATGACCCTTTCGATTACATTTGTTGCATACCACATTACAGTAACCAGAGTGATGTTTGTGGCATCGGTTGCATAAAGGATTTTGTCCTTTATAACCAAAGCTTAAACCACTACCCGCACCTTGCGTGTTTTCTTGTTTCTTAAAAGATTGTTGGTGGTTACCTCGATCATAATTTCCATTCCACTTTCTTTTGTTACCTGATACCTTCACATCAGTATTGGATACGTTCTTATCCATGATGACCTGATCCATTAGCTCGTTTACCATGGTTATAGCTTCATGAATTGTCTTAGGTTTCGATGCTGTAACATTTGCCTTGACCTTTTTGGGCAAACCATCTTTGTACATTTCAATCTTCCGTTCTTCGGTTGGAACCAATTCAGGACATAGCAAAACTAATTCCATGAATCGCTGATTGTAGTTGGTGATTTCAGTACCAATAACCTTCAGACTTCGTAACTCATCTTCCAACTTCCTAACCTCGTTCCTTAGACAATATTCGTTGATTAACATTGTTTTGAATTCTTCCCACGGAGTATCATAAGCTACATCTCCTCCTACAGCCTTCACATAATTTTTCCACCACGTGAGTGCACTATCTTGTAAAGTGCACGATGCATACTTGGTCATGTCGTTTTCAACACAACCACTGATTTTAAACACAGTCTCCATCTTTTCTATCCACCGGGTTAAACCGATCGGTCCTTCTGTTCCACTGAATGATGAGGGCTTGCAAGCTTGAAAAGTTTTGTAAGTGCACCCCACACGAGGATTTGGGTTAACTGCAGCACCTCTTGCAGCCTCGACCCATAACATTCTGTCGTTCACTCGCTGATTGATGAGTTCCTGGATTTCTTGTTCCGTCATTCGGTTCAATCGCGCCATATTCTTCTATAAGAATGAAAAGAAAATAATTATTCACATGGAATATTATAGATGTAGTGTATATTTACAGTACATTATAGCTTATTAATAATATGAACCAGGTATTATTATAAAAGCCTTTTCTTCTTATTAGCGTTTTATAATTATATCTAGGGTAGTACCTACCCGTTAATGTCCATACTTAATAGCTTAGTACAGAATCAATTACTACCATCTAAATAATACTTAACCATGGAAAATTATTGCATTTCACACTTCACTATTTTACATATGCTTATCTTACATCGAACATTAAACAAACCACACTAATAATATTATACAAAACATTATATGATCCCATGGTTTAATACGGCAGCGCATCGTTTGGTCTATTTTCTAGGACGTTTAGGTTCAAAGAATCGCTTAACGCTTATCCTGGCTGTCTGCCTATATTTTGGCTGTGGGACTAAAGAACTGGATGCCGGGATAGAACGAATAGGAATAGCGGGAATAGGGGTGGTAGTGTCTAGTGGAGTTGGTGCCACATCATCCTTACTAAACTCGGGATTTGAATTTTCTAATTCATTAGCCTTTCGTTTCTTTCCTAGTTCGAACTCGTCTTTTGTAATTTCTTGTATTTCTTCCTCGGGTTCACTTTCCTCCTCGGGTTCACTTTCCTCCTCGGGTTCACTTTCCGGGTTCTCTATAGTCGGTTCATCCGGAATTTGTGAGTCTTCCCCAAAGATATTATTTTCGTCATCGGATAGGTTAATGACTGGAACACCATCTGAAGATTCTGGTTCGGAGTCGCTGAACGTGATGATAAGTTTTGAGCCCGACATCTATCACACAACAACTAACCCATTAGTACTACATAATATTTACATATAAATTTTAACCAACAATGATAAGCAATGGTTTTTAAATCAAACCCGGTCAAAGTCCAGACTTACTAATGTATCCTAACGACTTATCAGTTAGACACACTAATGCAAACCTGGTTCGCTAAGACCACCGCTCTGATACCACATGTCATAACCCGTCCTTAACCATAAGAACGTGTTAGATAAC
The DNA here is from genome assembly GCF_046630445.1 of Rutidosis leptorrhynchoides. Lineage (NCBI taxonomy): Eukaryota > Viridiplantae > Streptophyta > Magnoliopsida > Asterales > Asteraceae > Rutidosis > Rutidosis leptorrhynchoides. Next base: position 484,331,532 of record NC_092335.1, read on the forward strand.
GTATGATTTCATTGCGAGGTATTGACCTCTATATGCGACATTTTTTAAAGAAAAACTGCATATATTATACATTACAAACCATGATCCTTATTTTTGATACAAGCTTTGGACAAAATAAAGATGATTATCGTTTAGCGATAATCTTCGACTTACAAACTTTACAAATGATAATAACAACCCGATTTCTAGCATATTTTACAACACAAGTTCTTGGATATGCAGTCTTATTTTTGACACAAATATGCGTACGCAAGATCCTGCTTAGATTCAACATGATGCAGCGGAAGCTTCTAATTATCACCTGAGAATAGACACGTTTAAAACGTCAACATAAAGTTGGTGAGATATAGGTTTAATGCCGGCAGCGATATAAATATAGACCACAAGATTTCATATATAAACATTTTAATAAAAATATTCTAAGTGGTTGAGCACTTGGTAACCATACTTAACATTTAATCACGTCGCATATTCCCTTTATTATGAAATCTTACTACACCGTACCAAGTGTAGTCACGAAACGAAGTACTGTGCAACCGTTGAATACTGGTCGTCCAGTCCGGTTGGGGTTGTCAGGCCCGATAGATCTATCAACAGGATTCGCGTTTACAATACCGCTGTAAATAACAGTTACCAAGCTACAGGGAAGTATGCCAGTGGTACAACTCAACGTAGAATATATTTTTCAGTTACTTGTGTCCATAACGTAAAACATAAAATACATGTATTCTCATCCCGAAATATTTAGAGTTTAAAAGTGGGACTATATACTCACTTTCGTCTTGAAGATATATATATAATTTGACTTGGTCTCCGGTTGATATCACGAACCTATCCATATATAATATATCAATACCTTTTCTTTTTAAACAAACGTCACATATATATACTTGTTATACTTTTAATACTTTGAATAATTCCTTAGTCCGTAGTTAGCAGTTCGTTGTTAGTAATTCAATTTTAATGGTTCATTTTTAGATGTTAAAATACCCGCAATGAAATAAATAAAACCCCCAACGAAATAAATAAAACCCCATCGTATATGTATTGGTCGAGATTAATCTTGACCCACGGTACCGGTGTTGTCAAATGACGTGTTGCGTACATAAAGTACCGGTGTTGTCAAATGACGTGTTGCTTACAATCATGGGATCTTATGATTAATCTTCTCGTGTTGTTTGCGGGTGATCCTGAACCATATAAAATTGAATTATAAGTACATATATATAAAATATCATGTTATCTTAGAAATATGTGATTTTATTTAATTTTTCCCAATTAATCCCGAAGTTAAACAAGTCTTAGATATCCGATCTTGTTTTGGTCATAGTTTCTTCGTTACAACTCCGTTTTCGTTGATTCAACTTGTCACTTCCTTGGATCGAGTCCCTCTTTAAGACTATGAACTGTAAATACCTTAGTTTGTATTCGAAATCACAGGTCATACGTCAAACTTTAGTGAAACTTATGAAGTTAATCATTTTCCATCATGTAAACAACCTTAAATGATTATTTTTCTAAAAATACTTATACTTTGAGTTAAATCATGAAATTTTTATGTGTTATCATATTCATAGTAAAAATCATTTTTCCAGAAAATAAACCTCCAATTCAAAGTTTAAGATGGTTTTTAATTATCCAACCCAAAACAGCCCCCGGTTGCACTCCGACGTCGTAAATTCAGTTTTTAAGGTGTTCTTTGAAAAACCAAGTTATACCTTGTTAAATTAGCATATATTTAAGTTATATTACAGGTCTTGGAGTATTTTAAAAGTTAAGTTAGAAGGATCTATTTAGTTTGCAAACAAGTTTGAAAACATTCAAACTATGTTCTTGTTGTTAAAATTTTATACCACAAAATAAGATAGCTATATATATATGAATCGAATAAGGTTATGAACATAGATTCTACCTCAAGTTCCTTGGACAAGGTTGCTGTAAAAGAGGAGTAAAAAGCTAGAACCAAAAGGGTGATGGAATTGGATGAAAGATTGGAAGTAAGTTTGTGTTCTTGGAAGGATTTCTTGAAGTGTTTTTGTATGGTTTTCTTATGGTGATTAAGTAAGGTTTTTGAAGCTAAATGATGGGGAAAATACTTGGAGATGATCAAGTATGAAGTTAAGAGTATTTTGAGAGAGAAATGGAAGTGTAAGTATGAGAAAATGGGGTGAAGAAATGGTGTGCATGCATAAAAACGTTTTTAGGTTATAAAGGAAAAAAAAGATACCTAACTTTGTTTTCTTGCTAAATAATTCATGCTACTTGACAAATGGTTGGTTCCACATGTTTCTTAATCATTTAAGGCTGCTAAGGAGCAGATTTTTATTGGTATATACCAATAGTAAATACATCTAGAAGCTGCGTATGATACGGGTACATATACTCTAGGTATACGTATAGAAATCTTTGAGGAAACGGAACGAGGATTCAAATATAGCTATCTTTTGTAAATATACTTATATTGTTTTATGTATGTAAGCCCTTTAAAAGTGATAAAATACATATCTATACGATGCATGTATAAGTAATATAGGTTATAAGTATTTACGTCGAAAAACATTACGTATAGTTATCGTTTTGAAAACTTAAGTTAGTAGTTTTAAAATATACTTATAACTTATTGTTATTAATACAAAATGAGATATTAAAACATTCTTAGATCATGTTACATATGTATATATACATATATATACACAAACGTATAATTATCATATGTTATATAGTTCGTGATATCATCGGTCAAACTAGACGGTCAAACGTTGTGTAAACTCTTTTCGGAAATATAAATCTCGACAATTTGGATTGCTTATCATGTTGGTAAGGTTTAATTTATGTAAATATTAATCTTATAAGTATAGAACGATCGAAAAAGTGCGGGTCGTTACAACTGGATGAGGTATATCCTGCTTGTAGTAGTTATCCACCTCCTGTTGTTCCAAATTCTCAGCAGGAGCATTGCGGGCTTGGGATGAAGATTCACCCCTTTCATTCTGCAAAACACATCAAACATAATTTTTGTGCATCCAAATATGCATTAGTGTCAGCAAAATCATCAATCAAAATAATTACAATGACATTATCAATTTATATCAAACTTAAGCTCATTTTCACATTTTTATCAAATCTACACTTTTTCAAATAAGCATATACGAAAATGTTCGCCAAGTTCATAAGCATTCAACTCAAATAACATGTCAAAATAATCATTACTAGCAATTAAACAAGTCTCAAATGGCATTATCTTTCAAAAATCAAGTTCATGAATTTTAGACTTGAAAAAGTCCACTTTAATTCTCAAAATCATGTTTAGGCTCAAAGTTTGGATCATTTAACTACCTAGACATGTTACACTACTCAATTTAGCAACAATTCATGACAAAAATCGGCCATAACCTGTTTATATCAAAAAGCCCCAAATTTGCTCAAGAACACAAACCCTAGATTACTCAAAATTTGAAGTTCAAGGCTTCTAATCATGTTAAACAGCATCAATCTAGGTTATACAAGCATAATACATAAACAATTTAAGCATAATTACACTAAAAAGCATCAAAATCAAATTGGGAAAAAAATGACTCAAGAACACAAAATTTCGGATTAAATGGTGTTTAGGTGTAGAAATTTACCGTTTTTCTTGAGTAATTCTTAGATAGCATCCTTCTCAACATGATTTTAGTAAAAAATTTGGTGATTAACCGTTAAAAATTGGGATTTTTGGGGTGTTTTTGGGTGTATTTTCGGAGCTATTTTCGCAGCAGTTTTTGAGTTGTTGGGGGTGTGGACTGATCAGTTTGCAGCTCTATATTTTTTTTCTGATTTCCGACCCCTCCGCGAGTCGCGGAGATTTATGCTCCAAACTCCGCGAGTCGCGGAGTTTGGTATATATATATATATATTTTTTTATAAACTTTAACTTATTAAAACAATTAAGTACTTAATTTTAAAATTTTGTTTCCCTTGTTATTTAGGACGAGGTCGTTTCGGATCGATGTCCTAGTCCGTCCCTCGACAAAATTTTAAAATTTGTCTTTTTGTAGCGATTGTTTTAAAAGCTAAGATTTTTGGGTTTTTTCAATGTTTTTGGCATACTTTAATTCAATAAGATTAAAAATAATGATAATAAAAGTTCTCGTCCCTCCCTCGGGTAAAGCAATTTCGGTTCAAAGACCTAGTCTTCAACTTACGACGAATTTTAAAAATCATATTCTTAACTTAATGAGATAAAGTAAATTTTTGTTTTTAAATTCACACAACTTAAATATAAAATTCAAAATTAATATTAAAAATTCACACCAAATTTAAAATAAAAATTTATAAATTCATACTAAACTTATATTAATTTTTTCAAATATTTACAATTTTAAATATATTGTTTTTATAAAGTTTACAATATTAATTTAAGATTTAAATATTAATTTTAAAAACATGGTAAAAATAAAATTAAAAATCTTTTTGTCTTTTTATCCTACTTTAATCAATCAAATATTATCAAAAATATGCGCCCCTCTTTTCGGTAAAGTAATTTCGGTTCCAAAACCTAATTTAACTCATGACGAATTTTTGAAATATTTTGGGTTGATTGTTTAAAGATATTTATACCTTAAGAATAAACGTTAAATTTCGCAGTGATATAATAAATTTTTTTGAATGATATCAATAATTTCGGTCGCCAAACCTAATTTTATTCAATACCAATTTAATACTTTTTAGCGAACAAATTAGCGTTTATTATCAAAAGGTTAAAAATAAAAATAAAAATAAAAACTGTACAGACATACCTGTGAAATAGATTTCTTAGTTATATGATCTATCCCATTCATAAGATAGTCGGTTTAATTGGTTTTCCATGGCTACATAGGCGTAACCTCGAGCATTCAGTGTCTTTTCTTCTAAACATATGAACGGTCCGTCTCTGCATAAAGTAACAAATTCTGTATTTGAATAGGTTTGATTATTTGAACATTTACCTCCATGTGACCATTTTCCGCATTTGTGACATCGTTCTAAGTGTCGTGCTCTTCTTTTCGCTGCGGATTTTGATTTTCCTTTACCAAATTGTAACTTATTATCTTCGCATCTGGATTCTTTTCTAACTCCGTCCATTCTTTCTCTGATTACTGATACTATTCCACTCGGTAGTATGTCATTATTACGTTTAGTGATCAAAGCGTGTAGCATTAGACCATGGTTTAGTTCACAGGCAGTCTTCATTTCGTAAAAACCTAAAAAAAATAAAAATTCAGAATGGGGGGAGAAGACTAGTTCTTTAGGGTCTGCTAGGGAAAGACCATTCGGGTTCCATTTTCGATATTTACACGAAAACAGACAATCTAACTCTAACAGAAATATATATTATCCTTTAAAGACTTGATTCTCCCCACACTTAGTTAGCTGTGGTGTTGAAATTGTGATTAACTTCGTTGTCGACTTCCATCGGACCATGTATGTAATGTTTAACTCTGTGACCATTAACTTTAAATTCAATCCCATTTGAATTTATTAATTCTATCGTTCCGTATGGGAAAACTCTTTTGACTATGAATGGTCCAGACCATCTTGATTTCAATTTTCCAGGAAATAGCTTGAATCGTGAATTGAAAAGAAGAACTCTGTCTCCTTCTTTAAATTCTTTTGAACTTCTGATTCTTTTATCATGCCATTTCTTCGTTCTTTCTTTATAGATTAACGAATTTTCGTATGCTTCATGTCTTAATTCTTCTAATTCGTTTAGTTGACTTAATCGTAGACGTCCAGCTTCATGTAAATCAAGATTACATGTCTTCAAAGCCCAAAATGCTTTGTGTTCAATTTCTACTGGAAGATGACATGCTTTTCCATAAACAAGTCTAAAAGGTGTGGTTCCAATTGGAGTTTTGTAGGCTGTTCTAAAAGCCCAGAGTGCATCCTCCAATTTAATGGACCATTCCTTTGGATTTGATCCTACGGTTTTCTCTAGAATACGTTTTAAAGCTCGGTTGGTATTTTCAACTTGTCCACTTGTTTGTGGATGATATGCGGTGGAGATTTTATGAGTTACTCCATATCTTTTAAGAACTTTCTCAAGTTGATTATTACAGAAATGAGTACCCCGATCACTTATTAAAGCTTTCGGTGTTCCAAACCTTGCAAAAAGACGTTTTAAAAAGTTGACTACAACTCGTGCATCGTTAGTTGGGAGAGCTTGTGCTTCCGCCCATTTAGATACATAATCAATGGCTACGAGTATATATAGATTATTATGAGATTTTGGAAATGGACCCATAAAGTCAATACCCCAAATGTCAAATACTTCACATACTTGGATGACATTTTGTGGCATTTCATCACGTTGACTTATTTTTCCGGCCCTTTGACAAGCATCACAAGATTTACAAAGAAGGTGTGCGTCTTTGTAAATTGTAGGCCAATAGAATCCAGCTTCATAAACTTTTCTTGCTGTTAGTTGAGGCCCATAATGCCCTCCTGTTGGTCCTGTGTGACAATGGTTTAAAATTTTACTAGCTTCATCTCCAAATACACATCGGCGTATTATTCCATCGGGACAACTTTTAAACAGATGTGGATCTTCCCAAAAATAGTGTTTTATATCACTGAAGAATTTCTTTCGTCTTTGGTACGATAATCCTTTTTCAAGGAATCCACAAACTAAGTAGTTTGCATAGTCTGCAAACCATGGGATTTCTTTATAATCTATCTTCAATAGATATTCATCAGGAAAGTTGTCTTGTATGGCTGATTCATTTAGAACTTCTAATTCGGGATTTTCAAGACGAGAAAGATGATCAGCGGCGAGATTTTCTGCTCCTCTTTTATCTCGGATTTCAATATCAAACTCTTGTAAGAGTAAGATCCAACGGATTAATCTTGGTTTAGCATCTTGTTTCGAAAATAGGTATCTAAGAGCAGAATGGTCGGTATAGACCACCGTTTTTGCTAGAACGAGATATGATCGAAATTTGTCAAAAGCAAAGACAATAGCAAGGAGTTCTTTTTCAGTAGTTGTATAGTTTGTTTGTGCTCCTTGTAACGTCTTACTAGCATAATATATAGGTTGAAATCGTTTTTCAATCCTTTGTCCTAAAACGGCTCCCATTGCAAAATCACTTGCATCGCACATTAGTTCAAATGGTAGATTCCAATTTGGTGTTATCATGATCGGCGCATTAGTGAGTTTTTCTTTAAGAATATTAAAAGAATTGATACACTGATCTGAAAAGATGAATGGAGCATCCTTTTCTAGGAGTTTATTCATAGGAGTGGCAATTTTAGAAAAATCTTTTATGAAACATCGGTAAAAACCGGCATGCCCTAGAAAACTCCTAACTCCTCTAACATTGGTGGGATGTGGAAGTTTAGCAATTACATCTACTTTAGCTCTATCCACTTCAATTCCTTCTTTTGAAATTTTATGTCCAAGAACGATGCCTTCTTTAACCATGAAATGGCATTTCTCCCAATTAAGTACTAGATTTGATTTTTCGCATCTAATTAGCATTCGTTCCAGATTAACTAGACATGATTTAAATGTATCACCGAAGACTGAAAAGTCATCCATGAATACTTCCATGCATTCTTCTATCATGTCGTGAAAAATCGCCATCATACACCTTTGAAAGGTTGCAGGGGCGTTGCAAAGTCCAAATGGCATGCGTTTGTAAGCAAAAGTACCATAAGGGCACGTGAATGTGGTTTTCTCTTGGTCCTTGGGTGCTATTGGAATTTGAAAATATCCTGAAAATCCATCTAGAAAACAATAGTAACTATTTCCGGCTAATCTTTCCAACATTTGATCTATGAAAGGTAAGGGAAAGTGATCTTTTCTGGTGGCGTCATTTAATTTTCTATAATCAATACATACACGCCATCCTGTTACAGTCCTAGTAGGAATAAGCTCATTTTTCTCATTTGTAATGACAGTCATGCCACCCTTCTTAGGTACGCATTGAACTGGGCTTACCCATGGACTATCAGAAATTGGATATATCAAACCTGCATCTAGCAGTTTAATAATCTCTTTCTTAACTACATCTTGCATATTAGGATTTAGTCTTCGTTGGCGTTGCACATACGTTTTATGACCTTCTTCCATAAGGATTTTATGTGTGCAATACGAAGGACTTATTCCTTTAATATCATGAATCTTCCATGCAATGGCTGGTTTATGAGCTTTCAACACAGAAATGAGTTGTGATTTCTCATTTTCAGTAAGAGAAGACGATATTATTACAGGTAATTCAGATTCACCATGTAAATAAGCGTATTCCAAATGGTTTGGAAGTGGCTTTAACTCTAATTTCGGAGGTTCTTCTATCGATGATTTATATCGATATCTGTCTTCTTCTTTTAGCATTTGAATTTCTTCTATTGTTGGTTCATATCCATTAGCTATAAGTGTAGCTAACATTTCAGCTTCATCAATTGGTTCATTACCTTCTCCTAAAGAACATTCTCCTGTTCCTTGTAATTCTGGAAATTCTTCTAATAATTCTGCATGTGCATCTATAGTTTGAATATAATAACATGTATCATCTGCAGATTGTGGTTGTTGCATTGCTCTATCAACTGAAAAGGTAACACTCTCATCCTCTATACTTAGGGTCAGTTTCTTACCGAACACGTCTATCATTGCTTTAGCCGTGTTTAAGAATGGTCTTCCTAATATGAGAGGAACTTGAGAATCTTCTTCCATGTCCAAAACAACAAAATCTACTGGAAATACTAAAGTACCAACTTTAACTAGCATGTTCTCCATTATCCCTCTAGGATATTTTATTGATCTATCGGCTAGTTGTATGCTTATTCTTGTTGGTTTCAATTCTCCAAGGTCTAGTTTAGCGTATAGTGAATACGGCATTAGATTTATACTAGCACCTAAGTCTGCCAATGCTTCTATTAAACTAAGACTACCCAGAAAACATGGAATTGTGAAACTTCCTGGATCAGATAGTTTTTCTGGTATCTTATTCAACAGCACTGCTGAACAATTAGCATTCATAGTAACAGCCGAGAGTTCTTCCATTTTCTTTCTATTTGAGATTAGATCTTTCAAGAATTTAGCATATCTTGGCATTCCTGAAATCACATCAATGAAAGGAAGATTTACATTTATCTGTTTAAACATATCCAAGAATTTGGATTGCTCGGCTTCAAGTTTTTCTTTCTTCATTTTACTCGGGTAAGGAAGTGGTGGTTTGTATGGTTTAACATAAGGTTTATCCTTAACTGTGTTATCTTCATTAACTTTTTCAACTACCGGTTCTTTTTCCTTATCTTGATCAGGTTGTGGTTCTTGTGGAGTAGGAATGGCTTCATCAGAAGTTACAGGTATTTCAGGTGGTTTAAGTGTTGTACCACTTCTTGTGGTAATGGCTTTAGCTGTTTCATTCCGGGGGTTAGCATTTGTATCGCTTGGTAAACTTCCCGGTTTTCTTTCACCTATTAATCTTGCTAGGTTACTTACTTCTTGTTCCAGATTTTGAATAGAAGCTTGTTGATTTCTAAATGCTTTAGCATTTTGTTCATTGGTTTGTTTTTGAGATGTGAAAAACTGCGTTTGAGTTTCAACTAGCTTCGTCATCATATCTTCTAAATTCGGCTTTTTATCATCGGTTTGTTGTGGTGGTTTGTTTTGAAAATTAGGTCTTTGCTGATTATAAGTATTATTGGATACTTGTTGATTGCTAGGACCTTGTTGGTTGTTGTATGGAATATTTCGGTTATAATTCTGGTTTTGATTGTAAATCGGTCTTGGCGGTTGATAATTATTCTGATAATTATTTCCAGGCCTTTGGTTTATGTATGAAATATTCTCTCTTTGTTCCATTGTTAATTCAATACTGAGACAATCTTTTGTCAAATGTGGTCCTCCACACTGCTCACAACTAATTCGTATTGAGTGAATATCCTTAGTCATCTTTTCCATTCGTCTCTCTACAGCATCTATCTTTGCGGAAATGGAATCTAAGTCATGGCTAGAATCGGCTCTAGCTGCTTTAGATGATCTAACGATATCTTTTTCTTGGTGCCACTCATGTGAGTGGGAAGCAGTGTTATCAATAATTTTGTAAGCATCAGTTTCGGTTTTCTTCATAATAGAACCACCAGCTGCTATATCTATGTCTTTCCTTGTAGTGATGTCGCATCCTTGGTAGAATATTTGTACTATTTGACAGGTGTCTAAACCATGTTGCGGACATCCTCTTAACAACTTTCCATATCTAGTCCACGCCTCATATAGAGTTTCATTTGGCTTCTGTGTGAACGTAACAATTTCTGCTTGAAGTCTTACGGCTTTAGATGCAGGAAAGAATTGTTTAAGAAATTTGTCAACTAAAACGTCCCATGTATCAATCGCCCCTTCAGGTAACGATTCCAACCAATCTTTGGCTTCTCCCTTTAAAGTCCAGGGAAATAACATGAGATATATCTGTTCATCCTCCACTTCTCGGATTTTAAATAGTGTGCAGATCCTATTAAAGGTACGTAGATGTTCATTTGGATCTTCCTTCGGCGCACCACTAAATTGGCATTGATTAGTCACCATGTGTAGAATTTGTTCTTTGATTTTATAATCTGGCGCATTAATGTGTGGATGAGCAATTGCGTGACCTTGGCCAGTGCGTTTAGCTCTCATTCGGTCTTCCATACTTAAAGGTTCCAGATTCTCCATAATTGAATTTGTTGAATCGGTATCACTAGATGATTCTGATTTAATGGTTCGTTCCTCAACAATCTCTGTTTGAATGATTGGTGGCTCCGGAGGAAAGTTTAATGGTTCAGGATCTACGAACCGTTCCTGAATATTTTCCGGATTCTCAATTGTGATGTCGGGTTCAAAAAATGGATTATCGGAAATTTGAAATGAAGTACTTGGTCGACTGGATGACGATTCTAAAGAAAAATCAACGGCGGTTATATTTGCTAAATGTCTTGATCTAGTTACAGGTGGTGAACGTACAAAAGGTGATGAACGTCTTGCTCGGTGCATTCACTGAATATCCTATTAGTTTTAAAAAGGAAAGAAAAATTATAATAAGTTATCCAATCAATAGACTTTTCTGATTTTGCCCACTTTTCGAATAGCCAAAAGATGCACCAGAGGGGCAGGATTCGTTTGGTCTCAATATAATTGAGGACTGTTTGGCTCCAATAACCCGGTCCACGTACAAATCCAACTATTACTACGAACCAGAAAATTTTGATGTCTATTAATTTAACCACTTAAAATAAATTTTCGTAATTTTAAGAAATTTAGATAAGAAGTAGAATAAAAATCTATGTCCTAAAACTAGAATAGCAAGAAATAAGAGAGAAAAAGAGTTCGTCGAAAAAGGTCGAAAAACGAAAAATGGTTGAAAAATAAAAGGTGACGGAAAAATAAAAGAAACTTATAAAAACTTAAAAATACTTGACTAACCTAACCTTATTACTACAACTAACTTAAAATTATAATCGCAAATTGAAATTACTAATTGGAATGATAATTGATACATAGTAAAAGGTGTCTAAAAATATTAAAGCTTACAAGAAAAACTAAATCCCAAATGGAAATAACTTAAAAAGAAACTAAAACTTAAAAAGGCGTCGCAAAATTCTAAAGCACCTAAATCTTAGTCTAAAGAAAAAGCACTTAAGGAATTCTACGGCAAAGCCTAAAAATCTAGGAGTAAAAATAACTATAGCAAAAACTAAGTTTAAAATTAAATATGAGCTAAAACTACAAATATTACGCTACAACGATTAAAAAGGGACAAAATATAAAAATATACAAAAAGTTGTAAAAAGTACAATTTTTATAAAAATATTATTTTTATATTTTTTTATTTAATAAAACTACTAATTTTACAATTTAATAAAACTAATTAATACTAAATACATAAATTAAATAAAAAGTAAATCTTAAAATAAAACTAATAATAATAATAATAATAATTAGGGTTAAATAATAATAATAATAATTAATTAATACCCTTAATTAATGCTGAATTAGGGCTTCCTGTTCGCGTGTCAGAGAAGCTCCGCGAGTCGCGGTATTTATTGCATCAAACCCCGCGAGTCGAGGGGTTCCAGAATTCAGCTGACAGGTTTAAATATTCGACGCGTTTTTTCTTTATTTATTTTTTTTTATTTTCTGTTTTCTGTTTTTAAATAAATAAAAGATATTAAAATAAAACTTATATTTTTATAAACTAAAATAAAAATAAAGAAACTTATAAAACTTAAATATTTAACAAAATCTTAAAAATACTTATATTTTTGTTTTTCTTTTTATATTTTCGAATATTTAAAACGTATTTTTACAAAAGCGAATTTTAATAAAAGTAAACAAAAAATCCGTTTTTTTTATATTATATTAGCGTTGCGCTTCCGGCGTTTAAGAGTGTCCCCGGCAGCGGCGCCAAAAATACTTGATGTCGTGCGAGGTGTATACGAAATAGTTTATATTTTACTAGGAAAAACTATTAAATACGATACAATTTTACACAAGATATTTATTTATTTATAGAATGGATATACTTAAACCTTGCTACAACACTTATAGGCAGTGTACCTAATCGTACAGTAGTGTAGTTTTTAGTAAGTCCGGTTCGTTCCACAGGGAAATCTTTAAACAAAGCTTAACGCTATATTAGTTTACTTTTATAAAAATACAAACATATATATAAGTAATATTATTATTATAAAGGGGGGTTTTTACCGTTTAATGACCGGTTTGTCGATTTTAAAACTTTAGTCGCAGTTAAAACCAAATGTAAAATAATAAATAAATACAAGACTTAATTTTAAGCGTAAAGTAAATAACGATAATGAAATTGCGAATAATAAAAGTGCGATAAAATAAACTTGCGATAATTAAAAAGTACGATAATTAAAAGTGCAATTAAATACAATAACAATAAAAATGTGATAATTAGAAGTGCAATTAAATATAAAATAAAGGAAATTAAATATGAAATAAAAGAATTATGCTTATTTAAACTTCCGTAATCATGATGTTTGACGTGTTGATTTTAGTTTTATGTCCATGGGTTAATTGTCCTTTGTCCTGGATTATTTAATATGTCCGTCTGGTTTTTGTCCATAACAGTCCATCAGTCATAAATATAAAGTGCGAGTGTCCTCATCGAATTATTCTTATACCCGAAGTTAAATATTCCAACTAATTGGGGATTCGAATTGTAACAAGGTTTTAATACTTTGTTTAATGAATACACCAGGTTATCGACTGCGTGTAAACCAAGGTTTTACTACTTTGTTAACAATTACACCAATTACCCTTGAATATAATTTCACCCCTGTTTTAATTATTCTAGTGGCTATTAATCCATTCCCGTGTCCGGTTAAATGAACGATTATTCGTACATATAAATACCCCGCCCATCGTGTCCGATCGAGTGTATATGGTAATTTATAAGGACGCCCAATTGTAAATCTTTATATTAACATTAACAAACTATCATTTAGTTAAACAAATATAAAGCCCATTAATAGCCCATAGTCTAATTTCCACAAGTGTCGTTCTTTTGTCCAAACCCCAATTATGGTACAAAGCCCAATTACCCAATTTTAGTAATTAGCCCAACATCATGATTACTTCGGATTAAATAAGCATAATAATAACTTAGCTACGAGACATTAATGTAAAAAGGTTGAACATAACTTACAATGATTAAAAATAGCGTAGCGTTACACGGACAGAATTTCGACTTACACCCTTACAATATTCGCTAACATACCCTTATTATTAGAATTATAATTAAAATTAAAATTAAAATATAAATTATAAATATAAATATAAATTTTACGTATGAATGAGGAAGAAAAAGATATGAATTGCGATCAGAATTCGGTTGCTTTTATAGGAAAAGTCGAATTTTGGGGCTCCGCGACTCGCGATGAAAATCCTCTTCAAACTCCGCGAGTCGCGGAGAATGAATTTACAGCTCAGTCCTTGGAGTCTTTCTCTGCCGACGGTTTTTATTTATAAATATAATATATATATAATTAATATAATTAATTATATATTATATTATATTTATATACCTAGTTAACTTGTAATTTTTAGTCCGTTGCGTCGAGCGTTGAGAGTTGACTCTGGTCCCGGTTCCGGATTTTCGAACGTCCTTGCGTACAATTTAATATCTTGTACTTTACGTTTTGAATCTTGTACTCTTGTAATTTCGAGACGTTTCTTATCAATAATTGGAACCTCTTTGATTGTCTTTTGTTCTTTTGAGCTTTTTGGTCGTTTGCGTCTTCAATTCGTCGAATCTGTCTTTTGTCTTCACCTTTTATTATTTAAACGAATATCACTTGTAAATAGAACAATTGCAACTAAAAGCTTGTCTTTCTTGAGGAATAATGCTATGAAATATATGTTCGTTTTTAGCATTATCAGTTTCTAAATGGAACGTGATGATTCACAGATTTTAACGTCATCACGTGCCATGTTACATAACTCTTTCATTCTGCTTAACTTCTGAACATATCAAGAAAGAATGTTCTTGATAGTTCTATTCTTAGTGACTCGAGTAATTTGACAAATCAAATCGTGCTATCACGTTCTTTCTTGTTTAGAACATTAAGTTCATTTGAAACTCCATACTTACGAATTCGGGACCGTTACTCGCTTTACTAGAGATCGAGAAGACAATAAAGATCCAAAGAGATCCAAAATATAAGAGAAAATATAAAGCCCAATAACAACCCGAAGATTACAAACCGTGGATATTAATACGAATAGCAATATAAAGACACGGTATAATTAAGAATAGTATCACGCCAAGGTAATAGTAGAAGTAACCAGGTTCTTCTGGAGGAAGATTGAAAAGAAGGATGACAGAAATGATAATTAGGAAAATATCAAGGATTAGAACGAGATTAAGCTTTTTCACAATCCTTTGGATGTATGAACTAAGAAAGAAAGTATAGGAATGGTGAGAATAATGGAACGAAAGAGTTTAATTTATAATGAGAATAGCAGACAGAGCAATCGGGGCAAATCATCGCATTTAATTAAAGAGATCTTAATTTCCCTAAATTCCGAAGAATCAGATCTTTTAGATTTCGAAGATTTCCTCTAAATTCCATGAATTTCGGAATTCAACCCTAACTCTGTCAAAAGTTAAAATGAATCTTTACTTTCCTATTTCACTCTTTGGTGATAGCTTCATTCGTACTCTTCGAATAATCGAATTATTTTTATCCATATTATTCAATAATGATAAAACTCTATTTATCAACTCATATTCGTCATGAAAATATTTTTATAGTTATTTATGACAACCTCACTCAAATTTCGGGACGAAATTTCTTTAGCGGGTAGGTACTGTGATGACCCGGAAATTTCTGACTAAATTTAAACTTAATATTTATATGATTTCGATACGATAAGCAAAGTATGTAGAATTGAGTCTAAGAAAATTTTGGAACAATGTTCATATATTCATTTGACCTTTGACCATTCCCGACGATTCACGAACAACTAATTGTAAATAAATACTTATATAATTAAATGTATATATAAATAATAATTTGGAATATTATTTGAAATATTATATGACTTAATGGTAGGAAATAAATATGTAAAATAATTTGCGATGTAATAAAAAACTATTATATTATTAAATATATATATATATATAGATATTTATATTTATATATAATAATACTTGTAAATATATAATATTAAATTTGTTTGTTTAAAAAGATATAATTAATATAATTATTTACTTAAACTTTTAATTAAGATTGGTTATATATATAGAAAGAGCATATATTAAAGATAAATGATTTTGAGCTTAATTGGTAAACGTCGGTAACACTCGGTTGATGTTTTGTTAGTTTTAATATAGATATTGTACATGTTCATGAAGAATTGAAATAAAAGTTGGAGTGTAAATTGATTACGAAGATTCTAGATTTGTTAAAAATATTTTTATCCTTTTTAGTTTTAATATTAGTACTCCGTACATATAAATTGGAACAGAAAATAAATAATTATCGAATCTTTTTGATCAGGTTTCAACCCGTTAATGAGTAAAATAAGTAAATATACTTAAACTAACAATTTGGAATTTTTAGGAACACTTTTATACGTTAACTGTTTAGCAATAAAGCACGAAATCCAGTCCGTAAACGAAATAGTGAACTAATAATTTAAGGCGGCTAAAGACTCCTGTGTTGTTTTGATTTCCATTACAACTTGTCATCCCACTTTATAATTTAATAATATATTAGTACTATCAATTATTAAGTTATAATTATAGATATATGTTTATTCATATACATAAATATGAAAACATCTGCATATGGAAAAGCATCTCCAACTTTGAGTTTTATGGAGCAACACAACCATCCTTCACCCTTCTTCTTCGTGATAACCATTTCACCTCCTCTGATCACCTTTATCTTAAGATCATCGCCACCATATCCGATAAACCATCTTGAACCCATCATCCTACAATCAAAACCACCACCACTTAAACCCGTCACCCATCACCATTATAAAACCACTCGATCACCACCATTCTCTACCTCAATACCACCACCAACCGCCACTATGTCCACCGTAAACAACCATCTATGTATCTCTCTCTCTCCTCCCTCTCTCTCCTGTTTTTCCGTCCCAAACCATCGAAACCCACCACCATATTTAACCATGAACTACCACGCAATTATATCACTGCTACTGCAGTTTGTTTTCCTATTTCTAGTCTAATAATACCACCACTTTCATCATATAAACAACCGACGACTTCACTGATGTGAACCGTCGATCCCCATCATTTAATCATCATCAAACCGCCATCATCATCATTATTTTAACTGCTACTGTTACGTTTTCTGTTCCTTCTTCTGGTTTGAACGAAATCACCATAATCACATTCAAGTTCTTGCTCCTACTGCCGTTATGTATATATATATATATATATATATATATATATATATATATATATATATATATATATATATATATATATATATATATATATATTATTAGACTAATATACAAAGATGGAGATGGGGGACAACGATGGTAATTATGAAACTGACATGATGATCCGTATGAAGATGATTAAATACGATTATGTTGTTAATGATATTAAGTCCATGAAGATAAATGATGATTTTTGTTATTAATGAATAGTTCTGGGTGTGTAAATTGAAGAAGATGGAAACCAGAAATAGTGATTAAATAAATTTAGGAACGAAATAAAACAGAAAAGCATAGACAGCGCAGTTGGTTGGTAGTGTGTCACGTAAACGAGAGGTCCCTGGTTCGAAACTTGGCATAGGCAGCTGAAAAATTATTTTTTTTAAAAAAAGCTGGGCTGTATCAAAAGTTAACAGTTGGGCCGAAAGCTGTTGATCTCTGTTGGGCTGAGGCAGGTAGAACGGATATATATATTTGGGCTACGAAGTAATTAAGAAAAATGGACTTGGGCTGATGGCTAAGGGTGTTAGCGGGTATGTGGGTGGTCGCGGGTTCGAGTCCCGTCTCGGGCATTTTTTTTTAAAGGCTTATCACTAGAGGTAGTTTTCAAATTCTATTATTATTATTAGTTATTAATTATTATTATGATTATTATTATTGTTGTTGTTATTATTATTTGTTATTATTATTAAGTAGAAGTGTTATTATTATTAATAATATTAAGTATTATACCTATTATTATTTTTATTATGAATATTAGTTATGATATTATCATTAAGTACTATTAGTATTATTAATATTCTTATCATTAATTTTATCATTTTTACTATTAATGTATGTATTATGATTATTATTAGGATTATGACTATTATTATTATCATTATTATTAGTTTGTATCATTTGGTAATTATCTGTATTATTATTGTTAAAGTTAACATTATCATTATTATTACTATTATTGCTATCAATATTATTACTATCATTTTTATCATTATCGGAACAACTACAAATAGATTTCGTATAAAAATATATAACACTATATTTTTTTATTAAAAAGATATAAATTAAGCTATATATAAAAAATATCAATTTAAAATATAAATATATATTTTTATCATATATAAACCTTAATATACAATTTTATTATTATTAATGATGAATAATAGTTATATAAAATTGTATAAATAATAATCATTTTTAGATATGTTTACAAACTAAATAAATAATATATAAAGTTATAACATATGAAATTGTTCGATTACGAGTATATGTTTTAATATATATAAATGATATAGGTTCGTGAATTCGAGGCCAACCCTGCATTGTTCAATATAGTCATATGTATTTTTACTACAAAATACATTAGGTGAGTTTCATTTGATCCCTTTTACTCTTTACATTTTTGGACTGAGAATACATGCAAATGCTTATTTAACTGTTTTACAATAAATATATGCGTGAGTTTCATTATTCCCTTTTTAAATGCTTTTGCAATATATGTTTTTGGGACTGAGAATACATGCGCTGCTTTTATAAATGCTTTACGAAATAGACACAAGTAATCGAAACTACATTCTATGGTTGGATTATCTAATCGAATATGCCCTTTTTATTAAGTCTGGTAATCTAAGAATTAGGGAACAGACACCCTAATTGACGCGAACTCTAAAGATAGATCTATCGGGCCCAACAAGCCCCATCCAAAGTACCGGATGCTTTAGTACTTCGAAATTTATATCATGTCCGAAGGAGGATCCCGGAATGATGGGGATATTCTTATATGTATATTGTGAATGTCGGTTACCAGGTGTTCAATCCATATGAATGATATTTTGTCTCTATGCATGGGACGTATGGTTATGAGAAATGGAAATATGAAATCTTGTGGTCTATTAAAATTATGAAATGATTATTTATGATAAACCAATGAACTCACCAACCTTTTGGTTGACACTTGAAAGCATGTTTATTCTCAGGTACGAAAGAAATCTTCCACTGTGCATTTGCTCATTTTATAGATATTACTTGGAGTCATTCATGGCATATTTCGAAAGACGTTGCATTCGAGTTGTTGAGTTCATCAAGATTATTATTAAGTCAATTATAGTTAGATATATTATGAAATTGTATGCATGCCGTCAACTTTCGATGTAATGAAAGTATGTCTTTTAAAAACGAATGCAATGTTTGTAAAATGTATCATATAGAGGTCAAATACCTCGCGATGTAATCAACTATTATGAATCGTTTATAATCGATGTGGACTTTGTCCGGATGGATTAGGACGGGTCCTTTCAGCAGTGGTCAACTTCTCTTTCAGAATCTTAAACGCAGACTCTTGTTCTTCGGACCATTTGAATTTCTTCCCTTTGTGAGTTAACTTGGTGAGAGGCTTTGCAAGAAGAGAAAAATCTTTAATAAATCTTCGGTAGTAACCGACAAGTCCCAAAAATTGGCGAATATGCTTCGCCGTCTTTGGCACTTCCCAATTCTGAACGGCGGTGATTTTAGCGGGATCGACATGTATTCCGTTACTATCTACAACATGTCCAAGGAATTGTATGGTTCTAAGCCAAAACTCACACTTAGAAAATTTTGCGTAGAGTTGTTCTTTTCTTAAGTGTTCAAGAATCAATCGTAAATGTTGCTCATGTTCTTTCTCGCTTTTAGAATAGATCAAGATGTCGTCGATGAAAACAATAACAAATTTATCAAGGTAAGGCTTGCAAACACGGTTCATAAGATCCATAAATACGGCTGGAGCATTGGTTAAACCGAAAGGCATAACACAGAATTCGTAATGTCCGTATCGGGTGCGGAATGCAGTCTTAGGAATGTCGGATTCCTTGACTCTGAGCTGGTGATAACCGGATCTTAAATCAATCTTAGAATAAACGCTTGACCCTTGAAGTTGGTCGAATAGATCATCAATGCGAGGTAACGGGTAACGATTCTTTATGGTAAGCTTGTTGAGCTCTCGGTAATCAATACACATTCTCAATGTACCATCCTTCTTTTTGACAAATAAGATAGGAGCTCCCCACGGGGACGAACTTGGATGAATAAAACCTAGATCCAAAAGTTCTTGGAGTTGGTTAGAAAGTTCCTTCATTTCGGAAGGTGCTAAATGATACGGTGCTTTAGCAATGGGTGCAGCACCTGGAGATAAATCGATTTGAAACTCAACTTGATGAGGCGGTGGAAGACCAGGGAGATCTTTGGGAAACACATCGGGAAAATCTTTAACAACCGGGACATTTTCAATACGCGTTTCTTCGAATTCGATCATTTTAACGTGAGCTAGTATGGCGGAGTAACCTTTCACAAGGTACTTATGAGCTTTAAGACATGAGATGATATTAAGATTGGAACAGCTCCGTTTGCCTTGGATAATAAGAGTTTCTCCACTTCCTAACGAAATTTGAACGGTCTTATCAAAACACATGATGGCTGCTCTCAATGGTCCTAACCAATCCATTCCAACCACTACATCGAAACTACCTAGCTCGACCGGTAAAAGGTCTATCTTGAATTCCTTATCGGCTAGAATTAGGTTGCGGTTTTTATATATTTTATCAACTTTCATTAACTTCCCATTAGCCACTTCTACTAATCGTCTGGTTTGTAGGGTTTGGGGCTTTTCAGTAAAAAGGGTGCAAAACTCATTTGACACATAACTCTTATCGGCTCCCGTATCAAATAAAATAGTGGCATAACAATTATTGACGAGGTACGTACCGGTAATGACCTCATCCTCATCACTGGCTTCTGCAGCAGTAATCACAAAAGCACGACCTTTAGCAGTAGCATTTGCTCCAGTAACTGGAGTATCTTTCTTCTTTGGACAATTCGGGCTAATATGCCCCTTTTCACCACAAGTATAGCATGTTGGAGGAGCTCTAGTCGGAACAATGGCTCTATTCTGAGGTAGGGTTCTACAAATCTTTGCAGCATGGCCTATCTTCTTACATATTGTACACACAGCAGTGCACTTTCCCGGATGATGCCTTTCACATTTAGAACAAAACAGACTAGTACCCTGATAACCGGGTCTCGTACCATTTCCCGGTTTCTTGTTAACATTTTGAGCTAAACCCTGAGATGGTTCAAATTTCCTCTTATTGTCACCGTTTTTAACTTCGACTTGTTTATTAACCGAAACTCTCCTACGTTTAGCCATCATTAAACTCTGTGCCATGTGGATCACAGCATCCACAGTAACCTTCTCGGCAGAAATCACATTCCCTTGAACATCCTCGGGTAGACCCTCGATATACCGCTCTATCCTGCGGGCTTCAGTTGGGAACATTTCGGGACATAAGGTAGAAAGCTCCAAAAAATGATTGGTATAGCTTTCGATATCGGTTCCTTTAACTCTGAGTTCCCAGTACTCAGCCTCGAGCTTTTGGACTTGACTTCTTGGGCAAAACTTAGTGATCATCATGCCTTTGAGTTCATCCCATGGGGTAGCATTAGCATTATCTATTCCCACAGATTTGGCATGAGCAGTCCACCATGTCATAGCATTGCCAGTGAGTGAACTTGTGAAAAACTTCACTCGATCATTATCTCCGCAGTTACAGATACGGAAGATTGATTCTAGCTTTTTAAACCATCGGACCAGTTCTACGGCTTCTTCTTTTCCACTAAAAGTGGGTAGGTTACAGTTCTTAAAATCTTTATAGGAGCAAGTTTTAGAAGGAACATTATGATTGTTATTGTTATTGCCTTGGGCGGCCACTAGCAACAATTGAAATTGTTCAGTAGAAAGAGTGACATTTGGTATAAGATTGTTGTTGTTGTTGTTGTTGCCACGAGTTGAGTGAGCCATTGATCTTCAATACATAAATACATTATTAGTTGAAGAATCAAGGTGTTATAAGTTTACAATCATGATTTATAACGTTTGCACAACACACATAGGTGAATAAGACAATATGCTTAAATAAACACTTAACATTATTGGAAACGAGGCATTATATAAGCCTTTATTACACGAGTTTGGTGAAATGTCCCGTTCTTATTGATTAAAAACGTTCCATATTAATTGATTTCGTTGCGAGGTTTTGACCTCTATATGAGACGTTTTTCAAAGACTGCATTCATTTTTAAAACAAACCATAACCTTTATCTCATAAATAAAGGTTTAAAAAGCTTTACGTAGATTATCAAATAATGATAATCTAAAATATCCTGTTTACACACGACCATTACATAATGGTTTACAATACAAATATGTTACATCGAAATCAGTTTCTTGAATGCAGTTTTTACACAATATCATACAAACATGGACTCCAAATCTTGTCCTTATTTTAGTATGCAACAGCGGAAGCTCTTAATATTCACCTGAGAATAAACATGCTTTAAACGTCAACAAAAATGTTGGTGAGTTATAGGTTTAACCTATATATATCAAATCGTAACAATAGACCACAAGATTTCATATTTCAATACACATCCCATACATAGAGATAAAAATCATTCATATGGTGAACACCTGGTAACCGACATTAACAAGATGCATATATAAGAATATCCCCATCATTCCGGGACACCCTTCGGATATGATATAAATTTCGAAGTACTAAAGCATCCGGTACTTTGGATGGGGTTTGTTAGGCCCAATAGATCTATCTTTAGGATTCGCGTCAATTAGGGTGTCTGTTCCCTAATTCTTAGATTACCAGACTTAATAAAAAGGGGCATATTCGATTTCGATAATTCAACCATAGAATGTAGTTTCACGTACTTGTGTCTATTTTGTAAATCATTTATAAAACCTGCATGTATTCTCATCCCAAAAATATTAGATTTTAAAAGTGGCACTATAACTCACTTTCACAGATTTTTACTTCGTCGGGAAGTAAGACTTGGCCACTGGTTGATTCACGAACCTATAACAATATATACATATATATCAAAGTATGTTCAAAATATATTTACAACACTTTTAATATATTTTGATGTTTTAAGTTTATTAAGTCAGCTGTCCTCGTTAGTAACCTACAACTAGTTGTCCACAGTTAGATATACAGAAATAACTCGATAAATATTATCTTAAATCAATCCACGACCCAGTGTATACGTATCTCAATATTGATCACAACTCAAACTATATATATTTTAGAATCAACCTCAACCCTGTATAGCTAACTCCAACATTCACATATAGAGTGTCTATGGTTGTTCCGAAATATATATAGATGTTTCGACATGATAGGTCGAAACATTGTATACGTGTCTATGGTATCTCAAGATTACATAATATACAATACAAGTTGATTAAGTTATGGTTGGAATAGATTTGTTACCAATTTTCACGTAGCTAAAATGAGAAAAATTATCCAATCTTGTTTTACCCATAACTTCTTCATTTTAAATCCGTTTTGAGTGAATCAAATTGCTATGGTTTCATATTGAACTCTATTTTATGAATCTAAACAGAAAAAGTATAGGTTTATAGTCGGAAAAATAAGTTACAAGTCGTTTTTGTAAAGGTAGTCATTTCAGTCGAAAGAACGACGTCTAGATGACCATTTTAGAAAACATACTTCCACTTTGAGTTTAACCATAATTTTTGGATATAGTTTCATGTTCATAATAAAAATCATTTTCTCAGAATAACAACTTTTAAATCAAAGTTTATCATAGTTTTTAATTAACTAACCCAAAACAGCCCGCGGTGTTACTACGACGGCGTAAATCCGGTTTTACGGTGTTTTTCGTGTTTCCAGGTTTTAAATCATTAAGTTAGCATATCATATAGATATAGAACATGTGTTTAGTTGATATTAAAAGTCAAGTTAGAAGGATTAACTTTTGTTTGCGAACAAGTTTAGAATTAACTAAACTATGTTCTAGTGATTACAAGTTTAAACCTTCGAATAAGATAGCTTTATATGTATGAATCGAATGATGTTATGAACATCATTACTACCTTAAGTTCCTTGGATAAACCTACTGGAAAAGTGAAAAATGGATCTAGCTTCAATGGATCCTTGGATGGCTCGAAGTTCTTGAAGCAGAATCATGACACGAAAACAAGTTCAAGTAAGATCATCACTTGAAATAAGATTGTTATAGTTATAGAAATTGAACCAAAGTTTGAATATGATTATTACCTTGTATTAGAATGATAACCTACTGTAAGAAATAAAGATTTCTTGAGGTTGGATGATCACCTTACAAGATTGGAAGTGAGCTAGCAAACTTGAAAGTATTCTTGATTTTATGAAACTAGAACTTTTGGAATTTATGAAGAACACTTAGAACTTGAAGATAGAACTTGAGAGAGATCAATTAGATGAAAAAAATTGAAGAATGAAAGTGTTTGTAGGTGTTTTTGGTCGTTGGTGTATGGATTAGATATAAAGGATATGTAATTTTGTTTTCATGTAAATAAGTCATGAATGATTACTCATATTTTTGTAATTTTATGAGATATTTCATGCTAGTTGCCAAATGATGGTTCCCACATGTGTTAGGTGACTCACATGGGCTGCTAATAGCTGATCATTGGAGTGTATATACCAATAGTACATACATCTAAAAGCCGTGTATTGTACGAGTACGAATACGGGTGCATACGAGTAGAATTGTTGATGAAACTGAACGAGGATGTAATTGTAAGCATTTTTGTTAAGTAGAAGTATTTTGATAAGTGTATTAAAGTCTTTCAAAAGTGTATAAATACATATTAAAACACTACATGTATATACATTTTAACTGAGTCGTTAAGTCATCGTTAGTCGTTACATGTAAGTGTTGTTTTGAAACCTTTAGGTTAACGATCTTGTTAAATGTTGTTAAACCAATGTTTATAATATCAAATGAGATTTTAAATTATTATATTATCATGATATTATCATGTATGAATATCTCTTAATATGATATATATACATTAAATGTCTTTACAACGATAATCGTTACATATATGTCTCGTTTAAAAATCATTAAGTTAGTAGTCTTGTTTTTACATATGTAGTTCATTGTTAATATACTTAATGATATGTTTACTTATCATAGTATCATGTTAACTATATATATATATATATCCATATATATGTCATCATATAGTTTTTACAAGTTTTAACGTTCGTGAATCACCGGTCAACTTGGGTGGTCAATTGTCTATACGAAACATATTTCAATTAATCAAGTCTTAACAAGTTTGATTGCTTAACATGTTGGAAACATTTAATCATGTAAATATCAATCTCAATTAATATATATAAACATGGTAAAGTTCAGGTCACTACATTTGGAATGGAAAAAGTTTAGGCATAAGCCTTTACATAGATGGGTAAATGGAAAATAGGAAAACAAAAGATAGGTTTTAGTTCTTCTTTTTCTCGTTCTCAGCTTCCTTCATAAATTTCTCTATCTTTTCATTTTTCTCCTTTTGTTTCTCGTGGAGGTATTCAAAATTATCATAGAGGTTAGTGATGCGGCTGTTGACAAAGTTGTTGTTGAAATCCTTGATAGCCAGTTGATGATTGATTCGGTTTTTCTCTATTTTCATCTTAGACTCAACTAGTTCTTGGAGGTAGGCAAGAGATTGCTTTCCCCAACGGGTATTCCGTTCTTCCTCAGTCTTCACTTTCATTACTGTCTCCATCACTTTGTCCATGTTATTTTTCACAAGTTTTTCTAGCTTTTCAGTTTGAGAGTCGAAGGACTCTTTGATGATTTCTTTCAAGATTGTGTTTTCTTTTTCTAGGTTGTTTAGACGTATTTCTATCCGAGCAACATGGCGCCTACTATACTCTTTATTCTTATCACAACTTCGCTGAAAGTTGAGGAGGTTACTATTCATCATCACGTGCTCAATGTTATTACAAAATAATGCACCGGCTTCTCTAGTGACGGCGGGTTCGGGTTGTTTTCTCTTTCGAGATGAGTTTTCAGATGATTCTTCAATAGGCTCTTCTTCAGGCTCATAATCTGAGAAGTCATTGTCATGGTTAGGGAGGTCTTGATGAGCATTCCATTCGGGAGTATTCATCGGTTGATGAGAGTTAGAGTCAGCAGAATTGGTAGGATGTTTTCCTTTGCTTTCATTTCTCGGGGTTGGATAATATTCGGGAGACCCATGCGAGTTGTAACGAGTGTTTGGGCTATAGTTCATTGGTGGTGAAGGAGGACTATAAAGTGGGCTTCGAACTGATTTTTCGGTAGAAGATCCTTCAGTATCTTCCTCAGCTGGTTTGAAAAGAGTCATTTTGTTTATTTGATGATAGCTTGACATCCTAACATTAAGATAGAGATTTTGATTAGATTTTTAAGCTAGGATTGTAAAGAATGAGAGGTAGGGTTGAACTCTTTGCTTTAACATTCTAAGGTAATCCTAAGTGTTTTAAAGTCTAAGGCAGGAAAGGTTATAGTTTCCTAGATCGCTAAGGTACCCTAGCTAACAAATAAGGCACACATAAAATGCAATCCTGGTTCTCTATAACAGCCTGGTTATGCTCTGATACCAATCTGTCACACCCCCAGTTAGGGCCTGGGCGAAATGTGATTCAATATCATAATACATACCAACATATTATAAAATGAGAACAAATACTATATGAATAAAACCGAATTTGCAGCGGAAGGATTAATAATGTCGTTACAAGAATTATAAATTGTTCAAATGCAGAAAAGTAAATATGCGATAAGTCTTGATCCTAGCCAAGTAAGTCATCACATAAGCAGTAGATATAGAGGTCCTGATCATTCAGTACCTGAGACAAACATGCTAAAAGTGTCAACCAAAAAGGTTGAGTGAAATTCATAGGTTTAACAAATATGATTGACCGTTTGTTCTTAGACCACAAGATTTGTTATAAAAGTAGATCACGCAGATCCAAAAGTAGTACTGATTCGTGATATTTTAGACTAAACATTTGTTTTGTTGCCCCGATGATAAGTTGACAGTACCTTATCACCATGTTTAAATCATTATTAAGTAATACAAAGACATCGCGGTCAAATGTATCGGGGACGTTACTCCCGATAGGCCTACCCCCAATAATTAAGAATGCCTTATCCTGAAAGCAATTAAAAAATATCACTGTGGGGTCTTAGTAGCATAAGCTAGTCATAGCACAGTTTAAGTTCGTACTTGTGTCTAAGTTGTTTAAAGTATAAAAGCAGCATGTGTCTCACCCCAGTAAGTATAAAAAGTGCTATAGCAATAAGAGTGGAGCTATGAAAGTCACCTTAGTAATTCGGTGAGTGAAAGTATTCCTTAAAGAGAAAGTATGGATGATCGAAGCACAGAGAAGTCAACCTAAGAATAAGTTGAGAATAGTTTAGATGTTTTGCCCTTTGTTAAGATAAATTTATGAATGTTTAAGTGTAGTTTCCTTTACTAAGTTTCCATGTTTAGTAAGTTTCTTATTAAAGAAGGTTTCTCATTTTGGAAAGGCTTTTCATATTAGACGAACTTCCAATCTAACACTTTCAATTCGAATGGCCTTTTCAGGTCATAGGGTTCTGAGCCACAGGACCCTTTAAATCGGAAGCCCAAACTCTCCGCCTAGACTTTCGAGCGTCCACTCCTCCGAGAAAGATCAAGATCTATACCCGTCTAATATACCCTTCCAATACGTTTTAGGTTTAAAGTTTAAGTTATACTTATAAGTAATAATAGTAGTATTAGATAAGTAGGTTAAATTAGTGTAGTAGTAATTAAAGGTTTAGGATTTAGTATTTTAATTTATATCTTATATTTATTATACATGTAAGGTATATATATATATATATATATATATATATATATATATATATATATATATATATATATATATAGTTTAAATTTAAGTTTTAGATCAATATAAGCATTAATAATTGTCTAATAATGCTCACTAATATTTTATTGACTTCTTATTAGAAGGTAACATGTTTAAAACTTTATAAAAATTTTCTATACATTAATACTAGTTTTTATGCATTAATTATTATTTGCTATTATTGTTTTAATAGCTAAATACAATTAAATAGATAAACATGTTTTAAATCACATCTAATATTTTTCTTAGGATCTACTGATCAATATAAACATAGGAAAATTTTATAATTCATTGTTATGATGTTTAAGTATTTATTTCAAATTTTGCTCTCGGTTTACGATAATTCATAGTTAATTATGTATAAAATACCAATTTAACTCAAATAAAATATTTTATATTTTTTGTGACCTTCCATAAGTGTACTAAACTCAAGAAAATTATTTATATATATATATGTTACAGATTTAAATTTTTAATTCAAAATTTGCATTATTTCCAATATTAAATAATAAAAAAATATAATTCGACTTTGAAATTCAACTTTTATAATTTTCACTTTTTTGTTCAAGTATTACAATCTCAGGAAAATTATTTGTATACTTATATTACTGACTTAACTATTTATTTCAAATTTTGTTTTGTTTTATGTATATAATCAGAATTAAATATAAATAAATAGTTAATAATTCTAAAAATAATTTTTACATCATTTTTAATTGTTTTCCAACTGTTTTCCTTCAGTACATATAGTTCTCATTATTTAAAAACCTTTTATCTCTATTTATGTATATTTACATATAATTACCGAAACAATGATAAATAGAAAATAAATATATAAAATGATAAATAAACCAAACATTCAGTTCCATAAATGTTTTTATATCATGTGTGACACTCGAAAATTATTAGATCAGTTATATAAATTCATTTAATATTTATTATGCATTTACATGTATTTACCGATAATTTAATAATTCGTTTTTAAATATAAATTAATATAATTTCTGAATATATAAATCATAAAAATAATTTTTATAACTATTATGATACTTTATACTAATTATTATGTATTTATTTTATTTATTTATAATTAACTTGAATTTAATTTGTATTTAACAATCGGCTAACATAAAAACATAATAAAAACTGAAATAAAATTATAAAAAAAATATAGAGAACTTACAAAAAAAAATTTCCAGAGATTTGAGAGAGAATTCTTCAAGTTTTTTTTTTTGGTGTACAAAATTTGTGAACTAGGCTATAGTATTTATAGTTAAATTTTTTAGTAAAGAGAAAATAAAAAATACAAAAGTTTATATAAAAAAATAACTAATGTCTTAAAAAAAAAATTAAAAGTATTTATGGTCAGTCATGCCATCATTTCAAATATAAATAAATAAAAGTAAAATTAAAAGTAGGAATAAAATAAATAAAAGTGGATCTAGATCTAGTTTATATATAAAAAAATACTTTTTTTTACAAACGGCCGAAGCCCTTGATGGGTGTTTATATATATATTTTTTTATAAAAACAGAATATATATATTTCATAGTTCTAATAATGTTAACTAACTTAATTTCTATTTTTTATTTAATTATTAAATACGAATTTTGATAAATATAAATATATATTCGGTATTTATGGAATTATAAATACTAAATGTTTTTTTTAATTAAATTATTACTTTATAATTTTATTAGTTTTATATATGTTACTACATTTATATATACTTGTATTTATTATATAGTTAATTGTATAATATATTAACTAAAAAAAATAATATAAGTATTTTATATGTATTCATGTTATGACATAATTTTTTTAATAAAAATTCTTACGCGTACGTTGTTGAATAAAATTCATTATTCGTTTAACGTTCGTTAATTTCGTATGTATATAACGACCTTTTATTAATACTTAGAGTTTATTCATTTTACTTAAATCTTTTGTTCGGGCATTATATAGATGGAAAGAAAAAAATGAGGGTCGTTATAATATATATATATATATATATATATATATATATATATATATATATATATATATATATAAAGTAAATTATAAATTAGTATAATATTTCTGAATTTCTTTCTAATACTAATATCAATGTTTAAAATGTAGAAATAGGCTAGGTCCACTTCGCTAGTCCTAGAAATATTGACATGGCTTTAAAAATGAAAAAGACAATAAAAGCTTCATCGCGCTTGAGAAAAAATTTGAGTTGATAAAAAAGAAAACGATAACCCTGTTACTATTCACATAAACTATGACATCTAAATATAGGTATAAATTGTGGGGCCTGCTATGTTGTGACAAAGAGACATAAAAAATTTGCAACTGACGAGATATCATTGCACAAAACTATCTGTTTTCTGTTAAAATATATGACGCGTAGAGTTGTAATCACTTGCATCCATAAATTTGCTTGAAAACAAAGGGATCAATGAGAACGCGACATGTGGCGCGAAAATCACATGTGATTGGAAAAAAAATTCGAAAATTTTTTTTTTGAAATTTTTTTTTCGATTTTTTTTTTTGAATTTTTTTTTTCGATTTTTTTTAAAGTCATATTTGATTATGCATGTCAATCACATGTGATTGTAAACCCAATCACATGTGATTATGCATGGCAAATCCAATCACATGTGATTGTACAATTCAATCACATGTGATTGTACAGGTAAATCACATGTGATTGTAAAAAAAAAAATTAAAAAAAAAATTTTAAAAAAAATTTCGAAAAAAGAATTAAAAAAAATTTTTTCGAATTTTTTTTTTTTAATTTTTTTTTCAATCACATATGATTTTCGCGACACATGTCGCGCTCTCATTGATCCC